>NC_088391.1:71754285-72971428 GCF_037993035.2 Macaca fascicularis | reverse complement strand
CTTCTAATTTATCTTCTGATGCTACTTCTTTGGACTAAATATTCTCTTTTTTATATAAATACTTTTACAGTATTACCCTATTTTACTTGAGTCTCCAGCCATTTATAATTATTCTTCCCTTAAGTCCCCATCACAGCCTACCATACAAAATAGATCATTAATTTTACTCATATTTCACCTAAATAGGTATACACAGATTAAGGCATCACCAAATCAAAAGACTGTATTGGTAGGT
Organism: Macaca fascicularis; assembly: GCF_037993035.2. NCBI lineage: Eukaryota > Metazoa > Chordata > Mammalia > Primates > Cercopithecidae > Macaca > Macaca fascicularis. The sequence continues at coordinate 72,971,193 of NC_088391.1, read as the reverse complement.
AGAGTGTGTTATTCTCTGTAAAACTGTTTTATGGCTTACTTAAGGGTATGATAATTAATAGGTGGTCAATGCACCTTTGTATTTAGATACATTTTATCCTTTCAGTACTTAGCTGTTCAGTACTTACGGTATTGTGCTTATAAGTTAACAATACCAATTTGCCATAATTGGTAATAGAGCAGAGCTCATGTCAAATGTTCTTACCATAAAAAACAAAATCTTTTTAATACCCTTCACCTATTATCTTTACAAAACTTTTAATAGAATTTTAAATTTTCACTTTATGTTTCTTAAAGACTATATCATAAGAGTAATTTTGTTCTGTGACAAGAACCTATTCACAACCACATTATCAAAGGTACCCTAAAAGTAAGGATAACAATTAAAGGCAAATACTTAAATATTCCAAAATATAGTAAGTCTATTATGATAGTTTTTTAAACAAAAAGAAAGAAAAATCGTAATTGATTCATAAGCAACAAATTTAATCTCAGAAATACTGTCAAATAATTCTTATTCTTGTATTTGCTTCGAATGTGAAATATTTTTACTACTGTTGGGTTTATCTGACCTTCTAAAGTACCCTACAGCAAACATAGGCACCATTATTATATACAGAATGCTGTGAAAGCAATAGACAATAAATCATTCATCTTTATAGTGGAATTTCATAGTTTCTCATTCTCAAAAGAAACCCTCTATCTCCGCAATAAAATAATGTCATTTTACATCAGAAAAAAATATACTTTTCAGAATTACTAAAAAACATAACCATGTCAAACAATGCAGCTTAGGCATATGCTGATATATTTTCTGTTCTTCAGCTAATGCTCTAGTACAATCTTTAAAAAGCACTTGTATTTTATTAATAAGTAATGTGAGATTTGCTCTTTTATATGCATGTGATTAGATTAAAATTAATACAAATATATTGTGATCATTGATATAACATGAAGAGGAAGTCATTGAAATATTTCTTGAGATAAATGTTCACTCAGTTATTATTTCATGTTTTCTCCTTTTCATTTGACTGAGAAAAAAATTATTAGAAAACTTAGTATCTACTGTTTCTTAAGAACAGAGTAAGAGAAGTGATATTAGCAAGACGAGGAGTGGGACGTGCCCAGCCCTTGTGCACCCACAGAAACACAAACTTGGCAACCATATATGTACAAGGATTCCTTTGTGGGAACTCAATGATTCAGATAAATGGTTGCCGCAACCCCAGTGGATCCCAAGACAAAGGAAAGTCACTTTGAGAAGACAGGTCACATCACTGATCAACATCCTGGCTGCAGACTGGGAAGCAACCCTATTCCTCTGTCTTCTCTGCTTTAGCCCTCCTCAATCAGTCTCAATCTTCCATGCATCTGGGAGGAGCCACATCCATCTGTGCTTCCTGGGGATGGGCCTGCCTACAGTTGACCTGACAAAATAAAATCAGTGCTGGCAGCAGTTTGGGGAAAGGGAGCTCTTGTACGCTGTTTTGTAGGAACGTAAATTGGTACAGCCCTATGGAAAACAATATGGAGTTTCCTCAAGAAATTACAAATAGAACCACCTGTGATTCAGCAATCTCATTTCTAAGTATATGGCAAAAGAAAATAAAATCAGTATCTTGGAGAGATATCTGTGTTTCCTTGTTCATTGCAGTATTATTCACCATAGCCAAAATATGGACACAACCTAAATGTTTATCTACAGACGAAGAAATAGAATATGAGATATATATTTATATCAAATATTATTCAGCCTTATAAAAGGCAGCTTGGTGTGGTGGCATGCAACTGTAGTACCAGCTAATCAGGAGGTGAAGGCAGGAGGATCACATGAGCCCAGGAGTTAGAGGAGGCTACAGTGAGCTATGATTGCACTTCTGCACTCTAGCCTGGATGACACAGTGAGAGCCCAACTCTCAAAAAATAAAAGGAAATGTTGCCATTTGAGGTAATATAGATGAACTTTTAGTATAGTATGTTAATTGAAATAAGCCACCAGGCACGTAAATTCAAACACTTCATGCTCTCACTGATACATGAAATCTAAACAAGTTGAACTCATAGAAGTAAAGACTGGAATGATGGTTTCCACGGGCTGTAGGGAGGGAGAAATGGGAAGGTGTTGATCAAGGGCTATAAAATTTCCATTTTGTCAGGTGAATAAGTCCTAGAAATCTAATTTATAGCAATGTGACTATAGTTGGCAATACTATATTGTATACTTGAAATTTGATAAAAGAGTAGACCTTGAGTGTTCTCACCATATACAAAAAAGTTAACCATGTGAGGTGATGGATATGTAAATTAGTTTGGTTGCTGCACTTATTTTATACATATTATTGTATGTGTATATCAAAACATCAAGTTAAACATCTTAAATATATGCCAATTTCATCAATTTTACCTCAGTAAAGATGAAAAACACTTTTAAAAGAACAAAATATTTGAATTTTTGTGTCTATAAAGTTTCCAAAGCACTTTGGTTTTATTTGTTAACAATGACAAATTGACAGAAATAATCTCCATATGTTTGCCAGATTAATGGCCCCAGATCATCACTTGATAACCGTAGTTGTTATGAATGAGTAGATTATTTGTTTGGAACCATGCTTATGTGGTTATATCTGTATAGTTGCACTAATCACAATGATTGCTATCAGTTAAAACATTAAATAAAAATGTATTCAATTATCTTACAGGTTGACAATTAAATGATTGAATATATAGCAACAGCTATGTTTATAGACCATCTCTTATTAAGAGGACTCTCAAATACACTAAAGGATATTTACAATTCTATCTATAGATGCAATTCTATCTCAGCAACTGTTGAAAATCTTCAGAATTGTCTATGCTATTAATTTTTACATTCCTTCTGTTCTTGTCCCTTGAGTTCATTACAATCTTTTAACCATAAAACACAAATAAATAATGTTTATTAAAGTCATCCACAACTTCTACATACCCAGTTTCTCAACCTCTTCTATTTTTTTCTCCACCTTGAAAAAATGTTGTTAAGCTGGACATAGTGGCTTACACCTGCAATCCCCATACTTTGGGAGACCAAGGCAGGAAGATTGCTTGAGGCTGGGAGTTTGAAAATATCCTGGGCAAAAAAGTTGGATGCTGTCTCTACAAATAATAATAATAATAAAAGGAAAAATTAGCTGGGCGTGGTGGTACACACCTGTAGTCCCAACTACTTAGGAGGCTGAGGTGGGAGGACCACTTGAGTTCAGGTGTTTGAGGTTACAGTGACAAAGTCTGTACCACTGTACTCCAGCATGAGCAACAGAATGAGACCTTGTCTGTAGAAAAAAAAAAAAAAAAAAGAAAAGAAAGTAAACGAAAGTTCATTGCTTGTCTTTAGGGCACCGTGTCTGATCTCGATGTTAATTCATGCCCATTCCATCTCACTTCCCTTTTCAGGGTGTTCTTTTTTTTCATGACCTTTAAATATTTCTAGAATCCAAGGATCAATACTTGTATCTCTTCAATTATTTGTCCACATTAGCTTTGTAGGTGCTCTCATTTATAGGCTTAACTATGGCTCCAATATGCGCTTTTAATAGAAACTTAAACTAAGAACTGCAGAGTGGATGTCTAATAGATACCTCAAACATAATATGTTTAGATTCATACATTTGCTTCCTCTACTAATCTGTTTCTTTATGATTATTCATTCTCATTTTAGTATCTGTAAATTGGAATTGAAACAAATGTTTATTAATGGTCAATATTTAATACCAATATTATGAACCCCCCTACCCAGTCTCTCCCTCCCTCCCTCTGAAAATTAAAAGTGGAAAGAAGATAGGAGAAAAAAAGGATTGCCGGAAAAAGTGTAACGTTAATACTATTACAAATGATGATGTCAATGGAACTATTTCAGAAAATTTATGTCAAAAAATCCTGACTGCAGCTTAAACTTATCAATGATGATGATGATGACAACAGCTAAGGACAAGTAAACGAAGAAAAACAACATCTACTAAACACCTACTATATACCAGACATCTATTTAAGCATTGTAATACATTAGTTTATAGAATATTTGAAGCAGTTAAATGAAAAAGCTGGACACAATGAGACAATGTGTTTTTTCAAACCAGTTAGACTGTCCTAAAATACACAGAGTGAAGTAAAATTAAGAAACAAAATACAACATACAGGAACTACCAACTCAAGTATTTTGCATTGTGGCTTTACATTTTGGCCAAAGAAGAAGTGGAGGTTTTTTTTCCCCCAGTGAAAGATTATTCCTTGAAACAGCCTTGGTTAAGTTTTTGTCTTCTGGGTATCATGATTTGTACTCTCTTCTAAAAGCAGAAAGCATACATTGTTAAAGGATACTTTTCACTTACTGTTATTATTCTAAGTCGACTCATTATAATTAATCATTCAACAAAATTCCCATATGTAGAAAGTTCATGAAAAATCTTTGCTAATATAAGGTCTGAAAATTATAAAAGGATTAATAGCCCCCCCTAGAAACTTTGTAGTTGAGGAGGGCAAAAGGAGTATCAGTTTGTCTTGAAAGCACACACACAGTAAATCTGTGAATATGAATTTTTTATAATAGCTTATTCAGAGACTATGCCTACACTGTTCTTATTGGATTACAAAAATAGCTACCCAATTACCTACTATATCCTTGAAAATAAAGATTGATGTTTCATGTCTATACAGCATTTCAGTGCTCAGTCCATGTGACTATGTTAAGCAGGTAGCACATGATCAATTCTTCACAACAACAGGCTTGTATAATGAATAAAATGCATAAGCAGCTTGTAAGTACCCCGATCCTCTAGTTCCAGCAGTGTATTTAAGGGTATTACACAGTGATTTTCATGGGAGTCTACAGTAGACATTCTGTTACCCACTTAGGAATACAGAATTTTTACTGAGGAAAAAACTCTACAAATAATCCATAATTTGTGTAAATGGACAGTACACAGACACTAGAAGAGAATGCTAGAAAGGACAATGACTCAAGTTAGAGAGAGCTCCAGACAAAGCTAACAAATATATGAAGTCCCAATTTAACTAATATAAAAGTATCCAGCACTTTATGGAAGGTATGTGAGGTTACTATCCTTGTAGAAAAAATAGATAATTATTATGAAAGGCCTGCTTAAAGAAAATTACCCACAAGCTTTAGAGAAACTGAAGAAGCCTGAAACAAATAGAGGGCAACACCTATACAATGTGTGTGAAGCAAAAACAGGGTAATATGCAGACAAAAAGATAGCAGAACTTGGAAAAAGAAGGAATAATACTAGGCATATTTTCATTGTTTTACTGAGAATTAATTATGAAAATTCAATAGAAATAAAGATCTGGAACTGGAAAACAAATCCTAATCAATAGTATTTCCAAGAATGTACATGAATATGGTAACATGGTAAATTTTAAATTTCCTATTTGAGCATTAATTTGGAAAAATGATTATGCATTGGGATGTAAATAAAATTATCTTTGATACTGATGTTTTTATAGAGCTAGATAGATGATGATATGGTTTGGCTGTGTCCCACCCTAATCTCATCTTGAATTGTAGCTCCCATAATTCCCACATAATGTGGGAGGGACCCGGTAGGAGATAAGTGAATTCTTGGGGAGTTTCTGTGCTTATGGTAGTGAATAAGTCTTATGAGATCTGATAGTTTTATAAGGGGGAACCCCTTTCACTTGGCTCCCATTCTTTTTTGTCTGCCACCATGTAAGGTGTACCTTTCACCCTCTGCCATGACTGTGAGACCTCCCCAGCCATATGGAACTGTGAGTCCATTAAACTTCTTTTTCTTTATAAATTGCCCAGTCTCAAGTATGTCTTTATCAGCAGCATGAACATGGACTAATACAGTAAATTGGTACCAGTAGAGTGGGGTGCTGCTGTGAAGATACCCAAAAATGTGGGAGCGATTTTGGAAATGGGTAACAGGCAGAGGGTGGAACAGTTTGGAGGGCTCAAAAGAAGACAGGAATATGTGGGAAAGTTTGGAACTTCCTAGAGACTTGTTGAATGGCTTTGACCAAAATGCTGATAATGATATGGACAATGAAATTCAGGCTGAGGTGGTCTCACATGGAGATGAGAAACTTGTGAACTGGAATAAAGGTGACTCTTGCTATGTTTTAGCAAAAGGATTGGCAGCATTTCACCCCTGCCCTAAAGATTTATGGAACTTTGAACCTGAGGGAGATGATTTAGGGTGTCTGGCAGAATAAATTTTTAAGCAGCAAAGCATTCAAGAAGTGATTTGGATGTTGCTAAAAGCATTCGGTTTTAAAAGTGAAAGAGAACATGAAAGTTCAGAAAATTTGCAGCCTGATGATGCAATAGAAAATAAAAACCCATTTTCTGAGGAAATATTCAGGCCTGCTACAGAAATTTGTACAAGTAATGAGGAGCTAAATGTTAATTGCCAAGACAATGGTGAAAATGCCTTCAGGGCATGTCAGAGACCTTTGTGGCAGTCTCTCTCAACACAGGCCCAGAGGCTTAGAAGGAAAAATGGTTTAGTGGGTTGGGCCCAGGGCCCCCATGCAGCGAGAAGCCTAGGGACTTGTTGTCTTGCATCCCAGCTGCTCTAGCCATGGCTAAAAGGGGCCAAGGTATAGCTCAGGCCATGGATTCAGAAGTTGCAAGCCCCAAGGCTTGACAGCTTCTACATGGTGTTGAGCCTGGAGCTAAACAAAATCAATAATTCATATTTGGAAACCTCTGCTTAGAGTTCAGAGGATTTATGGAAATGTGTGGATGTCCAGGCAGAGGTATTACAGGGGCAGAGTCCTCATGGACAGAACTTCTGCTAGGGCAGTGCAGAAGGGAAATTTGGGGATGAAGCTTCCTCACAGAGTCCCCACTAGGGCACTGTCTAATGGAGCTGTGAGAAGAGGGCCACTACCCTCCAGACACTAGAATGATAGATCAACTGACAGGTGGCACTGTGAAAAAGTGCCTGGAAAATCTGCCCACATTCAATACCAGCCTATGAAAGCAGCATAGAGGGGTGCTGTACCCTGCAAAGCCATAGGGGGAGAGCTATCCAAGACCACATAGGAATCCATGTCTTGCACCAGTGTGATGTAGGTGTGAAACATGGAATCAAAGGAGATCATTTTGGAGCTTTAAGATTTGACTCCCCTGCTGGATTTTACAGTTGCATGGGGCCTGTAGCCCCTTTGTTTTGGCCAATTTCTCCCATTTGGAATGACTATATTTACCCAATGCCTATACCCCATTGTATCTAGGAAGTAACTAACTTACTTTTGATACAGGCTCATAGGTGGAAGGGACTTGCCTTGTCTCAGATGAGACTTTGGACTGTGGACTTTTGAGTAAATGCTGAAATGGGTTAAGACTGGTGAATTTTGGGAATGCATGATAGGTTTTGAAATGTGAGGACATGAGTTTTGGGAGGGGTTGGGGTGGAATAATGTGGTTTGGCTGTGTCCCCACCCAAATCTCATCTCAAACTGTAGCTCCCATAATTCTCACATGTCATGGGAGGGACCCTGTGGGAGATCATTGAATTACAGGAGCAGTTTCCCCCTTTCTGTTCTCACGGTAGTGAATAAGTCACAGGAGACCTGACGGTTTTATAAGGGGAAACTCCTTTCACTCGGCTCTCATTCTCTCTTGTCTGCTGCCGTGTAAGACATGCCTTTCGCCTTCCCCCATGATTGTGAGGCCTCCCTAGCCACATGGAACTGTGAGTCCATTAAACTTCTTTTTCTTCATAAATTACCCAGTCTCAGGTATGTCTTTATCAGAAGCTTGAAAATGGACTAATACAGATAAAATTGATTTTCTTTGTACCTCATAATATTAACATTTCATATTTTTATGGTACAACTATCAAAACTAAGAAACTATAGATCTTATTTCTTTTTTATCAGTTTTTAAACCAATATGCTTTCTATATTCTTGGGTACTATCTAGGATTACATTTTTAATTTGCTAGTCAAGATCTTTATACTCCTTCAATAAGTGATAGTTCTTTAGTTTGTTCTTAATTTTCATGACCTTGATATTTTTGAAGAGGATTGGTGAAGTTTCTTGTAAAATATTCCTCAATTTTGGTTGCTGTTACATTTACTTTGATAGAGGCCATGGAAATTGTTTGAGGAAAATACTTCAAAGCTAATGTGCCCTTCTTAGAGACCTTAGCAGGGGACCAGACACACCAGTGATACTAACTTTTATATCTTGCTTAAGGTCGTATCTGCCCAGTACTTCAATGTAAAATCATTATTTTCTTTTTATATATATTCAACTAATATTTTAGAGGAGACACATTGAAGCTGTGAGATTATACTATTTTTAAAACTTAATTTTAGCATTCATCTCTTTATTTTGCCAGTAGAAATTATCACTGTGCCGTTCTAATGGTTGTTTGTTTCCCTCATTCCTCCTAGTTTTATTACTCAGAATTTTTCTGTAAAGAGGTCTTTTTTTCCATGTTTATTGATTCAATTATTTTAGTATGAACTCATTGATATTATTTATTTTTTGGGGGGGCTATAACATATACTACCCTTATTTGTATTCCTGTTCAATATTTTAGTTTTGGACATTGAACATTCTTTCAGAAAATAAATGTGGAGATGGGGATAAGACACAGCTAGAAAGTGCTGCTCCCACTGAGAGCGACCAAATCATCTAGTAGAATACCCTAATTTGGAAAGATCTTCAGTAGAAATGCCAAGAGTGCACGGAGGTGACACTGAAGCTGAAGCTGATCAGGGGGAAGCTGAGAACACTGCATGGGGTACCTGAATACTAGGGCTAGTTTCTAGCCCCCAGCAGCTCCTAGGAAGAGGCTGAGTGAGGTAAATGATGGATGGCTAACTTGCTATGGACGTCCAGGATTCTAGCTACTGGGGACTCTGTGTTCTCCGTGGATGTGTGAGTTCCATGGTGAGCAGACAGAGGCAGGCCTTCAGAATGTGCAAAGCCCAGGAGTTTTTGTGTGCTGGGAAGCTCCAGCAGAATGTGGTCATAGACACCAATCCTCCAGATCTCCCTATTTCCTTCCAGTAGGCTCTGGCCACAGCTGACTTCTTCTGAGTCAGAAGACATGTGGGTCAGTTTCCTTGTGGGACTGGGGCATGTCTGTTCTGAAAGCCCTGCTGCTGCTGGTCCCTCCAAGTGTCCATCCCTAGAGTGCCAAGGCTGGGATGCAAGGCTGTGCTGTTCAAGTCATAGATGAACAGCACAGCCTTGCATCCCAGCCTTAGCACATTGCTCCACCTGAGTACTTTCCTGGTGACTAGGGAGCACATCAGATCCCTCAGTGAAGCCAGAGCCTGACCCTAAGCTGGGGTACATCCTGGCAACCCAAGGGCTGTGACTTACAGCTTAGGAGTACTAAGGATAGCTTAGGAGCTAAGATCTATGACCAGCACTGGTGGGCGGGTGGTGGGGAGGGGTAGAAGCCCTGTTCTCAGAACACTAAAAGGGGTGAGACATGTGAGTTCCTGAGTAGGAGTGGGAGCAGAGTGTGTCTCCCTCCACAGGTCTGGTCTAGAAAGGATGTGGCCTATCTCTATGCCACAGCCCATGTCCAAGGGGGCCCCAAAGTCCAGAACACCTAACAAAAAAAAGTAGGCATAGGACCGGATGAGGGGGCTATCTCTCTCCCCTTCACACTGGAGAGTATGCCTGCCAACCTGGGCGAGTACAAAATAGCTTTGTGGCTGGGTATTGGCCTAGCTACCAGCCATTACGCTCCAGCAGCACATTAAAAAGTTAATACACCACAATCATGCAGGCTGTGTCACTGGAGTGCAAGGCTGGGTCGACATACACAAATTGATAAACGTGATTTGCCACATAAACAGAATTAAGAGCAAAAACCATATGATCATCTCAGTAGTTGCAGAAAGATCCTTCAATAAAATGCAACATTATTTCATCATGAAAGCCCTCAAGAGACTAGGCATCAAAGGACCATACATAAAAATAATAAGAGCCATCTATCATGAACCCACAGCCAACATCATACTGAATGGGCAAAAGCTGAAATCATTTTCCTTGTGAACTGAAGTGAGACAAGGATGCCCACTGTCACAACTCCTATTCAACACAACATTAGAAGTCCTAGTCAGAGAGATCAGGCAAGAGAAAAAAAAGAAGACATCAAAATAGGAAAAGAAGAAATCAAACTATCTCTCCTTGCCAACAAAATTATTCTATACTTAGAAAAACCTAAAGACTTCATCAAAAGGCCACTAGAATTTATAAATAATTTTTGCAAGGTTTCAGGATACAGAATTAATTAATTAATAAAAATCAGTAGTATTTTTATACATCAGTAATTTCTAGGCTGAGAGTCATATCATAAACACAATCCCATTTACAATAACCACAAAGAAAATGAAATACCTAGGAATACAACTAAGAAAGAAGGTGAAAGATAAATACAAGGAGAAGTACAAAACACTGCTGAAATATATCATAGATAAACCAAACAAACGGGAAAACATTCCATGACCATGGATTGAAACAATCAATATCATTAAAATGGCTGTATTGTCCAGTGCAATTTACAGATTTAACAGCTTTTCTATCAAATTGCTAATGTCATTCTTCACAGAATTAAAAAAGATACATTTCTAAAATTTATGTGGAACCAAAAAAGAGTCCAAATAGACAAAGTAATCTTAAGCAAAAAGAACAAAGCTGGAGGCATCACATACCAGACTTCAAACTGTACTAAAAAGCCACAGTAATCAACACCAGTTAGAATGGTGATCATTAAAAAGTCAGGAAACAACAGGTGCTGGAGACGATGTGGAGAAATAGGAACACTTTTGCACTGTTGGTGGGACTGTAAACTAGTTCAACCATTGTGGAACACAGTGTGGCGATTCCTCAAGGATCTAGAACTAGAAATACCATTTGACCCAGCCATCCCATTACTGGGGATATACCCAAAGGTTTATAAATCATGATGCTATAAAGACACATGCACACATATGTTTATTGCAGCACTACTCACAATAGCAAAGACTTGGAATCAACCCAAATGTCCATCAGTGACAGACTGCATTAAGAAAATGTGGCACATATACACCATGGAATACTATGCAGCCATAAAAAAGAAGATCAGTACATGTCCTTTGTAGGGACATGGATGCAGCTGGAAACCATCATCCTCAGCAAACTATCACAAGAACAGAAAACCAAACAACGCATGTTCTCACTCATAGGTAGGAATTGAACAATGAATACACTTGGACACAGGAAGGGAAACATTACACACTGGGGCCTGTCATGGGGTGGGTGGAGGGGGAGGGATAGCATTAGGGGATATACCTAATGTAAATGATGAGTTAATGGGTGCAGCACACCAACATGGTACATGTATACATATGTAACAAACCTGTACATTGTACACATGTACCCTAGAACTTAAAGTATAATAAAAAATAAACAAATAAATAAATAGAAAGAAAAACAGAAACATAGACCAATGGAACAGAACAGAAAACAGAAATAAAGCTGCGTCCCTGTAGCTATCTGATCGTTGACAAGACTGAGAAAAGCAAGTAATAGTGAAAGGACTCCCTATTCACTAAATGAAGTTGGGATAGTCATATGCAGAAGAATAAACTGGACCCCTACCTATCACCATAAACAAAAATTAACCCAAGATGGAATAAATATTTAAGTGTAAGACCTCCAATTATATAGATCCCTGAAAAAACAGGAAATGCCATTCTCTATATCAATCATGGCAAATAATTTTTGGCTAAGTCCCCAAAAGCAATTGCAACAAAAACAGACATTCACAAGTGTGACCTAATTAAACTAAAGAGCTTCTTCACAACAAAAGAAACCATCAACAGAGTAAACAGGCATTCTAAAAAACAGGAGAAAGTATTTGCAAACTATGCATACAACAAAGGTCTAAGAAGCACAATCTATAGGGAACTTAAGCAAACCAACAAGCAAAAACCAATAATCGTATTAAAAAATGGGCAGAGGACATAAACAGACAGATACTTCCCAAAAGAAGACATATAAGTGGCAAACAAACATATGAAAAAATGTTCATCATCCCTAATCATCAGGGAAATGCAAAAATGCTAATCAAAACTACAGTGAGATAACATCTCACACTAATCAGAATGGCTACTATAAAAAAACAAACAAAAAACCTCAAAAAACAACAGATGCTGGTGAGGCTGTGGAGGAAAGAGAACAATTTTACTTTGTTGGTGGGAAAGTAAATTAGTTCATCCACTATAAAAAAATAGTTTAGGTATTACTCAAAGAACTTAAAACAGAGCCATCATTCAACTCAACAATCCCATTACTGGGTACATACCAAATGGAAAATAGATCATTACACCAAAGACACATCCAGTCCATCCAGTCCTATGTTCATCCCCATGCTATTCACAATAGCAAAGACATGATATCAACCTAGGTGCCCATCAATGGTGTATTGGAAGAAGAAAATGTACATATTCACCATGGAATACTATGCAGCTACAAAAATAATGAAACCATATCCTTTGCAAAAACATGGATGGAGCTGGATGCCCTAATACTAAGTAAATTAAAACAGCACAGAAAACCATATACTGCATGTTTTCACTTCTTAGAGGGAGCAAAACATTGAGCACATATGGACATAAACATGGAAACAACAGACGCTGCACACACTACAGGGAGTAGGGATGGAGGAGGAAATGGTTTGAAAAACTATCTGTTAAGTATTACATTAATTACCTGGGTGCAACATGCACCTATAACGAACCTGCACATGTATCCCCGGGATCTAAAATAAAAGTTGAAATTTTTAAAAAGTGTACTTACACACATACATTTCTGAATCTATCTGTATATATGCACACACACATAAATATATTTCTGAATCATTCCATTTGTACTAATTCTTCCAATTACAATGTACAGAGTTTATTACTAAGTATGACTACTAAGTATGTTGTGATGTCTGATTTTGGTTTTACTTTGTATTTTTTATACTAATAACTGTTGATGCTGCACTTTTTTATACTTAATGTGGTAACAATATACATAAAATTTGAGAAAATGTCTGTATAGACTTTTGCCCATTTAAACATTTTTAAAATTATCTAATAAATGTTTTGTTTTGAGAAAATTTTATGTAGTTTGGATAAACATTCTTTATCAGTTGTAATTAGTAAATATTTTTCTTCTAATGTGTAGTTTGTCTTTGTATTTTTAGCATTTATTTTGTAAAAAAAATTTGTCAATATTGATGTACTTGGATAAATCAACTTATTTCTTCTATGGCTTGTGTTATGGTATTATGTGTAAAAACTTTGATAAACACTGGGTGACACAAATGTTTTCCCATATCTCCCTTTGAATATCCTATGCCTATACCACTTACATTTGGTTCAACACACATTCAAATTAATTTTTCAATAAAACAAGAGTTATGTTAGGAGATTCAAATTTTTAACATTTCATATGAACATTAAATGTTTCCAACAGCATGGAAATTATGGAAATACTATCATTTTTCCATTGATTTACATTCATATCTCTGTCAACTATTAGTTGTATTTGAGTAGGTCTGTTTTGAAGTTCTGTATTCTATTTTATTGATCACTGTGTCCATGCTTTTGCCAATCCATAATACCTTGATTATTGTAGTCTTATAGTGAGTCTTGAAATTGGGTACTGGGAGTTGTCCTATTTTGTTCTTCTGTTTTAAAACAGTTTGCAATTTCTCTTTCTTTTCATATAAATTGGAGTATCAGTTTGTTAACATTTACAAAAGATCTTTCTGATATTTTTGTTGGGATTACACAGACTCCACAGGTTACATTATCATCTTACCAATATGGATAATAAATATACACAGACCAGTTATTTATTTATTTGTATATTCTTTCATTTTGTCATCATTATTTAGTATTATTCAATATAAATTCTATATGTATATATATATATAAACTTCTTGATTTATAAATGAGTTTTCTTTTTTGGTATACTATGAATTTATTGTTTTTCTTTTGTTTTTACTCATATTTTTAATTAAACTTGAATGCTCTCTTTGAGCCAGGCTTTCATCCAGTGAATATACCAAGCAGACTGGCCTTGGGTTGCTGTTAGGGAAACAGTTTGCCATGCCTGGAACTAGTCAGGATGTGTATTGATTTTGAAAATTGATCAGTATAAGCCATCATCACTTTTGTCCTGATCTCAGACAAGAGGTAGCCACGAAGTGATAACCCTTTTTGGGGGGCAGTCACATTCAATATTCCAACTGCATTACTAAATGGTGCAGATTAGGAGGTGAGGAAAGTAGAAGGAGAAAATGAATATATTTATTTTCCAACACTCAGCCATACCAGATGCCTATAGCCCATTGTTGAGTGGCTTTTGTGATAAAAGGAGCAGAGTTAATAGGCTCCAAATATTCCAGGAAACAGAAACCTGCACAGATTAATTTCAAGGGCTACAAATACGTGAATAGGGTCATCTGACAGTAATCCGAAAAAAATATCAGCAGTGGTAAGGCACCATGGATAACCCAAAAGGGGTCTCACAAGTCCGACATAGTCAATCTGTCAGTAGCAGATGAGAACCATTCTTTGCATAATATGGTCTCCCCAACTACAAGTCAAATAGGCCAGCTTCTGGCAGATGAGTAAGTATGACGTGCAGTGGCAGCTTCTGCGTCATAAACATATTGTCCTTAACTTTCTACTCAGTCTTTAACAGTGAATATTTCATGATGAATCCAGGCAGCAAATAGTGGCAGTCTAGTTGGTGCAAGCTGAATCAGCACCTTGATTTCAGTCTCAGCAGAAAATGGGCCTTTAGGTTGGGTATTTACAAGTGTGACCTTCAGAGTTTGAACAACGACTTATGATTATGACCCCTAAGTTTGTGGACTTAAAAAGAAATTAATTTATTTTGGTAGTTTCTATAGCTTTTTTTAAGTTGCAGACTTTTAATAGCAGCTTAAGAGTTATTTAGAAAATAATAGGTTTAATCAAGAAGAGTACTGGCTAGTCTGTTCAGTGACTGAAATTATCATTTTCATTTTCTGTAGAACTGGTGCTGAGGTTGAATAGCTACGGTAGCCTAGTTGGGCACCACCAGGTTTATGTTTAGCTGAGACATCTGTGAATCAGGCCCAGAAATTTCAGGGATTTTATGACTTGAGTGCCCCATTAAGCTAGGAACTTTCTATCTGGGGAAGTGTGGGAGATGAAGGGTTTTTTTAAAGCATTATCTGTCACTTTTTTATTTAAAGTTAGTGCCCTTTGTGATGTGTTCCTAAATCTATCATTTGCATTTAACAAGCAAAGCTTTTTAGGCTTTTCCTGTCCTATTAGTCATAGAATCTGAGTTGACAAAAAATTAAATGTGAATATAAAATCTGACATTCCTAATGCCTCCATTTAAACTTGACCAGAGTCTATGAAAACCTAATAGCTGCTTCTCAATAATAATAATAATAGTAATAATAATAATAATGATAATAATGAACCTGAGAGCCATGTCAGGGAGGCAAGGAGTCCAAAATCTCAAAGGGCACCTCTGTAAGTTGGCTGCCTCTCTTTCTCAGCAGCTCTAATCAACAGAACCATCAGTCACAGAGATGTGTGCTCTCTCCAATATCCAATGAACCCAATAATATTGTGTGGACTTTTCTCAGTGAAGGTCAGAGAGATAGCAGTTTTTTCTTGATTGCTGTTAGCAGTGAGTTGTGACTCTGCTCATATAGTCCCAAGGAACTTTACTTTGCAAGCAGAAGCAAGCCTCCCAATTTTATCAGGATTTATCAGCCAACTCTGCTGAAGGAGTTGTGATAATACTAATCAGGACAATGGGCACTGAGGATTCTGACTTGCCAAATACAGAACACTATAGAGTGAGAACGTTGGACAGTGGGTAGAGGCATCATTCATGTTAAAATATTACCTACATACCAGCAGCAAATCAATGGGAAGTTTGACCCACTAGCCTGTCTTTACCTGCAGCTCTTCCTCCACAGTGATGCTTCCCCCTGGAAGTTTTGGCATAGGGATGTGCAAACTTATGCCACATCAATTCCTATTATATATTCACATATAAAACCAACAGAAGCAGTATATTTAATTAGCCTGTGGAGCCTCACCTACAAAGTCACACTGTATTACCTCACCAACTGTCAACTCTGGCCACAATCCATCATTAAACCTCTGCCCACAGGATGGGGTTGGACGGTGACTTTGATGCCTATATCTAATAGGGCCATAAAATTTTGTAGCCTCCTAACCCCAGTTCCCCAGCATACCCACCCAAGTGCAATGGTCTTCAACCTTCACTGGAACTGGGAGACCTCATCTTCTCCCATAGTTATTATTTTTCTTTTTTGCCTTTTATACTCATTTTATTTTATTTTAATCTTTTCTTTATTTCTTCTAAAAAAGTAAAAAAAACCAAAAAACAAAAAACAGGATACATGTACAGGTTTGTTACATAGGTATACATGTGCCATGGTAATTTGCTGCACCTATTGACCCATCTTCTAAGTTCCCTCCCCTCACCCTATCCCCCAAATAGGCTCTGTGAATCCAGATTCACAGCTGAATTCTATCAGAAATACAAAAAGTAGCTGGAACCATTCCTTCTGAAACTATTCCAAACAATTGAAAAGGAGGGACTCCTCCTTAACTCATTTTATGAAGCCAGCATCATCCTGATACCAAAACTGGGAAGAGACACAACAACAAAAAGAAAACTTCAGGCCAATATCCCTGATGAACAACGATGTGAAAATCCTCAAGAAAATAGTGGGAAACCGAATCCAGCAGCACACCGAAAAACTTTCCCACCACAATTAAGTTGATTTCATCCCTGGGATGCAAGACCGGTTCAACAAATGCAAATCAACAAACGTAATCCATCACATAAAGAGAACCAAACACAAAACCACACGATTTTCTCAATAGATGCAGAAAAGGCCTTTTATAAAATTCAACATTGCTTCATGTTAAAAACTCTCAATAAATTAGGTATTGGTGGAACATATCTCAAAATAATAAGAGCAATTAATGCAAACCCACAGCCAATATCATATTGATTTTTTTTTCTTAAACCAAATGTGATCAGGATACAGGGCAAGAGAGGGATCACAGGGCATGGAGAGAGACAGCAATTCTACAACACTAAGCAAAGCACATTTACTTCTATTTTCAAAAACTTCGTGACAGATGCTCACAGTTCCCCAAAACGGATTTTCAATTTGATGCACCTAAAGTTCTATGTCCACTTTGGGAATCCCTTCTCTTAGCAGCAGCAGACACATTGCCTTTTGGGTGGGCTTGCTGCCTCACTGACACTTTCCCTTGCTGCCCCATGATAACATTCCATCTTCCCCCAACCCAAAGGGCAATGTAGAAAAAACAAACTATGTTCAAGGAACTTATTTTAATTATCCCTATTGACACAGCTTCTAAACATTCATTAACAGATAGTCCCTAAACAGTGGGAACCCTTACTCTCCCCCATCACCCACCACATGTAAAGCATTTGCTATCAGATCCCATTGAATTTTCTTAAATGCCCTAACTGGCCTATGGGGAGCCGTTGTGCTTTTCTTTGGAAGCCGTATCTCTGTTAGCATCCCATCCTCATCCCTACAAAGTGTCAAGAACTGTGATGGGTTAAAGATTTTACCCTACTTTTACGACAACTTTTGGGCATCTCATCTTCCTAGATGATGGAAGAAGACAAGAGACTCCTGTGTCAGAGGCAAAAGACATGATTACTCAGGGCACAAGGAGCATGAGTTCTCTTGCTCCCCAATTCCTATAGGGGTGATGCAGAGGTAGACCAGGCAAATGCTGTATAGTAGTTGAGGAACCTCAAACTTCAGTAACCTCAATCTATTATGAGGGATTGGGAGCTCCATCTTTGTCCTGAAAGGAGACTTTGTCTCTTTTGTACTAGACATCAAACAAACCAGACTTTTGCCTTGGAGTGGTCATATGTCTAACCTCCCTGACTATTTGCCATGAAAACATCACTGGCAAGACCAAGAGCTTCAGTTCCCCTGCTTGTGAGACTTGAAATGTTACAGATTAAGAAGCATTATCTTAAAACAAGAGCCTCCTTACACAAGGACCCACCCTTGGCAAAACAACACCTTAAGGTATTCAGCAATGGAATCAAGATCTATTTTGACCCATCGTGTGAAAAACTCTGACAGGCCATGTATGTTTCAGAGATTTCTGTGGGATTGACCCAGGCTTTACTTCGACTTCATCATGGTTCAACATTTTTTTTTTTTTTTTTGCCTAATTATGCTCCTCCTATTCTCTATTCAGATGTCAATTTTAATAAATACATAACACCATAGTCCTTACTCAATGCCTGCTTTCAAAGATTTCATCCTGTGGCCAAAAAATAGTTCTGTTCTTTCTTTCTTTTCTTTCTTTCTTTTTTTTTTTTTTGACAGGGTCTCTCTCTGTGACCCAGGCTCGAGTGCAGTGGTGCAGTGACAACTCACTGCAGCCTTGACCTTCTTAGCTCAGGTGATCCTCCTACCTCAGCCTCCAGCGTAGCTGGGACTATAGGACATGTCATCATACCCAGCTAATTTTTGTGTTTATTATTATTCTTTTTTTAGAGATGGGGTTTCACTGTGTTGCTCAGGTTTGTTTCCAACTCTTGAGCTTAAGTTATCTGCCCACCTCAGCCTCTCAAAGTACAAAATGTTTCTATTCTTATCAGTGCCATTTGTTGTTGCTGTAGGCATTTGAGTCTAATAGGCTTTGCTCTATTAACTCTGTTATCAACTCTGCCTTCCACTTTCCATTTTTCAGACTTCTACTCTATCATATTTCTTCTTTTCTCTCCAGGTAACTATATTTTTCACCCCTTGTTGGCATTTTATTTTTTTGTTGTTATTTAGTTCAAGAGACAGACAATAGCACATACAGTGAACTGCCATGTTTAACTGGGTCTTCTGGTCTAATTTTAAAGCAAATTTTTTAAAGTCCTCCTCACTTTTCTATGTTGTTTCACATAAAAGAGGCTTTTTCCAAATAGGTTAGAAGTAAAATAGGTATACAAAAGTTGTCATTTTCAACAATAAATATATTTCAAGGCTATTCTTCCCTCATATTTTGTGGGGGTTTTCTCCACATATACTACAAAATAACTGCATTGATTTCATACATATATATACACACACACACACACACACACACACAATGTATGTATTTTTTCCCTATTTCTCTGTTTTATTTTGTTCTCTGTTCCCTCTCTGTGCTAACAGATTTTGATTCCTGAAGAAAAACAAGCCTGCAACCAGGGGAATTTAGCCTTTCTACGCCTCCTGTTGTGACTGCCTCCATGGCTTTCTGCTCTAAGTTGCTTGAGATGCACGCACAGCAAACACCACTAACCTGAAACTGCACATCTACAGAAATGCAGCAAAACTGCTTTACAAATAGCTTTTCCCTTTAAAACAAATACACCTAATTGTCTTTTTTGGCTTTACATTTCAACATGTATGTTAGTATATAAATGATACATTCCTTGAATTTTTACATTAAAAACTATAGATAACATTAAAATCAAACTGAAATATATCATTTTAAAAGAGTTGTAATTTATTAATGGTTTTTAAATTTTATATACTTTTAATTCTAAACTGCAATTCATACAGCATATTATCATATATATAATGATAAGACATGTTATAATGATTTATCAATAAAAAATTGAAAGTGATAGCATTTATGTGATTAAAATGCTTGCCCAGATATCTTAGATTCATCTGGTAATCTCTCCATGGCAATTGCATGTTTATCTTTATTTTTCCCCAATATGTATGAGGAATTACCTAATTGTTCATGCTAAATTGCTTTCAACTTTCTACTGCAAATTTATTTTTAGCAAGAAAACAAAATGCTAAATTAACATGAGCAGCATCAATTTTGTATTGAAATATGTTACAGTTAGAATTTTATTCAATTCTTAAATTGATTCTTTGCCATGGACAGAAACTATACTCTCACCTTTGATTTCTGTTCAATAATAGTTTTTTTTGTGTGTTTTTTTAATCTGCTTAGGTGTACTGTTTTGTGAGTGGTAAGCAGAGGTTTGTTTGTGCTATTGCCCGAAGTACAAGAGGGATTACTAATCATATTAAAAGAAAACAAGAAATAATGTCTTACTTAAGTATTTTAGCTTGGACTATATAGCAGAGATCTCTAAGCATTCCTGAGAAATCACCAACAAAACAAAATTACTAAGAGCAAAGATACTATGACTTGTCTGACTCATTTTCATTTGGCTCCAAGATTTATAATCAGAATATACAGCCGTAAATTATTTATTGATTAACTCTAATTTTATTGTCAGTAGTTACAATAAACAAACTGATTATCTTCATTTAAAGAGATACAAAATTAATAATATCTTCTAAATTTAATGCCACAAAAATTATGACATTATTTTATTTACACCTATGATCATAGTAACTACTACAAAAGCTCATCTTACCTTTATCTACTAACTTGAGTTCTAAGTAGGTCACTCTGCCAAAGTATAGTAAAATTACCATGTTCCTCTGAGTACAATGATGGATTTTCAAAGTCAAGTAGTAAATTAGAGTCTCAGGATAATTCCAAAGAAAGAATTTTGCATAAACAGTCATGAGCATTTAGGTTCAACAAAGAACAATGTGAGAGTCTAAAAAAAGTTTAAATGTCAGAATGACGGGTAAGTTCCCTAGACACCTACACCATTCTTATTTTTAGCAATTCTAAATGATAAATCTTGCTAAGATTAGGTTTCTGCTTCAGGCAGTTTCTTTCCCTGAATTAGCAAGATATTCTAGATCCTTTTAAAATACATTTTAGGATTTCATTCTTAGTGTAGTTTCTTTTGTAATGTAAACTAGGACTTAATAATATGTTTATTAATTAATAATCAGGAAGATTTTCTAAGATGTATTTAATTATTATATAATTTTATTGACATTTGGTCTTCATTATGGAGCTCTGCGTCTTGGATCTTATAGTATATGCTCTTTTCCATTACTAGTCACATAATTGGAGAACAAAATAAAGGGAAACCAAGAGTAAAACTCACCCTTGGTAAATCATCTAGTTACCCATTTCTATGTGCTTACTTCCCTTCATATAATACCATTCACTAAAAAAAATAATTCTTACAGTATTAGAATTTCTCTCCAAAATCTGACAGCAATGTGTAGAAAAACAAATTTAATAAACTCTTGAATTAAAAAAAAGTAACTTACAGTTTGAATTGGATTCAGGTGTCTGCACTGAGAAATTCAGATGACCTAAAGCCTGGGGTTGAAACTGTGTAGTAACTTTTAACCTCTGCAGACAGAAGCTTTGTGGTCGAGCTCACAGCAGAGGAATATTTACTCTTTTCTGTTCTCCTTAGCCAAGTCTTCCAGATGGTGAGTAAATCTTGTGAGTAAATCTTGTCCACAGGTCTGGAACATTCTTTTCTTTTCTTTTTCTTTTTTTTTAAAATGTCTTCTAAAAATAAATCAAAATCGGTATACATGTGCATGTATTTACATAGGTATACATGTTCCAGGGTGGTTTGCTGCACCTATTGACCCATCCTCTATGCCTCCCCTCAGCCCCCAACCCCTACCAGGCCCTGGTGTGTGCTGTTCCCCTCTCTGTGTCCACGTTTTCTTAATGTTCACCTCCCACTTATGAATGAGAACATGTGGTGTTTGGTTTTCTGTTCCTATATTAGTTTTCGGAGGATGATGGCTTCCAGCTTCATCCATGTCCCAGCAAAAGACATGATCTCATTCCTTTTTATGGCTGCATAGTATTCCATGGTGTATATGTACCACATCTTCTTTATCCAGTCTATCACTGATGGGCATTGAGGTTGGTTCCATGTGTTCGTTCTTGTAAATAGTACAGAAATAAACATATGTGTGCATGTGTCTTTATAGTAGAATGATTTATATTCCTTTGTTTATATACTCAGTAATGGGATTGCTGGGTCAAATTGTATTTCTGGGTCTAGATTCTTGAAGAATCACCATACTGTCTTGCACAATAGTTGAACTAATTTACATTCCCACCAACAGTGTAAAAGCGTTCCTGTTTCTCTACAACCTCACCAGCCTCTATTATTCCCTGACTTTTTAATAATCACTGTTCTGACTGGCGTGGGATGGTATTTCATTGTAGTTTTCATTAGCATTTCTCTGATGATCAGTGATGTTGAGCTTTTTTTCCTATGTTTGTTGGCCGCATAAATGTCTTCTTTTGGGAAGTGTCTGTTCATATCCTTTGCCCACTTTTTGATGTTTCTTTTTTTTTTTTCTTGTAAATATGTTTAAGCTCCTTGTAAATTCTGGATACTAAATGTTTGTCAGATTGGTGAATTGCAAAAATTTTCTCCCATTCTGTAGGTTTCGTGTTCACTCTGATGATAGTTTCCTTCGCTGTGTAGAAGCTCTTTAGTTTAATTAGATCTCATTTGTCAATTTTGGCTTTTGTTGCAATTGCTTTTGGTGTTTTTATCATGAAGTCTTTGCCCATACCTATGTCCTGAATGGTATTTCCTACGTTTTCTTGTAGGGTTTTTATGGTTTGGGGTTGTAAATTTAAATTTTTAATCCATCTTGGGTTAATTTTTGGGCATGCTTTTATCTTCCTAAATTTTGCATTGAAACTCCTTCATATTTTATGATGTTCCTAAACTATAGTTCCCTCTATCTTTGTTTACAAGCAGGGTCTTTCTTCATTGTCAAATTATCTGCCTTGCCTTGCTTTTCTTTCTTTCTTTCTCTTTCTTTCTCTCTCTTTCTTTCTTTCTTTCTTTCTTTCTTTCTTTCTTTCTTTCTTTCTTTCTTTCTTTCTTTCTTTCTTTCTTTCTTTCTTTCTTTCTTTCTTTCTTTCTTTCTTTCTTTCTTTCTTTCTTTCTTTCTTTCTTTCTTTCTTTCTTTCATCATTCCTTCCTTCCTCCCGTTCCCTCCCCTTCATTTCCCTCCCTTCCTTCATTGCACTGGAGTGCAATGGCATTATCTCAGCTCACTTCAACCTCTGCCTCCTGGGTTCAAGCAATTCTCCTGTCTCAGCCTCCAGAGTAGCCTGGACTACAGGCATGCACCACTATGCCTGGCTAATCTTTTTTTATTTTATTTTTTTGTATTTTTAGTAGAAAGTGGGTTTTCACCATATTGGCCAGGCTGGTCTTGAACCCCTGACCTCAGGTGACCTGCCCACCTCAGCCTCCCAAATTTCTGGAATTACAGTCATGGCTTTTCTTACCCACTGCTCTACCTCTCAGTGCTTTTCTGATCTCTGTGCTGCCATTGTCCTTCCATACTTTTTCCTTACTCGTGAATGAAAGCAATGCAATTAGCCAGAGAGAAAAATAACTCAAAAAAATGAGAAAGGTACAATTTAACGTGATGTATATTATTTAATTAAATGCATTATATTATTTATCCACTGTATTATATGATATTGCTTGTTGCTCTGAGATATCAAATCCCTGAAGGCAGGAATTATTCCATGTATTAATCTCTGCATAATTTATTTTGACTCTATAGGTGGTACATACCTAAACAGCCTATTGTGGTAGTGAGATCAATGAATGATACTGAATATTTTATTAATAATGTTATTATTGGCGTTATCTATTCTGATATTATTAACATCATATTGAAACTGATGGTATGAAGACCAGGAAAATTAAATTTCCTAGGACATTCTTGAGCAAATAAATAATACAAAAAATGAGAGACCAAAAAAAGATAGGTTATGAGTCAAAGTGAGACATTACTGAAACATAAACTGTTAGTCTAAAATTATTTAAAAATAAAAAAAGAATATTTTTATTCTCTATTATATATAATTAGTTTGACACATGAGATTGGTTAAGATGTAAATGATAAAGTATTTTAGGAAAAAAGAGACAAATCTTTATGTGACTCTTTCTAAAAGCAGACGTCCCTGGAGCACAAATAACTTATCAAGGATTGCCAGTATGATCTTGGGATACCATTTGAAACCTATTTCAGATGCTCTACATGCTGTGCTCATTGTTACAAACTGATAATCATGTAATGAGAAGAGGTAGTATTTTTCCTTACAAAACTTATAGTTATACTAACATAAAAACAGAATAAATTCAACAGACTTTAAGGAAAATCTGAGAGGAAATAATAGAAAATAAATAGTCATAAAATATTTTTAGCAGTTATTGTAAATCTATACCATTAGAAATGCAAAGTACTAAAATCTGAAATGTCACAATGTAACAGAAGAAAATACTGTTTTATTTGGAATGTATAACAATTTTGAAAATAAAAAAAACATGTAGAGCTTCTATAAGTAATGTAACCTTAAACACACTTTCTTGGAGGAAGTAAGGATTTGAAAATTTTGCTTCCGAGCTTCTTAAAACTGATAATTAAAACTTTAGTGCTGGAAAAATATTAAAATACAAGATAACGTGAATAAAAAGGTGTTACATAGAAAGATTTTTTAAAATCTAAATTTCCCTTTTTTAAGAATAAGTGAATATTGGTTTCTTATGTCCATAAAACTGTGAAATATTTACATGATTTGGCATTCAATTATTCAATACGAAGAACAAAAGTTCACATCTGAAGCAAACTTAAAGGGCTTTTGTAAATATTTTAAAATTTAAAATGTAAACAATCTAGTGCTAGCATATTAACATACTAATTAATTATTTAATATAGGTAACAAATATATGGAAAAGTAGATTAGTATAATAAATTAGTAATTATATTATAAAAATAGGTCATCTTTTAAAACTATTATAATATTCACAAATTATATTCATATGAATACATTGTATAATATTCTGTCACTAATTGTATTGTCATTTTCTGCCAAAGTGAATTAATATTATTATTCATGTTAATATTAATATTTGTATTAGTATTAGTATTCCTTAATTCATCTTTCAGTAGCATTCATGTTGTTGATATTTTATATTTAAATATTGTTTAATTTTCTCATGATACTTTATCTTTTTACCTTATGGATAACTAAATATGTAGATATATAAATATATACAGAAAAAAAGTGACACAAAGAATACTAGGTGACTTACCAGTGATGATTCAGAATGTGAAAGATTTTAAGCTTCAGTTTAATTTCATATATACTAGAAAAGTACATTCATTATGTCCAACAGTGTACAGAAAAATATGATGTATGTTTAAATATTTAAATAAACCATTTTGCTCAAACACATCAGAAACCAGCTGAAAAGAACATATAAGCAAATGAAATGGATAATGGCCTATTTAGCATCTGAAGTAAGCAGTGGGCTTTCGTAGCAGAAGAAACCAAGGGAAGTACCTTTGGTTGAAAAACTCCTTTTTGGTTACTGCCATCTAGAGGGCTTTAGTAGATAGTTGTAGTGGCTTCCGGGACATTCCAAATTCCAATTCCTTCTCTAAGTTTTTACTAATTCCTCAGCCTTGTGATTTTGGTGTGATAATTCCTAGGTCAGTTGCATTGGGTTCCACATAACCATTTACTGGAACACAGAGTTAGGATCATTTATGGTTATTTATCTCACATCAGAAGAAGAAGCACAGATAGATGAAAGTCAATCTGGAACACTCTGAGTTTTTGGGAATATAAAAATTGCATTTTATTCTACATAAGATTAAGGTTACTTGCAGCCTCAATATTTATAGCTTTATATGGTAAATAAGAGAGGAGAACATGCTACAAATAGAGTGAAAACTTCATAAGGAACATAGAAATTAATTTGAACTTTGAAGACTTTGTTGTACCTAAGTACAAAATAATTTCATAACATAAAGTAATAAATCACAGTAATTACTCTCTCACAGTAATTTAATGGTACAAACAAGAAGTTGCATTGATTCCCTTTATGTAAAATGCACACTGTCCCCTTTAATAATTTATACACTAAATAATACCATGAGTGATAAAGTGAAAATAACAATTATTTTGAAACCAACAAAATACAATCCTCATGAAAAATGGAAAAACAATGGAGAGAATCAGCTGGTTGTCTAAAAGACAATTAAGAGCCCTAAGGATTAGAAATACACAACAATGTGAAAATATCACCTATTGATGTGTAATAAGATTACTGAGATAAATGAAAAGAAAAGATCATGAAGAACGGGAAAAAGGAGAAGCAAACTGGAAGTTCTAGAAAATAACTAGAAAAATCAGATAGCAAAAGACAATGGTGAAAAATATTAATGACATTAAATTTAGATAGCTAAAAATCAGCCAAAAAGAGGTCAAGATACACGTAGGGAAGAATGAGAAGCTCTAATTCATCTGACAATAGTTCAAAAGGGAGTGAACTGATAGAATGGGAAAGTAAGGGTTTGACCTATTGGAGCTGGCAATATATATAATCCATCAGATTTCAGAAGCTAACCAGTTCTCAGACTTATTTCTAGATGGATTTAAACCATAAAAATGTATTGTAATAAAAATTATGCGTATTTTAGAAAGACAGCTTCTCAAGAATTATAAAATCAAATCAAGACACCTTGGTAGAGATAATAGAGACATACTAAGCACTTCTGCTAGCTTTTCTGTAGGCTCTCAACATTTTAGCAGACGAATCACTCACTTATAAAATGTGTAATACTCCAGCACTTTACTTTATTATGGAATTTTGCATCACTTCTTAAGAAACATAATAGAACTATAAGAAGAGATATACTAAGAACTCATAGTTATTGATGAATAATGAACTGGCAAAGTACAAATCAATACCACCATGCAGTCAGTACAGATTATACCCTTATTGACTAAATAATACATTTTAGCTTTCAATATTCATTGGGCTGTTCAGAGCATGTGGTAAAGCTCTTAAAACCAAAAAGTCTCACATGTATTATTTGACTTCTTAATTAAGGGAGACATACAGGAGATAATTTAGCATCAAGGAGAAAAGGGAAAAGAATTACAGGTGCAAATAGTATTTGTTTATATGCTAATTTTGAAACTAGAATTACTTGGCTTCATCGATGTTTTCAGTCTCTGTAATATTTCTGTCTTTTTTATTTTATTTGGAAATTTTAATCTATTTATTTATTTTGAGACTGGGTTATGAGACTGGCTAAGTTTTATATTTCTGGTAGAGACAGGATTTCACTATGTTGCCAAGGTTGGTCTGGAACTCCTCGACTCACCCTCTCGGGCTTCCTAAAATGCTGGGATTACGGGAGTGAGTCACTGCACCCCGCCTTTGTGTTCTCTTTCAATCAAACCTGCACATCATCTGTTTGTTTACTATGGCTGTGTAGCAAATTACCTGTATGCAGTGATTGCAGGCTTCTTTTTTTCCCCCTTTTGAAAGGAATAGTGTGAGAGACAACAGGAGCAAAGACATTAGTGGCTAGACTGCCACATTACCGTTAAGACAGTAAGTACTAATTTCCATTTCCCAGTATTACTGTGGGTAGCAACAAGCTAGGGCCAGTAACACTGGGGGTGAAAAGAATTTACCAAGACCATTGTAGGTAAAGAAAGGCAGATTTATTAGAGAAAGTAGGAAAATACGTTACAGAAAAGCAATAGGAAGAGCAGCAAGAGAGGTGCTGACTGCAAACAGACAAAGGCTTGCTGGGGATTTCATACGACAGTGCTTGTGCTGGAGAGGGCTACGTGTAGTACTGATAAATGCCAAGGTTGCAGTGAGCTAACTTGAAATTTTCTATGAGCCGAGGGTCTGTTGCAAGTCTGGTGCAGGAATATTGTGTTATTTGCGCAGGAGGGCTATGTGCCCTGGAAGATGAAGAAAGGCCGACTTAAAACAGCTTGTCTGCTCTTTCTTTTTGCTTTCCTCTGCTCCTGCCAGCCTGACACCTTTTCCCCTATTAGGGCTCCAGAAGTATCTCTTGCAGTTACGCTGAAGCCACAAGGACTTATCTGGCTAGTGAATGGTGAGTATGTCACTTCAGGTTGAGACTGTTAACACCAGTATGCTTGGCCTTTATCTCCTCACCCCTTGCAATGCCTTTGGTGGCCATGTGTGGAGATGGTGGAGCCATAATTGTAAAACATGTTGGAATAACAGTTACTAAATAGGATAAATATGTCCTGTATAGTTACCAGATCTAAATCAGTTTTCTTTAATGAGAAATATAATTTGGTTTAGTTGTTACTGAGATTTTAGCATTTGCCATTAAAGTAGTTAACATTAACTATCTTCACTGCAAGCTTTTACACAGTGAAATCTTTAAAAAGTCCCAAATTTATCCACATTGGTAAATAATACACACAATTTTGTAAGCTCACAAAAACATTACCTTTGTAAAATCTGCATATTCTTTCTAAAGTTTTACGTATGTCCCCAAAGTTGCTGCATTTACAACTATCCTTAAACTCAAAATATTTTCTCTTACACTTGGAAAGAATGCAAAAAAATAATAAAAAAAGATTTATTTTATCTTTTAAATGTTTTGTTAAACAATTTCTTACTTTATACACAAAAATATATAATTGATAAATTGTCTGCTTAACAAATATGTCCCAGTTGGGCACTGTCACTTCAGGAGTACCCTGGTCATGACACAGAATATTATTCAACAACTTTGACCTTCTTTGTTCTTCCTCTGTCACTATCAGCCTCCAAAAGTAGTAACTGTTCTGATGTCTTAACACTGAGATTAGCTTTACTTTTTTTATGCCATATGTTGTATATATGAAATGTATATATAAATATGGATATATGGCATTTACTTGTTTGTGTGACATATATGCTAATCTATATATAGCACATATAGAGAGAGCTATATAGCATATATAAAGAGACATATATATATATAAAGCTAATGTTTACATATGGACAAAGAGTCCATACTTTATGTTTACACATACATATATATGTATATTATGTTCGTATATTACATATACACATATATGTAGGTATGCATATATAGACATATATGCATGTATGTATATATAGACACATATACATATATGTGTATATGTGTGTGTTATCAAAAAGAGTCCATATATATGCGTATGTGTTATCATAAAGTATAGGCTCTTTGTGCTTTGTTTTGTTTCTCCACATATTGTGAAATGTGTTTGTATTTTTCCATATAATTATAGTTAGTTCAATTTCTAGATTTTACTTGTTTCTTGTAGATTTAGTCATAGGCTCTGGACTGAAGCTAAAGAATATGTGCAGTAAGGTGGAAAGTCCAATTAATTTGCTTTCGTAATGATTCAAAATAATACTTTAGAATATTTGACATAAACTGGAATAAAACTACAAATTCCCCTTGCAGAAATTTATTTTTAAGATGTTTCTCTAAGAATTCAAAAATATATCCATATAAGATGATTCATTACAGCATTGTTTTGTAACTGCAAAAGATTGGAAGCAACTAAACTCTAATACATAGGAGACTGCTGAAAAAATGGTTATATTCACACAATGTTTTGCTACGAAACTGTTAAAAAAGAGAACAATTATATACATTACATATATATGTTTGTGTGTACATATATTATAATATGAATTGATGCAGAATGAAAACCCAAGGAGAAAAGCATATATCTTAAAGTCTAAAGATATAAATAATAATAATAATCTTGAACTTGACTTAGTAGGATTGTTTTTCACAGTGGTATTAGTGTAACATTTATATAAAAGCTTTCTATACATTGTGGAATGATGTTAGGGAAGAGTGGTACAACTATGAAATATGGGAAGGCTAGAAAGAGCTTGTGGACGGCATTAGAGATGGGATTTTCAGTGTAAACTCATGATTTTAATACACACACAAACACACCAATATACCTCTTTTTAATATATGCAAACATACATACATGTACTGTATATTTTGTAACTTGATTTGCTGAATGGGCTTTGAAACAAGACTTCCAGTAGCATCAATAGCAATGAACATATCTAGACCCTGATTTTGATTTTAAAAACCATTCCCTAATAAAAATAATGAAGGTAGCTTAGAGAAGGACAGCTGATCTCAGGCAGAGATTGCAGGCAGAGAAAGCACAAGCTGCAAATGCAACTGCAACTGCAACATCTTGTTGTGCTAGAAAGTAAGGGAGTGTTCAGAGTCGTGGGGTCATGTCAGTTAGCACATGAGCTGTATCGAAGGGGTCCCCACTTAGACAAATCTAGGAAAACTCAAACATTAAAAAAAAGGTGGCAGTTTAGGATTACAAGTCACTCCATTAAAAAGAAACCCATGAGTCCATATAGATAATAAATAAGAATAAATAATAGATATATGATAGCTAGATAGATATGTAAATGAACAGATAACAGAGAAAGGTCAGCTCCCCATTACAGAAGAATATCAACTAATTATTTTATTTTATTTTATTTTATTTTTTGAGACAGAGTTTTGCTCTTTTTGCCCAGGCTGTAGTGCAATGGTGCGATCTTGGCTCACCGCAACCTCCTCCTCCCATGTTCAAGCAATTCCTCTGCCTCAACCTCCAGAGTAGCTGGGATTACAGGCATGTGCCACCACGCCTGGCTAATTTTGTATTTTTAGTAAAGACAGGATTTCTCCATGTTGGTTAGGCTGGTCTTGAACTTCCAACCTCAGTGATCCGCCCGCCTCAGCCTCCCAAATTGTTGGGATTACAGGCATGAGCCACCGCGCCCGGCTCAAATACCTATTAAAACACTTAGAAATAATAAAGTTAAAAATCACTTTTGAAACCATGATAGTAATCACGGATTTATGCAAGTGTTATTTATGGGTGTTAAAATTTGTGGATTAAACATTAATGAGGAGAATGATATTTACATAGTTCCAAAGTACATGCCTAAGTGTAGAGAGAGACAAAACGATTAAGAAAACATAAAAATGTACCAGGTAACTAATCTGGGTGAAAGTTGTAAATTTTGTGATGAACTTTGCAAGTTTTCTTTAGGTTTGAAGCGATCTCATAATAAAAATTCTATAACATCATTTTATGAACTTTGCCTGCATCAATTATACTTTGTATTAGAACCCAGGGTCTAAATATTGACTGAAGTACAGAAAACAAAAAGATTTCTATCAAAGAGACATGAGGTGAACACAATCCAAATTAAAATAATAAGTCAGGAATTGTGATGTGATTGTAAAAATTGGCAGGAGCATGAGAAGAGTTTCCCATTTATACTCTGGGTGATGTGGTAGGACGGTTTCTAATAGATGTAGGCCAAATTGATGACTTGCTTCCTGAGAACAGCAGCGATTTTCACACATTTGAATGATTAATATTCCCATTAAAACCACAGGTTCAATAACACATTCTGTTAATTTTGTGCTTCACAAGATTTTAAATTTACTTTACGTCATAGTTTATTTGAATTATTTTCTATTAATAGTAGTTTGTGTCATCAAATTTAATAAAATGGTTTAAGCAAAATATGTTCTTCCTGTGGAATATGTACATTAGAAAAGATTTATTAAAATTATATCTATCCTAAAATAAAATTCAGAATGTCATGTAAGTAATTATTTTACTGAAGTCTATAGTTTTACAGAAGCTTATCTGACTGTTTTTTAATTATATCATGCTCAGAAGTATTAGTTTTTATTTATCTTTGTAAATCCACTATTACACATACAAAGCAAATTATTTGCTACTTTCTCTTACAATTTTCAACATCATAATCCCCTCCATTATAATTTACTATCTATTAAAATTCACATTGAATTTAAGTACAGTACAATCAACACATTTATATATAGTTATTTATATATTAGTATATTCTGGACATTTGAGAATTTAACATTTTCTTCTTTCCTTTTTATCTATTTTGAGTTGTCTAGAGGTAGATGAGATATTCTTGTATATAATTTGTAATAATATTTTGAATTGCTTTATGCGGACCATGAAGTTGATAGGTGTGTGCTAGGTAATTAGTTAAAAATCAGTTTCGGTATTAATTTTACTGTCTGATTATGAAAGGCTACCCACATGCTTTGCTATTTAGTACTCCCAAATCATCTATGAATCGTTGCTATTTTTATATGCTAAGGAAATTGGGATAAATAAAATGCTCCATTTGTTCAAGATCAGTGGCAGAGATGAAATCAGACAAGTTCTGCAGGTGTTATTGTGCAGTGCATTAAGTTCAAGGACTCTGGATCTAAATTTCTTCAGGGACTGAACACTACATTACCATCAAATAGATAAACTTTTATTCTATTCTCTCCCATATTTCCTCCGCATGTTGCCCTGGGCTTTCTTTTATTTTCAGATAAAATTTTACTTTCTATTTCCTGAATCTGCTTACTGTATACAATTCCCGTTACATGGGTTTATACATTTTATATGCTCTCACTGAATATTCATTGTGTATCTTATTTTGAAATCTGAATTTTTATTGAGACTGACATTTCCAGACAATGATTCTTATGTCTTTGAGTCATATGGTTTTAAAAACCTATTAGAGGGGTTCTAAAACATTCTAGTCTGTCACATGTTATAACTGAAATTTTTATAACTTATTTCAAAGATTTGATCTGCTCACAGCCTTCATTGCTGTTCTAACTTGAAAATTACCTCGAAAGATTTAGAAATGAGTACAATAATTGAGCCATTAGTTTTTGGTTTGATCATCATCCTTAAACTTGCCACCGCCCTTTGTAGTTGGAATGATTTAAAAGAAGTTAACTTATAGGTTTTTGGCTAGATATAATGCAATCAGGAAATGAACATTCCTGAATATTATTCTATAATAGATATTTGGAGCAGAATATAAACTGTTAAAGCAAAATCCTTCTTTCGTTGTTATATCTTCAAACTTAAGAGATTCATCTTTGGTCCATCTTCCCCTCAGTACTATTACAACTTTCCACTTTAGAAGATACATATTATCTGGAAGAATGATAGTTCCTCAAGGGTGTCTTAAATATTATTCATTATAAACATTCTCTAGTCATTAACTACTGCTGTATAACATACTACTCTCAAACTTATAGCGTAAAAACAGTGAGCTTTTACATTTTCTCCCAAATCTACCAATAACCAAGTGAGTGTGCTGATCTTGACTCTGCCCATTTGTGAATATGCAATTATTTGCTAAGCCGAATGAGCCTAATGGCCTTAACTCCAATGACATTGCTTTGTTCCCCATGGTCTCTCTCGTATGTCAGTAGATTTGCCCTGTTGGCAGGGGCCCAAGGAAGTAAGCAGAGACATAACACAAATTGTCAAGCTTCTGCTTACATCCAATATGCTACTGTCCACTCGCTGGAAAAAGAATCCGAAGGCTAAATCTCTAGTCAGTATGGTAAGGCACCATAAGAAAGATGTGTATATAGGGATGCATGAAAAATGGTGGCCAAGCTTTTATCAATATCCTCCACTCGACATCTTTCTTGAATTCTTATTGCTAATGAATTAAGTTCTGATTGCTGGATTTTGATTATGAGATCTCTTACATTGGCTTTTTTATCAGATTTAAATTGATTTAATTGTATCTACAGCACTAGAATTTGGTTACTTAAGATCATATGAAATCATGTAAATATTGTAAATCCAAGAATGTACTAAGTTGCTCCAACATTTTCTGTTAAACCAGCGAGAGATAACTAAACCGATTTTGAGGTAAAGACAAAAGCAGGACGTGTTTGACAGCAGGAAGCTTGTGTAATTGACTCTTGTGTATGTAGCATCAACTGACATCCCAAATAAGCAGGGGAAAAAATTGAGAGCTAAGATGACCATAATTTTTTAAATTAAAATAAACAAGAAGTCCAGGGAAAATTATATTTTCTTCACCATACTTTGGGATAAGAAGCAGAGTAAATTATCTGGTTAAAATGACCAACTAGCCTGCATAAAGAATAGAATGACGTGACATCCCAGCTTTAAGGGAAGCAAATGGCAACTTTCTTGTTTGTACATGTATGAAAGTGCTAAGTATTAGAAATGACCATTGATGGTAATTTTTGATGAATGTTATTGGCTATGACTATCTTCTTGTCAATGTAGAACTCTTCCCTTTTATAGCATTTTTGAACCTCTAACCCTATTGTGATAGTCAGCTATATGTACTATTATTTGGCATTGTTCCCAAGTAAGAATCATTGCCTTATTTTTCACCCAGAAGACAGAGATCCTAAATGCCAACAAAGGTTAAAATAAATTATTATCAGATAAAAATAATAAAAGTTGACATACTCTAATAATATTAATTAAATGAAGGGTAAAAGTATTCAATTATTGCTTAATTTTAAAATATTTTTAACAGCAGTAGAATAAGGATCTCAGAATAATTCAACAATTCTGATTTTATCCAAATTCCGTATTATGTAAAATCTTGGCTCTTGGTTCCTTAATCTTTTCATCTTTATGTCTCTTAAACTTAAAAATTTATGAATGTCCCTAACCCATAATAATAGACTAAGACCTTATTATAAGAAGAAAATAATCTATTTCTGAAATTCTAAAATTATCTAGTCATTACATAAATCTTTATTTTGTTCCAAAATGTATGCTAATTACTTCTACTATGTCTATTAATTGAACTTATCAAGAAATCCAATGGTGTTCTAGAACTCTGTTGTATTCCTATATTTATTTACCACTTGTCTTTATTTCCCTCCTTCATCCCTTTGTTATGGTCCAATCTATCACTCCTAAAACTCTTTGGAAAGATTTTCAACAATTCCTATTACTATCTCTCATTTACACACTTAGTAAAATGCTAATGCAGCTCAGTTCTCCTATTTTTTTTTCCCCAAGCATAAACCCATGGTGCTTTTTACTGCTGTAGAAAATCATAAAGCTGTGATGAATTTCTTTAAAAATACATGGTTCCCAAACCCAGTTAAATACACAGTGCAGCCGGGCATGGTGGCTCATGCCTGTAATCCCAGCACTTTGGGAGGCCAAGGCGGGTGGATCACGAGGTCAGGAGCTCGAGACCAGCCTGTCCAACATGGTGAAACCCTGTCTCCACTAAAAATACAAAAATTAGCTGGGTGTTGTGGTGCATGCCTGTAATCCCAGCTGCTCAGGAGGCTGAGGCAGGAGAACTGCTTGAACCGGGACCTGGGAGGCAGAGGTTGCGGTGAGCCAAGATCACGCCATTGCACTCCAGCCTAGGCAACAAGAGTGAAACTCTGTCTCAAAAAAATAAAAAATAAAAATAAATAAATACACAGTGCAGCCTGGGTATCCTTATTCTACTAGACAATCCATGAGACCCACTATTTATTTCAAAAGTTTTAATTTCTGGTTATTTCTGTCTTTGTGTAAATGAAATTTCCTGAATCTTATATTCCATATCTGTGAAACAGAGGTAATAACACTGGTCTTAATGTGAATTATAAAGAGGTATTTCAAGAATGTATACACAGTAGCAGTTTTTTGTTTGTTTTTGTTTTAGGGATAGCTGAATCTATATGCAACAGAAAAAGTGAAAATATTGGAGTTGAAGATGAGATTCTATGGGGTTAGAATTAATATACTTGAGTTATACAAGCAGAGCTGTCCATCTTCTAATTAAGAAGAAAATGGGTAGCATGGGCAGTGAAGATCTAAGAGGGAAGATGAACTTTGAAGAATTACAAGGGGCAGCTAGTCAGACATGAACACAGCAGGAGACAGCTCCCCCAACCCAATCAGGAATGTCAGGCTACCATCAGGTGATGGTCAGGCAGTTGCTACATTGTTTCTCTAAAATAATAATTGGTCCTGCTACTGGCACCAGGGAAACGCAGTCTCCCAATAGACAAAAACCTGAAACTGGTGATCAGCAGCTTCCTGATAAGATCCCCGGAGTTGGGTGAGTGGGCTCGAGCATACACACTAAGAGGCAAAAATAGCAGGGTTTAACTGGTGTATGGCCTTCCTCCAGGAACTCTCAACTGGTAAGACAGGAACCCCCCGAGTGAGTGTGTACACAACTTCAGTAAACGCACTGCACATGCGCCCCTCCACACCCACAAGTGCTGGCAGGCCACTGCACATATGGACAGCCGCTCCAAGGGAAGAATCAGGAGAAAAGTAACACAAGACCCCAAAAGCATGCCAACATATAAAACCCGAAGTTAAAAGGTCAAACCATGCCTTGATCTCTTAAGTCACTTATTTGGCCCTCTTCCAAGTGTACTTTACTTTCGTTCCCACTCTAAAACTTTCTTAAAACTTTCCCTCCAGCTCTAAAACTTGGTTCAATCTCTCACTCTGCTTTATGCCCCTTGGTCAAATTCTTTCTTCTGGGAGGGCAGGAACTGAGGTTGCTGCAGACCTGGACAGATTTGCTGCTGGTAACAGAAATAGGGAGGAGCTAAGCAACATAGAGAAAATATCAATGGGAGTAATATCAGCTGTGTGTATTTGTGGTATCATAGAGAGATTTTTAGAAAGCATAAATAAAAAATGTGAGAATTTAACATTAGATAGTTCTATATTCCTAAATTTGCAACTTAACAGCACCATGACCTTGGAACCAAATTACTTAAACTCTTTGAAGCAAAAGAGAAAATGGAAGTGAATATGCATTAAGTACATTTAAGGGCTATAAAGACTTTAGTTAATTTGATCTAATAACTGAACATCAACTAAAATAGAGCCAAGGAGAGTTACAAAAATCTATTAATTAAGGTTAATTTATAGCTCTGTTAAGAGGCACACATGCTGTGTGTTAATTTACATAAAATTTATGTTTGATTACATAAGTCATTGGGAGAAAATAATGAATGATCCCTCCATTATGTTTACAATTAATGAAACTGAAATAAAGGAATAACCTAGAGCAAATTAAGTATATTTCATTTGCTCATTAATATTTTTAAGAGACAAAAATGTTGACACAAAGCATTAAACTGTAAAATATTTAAAGAGGCTTATTCTGAGCCAAATATGAGTGACCAATACCTGTGACACAGCCCTAGAGGTCCAGAGACATTTGCCTACTGTGATTGGGTTATAGTTTGATTTTGCACATTTTAGGGGGACAGAAGTTATAGGCAGACATCAATCGATATATGTAAGATGTACATTGGTTCAACCTGGAAATGCATGACAACTCAAAGTGGGGGCTTCCAGGTCACAGGTGGATTCAAAGATTTTTTTTTTCATTGGCAATTTGTTAGAAGGGTTATGTTATTAGCCAAAGACCTGGAATCAATAGAAAATAGTGCCTGGGTTAAGACAAGGAATTGTGGAGTACAAGGTTCTTATTACGCAAAAAAAGCTTCTAGGTAACAGACTACAGAGAGAATAGATGGTTAACATCTCCAATCAGAACTAAAAAGATGCCATAGTTAGTTTCTCCTAGATCAGGAAAAGACCTAGAAAGAGAAGAAGATTTCTACGAGTGTAGATTTTGCTCACAAGAGAAAGTTTTGGGCCATTTCAAAATACATCAAACATATTTTGCGGTAAAATATTTCGATTTCGTTCAGTGCCTTCTATCTGACATGTATTTCTATACTTGAGTCAGGTTGGAATTTGGTACCTCATGGTTTAAAAGAGTCTGCTTTGTTACTCTTAAGATCTCTGCTTTAATGTTAATGCTGGTTAGTTGTGCCTGAATTCCAAAGAGAGAAGTGAGTCATGTCAGACCCTCCTTCCCATCATAGCCAGAACTAGTTTTTCAGGTTTACTTTGGAATGCCCTTGGCCAAGATGAGGAACACGTTCAGTCTGTTGGGGAGCATAGAATTTTAATTTTGGTTTATAAAATTATTTTGAAAAATAAAATAGTATATGCGTAAATGAGTAAATAAGTAATGAATTCATTAGTTTCTTTCATGAAGGTTTATTATTCTATGTTTTTGCTGCCTGACCAACAGAAATGCAGCAGAACTGCTGTGAAAGTAAAATGACAGTATTAATGATTTCATTTGATTTGACTCTTTTTGCTTTAAGAGACTTAAACATATACAACCTTGGTTAAAAATCATAAAACATTTTCTTAATTTGCTTCAGTAATAATACCTTTTATAATTCCTAACAACAGATAGATCACCTTGAAAATATAATCTTGATAATAGTAATCTTAATGAAGAACTTGAAAAACTGTTCAAAAGACCAATTCAGAGTCACACACATTTAATAGGGGAAATGTTTAAGTAACTGGTTCTAAGCTAAATAGTGAACATTTCACATTGATATGTTGTGATTCCAAGTGATTTCTCAAAATCAAAAGAGTAACTACAACATTTGTACATCAAGTGAAATTTCCTAAATCAGTTCTTCAGAAATATTTACCAGTCCTGCCCAATGCAACTACCTTTATACTTAATATAAACAGTCTATTTTTAAATGACTACCACTTGGCCATCCTGAAAAAACAGGCCTTGCAAAGCTGTCTTAAGTGAGAAAAATTTGCATCTGTAGAAATCTTCATTAACGCAGGCATGGCCCCTCCCTTTCTATCCCTTTCCCAGGTCCAGAAGAGATTAAGAATCTGACATCTTTAAAATTCTGAAAATAGACATTTGCCATCTATTCTCCCTGAAGCAGTCTTCATCTAAATAACAAGGCCACCCTTCCGAGCCAAGCCTCTTCTCCTTCTCTCATACCCTATTTTACCAGAATCTAAGCCTCCATTTTTTTCTGTAACCTTCAAATGGTATATAAGTTTCTGTAACTCATTGGGAAGTTGGGTCTTCATTCTCAAGACTCCCATGTATGAACAATAAGTAATTTGTTTGTTTTTTTCTAGCAATAAATAAGTAATAGTATATTTCCAAAGTTGCCTCTTTTTCACTTTGTGTCTTTCTTCCCGCTGTCTCTCCAATTACACCATTGCTTATTTTTTGTTAATCTTGGTTTTTGATTTACTTAAGCTTTCTGATACATTGGCCAATCATGAATCAATTTTGGCAGAGGCAGAATAGTAAAATGGCTGAATATGCTGTTAGAAGAAAACTCCAGCCAAATTAAATTTAAAAGAATTTAATTGAGCAAAGAGTGATTCAAGAATTGGGCAACCTCCCAAGCCAGAGTAGGCTTAGATACTCCAGCGCAGCCATGTGGTACACGAAAATATATGAACAGAAAAAGGAAAGTGGCATACAGAAAACGGAAGTGAGGTACAGAAACAACTGGATTGGTTACAGCTTGGCATTTTCCTTATCTGAGCACAGTTTCAGCACCCACCTTTGATTGGCCAAAACTCAGTAAACAGTTTGTTTACAATTCCATTTAGGTTAAATTCATAATGTACAGAGAAACCTTTAGGCTGAACTTAAAATATATAAGGAGGTAGATTTAGACTAAACCTGATTTAACAGTGCCTACATTTTCTCTGGCATATTTTAATAGCATGTTCTTATTTGAAGCATATTAATGATTAATTATTCATCCTTATTTATCTTATTTATGCTTAATAGACATTTTATGTATTCATTATATATTTACAATTATTAGTTATTCTAAAGTGAGTCCACATGGCATTATCTTAAAGGGGGCATATATTATTTTTCTTATTAGCCTTCTTTGGTCATGCACTCACGTGTACTTTAAATCTACTTGAATGTAATGAGAGGAACCCTCAGGAGGCATTTCGTGCACTTTGGTCTGAGCCCCTTTATTTTGACAGTGGGGATATTTTCATGATTATAAATTGGGGTTATAATTGTCAAGAGATTTTTTTAAGGATCTTCACTATTAGAAATAAGGGCACTTGACAACTTAAAAATGTTTTTCTACGAAATTATAGTTTCCCAAGTTCTGACAACATCATGACACTTATTTAATTAATCAAAACCTCATGATTGCATGACTACTTGATTGAAAGATCAATTTTTCTGATAGTTCCATTTTACCTTTTCTGATGGTTCCATTTTCCATTTCCATTTCGGCAAATCTTGTCAAAAGTTGACGATCACGTTTAAGACAAAAACATTGCAGTTTTTTTGGCCATGATTACCAAAAAGTACTTGAAAACTGTAACTCAACTATTTTTTTTTTTTTGAAACGGAGTCTTGCCACCCAGACTGGAGTGCAGTGATTCCATCTCGGTCACTGAAACCTCAGTCTCCTGGGTTCAAACGATTCTCCTGCCTCAGCCTTCCTGGTAGCTAGGACTACAGGTGCCTACCACTACACCCAGCTAATTTTTGTACAGAGTTTCACCATGTTGGCCAGACTGGTCTCAAACTCCTGACCTCAGGCGACCCACCCACGGCATCCCAAAGTGCTGAGATTACAGGCATGAACCACCGTGCCTGGCCTGTATCTCAACTTTTTATCACTCCAAAATAATACATTTACTATTTGCTTTGGCCAAGAGTAAATATCATCCTTTACTCCATTGAAGTCAGCATTTCAAGATATTCTGAAATTTTACTTCTTTCTTATTCATTTTACATTGTAATATGTTTTCTATTTTATTTCATTCTTCAACAATTCTAGTGAATTTTTGTTTGCTTTTTGGTCAGCTAATAACAACCAGCAAAATGTGCAAATTTCACAAAGTATTTGTATTATATGTATTAAAAGTATCAAGAATATATAATAATTCAAATTGGTTGAGCAATAGAAATTTAAAATGTTCAATTAAATGAATTAATAAGCACTTTCTGTTCTTGGGATAATCTAGTGGACAATGAAATAAACAGAAGCCATTAGCCTTTGCTTAGGCCTTTTAGCTTCTATATATTTTAAGACATTCTATTTAATTTTTGTGCATTAATGTTGAAATATTTTCCAGTAGGCAATACCATTCAGCAGCTCTGTATTTTAAAATAATTAATTGCACCATTCCTAAGTGCTGAGAGATTTATAAGAGGAGTGTTTTCATGATGGCATTTATGACATTTAGTTTATTGTCAATATCTTATAAGGATAATGAAACCCAAGGACTTAGGAATCTGTCTTATAAGTTACCAAAATATGTCACATTACAACTCTTTTCACATGTGTGTAAATTGGTGAATGCGGGCTTACTGCGAAGATGTCAGGTTAGAAAGATCCTCCCACCACCAAAACCATTTTTATCAATTTACACTACAGATTCTCTTTGACTTATGATGGGGTTCTGTCCCGCTAAACTCATCAGAAGTTGAAAATATTGTAAATCAACAATAAATTTCATATGCTAACCTATTCAACATCATAACTTAGCCTAGCCTACCTTTAAGGTGCTCAGAACACTTCATTGACTTGCTGTTGGGCAGTCATCCAACAGAAAATTTATTTCATAATAAAGTGTTAAATATCTGATGTACTTTATTGAATGCTGCTGAAAGTGGAAAACAGAACAATTATATTGGTACTCAAAGGACAGTTTCTATTGAATGCATATTGCTTTTGTACCATCATAAATTTGAAATATCTTAAGTTGAATTATCGTAAGTCAGGGATTGTCTGTATTTATAAAAGCATATAAAATTGGTTATATCTTCACAACATTCTCCATATTAGCACTATGAATTATTTTGATGTAATAATGTTAGTTAAAATCAGTATGTGTAAACTTAATGTGCAATTACTATTAGAGAGGTTGATCAACTTTTTATATATAGTGACTTCCATAAGTTAGAAATTTATAAACTTTTGTCATTTTACTTCTCATTTTTCTTTCTGACTCATTTATAAAAACTTCCAAAGATGAAAGTTTTAGTAGAACATGTAGCAGCTAAGCCATGACAAATTGTGAACTATTCTATCCTAAGGCTATTGGCTATCTTTTAAAAATTCTACTATTGGTAAGTATTCATGGATTTCAATGCAGAAATATAAATGTTTTACACATGACTGTAATCATTGCTGGGGATTTTTAATATACCATTTCTAAAGCTCACCCTCAAAACTTATTTTGAATTCCAAAACATATGGTCATTGCATGATAATGCAACCTATCATTACTCATAGGTAAACATAAAGACATTAATACCATCATCCCCATTTTACAATAAGAAAAGTGATGGTAAGATATGGGCTAATGCTATTAATCAGAATTTAGATACATATTGCAGTATAGATCTGGAAGTCATTGTTACTTGAATTTGTTGTTGAGTTTGTAATTCATGAAAGAGAATCAGGCACACTTAAATGGATTTGTTTGTTCATAATGCATAAAGTAATAGATTATTAAAAAATAAGTTATATCCTGCACTTAAAAAATCCATAACCAACTTGAGCCACAAAATATAAAGTATAAATGAAAATATAAAATATAAATGAAAATTAGTATTTAAATAACAATTTGCAGTAATGATAGAATAAAAATAGAGAAGCAGTATATGGTCAAATTATATTCAGATTGCAAAGTGGATTGAAGTTATGTCTTCTTTTTTTTTTTTCATTTGAGAAATATTTATTTAGTGCCTATTATTTTGTGGATAT
The DNA here is from genome assembly GCF_037993035.2 of Macaca fascicularis. Classification (NCBI taxonomy): domain Eukaryota; kingdom Metazoa; phylum Chordata; class Mammalia; order Primates; family Cercopithecidae; genus Macaca; species Macaca fascicularis. The sequence goes on along the minus strand of NC_088391.1, from coordinate 72,928,892 downwards.
CTTTCTTGGCACTAGGACTTGGAAGTGACCTGCAAGGAAAAATTCTCTACTTTTTTAATTTCTAGGAGAAAGAGACGAACAATGAACAAATAAATATGCATGCCAAACCGTGATTGGTGTTATGAAGAAAGATAAAGTAGGGTAAGAGGATAGAGGCGATAAGGCTTCTAATTTTATATGGAGTTAGAAAAGTGACCCTTCTTATGAGATTGCATTAGAGCAAAGGCATGTAGAAAGTTGAGAAATAACTGTTCAGGTATTTAGTGGAAGAGTATTTCAGAGAGCTGTACTATGGTTCTTAAGTATAGGAATTCTAGGCCAGGCAGCTTGTAATCAAATTTTGGTTCTTTCATTAATAACTAATTTTAGAGTTAATATGCTTCTTTTCACCTGTCAAAATTATTCACTATGCTCAAACATGTAATATTTATTTTTTGAATATGGTAATTCATATTTTCAAGCATAGAATAGTGCCCTGCTTTGCTCAAGCAACTTTTTTCACCTTTTATAGATATACACTTTCGTGCAAGACCATTTTGATCATTCCAGTTTGTCAAACTATTATATCAAATAATAATAAGTCTTTATAATTACGACTCTTGCTATCTTGGCAAGGGTTTTAATGTTCTCTGTCTCAGTTTCTCCAAATGGGCAGTATACCTTATGAGTTGATTTGCAGTTTACATCAAAAATTTTAAAGCTCAGTGCCTGTCACCTACTAAATACTCAGCAATTTAAGCAGTTATTACTGACAGAGAAAACAACAAAAGCAAACACTCCAAGGAATGTACGTACTAATCTAGGAACATCAAGGAATCGGGCAACATAAAATTGGGATGGGGAAGAAGTGAGTAAAAAGGATGAGAGAGAGAGAGGGAGAGAAAGTGAGAGAAAGATACCAATAGGGATGGAATCAGGCACCTTACAGAGACAGAGAACATTTAGAGTTTTCCAGGCCAAAGTAAAGATTTGGATTTAGCTTTGGGTAATAAGAGAAAACACTGGAAAATTTTTTTGTTTTTTGTTGTTTTTTAGATGGAGTTTCGCTCTGTTGTCAGGCTGGAGTGTAGAGGCGCGATCTAGGCTCCCTGCAACTTCTGCCTCCCTGGTTCAAGCGATTCTCCTGTCTCAGCCTCTGAGTAGCTGGGACTACAGGCGCCGACCATGCCCAGCTAATTTTTGGATTTTTAGTAGAGACAGGGTTTCACCATGTTGGCCAGGTTGGTCTCGATCTCTTGACCTCATGATCCACCCGCCTCAGCCTCCTAAAGTTCTGGGATTACAGGCATGAGCCACCGCGCCTGGCCAACATTGGAAAGTTTTAAGCAAAAATGTGACAGGATCATTTCTGCCTTATGCATATGCGAATGGTTTTCACTGAGTTTTTCATAGATGGAGTGTAATATAGGTTCAGTATATTTAAAACCTGTCATAAAATGTATAAACATTCAGCTTTCTTATCTCTGATAAGGGCCTAGTTTTCTAAAGTGCTGTGTGATAGGCCCATTTAAATAACAAAATGACAGATGACATATAATAAACCAAAGGACCTCTATGATTACTCCCATGTTCATAGATCACTGCTTTGGTTGTTGGTTTCTAAGACCACTACAAACATTAGTGACTTAAAGCACGAATGCATTATTATCTGACTTAGTTAGGCAGTTCTGCTGTTTTTGCCTAGGGTCTTTCATGTACTTGTAATTAGATGGCCACTGGGACTGGGATGTCCGGGATGATTCCACTCATTTGCCTGGCTCTGAGGAATGAAGGGCTGGAAGGGTTGGATCATCTGGGAAGATGTGAAGGCTGCATCTCTTTGTATGGATGCTCAGGACCTCCTCCTCTTCATTTGGCTTCTCCACACAGTCTATCCATTTGTATGTACGATAAAGAAACTGAACTTCATATTTGGCAGCTCAAGGCTCCCAAAAGTGCAAAAGTAGCTTCTATCAAACCTTCTTAAGACTAAGTCCCAAAGTTGGCACTCTTACTTCTGCCATGCTGTGAGTTAAAGTGAGCCTCAGGGTCAGATCTATTGCAAGTAGGGAGATATCACAACAGGATGTGAAAAGTAGGCAATGCTTGTTAAGGGTCATCTTGGGACAAGAGCTTCTATAGTCACCATACACCTCACGGTGAAAGAGAACCTCAGGTTCTCTTTCCTTATCAAGACATATTTAGAACCTTAGTTTTTCACTAACACTGGGATTATCAAACCCTGGGGCAGGAGTTAATCCCTCATTGCTAAATGCCCATGAGTATTTTATTTTTATATGCTTGGAGGACTCATTCTTTGTTGATTAGATATGTTCAGAAAAACAAAGGATATGTCAAAAAGCTGCTTGATAAAAATTATTATGTAAGGAACAACAAAAATAAAATAAAAAAATAAAAAAACTAAAATACAAATACTTGCATCTCCATCTCTCCCATTCCATTCTTTCAAAATAAATGTGTCAGCAGAAGCCTGCATGTGTTAAAGGCCATATGCTTAAAAAACAACCCCATCAAAAAATGGACAAAGGATATGAACAGACATTTCTCAAAAGAAGACATTCATACAGCCAACAGACACATGAAAAAATGCTCATCATCACCGGCCATCAGAGAAATGCAAATCAAAACCACAATGAGATACCATCTCACACCAGTTAGAATGGCAATCATTAAAAAGTCAGGAAACAACAGGTGCTGGAGACGATGTGGAGAAATAGGAACACTTTTACACTGTTGGTGGGACTGTAAACTAGTTCAACCATTGTGGAAAACAGTGTGGCAATTCCTCAAGGATGTAGAACTAGAAATACCATTTGACCCAGCCATCCCATTACTGAGGATATACCCAAAGGATTATAAGTCATGCTACTATAAAGACACATGCACACATATGTTTATTGCAGCACTATTCACAATAGCAAAGACTTGGAATCAACCCAAATGTCCATCAGTGACAGACTGGATTAAGAAAATGTGGCACATATTCACCATGGACTACTATGCAGCCATGAAAAAGGATGAGTTCGTGTCCTTTGTAGGGACACGGATGCAGCTGGAAACCATCATTCTCAGCAAACTATCGCAAGAACAGAAAACCAAATACCGCATGTTCTCACTCATAGGTGGTAATTGAACAATGAGATCACTTGGACACAGGAAGGGGATCATCATACACAGGGTCCTATTGTGGGGGGTGGGGGGCGTGGAGGGATAGCATTAGGAGATATACGTAATGTAAATGACGAGTTAATGGGTGCAGCACACCAACATGGCACATGTATACATATGTAACAAACCTGCACGTTGTGCACATGTACCCTAGAACTTAAAGTATAATAATAATAAAAAAATTAACATTATGACAACTAAAATATAGTTGGAATTGAACAGAGGAGCATGATTATTCACCTTCATGCTGAATAGTAGATGGGGAAAACTAATTTTAGAGTTAATATGCTTCTTTTCATCTGTCAAAATTATTCACACAATATTTTAATTTTTCAATATGCTGTTTCATATTTTCAAGCATAGAATAGTGCCCTGGTTTGCGCAAGTAACTTTTTTCACCTTTTATAGATATGCACTTTCTTGCAAGACCATTTTGATCATCCCAGCTTGCCAAATTATTATATCAAATAATAATAACAAGTCTTTATGATCACCCATGGTGAGCTACCTATGCCAAAGAAAGCAACATGAATGTATTTTCTTCTTGGTGGGTTCAAATAAAAGAAAACTGATATCTTCAAATTCTCATCAGAAGACTACTGCTGACTAATCTGGTGAAGGAAAGAAATCTCTGGGGGAATGCTAATTGGAAGGGTAAAGCTCTCAGTGGGATGTACTATTTTCTTTAAATGTCAAGACAGGAACTAACACATTTATTTTTTTCATGGACTGATGTGAGGGAATGAGAGTAAATGGTCACTGATCTAGACATCCTATTTTTATCATAAAAAATAGAGGTTTTCTTGTTGACCTACTTCAGTAAAGTTATTTTTTTCTGAGTGCTGAAATACTGATAGCCCGAAAAGAGCAGGACCTAGAGTATTATGACGCATTAGTAATATTAGAAATAACTCAATTTATTTATAGTATTATTTGCAATAAAAAGAAAAGGTTAAATGTTTAGCAGAAGAGAAATAGCTATAGTATAAGTAAATAATGAAATGGTAAGAAGCAATTACAATAATAAGTGATACTAACAATATCAGAAGTTTCCACTTTATACATCATTATAAAAAACATCGAGGCTGGGCGCGTTGGCTCATGCCTGTAATCCATGCACTTTGGGAGGACGAGGAGGGTAAATCACTAGGTCAGGAGTCTAAGACGAACCTGGCTAACATAGTGACACCCAGTCACTACTAGAAAGACAAAAATTAGCTAAGCATAGTGGTGAGCACCTGTAGTCCTAGGTACTTGAGAGGCTGGGGCAGGAGAATTGCTTGAATTCAGGAGGCAGAAGTTACAGTGAGCCGAGATTGCATCACTGCGCTCCAGCCTGGGTGACAGAGTGAGACTCTGTCAAAAAAAAAAAGAAAAAAAAAATCAAAATATAGACAAAATTATTTTAAGTTTCAAAAGACAAAACTATATTATCTTAGCAATGTTAAATTGATGTGTGAAAAATAATATAGAAAAAGAAACTGTAGGTATTATTTTTCTCTAACGATGAAATAGAAATGTATCTCATTTTTATTTTTAAACATTTTAAATATTTCCTAATTTAGAAATGACACAATAGAAAACAAAAGCTATTATATTAATTTTCTATTGCCACTATAACAAGTTACCATACATTTAGTGTCTTAAAAAAAAATCTTATTTTACTATTTTAGATATCAGAAATCCTTAATGAGTCCCCCGGGGCAGAAATTAGTGTTGGCAAGCTGTATTCTTTCCTGGAGGCTCTAACAGATACTCTGTTTCTTTGCCTTTCCTAAATTCTTGTGCTGCCCATGTGTCTTGGATTGTGGTTCTCTTGCTTCTTCAAAGCCAGTGATCCCGTCACTCTGACTTCGATTCCAGCATTGTATCTTCTCTAAATCTGACTCCTCTCTCTTCCTCTTTTACTTATAAGGGTGCTGAGATTGCATAGGGGCTACCTGGGCAATCCAGGCCATCTCTTAATCTCAAGGTCAGCTGGTTAGCAACCTTAATTTCATCTTGCCACATAAGGTAATATATTCACACGTAGTGGGGATTGAGACACCATTGGCTAAGGGAAGGACTATTTTGCCCACCATACCTATTAGCTATGTATCCTAGTAAAGTTTCCCTAGGAAGGTTAATAGAACACAGTCTCATTTATTGTTTTTAATCATCCCTAAGAAATCACCTTTCATGCAGAAAATACTTCCTTTTATTCCTTTCAAAATTTTGAATATTCCTTCCACCCCTTTAAATTTCTACCTCTCCTTTTTTTTAACCCCGTTTTCCTCTGTGGTTTTCATGACTTCATGCTGTTTGTTTATTGTTCATGACCTGTCTTGCCTCACTAGAATATACATTGAGATAAGGTGGGGAAGAGAACAGCAGTGCAGTATATTGATTATTGGGTAATTTTTTTCCTCTATATGCCACTGAACTATTCTCTGAGCAAAACCACCTGACTTAGGATATCAATATTTGGTGATTGGCTTTCATATCAAATTTACAAGAAAAACATGTGTTGTGAATAAATGTGTCAGGAGAAAGAACAGTGCACCTCAGAGGTCAGAGAACCTGGGATTTTGTTCAGCTTAGTTTACTGGCTGTAAGTGATAGCTTGTCAATGTCAAAAAACTCTGAGTCATATTCTATCTTTGTGCAATGAGGACTTATAATTCATGCCTACTTCAGATAGCACAATTATCATTAGTATATTAAGACTCCATCCTATGCTGGAAAAAAGAAGTGTTGTCTTTAAATCACATGATCACTTTTATTTTATATGTATCATCCATACTCCTTTAAACTCTAAGATGTATTAAAAACATAAATGCGACTAATAGTTGCCATACATGTGTTTGATCATGCAATGTGGTAATGATAAGTGTATTTTGTTTAAAACTCCCTGTAACTGAAAGTATAAAGCAAGACAGAAGACATCTATAGAAAGGCATCTCTTTTCCTTCACCTGAAGCTACATATTTCAATGCCTTTAATATACAATATTTTAAATATTTCAATAGTTTTGTTATAAATAACATTAATGTTTAATAATAAAATACTATTTCATATACTTTCAGTACAAAGAAATCATAGGTGCTATAGAAGAAACGCTAAATATTCAATCATCTTATCAAATTGTTAAGTTCAACAAGTGTATTGTACAACTACTTATTGTGACAATATGAGTCCTACATAAAAATGATATTGAATCATGGTTTCATTTTATTCAACATATTCATATTGAGCCCTTACTATGTGACAGGCACTATTTTAGGCATTGGATATAAATCTTTGAACAAAGTGAGTGAAAGTCCTCCATTATAAATCTTATTTTTTGTGTCTAGACATGTAAGCAAGTGAGTAAATATTTTAAGTATTATATAGGTAAGACAAAGATAGATTTTATGGGAAAACATAGCTTACAGTGATGGTGGATGTGGAAGAAGACTTGTAATTTGAGTAGCCATACTATGCCTCTTTGAAAAATGATTCATGATTTGAAAGAGATTAGGGAGCCATGGTGATTTGGGGAAACAAGAAAAGTTTAGGAAGAGGGAACAGCCATACAAGAGCACGTACAGAAGGTGTGAGGAATAGAGACAAGTCCAGTGTAGTGAGACAGAGTACGCAGTCCAGAGAGTAATAGGATGTGCAATCCGGGTGTTAAAGGAAAAGGGTCAGATGCTGTGGAGACTGACAGGCCATTGTTAAGGCCTTTGATTCTAGGTGAAATACAGAGCCATTGCAGGGAGAGCAGAGAAATGACTTTCTGATTGATGTTGTAGAATTATTATGGGTGTTATGATGACAATAAAATACAAGGTGGAGAAAGATTCAAAGCAAGGAGATCAATTAAGAGGTATTTAAAAGAATCCAGGCCAGAAACAATGTTGGAGAGTGTTAAGGGAAAAGCAACAGAAGTAGGGAGAAGTGGTTGAAATCAGGATAATTTTTAAAGAATGCAAGAAAATGTTCTGAAATAGCACATGTGAGTTGAGAGAGGAGTCAAGAGTAGCCATTAAAAATAAAATAAATCTGTTTAAATGGAAGAAGGCAATCATCATTGACTGAAAGGGGAACACGTACGTCAGGAGGGCAGGTCTGGGACTGAAGATCATTAGTTTAGTTTTGCCTATTACAGTTTGAGATAGATCAAGCTTAACGTATACAACATCGAGAGTTTATGAGACAAATCAGAACTGTAACAAGTTGAGGAGTCGCCTATCAAATAAATAGAACACAAAGTACTGAGACTGATGGAGACCTCCAGCACATCAGATGCACATATGAAAAGAAGTGTTAAAAAATCAAGATTTAAGGCACTCCAGTGTACACAAGTCAGGGAGAAGAGCAAAAAAAACAACAATAAAGAAAAACAGGAAAGCCGCTACTACTGATACAGAAAGAGCACAAACTGTACTGTACTAGCAGTAAGGAGTGAGAAAGATGGGAATATCAACTGTACTAAAGGCTGCAGACAGTGAGATTTCTGAGACTAGACGACTGAACTTACCAAAGTCGCCGTTGTTGGTGACCTTGACAAGAGAATTTTTAGTAGGATCAAATGCCTGATTAAAATGGGTTTTATAGAAGAAAAAATGGAGAAGAATGAAGAAAGCAGTATAGAGGAATCTAAATGATGTCGATGGAAAAAAAAAGTAACGGTGACAGAGGTACAGCAAGTTGACATGCTCATGGGGATGACTCACTGTGTTTGTTGTAAGCCCTCTAAGCTGAGTTCTTGTGCAAAATATTGTTTTGTTTTGTCATATATGAACAAAGTAGAATAAAAGAAAACTGTAAATCATGAGTTGTCTTATCATCACTGACAATATAGAACTCAAATACTTAATGAAGGATATTCTAAGTACCTATAATAAATATATGTTAAATTAGTTACATCACTGAGCTTGCATTTGTTATTTGTAATTAGATATTTAGTTTTAGAACAACTGAGTCTAAATTTCTATATTGACCACTTTTTAACTTTCAAAAATCATTTAATTTTATGATTTAAATTCTTCATCTGCCAGATAACAAGAATACCTGTTCTACCCAATTATTGTTTTTCTAAAGGAAAAATAATATAAAAGACAAGGACTTTTTTTTAAAAAAATGCAAGATTAGATACTATGTATTCAAGTGGTAGATTATCACTATATTTGCTCAATGACTAATCCAAAGGAAAATTGTTGCCAGAAGAGTCTATATTTCAGTTATTTGTATGCTTAATAGAAACCAGGTAAGTGTGTTTGACCTATTCTAAGAATACATTCCTGTAATATTTTTCCTATCCTTAAACACAAACACTTGAAAAATAGCAGAGGGTATTTTTTTCAACTTTATTTTCAATAGCTTCCACAGGACTGTTGAATTAGAATCCCAGATAAACTCTGCCACAGTAGGTTTCTGATGTGATGTATGGCTGGATAGTAACATACTACAGGATGTAAAATCTCTTATCATGGAAAGTGAATTCATTATATATTAAGTACTTACTATATTCAAGCACTGGGAAAATTGCATATTCCCTGCTTCCTGATATTATAAAATAGAGCAAAATGTAAAAGAACAAACATTGATGTTGCACAATTTAGCAATAACCATGGGAGAAGCAGCACTTAAAATAGATGACTGGAAGCAGAGGCTATCTTTGGACAAAGCACCAGAAATAGGGGTGAGTCTTTGACCTTTTCATTGAACCTGGCATGCAGATCAATGTAGACCCTAAGCCCCTACTGATGTGGTACTACTGTTCTCTCTGTGTTCTTAGTCACATCTACTAAGGTGCTCAGGTGTCTTTTCTGCAGTGCCCAGGTGTATTACAGGCACCTCATACGGTTGGCATTCTGTTATGTTTTAAGACATTTTTTTAAGAAACCTGAAGCTACAAAGGTCTCTGGAAGTGGTAGCCAGAGCTGAGGTTAGCCTCGTAATACTAAATGGGACACTCTTGCTCAAATTTTCTCATATTCTAAATGTATACTTTTTACTTTAGCTCTGACCCTAATTGTTAAGCCAGAGAGAATTTCCCTAAGATGAAGATAGGAGAGTTGCATGAATCAGTAGATTCAAAGATACAAGTAAATTTAAGCTTGCCAAGTCACTGTCACGATTCTCTTCCTCTCTCTCTCTCTCTCTCTCTCTCACACACACACACACTTCAGAAGATATATAAGCCTATATGTGCCCCCAGAAGGGTTGATTTATTTCAAAGAACAGATCCATTTTGTAACCAAATTATTTTTTTTTCTTAACAGCTTCTACTAGAAATAAACCCCATGAGGCAAGCAATTTTATCCTTTTTTTTTTCCCCATTACTGTCACTCACTTTGCAAATTAGACCAGTGTTTGGTGCCTAGTTGTTTCTCAGTAGATATTTACTGACTGGATTGATGAAGAAATAGCTCTGAGGAGCTTAAAACAATGTACTCTGGGCATGTAGAAGGAATGTGGAGACAGAAAGAGTCCTATCATCTGGGATTCAAAGAGTATTTCAAGAAAGCAGCTATTAGAGCTTGGTTTGCCCCGTAACATATTTTTAAAACTTATGTTTACCACTTTACAATTTCTTATTCACCATAACTGTTGAAAGCTTCCTTATATATGAACTGCTTAAGCATCAGAGATTCGATAAGTGTTCAGACTATTATGTCCTGCACTAGACAATGTCACCAATATTTGCATTTTCTCAAAGTGCAATGTGCTTGATAATTGTATTTTACCTCTTTACTTCCCCACTTCTACTCCCTATCAACTTACTAATCATGCTTTTTGCAGTTGGATTCTTGTTCAATACACTGGTTGTATTAATCCAAGAGCTCCAATGGTTAAGCTACATGTCTCTGATCTCTTAATTAAAACTTGATCTGGATTCACAAATGGCCTCATCCCTGACTCTTAATGGCACTTGTGTGTGGGAGAATGGAGGTAGGTTTTGGTTGGTTAAATATTATGAAATTCTAACTGCTGAAAATTCTGTGTAATTTCTGGAATATACTTCAGAGAAGGACAATCTTCACAGAATGTGTGTTCAGTGTTCTCATATTAGCTATTAATTCAGCCCAGAAAGCACAAAAATAAATGTTTGTACTAACCACCTCCCCATAAGACCCTATTATCATGTTATGCAAATATGTGCAATTTACCAGTAAAGATCTTATGTTTAAACTCACCCTAAATGCTGCATTATTAATATACCTCACAGCTTTCAGTAATATGAACAACATTAATCTATCCATTAGCCTAATTGTTGAGAGGTCCATATGAATTTACTAGAAATGGTTTACACCTTTGTGGGTTTTTACTGGACAGTTTCTAATTTTCTGCTATGTCCTTACACTCAAGAAGAAAAGAAGAAGGAAAATTGTATATGTATCCAAAATATTGTAATATATTTCACTATATACATACATACACACATATTTCTGTTCACTTTTATTTATCATTGTAGAGGTTAACTTTTAATTTTTTCTCCTGCAGTCACTTTATTTTAGCTTTTTAAACTCTTTACTCAAAAGGAGACACAAAGCCACAAAGAAGTCAAAATCTATTATATATTCTTCAAATTTCAGTTAATATTCCACTCTAATATGCATTGAGCTGTCAGTTTTAATCTGCTTCTCCAGATTTGAAGAAATAAAAAAATTAGAAATTAGAAATGAAATATTATAAAATTTAATTTCAGTTGATTTTCAGTTCTTTCCTTGTGGTGGATCTTGATACCATTCTGAGTTATGAACAATATTATGTCACTAATGAACAATTAACAGATATTAAAAATAAAGTACAAGTGGGCCAGGCGCGATGGCTCACGCCTGTAATCCCAGCACTTTGGGAGGCTGAGGAGGGTGGATCACAAAGTCAGGAGATCAAAACCATCCTGGCTAACATGGTGAAACCCCGTCTCTACTAAAAATACAAAAAATTAGCTGGACGTGGCGGCAGGCGCCTGTAGTCCCAGCTGCTGGGGAGGCTGAGGCAGGAGAATGGCGTGAACCCGGGAGGCGAAGCTTGCAGTGAGTCGAGATTGTGCCACTGCACTCCAGCCTGGGCGACAGAGTGAGATTCGGTCTAAAATAAATAAATAAATAAATAAATAAATAAATAAATAAAATAAAAAATAAAAATAAATAAAAAATAAAAAAAGATAAATAAATAAAGCACAGGTAATATTTCTACCAAATAAAAAGTGAGCACATTTGACTTAAAGCATGATTCCTTTTAACTTGCTAAACGTATGATTGGTATTTAAGGCATCTTTGTTTAAAGCAGGCAAACAAGCTAGAATTATATTTGACAAGCAAGTTAGGCCTTCTCCACCTAGCCAAGAATTTGTCTCTGATAGCCCTAAAATAATTTGCCAAGGAGGAAAAAAAAAAGAAATGATGAAGAATTTATTGGCTCTTGCTATTATTTTAGATAAGAAGAATTATTTCTAAGAGTCAATTAGTTTGAATTAACATCTTTCTTCATTCTCTGCCCATGTTTCAGTTGCCCTTGTCCCACTGCCCATTGAGTTTCTCCTCTAGATCTATTAGAGAAAACCATCTTATGTATAGTGGAAATTTAATCAGTAGTAAGCCATTAGCTTTATATTGTTTGTTTGTTTGCTTATTTCACTAAATTTGCATATGCTTGGGGCCAGCACAGTGACTCATGCTTGTAATCCCTGCACTTTGGGAGGCTAAGGCAGGCGGATCACTTGAGGTCACCGTTTGAAACCAGCCTGGCCAACACGCTGAAACCCGTCTGTACTAAAAATACAAAAATTAGCTGGGCATGGTGGTGCACACCTGTAATCCCAGCTACTCAGGAAGCTGAGGCAGGAGAATCACTTGAAACCTGGAGGCGGAGGTTGCAGTGAGCCACAGAGATCATGCCATTGCACTCCAGCCTGGAGTGACAGAGCAAGACTCTGTCTCAAAAAATAAAATAAAATAAAATAAAATAAAATAAAATAAAATAAAAAGTAAAATAAAATAAATTGCATATGTTCTATGGATACACCAATAAGTGAACCATGAACAAGAAAATGAGTTGAATTTGATAAATACGCCAAAAAAAATTCATGTTTTTACCAAATCTGAGCCCTTCAAATTATCAAAATGGATACCTGTAACAGATGTTTGGTCAAAATGTGTGGGAGAGATCAAAGCGATAATATATGGGAGAGATTAAAAGAGAGAACATGTACTTAAACAATTTTAAAAAGTGAAAATACTGTGATGCTGTTACTGTGGATTAAGCACATATCTTTTCTGATTAAAATGGTATAATCTATTGAGTGAACAGTAATAGGATATTTTTCAATTGTGACAGGTTTCTACATTTGTAATTTTTGCAACAATTTTATGTTAACCTGTCATCCCACTGATGGTGTTGTTTTCCTTCAAGTTATTTCTTCACCTGCTAAAGAAACCTTAACTATCACTTAAGGTTAATTAATAGAAATAATAAGAAGAAGAAAATTAAAGACCCCTGTGAAATAGCCAACCATATTTTCAAATTAGAACCTTAATTAAAATGTTATGGACTAGTAATTACAGACTCATTAGTTAAATCCCCCACAGCATTCCATAATTGTTTTGAAGTTATCATTTTTATTTATGTAATTCATAGCTCTTTCATGTCTGCCCTTTAATGTAAGGGAAAACGTAAGATTATCCTTCCATTGAATCATTATTCCACAAAATGTCACATAGAAACCCATTATGTCTTTTCTCCTTTGTAAACAAAAATCACTTTGAGTAACAGAATCACTTATATTAATTTAAAAATATCAACTAATTATCTGGAGAAGATCCTTCAACCAAATTAATGAGTATCAAGGTAGTCATCACTGACTGATAAAGAGATTTATATTAGGACTAGTAAATAAGCACTTAATGTTTGACTGAAAATTGATGTGATCTCCTCTATCTCTAATACTCTCTTTTTCCCTCTCCTCCACTCTCTTTTCTTCCCCCACCTTTCATCTTTTTAATTGGAGTTAAATAGTGACATTTGCCTTTCAATGAGTTCAACAGGGGCAAGAGTTAAATTGTTTGAGATTATTTGAATACTAGGTGATGTTTCAAATTTACCATCATCCTGTGTAGTCAGTGAACTGTATCTGTTCCAGATTTTTTTTTTAAACTCTTAAAACAAATGGACACTTAAACCACAATCAAGGAATTTGAAAAATAATTAATACAAACATTATTTTACAGTCATTTCAATCATATCACAAATCTCTTGGCTTGCAGGAAAACAAGCAAACAACAAAACCTAATCTTGAAATTTGTAGACTCTTAAACTGGGTTTCAACTCTTTCATTTACTGTCTGTTGGGCACTGCCTAAGATAATCTGTTTGAGACATAGTTTATTGCTTTACAATGGAAACTGGTTAACCAGTTAGCCCTTAGTACAACCAATAAGGAATAGAAAACAGACAATTAAGTTTGGTTTATGTGCACAGTGGAGGGAAGAAATTCATGGATCTTGTTTTCTGTTTTTGGTCTTATTTATTGGAGCTGCTCTTGAGAGTAGTTGAATGTCGGGCTTCAATAAAATGTTTTGGATTAGAGAAGGAGGTTTTAGAACGAATAGACAAAGACAGTATTCAAATTATGAGTGAATATTATTGTCTCTATGGTACAAGTTCTCAGTGTTACATACATTGCATAATTTAATAATAAGCAAAAATACTTGAGCAACACTGCAGATCAATTAAGAAATAATTTCCAGAATGGGATCTCAGGATGTACATGTTAACAAAGCTTAAAATAGCCATTATATATGTGCTTCTGGATAAGAACTACTGACAAAGGAAAGACAGCATACACATAATAAAAATAATACTAATAATAATAACAAAAAATCAATGGTAATAAAGACTGAGAATGAAGCTTTTAGAATTTCTGATATTTCATAGTGAAAAAAGTAAAATACATTGGAGATAATGAAAATATATGTACAGAAATCCAAGAGGCCAAACAGGAGCAGAAAAACCACAGGTCAAAAGGAAAGAAAGTTCCTAAAAATTAGCAGTACAGAAATATTTCATCTCCTTGTTAGCTGTATTCCTAGGTTTTTTATTCGTTTTGTGACTACTGTGAATGGAACTACATTCTTAATTTGGCAATCATCCTGGATGTTATTAGTATATAGGAATACTAATAATTTTTGTATATTGCTTTTGTACCCCCAAATGTTGTTAAAGTAGTTTATCAGATCAAGGAGCTTTTAGGAGAGACTATGGAGTTTTCTAGGTATAGAATCATATCGTCTGCAAACAGGGTTAGTGATATGGTTTGGCTCTGTGTTCTCACCGAAATATCATCTTGAATTGTACTTCCATAATTCCCATTGTTGTGGGAGAGATCTGGTGGGAGATAATTAAATCATGAGGGTGGTTTCCCCCATACTGTTCCCATGGTAATAAATAAGTCTCACAAGATCTGATGGTTTAATCAGGCATTTACGTTTTTGCATCTTCCTCATTCTCTCTTTGCCTGCTGCCATCTATGTAAGAAGTGGCTTGCTCCTCCTTGCCTTCTGCCACATTTGTGAGGCTTCCCCAGCTACATGGAGCTATAAATTGTATTAAACCTCTTTCTTTTATAAATTGCCCATTCTTGGGTATGTCTTTATCAGCAGCACGAGAATGAAATAATACAGTGAGTTTGACTTTCTTTATTCTTTTTCGGATGCCTTTTACTTCTTTCTGTTGCCTGATTACTCTGGCTAGGACTTCTAGTACTACGTTTAATAGGGAATGCTTATACACTGCTGATGGGAATGTAAGTTAGTTCAGTCATTGTGGAAAGCCATGTGATGATTTCTCAAAGAACTTAGAATTACCAGTTGTCTTAGCAATTTCAATATTGAGTACATAACCAAAGGAACATAAATAATTTTACCATAAAGACACATCCATGAGGATGTTTATTACAGCAACATTCGCAAGAGCAAAAACATGGAGTCAACCTAAATGCTCAGCAATGGTAGACTGGATGAACAAAATGTGGCACACATACACCAAGAAATACTATGTAGTCTTAAAAGAGAATAAGACTGTGTCCTTTGCAGCAATATAAACGGAGCTAGAGACCATTATTCAAAGTGACCAAACATCGCATGTTCTCACTTATAATTAGGAGCTAAATATTGAGAACACATGGACACAAAAAAGGAAACAATTGATAGCAGGGCCTATTTGAGGGTGAAGGGTGGGAGGAGGGGGAGGATTGAAAAACTACCTGTTGGGTACTATGCCTATTACCTGGGTGACATAATATTTTATACACCAAAACCCTGTGACATGCAATTTACCTATATAACAAACATGCACATGTAACCCTGAACCTAAAATGAAAGCTAAAAAAAATTAGTAGAATAGTCAATACTGTATTTGTTGCAAATGTTTCACTCTGTAACAGCATAGAGTGAATGTAACAGCATAGAATCAACAGCATAGACTGTTCATTTGGTAATGGAAGTGACCTTTGTTTACATATAAAAAGTAAGGAGGTTTTAATCCATCTTGAGTTAATTTTTGTATGTGGTATAAGAAAGGGGTCCAGTTTTAGTCTTCCGCATATGGCTAGCCTATTACCCCAGCACCATTTGTTAAATAGGGAATCTTTTCCCCATTGTTTTTGTCAGGTTTGTCGAAGATCAGATGGTTATAGGTATGCATTCTTATTTCTGAGTTCTCTATTCTGTTCCATTGGTCTGTGTGTCTGTTTCTGTACTTGTAACATACTATTTTGGTTACTGTAGCCCTGAAGCATAGTTTGAAGTCAGGTAGCATGATGCTTCCAGCTTTGTTCTTTTTTGCTTAGGATTGCCTTGGCTATTTGGGCTCTTTTTTGGTTCCAAGTGAATTTTAAAATAGCTTTCTCTAGTTCCATGAAAAATGTCAATGGTAGTTTAATAGGAATAGCATTGAATGTATAAGCTGCTTTGGGCAGTAGGGCCATTATAATGATACTGATTCTATCCGTGAGGATGGAATATTTTTCCATTTGTTTGTGTTATTTCTGATTTCATTGAGCAGTGGTTTGTAGTTCTCCTTGTAGAGATCTTTCACCTCCCTAGTTAGCTGTATCCCTAGGTATTTTATTCTTTTTGTGGCGGTTGTGAATGAAAGTTAATTTGCATTTTGGCGCTCAGCTTGCCTTCTGGTATATAGGAATGCAAGTAATTTTTGCACATTGATTTTTTATCCTGATACTGCTGAAGTTGTTTATCAGCTTAAGAAGCTTTTGGGCTGAGACTCTTGGGTTTTCTAGATATAGGATCATGTTGTCTACAATAAGGAATAGCTTATCTCTCTCTCTTCCTATTTGGATGCCCTATATTTCTTTCTCTTGTCTGATTGTCCCATACTGTGTTGAATAGGAGTGGTGAGAGAGGGCATCCTTTTCTTGTGCTGGTTTTAAAGGGGAATGCTTCCAGTTTTTGTGCATTCAGTATGAGGCTGGGTGCAGGTTTGTCATATATGCTTCTTTAATACCTAGTTTATTGAGAATTTTTTAAAAATTTCATTTTACTTTAAGTTCTGGGGTACATGTGCACAACGTGCAGGTTTGTTATATATGTATGCACCTGCCATGTTGGTAACATGAATGGATGTTGAATTTTATCAAAAGCCTTTTCTGTATCTATTGAGATAATCATGTGGTTTTTGTCTTTAGGTCTGTTTATGTGATTAATCACTTTTATTGATTTGGAACCCAAAACTATGAAAACCCTGGAAGGCAATGCCATTCTGGACGAAGGCACAGGAAAGATCTCATGACAAAGACACCAAAAACGATTGCAACTAAAGCAAAAATTGACAAATGGCATCTAATTAAACTAAAGAGCTTCTGCATAGCAAAAAAAAAAAAAAAAAAAACACACACACACAGAAACAAACCAAACAAACAAACAAACAAAAAAACACCATCAACAGAGTAAATAGAGAATGTACAGAATGGAAGAAATTTTTTGCAAACTATGCATCTGACAAAGGTCTAATATCCAGCATCTATAAGAAATTTAAATAAATTTACAAGAAAAAAACAGTTCCATAAAAAAGTGGGCAAAAGACATGAATAGGCACTTTTCAAAAGAAGACATACATGCAGCCAATAATCATATGAAAAAATGCACATCACTGATCATCAGAGAAATGTAAATGAAAGCCACAATGAGATACCCTCTCACACCAGGCAGGATGTCTGTTATTAGAAAGTCAAAAAATAGCAGATGCAGATAAAGTTGTGGAGAAAAAGGGACACTTATACTCCCACTGTTGATGGGAGTGTAAATTAGTTCAGCCATTGTGAAAGATAGTGTGGTGATTCCTCAAAGACCTAAAGACCGAAATATTATTTGACCTAGCAATCCCATTATTTGGTATATATCCAAAGTAATATATTCTATTGTAAAGACACACATACATGTATGTTTATTGCAGCACTGTTCACAATAATAAACACATGAAATCAACCTAAATGCTTATCAATGATAGATAGGATAAAGACAATGTGGTATATATACACCATGGAATACTATGCAGCCATTAAAAAAACTACCTGGATTATGAAATAATTTGTACAACAAACCCCCATGACACAAGTTTATCTATGTAACGAACCTGCACTTGTACCTCTGAACTTGAAACAAAAGTTAAAAAAAGATAAACAGTTGAAATTAATTTTAATAATTTATTGTGTCTAAAACTCAATATATATAAATATAATTTAAACATGTATCAATAAAATATTAGTGAACTATTAAAAATAAAATAATAAAAGTAAAAACTTGCTGAAGATGAAAATAAGCTGCAAACTATTATGTTGTAGTAGAACTGGTCATACCTATTCCAAGAAAAATATGAAGCCAATAACAATTTTAAGTAGAATAATATAAAAATGAGATTTATATTTCATAAAAATGACTTATTTATGGAGAATGAATTGAATAAAGCAAGAATCAAGAAATAAAGTAATTTAGAAAACTAATGGAGGCTTGGTGAGAGTTTAAGTATGGCTTGATGAATTAGAGGCAAGGCTGAATACAAAAAAATGAAGACAATGCATATTTTGGAGGTAAAATCAATATTTTTGGATTTTGTAGAAAGTCTCAGGAATGTAACACACCAAAAATTTTTCATATTACTGTTTTATAAGTTACTATATATGATGGAACCCTTTACTGATCAGGAGACAATTCTAGACATAAAAATTATATAAATATAAAAGCCATCTCTTTTCACAATCTTTCATCTGAACCAAGCAATAGAAGTAAAGAAATTTACAATACATATCAAGGTTCAATCATTCTAGTAAATCTCTTATGTTTCCTGTAGGAAAGTGATGGGGGAAACCCTAAAAATTCTCACTCAGAGAGTAAGGGATAAAAGTGAGTAAACTTTAGAAGGAGTCCTTCGAATCACAGCAATCTCCTCATCTGGGAATTTTAATGCATTTGAATCCCAGAATGGTACAGGAGCTTCCTTGTTTAGATAACAAAACCAAGGCTAGACAAAAAAAACTCTGCTGAAGGAGAAAAAAAATCTTTGCAATAACTTGCTATGACCAATTACAACTTTTGTAAAGAGAATATAGTTGGATCATATTTTCTTATCCATTCTGCCAAGCTTGTCTTTTTTTACATGTTTAGATCAATTACATTAATTATTGCTATGTTAGTGCTTAAGTTTGACATTTCATTTGTTTTCTGTGGTTCTCATTCCTCTGTTTCTTTTTAAAAAAAAGTCTTACTTGTATCAATTTAGCAGATATAAGTGCACTTTTGTTACGTGGATATATTTCTTAGTGGTGAAGTTTGGGCTTTTACTATAGCCACCACCCACATACATCGTACCCATTAAGTGTTATCTGATCCCTCATTGCCATCCCAACATCCTACTCTTCCAACTCTGCAATGCTTATTATTCTACGTTTTACGTCTATTTGAACACATTATTTAGCTTCAGCTTATGTGAGAACATATGGTATTTGACTTTCTGTTTCTTAGTTACTTCACTTTACATAATCTGTTTATCTTTTATTGCCTTTCTTTTGGGTTATTTCTATATGGAGTTTGGATTCCATCTTGATTAATAATAGCATTTTGAGTATATCTCCTTTGCACATATTTTAGTGGTTGCTCTGAGTTTTAGAATATACACATGTGACATATCAGAGTCTATTGGTAACAATATTTTTTCATTTTGAATGTGTGCATGTGTATGTATGTTTGCATGTGTAGTGTGGAAACCTGACTTCAGTTTAGTTCCCTTTATTTTGGCCACTGGTACATATCATAGCCTTAAAATCAGATGGTGTTATAATTTTTATTTAAATCACCATATGATTTGTGAAACTTAAGAGGACAGCCTCTTATAAATACTAATATATATTTTTTTCTTTTTCTATTTTATTTCTTCCTTCAGTGTTCCAAATTTGCTACTTCTACCATTTTCTTTCTGCTAGAAAAATTTCCATTAGACAGTCTTCAGGCCTACTACCAAGTATTTTACATCTTTGTTTGAGAATACTTATATTTTTCTTTCTTCCCTGAAGTACAGTGATGTTGCATATAAAATTTTCAGTTGACAACACTTTTCCTTAACCATTTGAAAAATATCATGCCAATTCCTGCTGACCTCCATGATTTCACATAAGTGCAAACCCAGGAAATTTGAGACAGATCTCAGTTAATTTAGAAAATTTACTTTGCCAAGGTTGAGGACACACCCGTGATAGCCTCAGGAGATCCTGAAGACATGTGTCTAAGGTGGTTGGGGCACAGCTTGGTTTTATACGTTTTAGGGAGACATGAGACATAAATCAATATGTGTAAAAACTATTGCAGTTTCATCCAGAAAGCCTGATGCAACTCAAAGCAAGGCCCTCCCACTGGGGGCTGGGGGCTTCCAGGTCACAGGTAGGTGAGAGACAGATGGTTGCATTCTTCTGAGTTTCTGATAAGTCTTTCCAAAGGAGGCATTCTCAATATGCATCTATCTCTGAAAGCAGAGGAACTATGACTTTGAATAGAAAAGGTAGATTTGCCCTGAATGGTTCCCAGCTTGAAGGAGCCCAAGGTATTTTCTTTTCACATAAGTAATGTGCTATCTTTTGAAATGGTGATTCCCTGTAGATAGTATGATTTTTCTCTCAGTCTGCTTTCAAGGTTTTATTTTTGTTTTAATTTTCTTTAATTTTCTACAGCTTAATTATCATTTTTCCTGGCATAGATTTGCTTTCTAAATGAAATTTTAAACAGTTAATTGAAATAATACAATGTGTGTGTGTGATGAGGTAGGTCTTTATTTTATAATTACAACAAAAATTAGATACTTAGGAAAATTCTGAGATATGAAACACTTTTTTTGAGAGAGACACACATAACTTTACTGAAAGACATTAGACAATGTTTAATTTGAGCCATGCAATCTGATAGCAATTTTTCATATCAAATATATTTAAATATTCCTAAATTGTTCTATATATTAGATAAAATTTAAATCAAAATAGCATAATTTATTCCAAAGCTAGAGTAATTAAGACAACATGGCATGACACAGAAATCAATGATACAGGAAACAAAACCACTACTGCATGCATTCAGACTATACTTGACATATGCCAGAACCAGCACTTTCAATTTCTAATAAACATATTGCTGTTTAATAAATATTGCTAGTACTATTGGCTATGCATGAATGACAATAGTTTACGTCACTACCTTACACTAGATCAAATAAAAATCAATTACAAATAAATTAATGATATAATTGCAAAAAGAAAAAAAATAACATCTTTGGGCGGGGCACAGTGGCTCACGCCTGTAATTCCAACACTTTGGGAGGCCGAGGTGGGCGGATCACGAGGTCAGGAGATCAAGATCATCCTGGCTAACACAGTGAAACGCTGTCTCTACTAAAAATACAAAAAAATTAGCCGTGCATAGTGGCGGGCACCTGTAGTCCCAGCTACTCGGGAGGCTGAGGCAGGAGAATGGTGTGAACCCAGGAGGCAGAGCTTGCAGTGAGCTGAGATGACACCACTGCACTCCAGCCTGGGTGACAGAGTGAGACTCTGTCTCAAAAAAAATAAATAAATAAAATAAAATAAAATAACATCTTTGAAAAAAATATAGGACAATATACTAAATACCTCAAGGTGGGTTTTTTTAAATCTAAAAATATCCTAAAACATAAACTTTTGATTTAAAAATCCCTTTAATTGATAAACTTTTTGTATGTTGATCTCAATACCTTTTTTTGGTACTTATATCTAGTTATTTAAACAGTCAAAAAAGTGAAAGAATGCAATATTTCAAATATGGAAATTACATATTTTCAACACATGTAATAAAAGCGTTGTTTCCATAATATAAAGTACAAAGACATTAAACAATAAAAAACTAATGGAACGAAAGTCAAAAGATTTGAACACGAAGAAATGTTTATGGAAATGGCTTACAACTGTGTGAAAAAAATTAGCAATCAGAATAGCAATCAGGTAGGGGCAAATAATATACCCAGTTATTACCACTTTATACTTAGTAGTACTGTTTACTTTTTACTTTTTAATTTTTGTGAGTATATAGTAAGTATCTATATTTATGTGAGTATATAGTAAGCATATATTATATATATAAATATATATATAATAAGATTTTAACACAGGCATGCAATGTGTAATAAGCACATCATGAAGACTGGGGTATCCCTCCCCTCAAACATTTAGCCTTTATGTTACAAACAATCCAAGTACACTCAAGTTATTTTAAAGTGTAGAATTAAGTTATTATTGACTATAGTAACCCTGTTGTGCTATCAAATAGTAGACCTTATTCATTCTTTCTATTTTTTTGTACGTATTAATTATCTCTCCTTTTCCTACACCCCTCCTACTCTTTTACCAGCCTCAGTAACCATGCTTCTACTTTCTATGTCCATGAGTTCAATTGTTTTGATTTTTATATCCCACAAGTGAGAACATGTGATGTTTGTCTTTCTGTACGTAGCTTATTTCACTTAAAATAATGATCTCCAATTTTATCTGTGTTGTTGCAAATGACTTGATGTCATTTTTTTTTTAATGGCTGACTAGTACAGCCATTTTTTAATGGCTGACATAGTACATTTTCTTTATCCATTCACCTGCTGATGGACACTTAAGTTGCTTCCAAATATTAACTATTGTAAACAGTGCTGCATCAAACAGGATTGCAGATATCTCTTTGATATACTGATTTCCTAGATTCATAGTTTCAAGCCTCAGATTTAAGTTTTTAATTCACTTTGATCTGATGTTTGTGTATGGCAAGAAATGGGGGTCTAATTTTATTCTTCTGCATATGGATTTCCAGTTTTCTCAGAACCATATTGATTTCCTTTCTTTGGGATTGGAATTGCTGGGTCATATGGTAGTTCTATTTGCAGTTCTTTGAGGAACCTCCATACCGTTCTCCATAGTGATTCTACTAATTTACACCAACAGTTCATGAGGGTTCCCTTTTGTCCACATCCTTGCCAGCATTTATTATTTCCTGTACTGTGGAAATAAGCCATTTTAACTGGGATGAGATAATAACTCATCGTAGTTTTCATTTGTGTTTCTCTGATGACCAGTGATATTGAATACCTTTTCATATCCCTCTTTGCCTTTTGTATATCTTCCTTTGAGGAATATCTATTGAAATCTTTCACCCATTTTTTTTATCAGATTGTCAGATTTTTTCCTGTAGGGTTGTTTGAGCTCCATATAAATTCTGATTATTAATCCCTTGTCAGATGGGTAATTTGCAAGTATTTTCTACCTTTCTGTGGGTTGTTTCTTCGCTTTGTCGATTGTATCCTTTGCTATGGAGAAGGTTTTTAACTTGATGTGATCCCATTTGTCCAGTGTTCTTTGGTTGCTAGTGTATTGCTGAAGAAGCTTTTTCCCAGAACAGTATCTTGAAGATCTTCTCCAAAGTTTTTTTTTCTTTTTTCTTTTTTGGTAGTAGTTTCATAGTTTGACATCTTACATTTAAGTCTTGGATTTGATTTTTGAATACAATGAGAAATAAAGGTCTAGTTTCATTATTCTGCATATGGATAGCTAGTTTTCCCAGTACCATTTACCGAAGATACTGTCTTTTCCCTACTGTATATTCCTGGGACCTTTATAAAAAATAAGCTCATTGTAGATGTGTGGATTTCTTTCAGGGTGCTCTGTTCCATTCCATTAGTCTACATGTCTGTTTCTATGCCAGTACCATGCTGCTTTGGTTATTATAGCTCTGCTGAATAATTTGAAGTCAGTAATGTGATTCTTCTGCTTTTGCTCTTTTTGCTTTGGGTGGCTTTGACTATTACGGGTCTTCATACTAGTCACATAAATTTTAGAATTTATATGGGATTTATATAGGTTTCATATAAATTATAGGATTATGTTTTCTATTTCTGTGAAGAATGTCACTCGTATTTTTATAGGGATTGTATTGACTCTGTAGATTGCTTTGAGTAGCATGGACATTTTAGCAATACTGATTCTTCCAATCCATAAACATGGAATATTTTTCCATTTTTGGTGTCCTCCTTAATTTATTTCATCAGTATTTTATAGGTGCCATTTTAGAGATCTTTCACTTCTTTGGTTAAGTTAATTTTGTCACAGGATACTTAAGATGTTACTTCACCAGCTGGGAACCTCTGTGGCTGGCCTCGCCTCTGCTTGGGTTTTGCTATGCCCACTGGGCTCATTATGCCCACTTGGCACATTCTGCCCACTTGGCCCAGCGGGCTGCACTCAGCTTGCATCACTCACCTGGATCCCACACCTGAAAAGGGCAGACCAGGTGCAGAATGGCAAAGGGTGTGTGAGCAAGTGAGTGCAGGGTCCAGCCACTGCCCACAGCCAGGTGTGCCAGCTGAGGCAGGGTGGGCAGCTCCAGGCACTGGCACAGGCACCAGCTCTGTGTGAGGCTGCAGTTGAACCAGGTGTACCAAAAGTGGCTTCCACCATAGGCACCAGGAAACATGGTGGCACCTGAAAGCTCAGAGACCCCAGGAGCCACAGAGCCCCAAAGAGGGTTTTACCATGTGTCACAGCCCAGGCTTTGGGAGTCCCAAGATCTGGGCTCCCAGAAAGGAAGGAACTCTTCTCTACTTCTCACTGCCTGAATTGTGACAAGCAGGGTGTGAGGGTGTTTCAGTGGAGCATGTTTCAGCCCATTTGTGTTACAGCTTTTTCAGTCCTGCTGCCCTGTTCTGACCCATGACTCCTGGGCTGGCCCAGCCCTGCCACTACTTCCCATTATGAATGGCAGCCATCCAGTACCATCACAGGGCAGGAGGGTTATAGTGTTATAGCAGATCTGGCTTGGGGAACCCTGAGGTCTGGGCCCCTAGAAGGGTCTCCACTCTTCACTCCCACAGTCTGGAAGTGCGTCACTGACTGTGGCTTGGTGAGCCAGTTAGAAACTTGTTACAGCTCCTGCAGTACATGAGTTCTCAAGTCCAATGTCCAGGAAGAATGAGGTTACAAAGGACAACTCGGGATGAGCAAAGCAGAGAGGAGCTTTACTGACAACAACTCTCAGGAGACCCAAAGTGAGTAGCTCCTTTCTGCAGGCAAATTTTCCCAGAGAGTGTCTGAGTGTGGTTGAGTCTGGGGTTTTCATGTGCTCAGAATGGAGGAACTGCATGCTAACTGGCCCATGGGCAGCTATGAGCAGGCCTGGAAAAAGCACCATTGGCTGAAAAACATCAATGAAGTTCTCACACTGGGTCACAGACTCTCCCCAGATGTGGCAGCCTGGCCCCAAGGTTTTAGTCCGTCTGGCTTGAAGGTGGGGTTTCACCAGAGACCCTCCTCTTCCTGCCTATGAACCTGTCTCCCTTCCTCTGACATCAACATGCCATCCACGGCAACCAGGCTGTCCATGACGAGGGGTACTCAGAGGCCTGCGCTGAGCTGCTCTTAGCACCCTGGCCTCTGTCCCATGGAATCAAAGGAGATCATTTTGGAATTTTAAGGTTTAATGATTGCTCTATTGGATTTTGGACTTGCATGAGGCCTGTAGCTTCTTGGTTTGGGCCAATTTCTCCCAGTTGGAAAGGGAACATTTAGCTAATGCCAGATCCCCCATTGTATCTAGGAAGTAACTAACTTACTTTTGATTTTACAGGCTCAGTGGTGGAATTGCCATGTCTCAGATGAGACTTTGGACTTGGACTTTGGAGTTAATGCTGAAATAATTTAAGAATTCAGGGGACTGTTAGGAAAGCATGATTGGTTTTGAAATGTGAAAAGACATAATATCTGGGAGGGGCTGGGGCAGAATGATATGGTTTGACTCTGTATTCCCACCCAAATATAACCTCAAATTATAATTTTCATAATCCCCACATGTTACAGGAAGAACCAGGTGGAGGAAGTGGTGGAAATTGCTGGGGGTGATTTTACCCATGTTGTTCTTATGATATTGAGTGAGTTCTCATGAGATCTGATGGTTTTATAACCTTCTGGCATTTCACTTGCTTGCACTCACTCTGTCCTGCCAACTTGTGAAGAGGTACCTGCTTCTCCTTTGCTTCCACCATGATTGTAAGTTTCCTGAAACCTCCCCAGTAATGTAGAACTGTAAGTCAATTAAACTTCTTTCCTTTATGAATTACCCAGTCTCTTGTATTTCTTCATATCACAGATAGTCATCTTTGGATTAAATCTGCTTTGTGTTCTATAACTTTTTGTATTAAATATTGATATTTTTGTCTAGGTTTAGAAAGTTTTCTGTTATTATCCCTTTGAATAAAGTTTTTCTTTCTTTCTTTCTTTCTTTCTTTCTTTCTTTCTTTCTTTCTTTCTTTCTTTCTTTCTTTCTTTCTTTCTTTTTTTTTTTTTTCTTTTTTTTGACAGAGGTCTCGCTCTGTCACCCAGGCTGGAGTGCAGTGGTGCAATCTGGGCTCACTGCAAGTTCCGCCTCCCAGGTTCACGCCATTCTCCTGCTTCAGCCTCCCGAATAGCTGGGACTACAGGCACCCACCACCATGCACAGCTCATTTTTTGTATTTTTAGTAGAAACAAGGTTTCACCCTGTTAGCCAGGATGGTCTCGATCTCCTGACCTCGTGATCCACCTGCCTAGGACTCTCAAAGTGCTGGGATTACAGGCACGAGCCACCGTGCCTGGCCCCCTTTGAATAAACTTTATACTCCTATCTCTTTCTCTAACTCCTCTTTAAGGACAACAACTCTAAGATTTTTTTCTTTTGAGTCTATTTTCTAAATCCTGTAGATATACTTAATTGTTCTTTATTCTTGTTCTGTTTCCTCTGACTGTGCATTTTCAAATAGCCTCTTCAAGCTCACTAATTCTTTCTTGTGCTTAATCAATGCTGCTATTAAAAGACTGTTGCATTATTTAGTATGCCAATTGCATTTTTTAGCTTTAGATTTTTACATGATTCTTTTTAATTATTTCAATCTCTTCATTAAATTTATCTGATAGAATTCTGTATTCCTCATGTTTTCCTGGATGATGTTGATGCTAGTAGATCTTCTTCAGTGTCTGGGCATTGAAGAGTTGGGTATTTATTGTAGTTGTCAGTATCTTGGTTTATTTGTACAACCTTCTTAGGATGGCTTTGCAGATACTTGGAGGAACTTGGGTGTTTGATATAAGCTGTATCTGCTTTAGGGAACACCCAAAGCCCAGTAATGCTGTAATTCTTGCAGAATCATAGAGGTATTGCTTTGATAGTCTTGGACAAGATACAGGTGAATTCTCTGGATTACCAGGCAGAGACTCTTGTTCTTTTCCCTTACTTTCTTACAAACAAATGGAATCTCTCTGTGCTGAGCTACCTAAAGCTGGGAGTGGAGTGATACAAGCTTCCCTTTGGCTACCAGCAGTATAAATGTGCTTAATCAGATCTGAAGCCACCATAGCACTGTATCTCATCCAAGGCTTGTTGTCCTATTCCCAGGTTACTGCCTATGGTTGCCCATTGCCCTGGGTCTCTACACTCAGTCAGTGGCAAAACCAGCCAGACATGTGTCCTTCCCTTTAGGGAAGCGAGGTCTCTGGGCTCTGGGTAGGTCCAGAGGTGCCACCCGAGATTCAGGTACTAGAGCCAGAAACCTTAGAAGTCTACTTGCTGTTCTATTTTACTGCAACTGAGCTGCCACTCCGATTATAAGACAATTTTTTTTCACTCTTTCCTCCCCTTGCCAAAGGCAGACAGGTCTCATCCTGTAGCCACCACCACCCTAGACCATAAGGTGTACTGACAGACTACCAGCAGTATTTCCTTAGGCCCAGGGGCTCCTCAGTCAGCTTGTGGTGAATGCTGCCTGGCTTGGCACTCACCCTTCCGTGAAGTGAACTCCCCTCTGGTCCAGGGAAGGTCCAGAAATGCCATTCAGTAGTCAGGTCCTGGAGTCATGGGCCCCAAGGACTTGCCTGGTACTCTAGTCCCTGCGGCCATGCTGACACTTGAAGCCAGCAAGTCTCAGAGGCTCACCCAAGGACCTTAATGTAGTACCTGGGTATGTCTGCTAGTTATTCAGGGCCCAACGGCTTTTCAGTTAGCAGAAGAAGAATGCTGCCAAACTGGGTCCTGTTCTTTAAGGCAGCAGTTTCCTTTCTGGACCAGAATATGTCTATAAACTTCTTCTGGGACCTAGGGCCTGGAACAGGGGCCTCACAACTCTGAGCACTGTCCTATCCTGCTGTGTCTGAAACAGTATCCAAGGTGTATGACAAACTCTTCCCTTTTCCCTTTCTCCTTCCTTTCCCTCTTCTCAAGTGGAAGGAAGGGTTCCCTTTTGGAGCCATGAGCTTTGCAGCCTGGGGTTATGGGAGGGATGATGCTAACACACCCTTGGCTGCCTTAGGTGGTACCTCAGTAAACAGCATGCCCTGCAGCTCCCAAGTCCACTGTCTCTGGGCCCCATTCAGCACTAAGACTCACCGAAAGTTCGCAGCCCTATGACCTAGACTGCTTTTCAGTTTTACCAGGAGATACAGAGCACTTTGGCCCTCAGTAGCAAGGTCTGCAAGAACTCAATTTTGGACCACTGGGCTCAGAATTTCCCTCTGGCTAGGGCTGGTTAAAATACTTTCCCTATGGGCAGGCATCAGCCGAGTTTGGTATGGTTTTGCTTTCTGCTCTAACAGAATAGCACTGAGTTCAGATTGCTGTGTTCTCCCTCCCTCAGTGCCCAGAGATGCTCTCCACACCACACCACTGCTGCTAAGGTTAGGGAGGGGAGGCATCAGTGGTTCAAGACTGTTTTGTCTGTCTCTTCAATGTCTCTTTCAGTGCTATAAAGTAAAACCCGGGTACTACAAGTGCTCACCTAATTTTTGGTTCTTATGAAGGTAATTTTTTTTCTGTATAAATAGTTGTCAAATTGGTGTCCTTGTGGGGAGATGATTGGTGAAGACTTCTATTAATTTTTTTTTTTTTTTTTTTTTTTTTTTTAGACGGAGTCTGGCTCTGCCACCCAGGCTGGAGTGCAGTGGCCGGATCTCAGCTCACTGCAAGCTCCGCCTCCCGGGTTCACGCCATTCTCCTGCCTCAGCCTCCCAAGTAGCTGGGACTACAGGCGCCCGCCACCTCGCCCGGCTAGTTTTTTGTATTTTTTAGTAGAGACGGGGTTTCACTGTGTTAGCCAGGATGGTCTCGATCTCCTGACTTCGTGATCCGCCCGTCTCGGCCTCCCAAAGTGCTGGGATTACAGGCTTGAGCCACCGCGCCCGGCCTGACTTCTATTAATTTTTAAGAAATTCGATATTTCAGGCTGGACGTAGTGACTCATGCCTTTAATCCCAGCAATTTGAGAGACTGACGCGGGTGGATCATCTGAGGTCGGAAGTTTGAGACCAGCCTGATCAACATGGAGAAACCCTGTCTGTACAAAAACAACAACAACAACAAAAACAAAAACATAGCCGGGTGTGGTGGTGCATGCCTATAATCCCAGTTACGTGGGAGACTGAGGCAGGAGGATCGCTTGAACCCAGGAGGTGGAGGTTGCAGTGAGCCAAGATCACACCATTGTACTCCAGCCTGGGTAATAATAGTGAAACTCCGTCTCAAAAAAAAGAAAAAGAAAAAGAAAAAGAAATTTGATGTTTCAATTGGTTGCTGAGGAAGTGGAATAACTTACTTTTATTTACTGCCAATTCAAATATAAATAATTACAATCCTTCGTAAAATCATTTGATGTTATCCACTTTGAAGATTCATGATTCAGCATTTCAACAATTTGGTATGTATAATACACAAATCCTTGTAATTTTTTACCAAAATCATTTATCTGAATGCTTATAGCATGTGATAACAAATTACAACTCAAATGTACAAGACTAGATGTGTCCATACTATAAATATCATGCAGCAGTGATAATGAATGTACAGAAGCTATGCACATCAAGAAGAATGAATCAAAACAATGTTGAGCAAAAGATGATTAAAACAAATATAATTCCATTTAATCAAGATAAGAAGCTATAGGGCTACATGTACATATTGTATAGCTACATGTACATATTGTATAGGAAAATAAGGGATGGCTAACATAACCTCTCGTGTGGAGGAGGGATGGTGGTATAAGTGAAAGTAGCATGTAGATAGAAAAGAAAAATCAGGTTGTATTTTATTTTATATCAGAGAATATCAAAGAAAAGTTTATGAGTTACACAAATATGTTGCAGCCACACACAGGAAAAAATGGGGTGCTACTGAAAAAAGTCATAAATATACTGATGATATTTTATTTCTTAAGCTGCGATATGGTTTGACTATATCCCCACCCAAATATAATCTTGAATTTCCTTGTGTTGTGTGAGGGACCCGATGGGAAGTAATTGAGTCATGGAGACAGGTCTTTCCCATGTTGTTCTCATAATAGTGAACAAGTCTCATGAGATCTGTTGGTTTTAAAAACGGGGAGTTTTCCTGCACAAGCCCTCTTTGTCTGCTACCATTCATGAAAGATGCGACTTGTTCCTCCTTGCCTTCTGCCATGATTGTGAGGCCTCCCCAGTCATGTGGAACTGTAAATCCAATTAAACCTCTTTCTTTTGTAAATGCCCAGTCTCAGGTATGTCTTTATCAGCAGCATGAAAATGGACTAATACAAGCTGAGTCATGGAAATTTGCCTAGTTTATTATTTTATAACAAACTATATATAATGTAATATGTAATCTGCATATTATAATATATGATATAATACAATATGTATAATAAAAATATATGTGTACCTCTATGATATATTTGGCAAACATATATGCACTTAGTAGCTGACATAGAGATCAGCTATAGCATTTTTATTCAGAAACAATTTTTTGTTTCTACCATAATTCATGAATAAAATTCCCCACTATTTTTGTTTTCTCAATGTACTCCCGTCATGTTTAAATATTCACTGTCAAACACACTTGCATGTTTTTAATATTGGTTTTATATCCAGTGGCCATTTCTTCATGTTTCAAAATGTAAATATTGCATGCAAATAATTATTTTTCCTCAATACTGGCCCCCATACATGAAAAAATTAGTTTAGCATTTGTCTAAAGTGTCTTGAAATGAAAAAAATTAGGGAATGGATTGAGGACAATATGGCTGCAATTAGTTGTTTCTGTCCTGTGTTAAACCTAATATAATTCACACTTATATATAAAGTATTAAAAAATAAATTCAAATGTATATATGGTCAAAAATAAAAGGATATTATAGTTACAAACATTAAAATCTGATATACTGACCCTCATGTGTCTATGTATATTGAATTGAAATAAAAAATTTGAATCTGGAACAGAGTGTTTGAAATTTAAAAAGTAAGCATTGCCATTTTGGTGAAGGCCCACATAAGTAATACAGATATTGTGTATCGTGAATCTGTGAGAAAAAAAATTAGAATCCCATTGAAGAAAGTAGACTTTTTTTTAATAGCAGGATGCAAGACCCTTCCTATGTGGAGATAACAAAAGGAGATAGAAGCCTAAAGCTGCAAAATCCAAAACTAAATCCTTGGTAAAAGGTAAACTAGAATAAAGCTAAATCCACAAAGGGAGACCACAGCAGAGACCACAAGGGAGACCATGTCTCACACAATGAGTAGGTGAAAACTTGGGGAAAACAAAACAAAGCTTAGAAAATTGACAACCACAAACCACATGTGAGTTTGTGACCTAAATACAAAATAACCTCAGATCCAACAACCTTGGAAGCAAGGAGCTGTTTTAAAATGT
This sequence comes from Macaca fascicularis, assembly GCF_037993035.2. Lineage (NCBI taxonomy): Eukaryota > Metazoa > Chordata > Mammalia > Primates > Cercopithecidae > Macaca > Macaca fascicularis. Next base: position 72,897,493 of record NC_088391.1, on the reverse strand, counting down.
TTATCTTGTTTCTTAGTAAGCCAGATACCTAGTAAACCAAACAAAAGCCCTCCTAGAGGACTTCTTTCTTCCAAGAATTGCCACAGGTAAAGTTTGATCACACATGATCACCCAATAAAGCATCTCAAGGAACATGGGGAAACAAGAATCTGTAATGGAGAGCTGGCAGAAACAATCCTCAGATAAATAAGTATGGAATCATCAGGTTCAGAATATAATACTCACAAGTGTGCAAACTCACAAACATTTGAGAGACTCAATTGTGTGCCAAAATAAGTGCCTTAGAGAAGAATGTTTATATCACCAAAAAATATATAACTTGAAATATGTCTCAGAGTAGAGTGATGACTTACAGTAGAGCGGTTTACTTTTGATGTACAATCCTATGTACTTTTCTTCACTCAACACCTCTCATCCCTTCCGTGATACCCTGTCCTCAGTCTGATTTTGGGAAAGGGTTGATACAAAGAAACCTTGGGAATTGTGCATATTATGTCAATAATTTTACTTCAGAATGACTCTAATACTTTACACAAAAATCTCCTGTCTTACTGACTAATGACTGAACGTTAAGTTCAGGAAAGCGTATGATTCGGACTAACAGAATCTAAATATTTTAGTAAATATTGTGTATGATAATTGAGCTAAAAGTTTTGTTTTGTCAGTATTATCAAATGGGGTCTAAATTTTATTATTCCAATTTGCATTTATGGAACAAATAAGCTGAACAAAGTTATGGTCAAAAATGAGTATTTTGGAAATCATCTGATGTGTGGCCTGAGATATCATTCCCAGGTGTAAATTCCAGAAACATTCTTTAGGAAATTGTTTTTATATCTCAAACAGAAATGAACTCCAGCATCCAGTTGTTTGAAGAAGATATTATAAAATACTGTAATCAACACATTAAAGGGTTAGCTCCACTAGGAATAAGGAGACCCCTTTACATTTTTAATATTAGAAAGCCACAAATGTATATTTGATTTTCTTTCTCACCTAAATGCTAGTGAGAAAGTTTTAGGTAACTCACAAGGGATTATTTTTCAAGACCTAAGTTTTAATTTATGTTTATATTTTCTATTTTAATACATTATTATTATTAGAGATAGTTGTCAGCGATTATTAAGTTTCTCTTGGGTAATTTGATGTTTTTTTCTGATATTCATTAGTTTCTATCCCTATTTCTATTTTTTTCTCTATACCTTCCTTTTAATGCCATAATCTTTGCCCCTTAAAGTCCTTATATTTTTGCAGTCGCCTTGCTTTGTGTGTGTATTTGTGTATATCACCTGTGGTTGTGTGTCATTGTCTAGGTGTGCATCTGCTTTTGTGTGTAGGCATTATGCACATATTTGTGTCTTTATGTGGCTTGCATGTGTATATTTTTGTGCTCTATAGATTTGTGTGCATATGTGTTTGTATGTGAAACATGTTTTCATGTATGTGAATGTGTTTGTATGTACATACATGGACACTGGACCATGGAGTGTGTGACTATGTATCTGGTCTCTTTATATATATATATATATGTGCACTTTTGTGTATGTGAGTTTCTGTACAAGTGTGTGTATGTTCATGTGTATATACATGCATGTGTGTTTATGAATATGTGCTACATGTATGCCAGTATATATTTGCCTATGCTTGTATATGTACTTCCTTTCAGTTTTATGTTCTTGCTTGATTTTATGTTTTTTATTGAGCATATGTCTCAATTTTTAATTTGGCAACATTGCTTTTGTATAATATCTAATAATTTTTATTGCAGATATGTCCTTTCTTGTGAAGGCTAACTCTACTTTCTCAGGAGAAATGATTCTTTTTAATCTTTTTGAAGGTACAAACCACACATTTTCTAGGTTCCTCTCCTGCTCTAAACGATAAATTGTGTTTGAAGGGAGTTATTTCCTCAATGCTAGAGCCGTATTCCTAAAGGGGAATCCTCACATTTATTTCAATAGATCATTGGTTTTTGCTGTTGTTGTTTGTTTGTTTGTTTTCCCAATTTTACTACTTGGGCTTTCTGCTTGTTATGTTCTTTTCTCTGCTATGGAAAAAGATCACCAAAGTGTTAATTTTTTTTCCCCTCTCCTTAATGGACTCTTTGTGATACTCACAATTCATTGATGTTAGCAGAATTTTATTCCATTGCTCACTAATCCCTTCTTATTATGTTGCTATGTCACTTGAAAACAGTGTGAGTTTGTTTCCTGATTGTCTTGAGTCCAATTTTATTTAATTTTAAGTAGAAATTTAATAACAATTTTGTCTGCCATTTTTTAAAATAAGGATTAAGGATTAGAAAGAATTGCAAAACTTTGTGGCTATTATGATCTTACAAATGACTCATATACTGGAAAATAAAAGGAATTTCACTTAAAAAATATGGATATAAAAATCGTTTTGAGAGGGAGAGGACCAAATCTATATTTCATATAATTATGACTTAAAATATCATGCTGTATTTGGGAAAATTATTCTTTGTTTAATTGTGGTACAAATGATCATATAATGTTTTTTATTTGAGGTATGAATGACCTTTCATGTTACTGTTATCCACTGTCTCAATTCCACTTCCTGAAAACTGCTAGCTTCTTCCTGGTACATCGTGTATGTCCTTAGTATGTGTCTGTCTATATTTGTCTTCTGACTGTTTTCTGTCAACAGTATCACATTTTGCTTCTGTATGTGTTTCTGAAAACTGTGGCGTGTTATAGTCAATTCAGTGATTATGTTAATGGAGACTATGGATTAAACACAAGGAATATCATGAAAGTTCCTACAAGAAAATGCAAAAGCTTACTTATCAATAGTTTTGTAAAGCAAAGGAGAGAATCAGTCTAAGAAATGAGTAAAATGGAAAAAGTTGTTTAGAAATCCTAAGTGTCAATTACTTAACTGACAGGATAAGAAAAGCAAGGGTGGAGAAAAGGGTTGTCTTCTATTTTGACATGTTAAGGAGTTTGGAATACTAGTCATACATGCAACCAAACTTGTTTAGGGGACAGTTGTACAAAGGCTAAACTGATATTCAGTAGACACGATCAGATTAAATACACTTTTCAGCTGCTGTGTTTGTTAAATACTTTTTTCTTTTACCTCTCTGTAGCTTTCAATAGGCCTTAACAACTGAAAAGCAAGATGACTGTCCAAGGCACAATTTATAACATAAGGAATCTAGCATTTGGCCATGTTGAGAAGCCCAAAAGTGCAAAATATTGCACCAAGGTATTACAACAATGCTAAGGCTAATTGACCATTTGTACCTGGGGCAATATCTGAAGATACTTTTTATTTTCACAACAGTAGAGTGGCTCCAGTCTTCTAGTGAGTAGAAGACAGAAATGCTGCAAAATATTTTACAATGCACTGGGTAGCCCACGCAACAAAGCGTTATGCAATCCAAAATGTTTCAAGTGCTGTTTTTGAGAAACTTTTACCTATAGTGATTTAGAAATGACAAAATCAAAGAAAAAGAAGAGGGAATAGGAGAATGAAGGGAGAAGAGGGAAAAGAGTGAAAGAGAATGAGGAGTGGGGAAGGGAAACATCTCTATATTTGAAAATATTTCAATCAAATCATGATCTAATAAAGTCATTTAAAGCTATTTGGGCACAGATTTTTATTTTAAACTGCAGTAATAGTATGTCATTTATATACCTATTAAATAATGTGTTACATACATTCATATATACACACATGCATGGATAAAAATACTACTAATAATATTCTGCAACATACTTTATTATACTGATCAATGGAAACTTCCCCATATATATTTAATGAGAATATAGATAATAATATGAATCCACTAATTTGTGATATGTTTGTTTATTGAGTTAGTAATTTTTGTCATGCCTTTTGGTAGAGATGAAGCATGCTGACAGAGATGCAATAGTTAATAGTATCAACAGCGATCAAATAATTAGATTATGTTTATATGCAAGTCTTTGAAAACTAAGAAGAAAGGTGGCTTTCTTAGACTCAAAATTTCAAAGCATACATTAAATATAGCAGAAATCCAGATTCAATTACATAATAATTATAGGTGGGTAAGGAAAAATCAACTCCCAGTAATCATAAATGAAGTGGAGTGCTCATTTTTGTGCATAAATATTAGAAAAATGTCCGACTCTGACATATTTAGTAACTTCTTAATTTCCGAGTATTCTTTCCCATGTACTTACTATGACTGATCATTTCATTTGATTAATTAAATTTTAGATGATGAGTTATTAGGTGTATTTCATACAGCATTAATTTTGTATATGTTGTCATTTTCTTGTAGATGGGAAACTTAAATGATAGCTCTCATTTTATCTTGCAGCAGCCACTTCTTGGTTAGAGTATTTCTCTAAAAAAACTACAAGAACATTTGTTCGGCCGGCACGGTGGCTCACGCCTGTAATTCCAGCATTTTGGGAGGCCGAGGCAGGCGGATCACAAGGTCAGGAGATCAAGATCATCCTGGCTAACACATAAAATCCGGTCTCTACTAAAAATACAGAAAAATTAGCCATGCGTGGTGGTGGGCACCTGTAGTTCCAGATACTCCGGAGGCTGGGGCGGGAGAATGGCACGAATCCGGGAGGCGGAGCTTGCAGCGAGCTGAGATAGCACCACTGCACTCCAGCCTGGGCAACAGAGTGAGACTCCATCTCAATAAATAAATAAATAAATAAAATTACATAGACTATCCATAGAGAAACTATCAATTTCATATTAATTCTATTTCAGTACAATTTAAATAGTCAAAATAAGAAGTTGAAAACCTAATTTCTTTTTTTTTTTTTTTTTTTTTTTGAGAGAGAGTCTTGCTCTGTCGTTTAAGATGACTGACATGTCCTGGCTAGTTATTCTTTCGAAAATAGGGTATTAATTACAATTATGGAAGAATGACATAAGTAATTTCAACTCAAAAATGAAAATAAATATAATTTGTTACATGACAAAGGAAATATTTCTTTTATAAAAGCAATCTCAGTGGTTTGTACAGCTAGTGTAAAAATAATGAAAAGTAATAATATTTGCTTTTTGTGATCCCTGAAAAACGGTCCCTGCAAAAGATAATGATCTATTCTCTAGATCTATAAATATCACCTTATATGGAAAAGTCTTGCAGCTATGATTAAAGATCTTGAGATGAGTGAATTATCTTGATTTATCAAGTAGGGTCCAAAATGCGGTTAAATATTCTTTTTTTTGTTTGTTTGAAACGGAGTCTCACTCTGTCACCCAGGCTGGAGTGCAGTGATGCAATCTTGGCTCACTGCCAGCTCCGCCTCTCAGGTTCAGGCCATTCTCCTGCCTCAGCCTCCTGAGTAGCTGGGACTACAGGCGCCCGCCACCACACCTGGCTAATTTTTTTTTTTTTTTTTTGTATTTTTAGTAGAGATGGAGTTTCACCATGTTAGCCAGAATGGCCTCCATCTCCTGACCTTGTGAACCGCCCCTCTCGACCTCCCAAAGTGCTGGGATTACAGGCGTGAGCCACTGCGCCCGGACAATATATCTTTATATGAGGAAAGCAGAGGGAGAAATGACACACTCAGAGAAGAGAAGCATATATGAAGGATATGACTAGTGAGAGGAAGAGATTGGAGTGATGTGGTCACAAATTAATGTATGCCAGCAGCTAGAAGCTGGAAGAGGGAAGCAATAAATTCTCCCCAAAGCCTCTAGGAGTGCAGCAATGCCAAAACCTTGCTTTCACCCAGTGATACTGATTTTAGGCTTCAGACCTTTAGAACTTTTAAAAAATAAATTTTTATTGTTTGAAGCACCCGTTTGTCATAACGTTAGATATCCATAGGAAATCAATAAATCTTAGTATTTGCCAACTTCCTTATTCTGCTTAAAATTGTATAATTGTTTTCTTTTGAAACTTTCAAAGGAAACTTTATTTTATAAACTTTACTAGTTTCTAATTCTCATTAAGTAGATGTCTGAGTTTAAAATTTTCTTTTGGTGCCGGGCGCGGTGGCTCACGCCTGTAATCCTAGCACTTTGGGAGGCCGAGACGGGCAGATCACAAGGTCAGGAGATCAAGACCATCCTGGCTAACATGGTGAAACCCCGTCTCTACTAAAAATACAAAAACAAATTAACCGGGCATGGTAGTGAGCACCTGTAGTCCCAGCTACTTGGGAGACTGAGGCAGATGAATGACGTGAACCCGGGAGGTGGAGCTTGCACTGAGCCGAGATTGCGCCACTGCACCCAGTCTAGGTGACAGAGTGAGACTCAATCTCAAAACAAAAAACAAAAAACAAAAAAATTGTTTCTTTTGGTATAGGGCAGCAATTTGGATCAATCTTGTTTACACAGGAGTCACTAAGATTTTAAAATTTCAGATCATTTCCTTAACTTTTTATAGCATTTTATTAATAACAGAGAATCCCTAATTTTTTTCTATTTTATTAAATTATAATAAAAACAAAAAATCATATATTTAAGAAATACAACATGATGCTTTGATATATGTATACCATTGTAAAATTATTACTACCATCAAACAAATTAATACATGCATCACCTCTATAGTTACCTTTGAGTGGCAAGAACATGTATGATTCCCTCTCTTAGTGAATTTCAAGCATACAATATAGTATTTTTAACTACAGTCACTATGCTGTATATTAGACCTCCAGAACTTATTCAATCTGCATAACTGAAACACTATCTCTTTTGAACAACATTTCCTGACTTCCACCAACCTCCAGCCCCTTGCAAAAACCTTCCTGCTCTCTGCTTGGGTTTCACTTTTTTGGATTTCACACATACATGAGATCTTGCATTATTTGTTTTTCGGTGACTGGCTTATTTCACTTAGCATAGTGCCATGCAATTTCATTTATGTTGTAGCAAATATCAGTTTCCTTTCTTAAGGCTGAACATGCACCATTTTCTTTATTTATTCCTCCGCTGATGGACAGTTACATTGATTCCATATCATGGATATTGTGAATAATGCTAATATGAACATGAGAATGAAGATATCTCCTCCATATAATGATTTAATTTTCTTTGGATATTGGACACAGAGATAGTATTTCTGAATCACAGAGTCATTCTGCTTTTAATTTTTTGAGGAACTTACTGTTTTCAATGATGGTTGTACTAATTTACATTTCCACCAACATTGTACCAAGGTTCCATTTTCTCCACACCCATGCTAATCTTAAAATTCATGTAGAAACACAAAAGACCCAGAATAGAAGCAAAGAGAGCAAACGTGGAGGCAACATACTACCTGATTTCAAAATATACTACAAAGTTATAACAATCACAGCAGCATGATATTGTCATAAAGACAGACATGTAGAACAATAGAACACAATAAGGAGTCTAGAAATAAATCCACCCACTTATCATCAATGGATCTTTGACAAAAATATCAAGAACACACAATGGTGAAAAGACCATCTCTTCAATAAATGGTTTTGGGGAAACGTGGATATCCACATGCAGAAGAACAACATTGGTACCTTATCTCACACTATACGCAAGCATCAAATCAAAATGCTTGAACTTAAGGTCTGAAACTGTAAAATTACTGGAAGAAAATTGAAGGGAAAAGCTTCTTCTTTTTTTTTTTTTTTTTTTTTGAGACGGAGTCTTGCTCTGTCACCCAGGCTGGAGTGCAGTGGCCGGATCTCAGCTCACTGCAAGCTCCGCCTCCCGGGTTTACGCCATTCTCCTGCCTCAGCCTCCCGAGTAGCTGGGACTACAGGCGCCCGCCACCGCGCCCGGCTAGTTTTTTGTACTTTTAGTAGAGACGGGGTTTCACCGTGTTAGCCAGGATGGTCTCGATCTCCTGACCTCGTGATCCGCCCGCCTCGGCCTCCCAAAGTGCTGGGATTACAGGCTTGAGCCACCGCGCCCGGCCAACACTTTTATCTATTAACATTAATAGAAACCTTCCTTTAGTAAACTCATGAAAGTCTCAGATATTTTCATACTAAATAAGGAATGTTTCACCCTTTGTTTGTGTGGATGTATGTATTCATTAATTGGGAGAACTGAAAGGATTGAACAAACAGGCAAAACTAGAATCCTTTTAATTAAGTGCAGTTACTAACCATTTGTCAACCTAGGCCTGAAGCTATGTGATCAAACAGACTAAATTGTAATCCACATATTCTGCTTTGTTTCAGTTATCTTACATCCAACACACCACAAGAATGGAAAAGAATATATAGCAACAATTTTTACTTACTCTTTTTAATATTAAAAAAATAGCAGCAGAAAAGGTCAATTACTCACAAGCTGGAACTGGAATTTCTTTTTAAATTGGAATGCATTCCCTCTCCAAAGCAAAACAATATCCGATTTCTGTTAGCAAGAAAAAAGAATAGAATAAATATCAAACGGCAAGTATGTGTCCACCACTGTTCCAAATCCTAGATTACAACTACAAATACTAATTTGCATAAAAATTAGAACTCTTAAAATTCCTAGTAACTTTGATAGTGGCGTACCGTGATTAATTTTATAACAAATTTCACTTTTTTGTTTTCACTATAATTTTGCCTGCACTATCTTTATGAAGTCTTAGAACCAATACTGGAAAAAGTCTACTCCTCATGTTTTGGTTGGGATTGATATAAAAGTAATATGATTTTGCCTTGCATTTTTATCGAAGCTTATTTATGTCTCCACTGTGCATTTTCAATTCTAACTTATTTTCTTGCCCCACATCCTCATCAATATACATCTTGAACCTGTCTATGAAAGAGATAAAGCCAGGAGGGTGTCACTGTGAAGTTCCCTCTCATTTTCTATTTCCTAATTTTGACTGTCCCTTGACAGCTACTTAGGGCACCAGAGGCCATTTATCTTGAGCACAACTCAAGACAACTGTTCAATTGCAAGTGGCTTATACTGAAGGTTTGAGATCCAGTAGAGAAGTGTAAAGTCAGACAGAGAAGGGAAATCAGCTGATAAAGAGGATGTTATCATAAGCTACCACTAAGCATGACTTGATTTTTTTATCCTTAACAGAATTTTGATGAAAGAATGTAAAACTCTTATCACAGCTCATAGCTATCCCAGTCAAAGAGGTCTGTTTATTTCCATCAGTGTTTTGTCAAAGTCTGCTTTGAGGGGAGAGGGTAGTAATTCACTCTGGCCTCTCACATATGCAAGAGGATAGCAAAGTGGTGTGTCTAGCACACCACACTTTCTGCTTTATAGTTTTTCTGAGTTTGAAAGCAGAATGGTGACCTGGCATAGGTGGATAATCAATTAAAAAACAGAAAGACAACAATGGTTAGGAAAAATGAGGAGCACAGGCTGTATCAAATGTATCCATCCCATGTTCTACTTAGGTCCTTTTTTTTTTTGGCCCTTTCTTTATAATTAGGGGACAAACTATATTATCTGGCCTCAATTATTTCCTATGAGGATAAAATGTCTTTTATTCTTCCAAAGGAAAACGAAAAGTTTTAAATTTAAAGGATTTCCCTCAAAGTGATGGCCATGTGTAATTTTCTTAAAGGCTAAGGTGAGAGAGCTAGTAACAAAAACTTTACAGCCTCCATTGCTGCAGCTGTTCCTAAGGCTGCAATTAATACTAATAATCTTCTTCTTCTATTGCACATTTAAATGCCATTGGCTCTCCATATCTCACCTGATAAGTTGTTTGCCTGGCAGGATAATCCAGACTATCATTCTCCAAGTGCTCTCAGTTGCACTGTTTTTATGGTTTTGAGATTACAATAGTTTGGCACACCTAGTCATTATCACATATGGAGGTAGCAGTAATGTTACAATGAATCTCGGGTTTCACATTTAATCCTCCCAGCTTTCACTGTGTAATAGCAACCATATCTCCTCCTCGCAACCAGAATCAATTACTTCAATGCAGTGCTGGGCAGGTAGTCTTCATAACTTCCAGTTTGCTGAAACTATTATTGTCTATTCTGCTAGAATCGTCCCTAACACCACCCTCAGATGTGAATATTTCTAAAATAGCAAAGACTGAGATTATAATATTTAGAATAAAAATCATTAGATGCTTTAGCAAGAGGACCTATTACCAATTCCACAACTAAGTTCCAGGAACTATGTATACTAGCTCTAAGTAACACAGTGACTTTTATTTGATCCCAGATGCATGCTGTATCCTGAAAGGTAATGCCCCCACAGTACAGAGTTCCCTAACCAAGTCTTCAGAAGTGTAATCCAATTTATATCAGGGTGATTATTTCTGTGTTACTGGCTACATCGAAACACAAGAAAATCAGATTTCTATGATCTTATTATCACACCTCCTTTTCTGTAAAATGAAAAGTTTGGTCATAGGTAATGTGTAGAACATATTCACAGATAATCCTAATATTCAGATGGTGCTAATGGCAAAGGCATCACCTTTTAAGTCTTGATTATAGCCATTAATATTTCCACTCAGCCCTTTGACTCAGTAAATTAGATAACATCTACTTCCTAGTAGGCAACACAAGATATATGGTCAGTTAATATAGCATTACTATTTCATCAGCTGTACTGAAGTCCTACTAGAATATCATATTTATATTTTTCATAGAAGATATTTCTCTACTGCAGAAGTCTTGATGGCTTTGCCCCCAAATCCTAAGATATATGTCGCCGGTAGCTTCTAAGATGCCCATGAATGATTTATGTCTCCTGATATTCCCAATGTCTAATCCTATCCCTCTGAGTGTGGGCTGGATCTTGTGACTCATTTCTAGAAAATACACTGCTTTGAGAGTTATGAGATATAACATCTGAAATTGGGTTACAAACCAAGTCTGGCTTCCATCTTGTGTGCTCTCTCTCAGTCTCTTTCTCTCACTGTACAGAAGAAAAATTATCTACCATGCTGAGAGCTGCCCTCTGGAGAGACTCATGTGGCAAGAGAGGTCTTTGACTACAACAAATCAGAAACTGGGGTTGTCATTCCAAAAGTTAATAAGAAATTGGCAATGGCAATGTAAATAATCCTGAGTACATCCCTTCTTCCACTTGAGCTTTCGGATGAGACCAGTTCCAGAGCCTTGTGAGAGAAAGAATAAGTACCTAGCAAAGCCATGGATAGAATCCTGACCCACAGAAACACTGAGATAATAAACTTTTATTGGTTAAAGCTACAGAGGTTTGAGGTAATTTTTACACAGCGACAGATAATGAATACAAGTTTTGTACTTCAACTCTCCTGTTGGGTTTTGCCAGAAATATCACAATATCTTGTCTACCAGATACTTTTAGTTACCTCACATCCATGGGATCATGATACTCAAAAAGCAAAGTGACTTGCACTGCAGCCTGGACTTGATACAGAGTCATTTCTTGTTCTGAACTCTACTGAAAATATAACTGTCCAGATAACTCAATAGTGGGACATAGCATATTCAACATCAATGTGTCATACATCTTAAAGGCAAGGAAACTCAACAATTATTGAGCATCTTTCAGTGGTGTGATAGGCAAGATTCAGCATTGTATTTTTTACTTTAGCAGGAATATCATTGATATGTTCCTGATGACAGGATCCTAAAACCTCACCTAATGGCAGACGTCCTAATCTCCATGGGTTTTTTTCCAAACTCTGGTTCACATATTTCCTACAAAGTTTTCTTGTTTAATTGCAACTTCTGAGTTACCAGTTAATATTATCAAATTAACATGATATCCAGTTAACATGCTGTCATAATTTAAGTTCTCTATAGGAAAAAGCTACAGAATAATATAAATTATATCCCTGTGAAGTATATGAGCACAGAAACCTGGAGAGCTGATAGTACTGACTTAAGTGAATAAAAGTATACTGCTATCTCTGTCATATATTTTGATCATTCTTTTTTTTTTTGAGATGGAGTTTTACTCTTGTCGCCCTGGAATGAAGTGATCTCGGCTCACTGTACCCTCTGCCTCCTGGGTTCAAGCAATTCTCCTGCCTCAGCCTCCCAAGTAGCTAGGATTACAGGCGTTCACCACCACAATGGGCTATTTTTTTGTATTTTTAGTAGAGACGAGGTTTTACCATGTTGGGCAGGCTGGTCTCAAACTCCTGACTTCAGGTGGTCTGCCCCCTTCAGCCTCCTAAAGTGCTGGGATTACAGGAGTGAGCCACCATGCCCAGCCTTGCTCATTCTTAATGATGAGCATGGACATGAGAGTACTGGCCAAATAAATACCAATATATCAAGTATAATGCACTTAATGAAATTTGTTGAATGACTCCAGTAAATATATTACATTTTCCACCACAGTTAAATTTGAGATTACAACATGACTAAATTCATGATAGTGTGTAGTCATTTGCTGTGAGACAGCTGAATTTATAGAGGCAGATAAATAAATTCAACAGAGATGAATTAGGACAATAAACTTTGCAAATTTCACATCTATGTTGGTAACATTTGCCTCTACAATCCCTCACATAACACATCACTGATTTTTGGTTACTGTCAAGCCACAATTGGTTTACAGTTTTAAGGGTTTCAATTTGTTCTTCCTACTGTAATAATCCTTTTTCTACAGATCAAGAACAAATGCTAGTATTCAACCTGCTGGTAACTATGTCTGTCTAATTATATATTAATGAACCAGGACAATTAGCTAAAGATCCCTTTAGACACCTTCTGAAAACTTTACCTACTTTTTAATATTCATTAGTTCTCATTCTAATTTTGGATCATGATGATGTTTTGAGTCATTAGGCATTCGTGTTAGTTTGGAGTTTATATTTAAGAATCTGAATCCTTAAAAACTCAGGATATTTCCTTTTCTAAGTATGTATTTGCCGTGGGAAAACCATTACCCATCTATTTGAAAAGAATCAGAGAAATAAATTAATTAATTTAGGTGAAGTTACAGAGTTCCTCCTCAAAGTGTTATTTGTTCCACAAATATTGATCTCTGGCACTGTGGGTTCTGACCTGAGAAATAAAGTGGACTGTGAGGTTTGTCGTGGGTAATATCAGATACCTGCTTCTTAGCTGTCAAGGTTTTATAATTATGCAAATTAAGGAGCACTTTGGGTGGCTTCTCTTTATGATGCCTCTGAAAAACCATGATCTATTAGCAACCACTTAAGTTATGATTCTACTTGGCTTTGCAAATTACATAATATGCTAGAAGATATACACACATACACACACACACATTTGGAGTAGAGGAGAGAGAAAGAGAGAAGCAAAACAGAGTTGTAGCAGTTGCTGTAGTTATAGGTTTTATGAGTGCTGGCTGTGTAAGATAGCCAGACTAATCTCCATGGAAAAAGTTACATCCAAGCAAAGATTGAAAGGGAGGAAATTGGTCAAGTGATAAGTAGCTATCAGGAGTTAGAGGCTTCCCAACAGACAAATAGCTAACGAAAATGTCCCAGGACAGGAATGGTTTTTTTACATTTGCAAGATTAGCAGGACCAACATAATCACAGTGACTCCACTGTGATAAGTAAGATAACGGGCCATGAGGGGAGATGTCAATTTGTGTACTACCTTGCTGACCATTTTAAGGTATTTGAGTATAATGCTGTCTTAAAATAATAGTAATACATCTGAATGAGAGATAGAAGAGACAGAATTGTGCTTAAGAGCAAGAACTCTGTAAGCATTGCACCCACCTCTAAACACTTGATATTTTCTTATCGGTTGAGAAACTTTAAGCAGTTTTTTATTTAAGAAAAATATGTAATTGACAAAGACTGAATACGTTCAAGGTGAACAATGTGATAATTTGATATATGTGTATACTGTATAATGATTACCATCAATAAATTTAATTAATGCTTCTATCACCCATGCTGTACATTATAGCCCCAGAAATTGTTCATCTTATAACTGAAAGTGTGTGCTTTGAGTAACATCTCTCTGTTTCCTCCATTCCTCATTCCTTGACAATTACCACTCTATTATTTGCTTCTATCAGTTACACTTTTTAAGATTTTAGATTTTATATAGAAGTTATGTTATGTGATATTTGTCTTTTTGTATTAGCATAATGCCCTCCAGGCTCATCTGTGCTGTTGCAAATGAGTTTTATTCTTTTTATGGCTGAATAATATTGCATTGTATACATATACTGTGATTTCCTTATTCATTCGTTCATTGATGGACATTTGTTTCTGTATTTTAGCTATTCTGAATAAGGCTCCAATGAACGTGGGGATGCAGATATCTTTCTGAGATACTTTTTTCATTTTCTCTGGATATATACCCAGAAACGGGATTGCTGAATTATACAGTAGTTCTATTTTTATTGTGTTGAAGAGCCTCCATATTATTTTCTATAATGGATGTACCAATTTACATTTCCACCAACAGTGTTCAAGGGTTCCCTTTTCTCCACACCCTCATCAGTATTTGTCATGTCTAGTCTTTTTCATCATAGTCATTCTAACAGGCATGAAGTAATACATCATTGTGGTTTTGATGTACATTCAATTAGTAATGGTGAGTACATTTTTATATGCCTATTTGTCATTTGTATATTTTGTTCATATAAATGTTTATTCAGGTTCTTTGCCCATTTTAATTTAGGTTATTTATTTTTTTGCTGTTAAGTGAGTTTCTTGTATATTTTTATATTAGTACCTTATCAGATATACGGTTTGCAAATATTGTCTACCATTCCACAGGTTGCGTTTTCTACCATTCTATAGATTGCATTAATATTTTATGTAGAATAATGCATGACCATTCTTTTTGTTTTTCCATACATAATTTTGAATATCTGTTTTAAAGAGCCTTTTTAAAAAAAACAGATTCAGAGAGTATAAGTGAAACCTCCTGAAGAGTCTTCCTGCCCACTGTGCAAAGAGCACAGCAATGCAGTAAAGAAAGAGTTTACTAGACATGAGGCCAGCCAGGCCATGTGGGAGACAAAGTTATTACTCAAATCAATCTCAACAAAAGCTCTTAGGTTTAAGGTTTTTTTCAAACCCAGTTTGCAGGAAGGGGTGAGGTGGCTAGGAAATGGGTGCTTGCTGCTGATGGCTTGGGGCAGAGATTAAATCTCAGGGGGTCAAGGCTGTCTTCTTGAGATGAGTCGCTTCTGGGAGGGACCCCAGGAGTGGTTTGCAAGTCCAAATGGAGCCATCAGGTGTCAGCCCTGCAAAAAACCTGAGAAGATTTCTCAAAAGGCAGATCCACAATCATGATGTTATCTGTAGGGGTAATGGGGGAAGTTGCATGTCTTGTGAGCATCTACACCCTAGCAGAATTCAGGCTCCTGAGTTATGCCTAGCCTGGTGGTCTCTCATTAGCTTTACAAAGGCGGTTGAGTTTTGGGGAAGGCTATCATCATTTAAACTATAATGTAAATGTCTTCCAAAGCTAGCTTGGCCTAAGCCCAGAAATAATTAAGGCAACTTTAAAGCTAAAGGCAAGAGACAGGGGGTTGGCTAGATCAGATCTTCCCCACTGCCATAATTTTCTCACTGATACAATGTTTGCAAAGGTGGTTTCACAAGTTCAGTTTTGTTACATGGATACATTGTGTAGTTGTGAAGTCTGGGGTTTTACAGCACCATTTGCCCAAATAGTGAATATTCTACCAGATAGTAATTTTTCGATCTTCACCCCTCTCCACCCTCCTACTTTTTGGAGTCTCCAATATCTATTATTTACTCTGTATGTCTATTGCCATGCGTGTCCCTGTGAAGAGACCACCAAACAGGCTTTGTGTGAGCAATAAAGCTTTTTAATCACCTGCGTGCAGGTGGGCTGAGACTAAGGGAGATAGGGGTGAGGCCGTTTTATAGGATTTGGGTAGGTAGTGGAAAATTACAGTCAAAGGGGATTGTTCTCTGGCAGGCAGGGGCGGGGGTCACAAGGTGCTCAGTGGGGGAGCTTCTGAGCCAGGACAAGGAATTTCACAAGGTAATGTCATTAGTTAAGGCAGGAACCGGTCATCTTCACTTCTTTTGTGATTCTTCACTTGTTTCAGGCTATCTGGATGTATTCGTGCAGGTCACAGGGGATATTATAGTTTAGCTTGGGCTCAGAGGCCTAACATCTATGTATACCCATTGTTTATCCATCACTTATAAGTGCAAAAATGCAGTGTTTAACTTTACTTGTTTGTTTATTTATTCTGTATATGTATGTATACCCATTGTTTACCCACCACTGTTACCAGGGGTCCTTGCTCCCAGAGCTCCCAAGATGGTTGCGGGCGCTTCCAAAATGACAGCGGGCAGCTTCCAAGATGGTGGCAAGCCTCCTGTTCTCTGACCTGGGGTTCTCGGCCTCATGGATTCCAAGGAATGGAATCTTGGGCTATGCGGTGAGTGTTACAGCTCTATTAGAAGCTGTGGGTCATGGAAGAGAACTGTGGAACCCAGTGACTAGTCTTCAGCTCAATTAGGACAAACCGGGCACTTAGCTGTGCAGGAAAAATGGCAAGCCTGCAGCCCGATCAGGAGTGGCAATGGGCGCCTGGCTGGATTAGAACCACAGAGGACACCCTGCCTCATCTGGAGGAATGGAAGTCAGTGGTGGGTCTGCGATGGCAGCAAACAGCAGTGGTGGGCAGCGAGTGAAAGCTCAGCTCCAGCGGTAAGAACCATGGACCAGAAGAGAGTGCAGTTGAAAGATTTAATAGAGTGAAAACAGAGCTCCCATACAAAGGGGGGAAACCCAAAGAGGGTAGCCATTGCTGGCTGGAATGCTTAGGTTTATATCCTGATCATTGTCCCTCCTGCTGTGCTCTCAGGCGATAGATGATTGGCTATTTCTTTACCTCCTTTTTTTGCCTAATTAGCATTTTAGTGAGCTCTCTTTATTGCCTGATTGGTCAATATGAGCTAAGTTGCAAGCCCCATGTTTAAAGCTGGATGTGGTCACCTTCCCAGCCAGGCTTAGGGATTCTTAGTCGACCTAGGAAATCCAGCTAGTCCTGTCTCTTCCCACTTATAAGTGCAAACACACTTTCTATAATTTTTAGTTATAATCTTTAATCTTGCTAATCTGTTTAATCTATTCTTATTTATATTTTCAATCTGCAGATTTTAGATTTTATAAATTCTAATGCAGTATATTGTGAGATATTATAATTTCCTTATAACTAATTATATTAACTTGGCTTTATATAGTAGACTTAAATAACAATCATAATGAAATGATCAAGTGGTTTTAAAGAATCACTTCAAAAGGAACCACAGGTTGAATGTAATTCTAAAAATGCAATAAAATATTTAAATAAGAAAATAGCTGCTTTTAAACATCTCTGCTACCAAAAGCTTATCATCAGTTCTATCATGAAATTTAACCATTAATGATATAATAGGTTCACATGATAAATTAAGCAATTATTGCAAATTCATGAGGAAGGCTATTTAAAAATGGATTTCATTCAATATCTGTCTTCAACAGTGAAAGTCTTTTGTAAAGCACGTTTCTTGGAAAATATCTAGGATTAAAGAACTGGTGCTTTTGTAATACTGTGCCTGTTGGCACTAACAATCATATCCAAGTCACGTCACCAAAGCATGTTACTGATGGCAAATCCATACGGGTCTGCAGCAACCTCAATCCTTGATTTCTCAAGAAAAAATTCAACTGAGGGGCATAAGGCATAAGGAGAGACCGAGGCAGGTTTTGAGCAGCAGTGATAATTTATTAAAAAATTTTAGAGCAGGAATGAAAGAAAGTAAAGCCTACTTGGAAGAGGGGCAAGTAGGCAACTTGAGAGATCAACTGCACTGTTTGAACTTCAACTTGGGGTTTTAAACATTGGCATACTTCTGGGGTCTTGCATCTCTTTCCCCCTGATTCTTCCCTTGGGGTGGGCTGTCAGCGTGTGCAGTGGCCTGCTAAGGTTTGAGAGGCGAACATGTGCCGTGTGTTTACTGGAGTTTTACCCATGTTCACTTGAGGCATTTTCCCCTTACCAGGCCAATGTTCCTAAAAGAAGTTCATCCACCATTTTCCTCTTAGTGTGCAAATAATTTGGTAGGTAGGGGGCCAGTGAGTCAGGAGTGCTAATTGGTTGGGTCAGAGTTGAAATCATAGGGAGTCGAAGCTGTCCTCTTCCACTGGGTCAGTTCCTGGTGAGGAGGCCACAAGACCAGATGAGACCATTTATCAGTCTGGGTGGTGCCAGCTGATCCATCAAGCACAGGGTCTGCAAAATATTTCCATAGTGTGCATGCTTGAGCCCACTTGCTCAACTCCTGAGATTTTATCGAGAAGTTGCCAATCACCAATTTCAGAATTTTTTATCTGTTGGGAGACTGTCTTTCCCTGGTGCTGGCTGTGACAAATTATTATTTTAGAGAGACAGTTAACAATCACTTGACCATCATTTGATGGTCACCTGACATTCCTGTTGTGTGTGGTTGGGTGGGGGATGCCCTCTCCTGCTCTGCTCATATCTGACTAGCTACCACCTATAACAATTCCTTTTTGGTGCTAATCATGAAATGAAGGGTGGGGGGCAGCAAAAATCTTTCACATGTCTGTGGTAGGTAAAATTTTGAACTAATTGAGAGGTGAATGTTACAGATGCTGTATCTTTCCTGCATTAGTCTCTCTAGTACTTTATACTTAAGATCTCTTAAAAGCAGCATAAAGATTTTATTTTGATTTGTTTTATTTTCTCCTTTCTATAACTCTTGTTTTAATTCGAGTATTTTTTTGTTATTAGTTTGCTCACATTTACTGAAATTGTTGATACATTTAAGATTCATGATGGTGATTATTATTTGTTACACCTGTTCTGTTTCTCTTTTCTTTTTTTCTCTTTTACTTCTTGTAGATTAGTCTAGCGTGTTTTTATTCATGAATCTTTCCATTTATTTTCTTGTTTCTTATTTATTTTATTTTATTCATTTGTTCTAGAATTATAATGCTCATATATGACTTATGGAAATCTTCCTTAGAATTATGTTTATTTCTTTTTCCATATGTACTTTCCTTTCAATACATGCAAATCAATTAATATATTTTATTCTTTGTTCTACTGTTGTCATGTAAATTCTGAATGTTAAATAGGTTAATAATTTTTTACTTAAGCTGACCATATTCATTTAGAATTACCCACAATTACAAATTATGTTTTTTTTTCTTCTTTGCCAAATTATTGCATTTCCATATGGGATCATTTCCTTTTGTCTGATGAAATATTTCACTTTCAATTTTAATGCATATTTCCTGGAAATAATTTCTATCATATTTAGTTTATGTGAAATGTCCTTATTTCACTTATACTTTAAAGTGCATCTTCCCCAGCTATAGATTTCTAGCTGTCAAGATTTTGTTTTTCTGGCTTCTTTTTGTCAGCATTTTAAAAATATCATTTCATTTTTCTCCTGGCTTCCATCATTTTTGTTGTAAAGTTGGTCACTGGTATCATTTTTCTTCCTTTTCCTATTTCTTTGATTTTTATCAATGTTCTAATGTCATTTTTCCATACTTTTCTTATTTGAGTTTCAATAAGTTTTTTAAATCAGTGAATTATGACTTTCATAATTTTCAAAAATGTGTCGTTTCCTATAATGCTTTCGAGTCATTTTCTGTGTCCTTGCCTTCCAGAATTTCAATTATATGCACATTAGAACTTTATTTACTATCTGTATTTAATATCATGTTTCTGAATTATGTTTCTTTTATGTTTATATACTTCAGTTTTCGTATATTATAATGACTCTTACTGTCATCCATCCTCTCTTCTGTTATGCCAAATCTCTTATTAAATCAATATATTACATTTTAAATCTTACTTATATTTTCAGTTCTAGATTTTTCATTTGACTCTTTCATGTAGATTTTCATGTTCATAGGGACTTCTTCATCATTTCCTATATTTTGTTGAATATGTTGGTATTTTAAAAACCCTTTGATATGTCTAAAATTTGGATTACCTTGTTTCCTTTTGTTTTTGCATTGTTTGTTTGTTTTATGTTTATTTCTTTGATAATCTATTACTTGGTCGTTTCTAGTGATCTTCAATTGACTGCTATAGTTTATATGTGAAAAATTATTAATGTTCAGGTTATAGTAGGATAATAGACTTAGAAATCCATCTTGATGTGTAACCACCCACTGTATATCTATATCTGTATAGATAGATATCTGTAGAACTATAGCTATATATGTGTGTGTATATATATATATTATCTGTTATATTGTTATACACACACACACATATATATAGTCCAACATATTTAGTTATTTTCAGAAGGAAATTTTGTTAAAACAAGGTAATTCTTCATAGCAAGAAACATAACACTTTCTAATCACTATTGAATAAACTCTACTACTACTATAGCTTAGCTAAATTTCACAGATTTGTACCTTAAATGTAATTTAATTTCAACTAGAAAAACAACAATGCCAATTTCTTAAGCTTACAAAATGAAATTATGTTGACATACACACACTAAACAAGATAAACAGTATTACAGACATTTTATTTTACCCCGCCAACATACAGAAAATTTGGTTTAGAACTGTCATCTATATTATCGTTTTAACAAGTTTTAACATATACTTCTTTCAGTTAGGGTTCATCTACTCTCTATGGAAACACATAAGCAACAAATAATTTTAATTTAGCAGTTTATAAGTGTAATGTTCAACACCAAAATTCTGTAATGTTATTACCTTGGTTTTTTCTTTAAGTGAAAGTTTTTGCTTTTTTATGAAAAGTGTGATTAGGAAATATGCAAATGTATTTTGCATCATGGTTTGAAATAAAAGAGAATTTCAGCATTTTAAGAAGTAATTGTAATATGTTGTTTGAACCAGATATACTATTAAAAATTATAAGAAGGAAAACATATTATATTTCAAAATAAATATGCTGTTTTTATTATACAATTGTCAAGCTCTTCCTAAAAAACACTGTGAGAAAGTTGAGACTTTTGTTCATATTGTCTAGATTTTACCACTGGTTTTGTTTATATTTGACAATTAACAATGAATGATATTGAGTCTTAATGCTGTAGTTTAGGAATAAAGAATTCCAGGGCTAGATCATTGTCTTTGTTTCTTTGAGTGACTAAGATTTACCTTATATAGGTAGTACACATTTATCATCCTGATCTTACTAAAATAGGTCACATAAACATCATTAACAATACATTATATACTTCCATATAATAAAAAAGTCAGTCAGTTATTGGCCACATGCAATTATTCATGTGGACTTAAAGGACTCCAAATCTATAAGCACACTTACTCCTCTTAATATTTCTAAGAAGTAAATAATGTTCTTATCCTCATGAGAAATTGAGGAAACTGAGCCACTGACAGGGAAGCTAAGGTCATATAGCTGATAGGCAGTTAATTCATGATTCAAAATCAGGTAATCTGACTTGAGCTTGTGTTCTTAACTACCATATTAAATAGCCTCTCTGGATCACTTCCTAAACTGTCTAATAAACCGAACAAGGACAATATGTTAAATCACCTGTCACTAGATGGTTCCAGATGATATATATCTGTCTTAATATATATTCATTTGGATTCCTCAACGACAAGCTACAGAAATGCATTCTACTAACATAAGAAAGTGGTACATTAATTGAGAGAATTTAAATATAATTGGAAGAACATTATATCAAAAATGGCAAGAATGAAGCCATCAGTAGAGTCTAACAAGCAGTAATGGAGAATTTCCTTAGAGCACACACAGTCATCCATTTCCCCCATTTATGTCATTGCTCAGTGTTAAATTTCAGTGAGAAATTATATGATTGATGCAGCATGGGGCAACATGAAACAGGAGGGCAGTTAACTGTTGTCCTGGCAAGACTGTGTTTCATGAGAGAAGTTTGTATTTACCAGAGCGATTTTGTGAAGGAATGCTATTTCCAGAAATGTGAAGAATGAATTCTGGGAAGGCAAAAGTATCCATCATTCATTTCATAAAGTGAGGGCTTCAGCACAATGTGAAGAGTTATTTGGCTTCAGTTGTGTGTTCTATATAATGATTATCACCTAAAGTTATTGCTTTGTTGGGTTGACAAGGTTGTGTTTTATTTGCTAGAATATTATTTTTTAACATAACAAAACAATTGGAGTTGGATTGCTAATATTTTTGTTTCCCTACCATCTCCACTTTTATTATTGGTTATCAAGTATACAAAATAAAAAGAAAAAGTCATTAAAGCAAATGCTTCCATTTACAATTTTATTAAACAATATTTTTCTATTGTTTTATAATGTGTTCATATATCACATTATATTTGTAGCAGATTACATTCTGAAAAAGGCACAGAAGAGATAATATGTCTTAAATTAGTTAAAAGCTTTTAAATTTAAAATATATACATATAATATATAGTATGAGATGTGTGAATTGGAATTTTGAAACAAAAACATGTAATTATTTCAGAGAGATTATGAGGCACCTGAAATATTACTTGTTTACTAATAAGTTAAAATCATGTCATTTCATTGTATGCTTAAAAATGATGAAATTGTGGGAGCTTAAAATTTATACAAACTTCATGAATAAAAAACACTACTGTTACTTCATTATTATTTTTCATTATCATTATTTAATTTATCTTCCAAAACAGAAAATTTGTAAATATGAAAAGGGATACTATTAATAATTTCTGGGGCCACTGATGCAAACCAGGACTATACCGGCAAAATTGAAAAAAAATCGCACCCCCTCATCTTACACTATGTTCTACTGTGGAGTGAAGGTTTCAAAGGAAACTATCACTATTAGCCTCAATAAAGAGTAAGATTTGAATATGTTACAATAAGAGATTTTAAATAGAGGACTGTGAAAATTAAAAGATCTGAAACTGAGAAGAGCATTAGGGTATTCAGAGAATAGAAACCATTAGCAAGCCTAAAATTATTTGTAGTAATAGAGTCAGTGTTGGAGAACAGAAACTCAATACAGGAAGCTGAAACCTAGCTGCCTTTGATAGTTCTTCTGTGTCTTATTACCCCTTTAGGTACCGTCACAGGTTTCTAATATTCACTTCCCACTCTATGTATCAGTCCCTCAAGTAAAATGACAGAAGCCTTTTGTCATAGGATGAATACATATTCTATTTAGATATGAAATGTGTAGAATTTGTATCAATTTAATATCTATATTATCTATTAAGTCAATATAATGGTCAAGAGTTGATGAGGGGCTAAACGGTCCCAGGTGTGTCTTTGGGACAAGATTTTAAGAAATATTGGTGAACATTTTTGAGAGTGTTCATCTCTTAGTCTTAGGCAAAGGTACACTTTGCATAACTGTCCCTCTAAATAGCTTTTCTAACAGCTTACAGTGACAAGTGATTTTTTAAACCAGTAGGAGGAAAGACAACACAGAAGTAATTGAAAAATATTGCTTAACGGAAGATAGTGTAAACCCAAATGCCCTTTTTTTAAAAAAGTGTCCTTTTTTGAATTGGGGTTGGGGCACTATAATCACAACTACTGGGTCCTAAGATGATTAAAGTCTCCTAAGGATCCCCCAGTTACAGGAAAAGTGCAGGGTCATCTATTTGGGTAGCAGTAACTGTGCTGCCCAGAGCCAAAGGAGCATGTTTAACTATGATCTTTGAGATATATTTGAAAATTTACCTTTGGGGAAAACTTACAGGGAATCTTGTTCCACATTTGAATTTAGAAAAATAAATTATCAGTGGAATCCTAAGGATTTCTGAGAGCTGTCAGACTATAAAACTATATTTTAGAATATTAATTTTGCAGCAACACAATAGATAGATTGAACAGGGAGGGAAGCAGGGAGTTAAAAGAAAAGTGAAAAATTAAGGACCATTAGTAGATTGAGTCATTTTAAACTGACTTTTCTGAGGATGAACAATTGTCAAATATTGGCAATTTAATATGGTTAAATGTAGTAATATTTTACAGACAATTTAATAGTGTAATAAAGTGATGTTAGTGAGAATAAGTAATATAAGAGATAGAGGCGTAAGAATACTTCCAATTTCTAGAATGTTATTTCAGTGAAGGGACAACATGAACACATTGCTGGCTTTGAAGAATCCTAGGTTTCAACCATACATCCATGGCAATAGTTGATCCTTAGTGTTCAAGATAAGCTCAACATTGTTTTAAGTGTCTTACATGCATAAGCTCCTGGAATTTTTATAATAACCTTTAAGGTAGGAATTATTATCATACTCACTAAATAGATTAGGAAACAGAGGTAGAAAGAGTTATTTCCAGTTTGCTCAAGATAAACACAGTTAATAAGGCATTCCCTAGGATTTGAATCCTAGATTAATGTGTAGTTCTTACTTTCAGTGTATAAATTAAGTTTATCTCCGTATCTACTCCACATACAGCACTAATTCTTACATGTTTTTCTTAAGGACCTAGTTTAAGTAAAATTGAGAAGTATGCATAATTTGTTTTCTATAGCTAGAAATGATCAAATTTGAAAAACAATATCAATATTCTAATGTCTTTAATATGTCTTTGATAGATCCACTAACTTCTCCATAGTTACTCTCCAAAATTATTATATTCTATTAAAGTTTGCTGTTAGATATTCTTTCTCATTTCAAGCTCAACCTGTATGATCAAACACAAATTATTCAAAGGTACTTTTTAAATGATCATAATGGCTTTTATGTTTCTTTATAGAGAACATTTGCTTTTTAACTTGACTTTGTTGGACTTAACCTAAAGAAGTAACCTATGTATAAAGTTCAGCAAATATAAAAGAGGGTCACTTAGAGGCAAGTTATATTACCAAAACTATGGGATCTTGTAATAGCGATAACTGACATTTCCTTGTAAAATTCTGCCCTTTCGTACTGAATTTTCTAATTTTCTAATTTATAAGATCAACCATGCTTTTTAAAATCGTGAGTATTTGAGAAGTAGCGTCCATGTGAATGCGAATGAATAGATCACATGCCTGAGGAATCTCTGCCTTTCTTCCCTGTATCTTCTCTCATAAGCATGGGACTAACATGTGAATAGGTATATTTTAATAAATTACTTACAATTTACTTTGCAACAGAAAATTTTATTTATAAAAATATCAGGTTTTAACTGTAATTACTAATGAAAACAGTAACATAATTAATAAATTTCAACTCATAAAAAAGAGACCTTCATTGTACATCAATTCTTACTGTCCTATAGATAACTCCGTAAGTGATCCTTGGTATTATTTTCTTTCAATTTTAAGTTTTATGGAGAAATCGTTATCTGTTTTAATACAAATTAAAGCAACTAATCATTTGTTTAAATACTAACAACTACACTAGACCAGGTACATTCCAATTAGAGTTACAAGAAATCTGATTGCAGAAGAATCTTTAAAATTATCTTCAATGTTTGCTAATTGAGGATTTCAACAATTTAGCCCAAGCAATGTCATTTTTTGTATTGTTAATAATAAACAGCATAATTTTAGGTGTAGATTTATGACATCTACAAGAACAATCAAGTAACCAACTTTAAGGAGAACTGAAGATAAGAATGTAATTTCTTTTTGAGTCTCTTTGCTAAATGACACTTCATAAAACTATATAAACAAACTGTCTGAATAAACGCTGTTTCACACAGTTAATTTAACAGCAGCTGCTAATGTGAATGTGTGACTGTAAAAAATACTCAAAGCTATAGTTCTAAGGCTATTCCCCACTTGCTTAATTTTTGCTTTACCAAACAATTACTTATTATATTACTATTAATACATTAATAGTAGTAGTAATAGTAATAATAATAATAGAATAGGCATATTTGTGTTGAATGTTATGACTTATGAAGCATTTAACTTAGAAATCATATAGAGTTTTTTGTAAATAAGAGACAATGATTGACAGTACATACACAGGCTCTTACTGGTTCCACTATGGTGCTAGTGACTAGAAAGAAGAGAAACATTTTTTTTTTTTTTTTCAGAGAATGTTAACAAAGAAGATGGTGAGACACAGTTGTTTTAGTTGCTAACCATCCTCAGATTTCTACTCTGTATTAGCCTGTTGGTCAGTTATTTTCTATGATTGATAGCCATAAAATTGAAGTCATTATTCATATCTTCCTGGAGAAATGGCAATAGCCACTGCTTTTTATAGGAAGGCCCAACGTGCCAGCCTGGAAAAGGCAATTCTTCTTTAGACCTTGAGGTAGGGAGCGGATTAGAAAAGAGCTGAGTCAATTAAATTCAACAAGCATTTAATGAACTCTGACTTACTTGAGATTCCCCATGTTAGGAACTGTGCCCATCCCCCCAAAAATACGACAAAGACAGGCTCTTAGTCTTCAAGCAGAGAGGTGCAAGCATGGTTTTAGAAGAAGTTAAGAAGTGTTAGTTCTAATCTTTGCACTGCTACCTAATTATTGAAAAATATTTGGAAAGGTAAGTATTTGTCTTATTTGTTAAAGGTAGCGAATTGATAATGATTTATTTTGGGTTTCTGAGAATTAAATAAAGTGAAATATAGCAGTGTTGTCCTATTGAAAAAAATTTAAAAAACAAATGCAGAAATATTTTTAAAAATATAAACAGAAGGAGAGAAAACAGGAAGAGAGGATGAAGAGTTAAGAAAATCTTAATGCTGGAAGTGGAGCTTGTGATTCGTGGGTAGAATGTGATGGTAGTAGTGGAGAAAATGTATTCCAAATATAAAAATGTTTAGAGACGCAGGAATACAGAGCACATCTGAGGAAAAAGAAATTAGTCTGGAATGACCCAAGATAGCTTATACTCATAAATCTATGAGTTCATATTACTAAAACTCCTGCGTATTCATCCAGAACTTTATAAATTGTTAACTATCTGCATTATGCTAAATGGCTTTCTTTTTGTCATTAAATTATTTCACTTCCTAGCCCCATTGTCTGGTATGCTTTAACCACATTAAACATCTACTTATTATTTAGCATATGGCTTATAAGATTTTTCATTACCATCTCAGGCATAATGAGGCAGGTTATCTCCTGTTCTACTACAATACTGTGTATTTGCATGTATTGCGGAAGGCATTATAAGGACTTCAGGAAATAATGGCAACCTAGGCTGATGTAGAAGTGTATCTTTTCTACTACAAATACACACAGTTGTAGAAAATATCCTGAAACTTTAATATATGTGTCAAGCACAAAACAAAAAAATAGAAATCTCTGTGGCAAAAAATGTAAAAGAACTCTATGCCACATAGTAAACAAACAAACAAACAAACAAACTAAGGCTTTCTGGACCACAGGAATATTAGACACTGATATAGCTGGTTGGAATTAAACATTAGGATTTTAAAGCCCCCGTGACCTAAAATTTTTAGAACTTATTTAATGTGGGTTAGAGAGCTACAACTAACGTACACTGTGTGTAACGCTGGAGCACTGATATATTTTCCAGGGTAAATAAGCGGGTAGGGGCATAAAAGGACAATGGCCAGGACTGCAGCCACAAGGTTTGCTGTTTTCCAGCTGTCAAGGTAGATGAAAAAAATCTACAGAAAGCTGAAATCTCAAACTGGTGCGAAGTATAAGGTTGATTTTTGAAATAATATTTTATCTTTGCTACAAGAAAATACAACTTAGAATTTAAAATAAAATATAGCCCAATTAGTGTGTAACCCTTAATCCATAACAAAAATGTCTTCAAAATTCTTGCATACAGGCATTTTTGTACCCAAAAGCATGTAGGATAAAGTTGAACAAAAAAATCAACAATTGCAAGTTAGAGAAGAATTATCAGCATAAGTAAATGGCACTAATTAGCACTCAAATATACTAGACACATGATTTGGAAATATTTTCTCCCAAACCATAGGTTGTGTTTACTCTATGCTGTTAGCATCCTTGGATATACAAGAGTTTTAAATTTTGATATAGTCTAATTTATTATTATTTTATTCTGTTGCCTGTGTTCCTGGTGTCATATTTAAGAAATAATTGGCAAATTCAATGTCACAAAACTTTTCCCATATTTTCTTCTGAGAATTTTATAGTTTTAGTTTGCATGTTTAGGGCTTTGATGCATATGAGTTAGTTTTTATATATGGAGTAATCTGAGTTCAACTTCACTCTTTTGCATATGACTATCCAGTTTTCCCAATACCATTTGTTGAAAATACCGTTTTTCCCACATTGAATCATCTTGGTACCCTGTTAAAAATCATTTGAACACATATGTGAGGGCTTATTTCTGGGCTATCTTGTTCCGTTGGTCTATATGCCTGTCATTTTATGCTAATATGACCGTTTTGATATCTGTAGCTTTAAAGTAAGTCTTGAAATCAGAAAACATGATTGTTCTGATTGTCCTTTTTCAAGATTATTTTCTCTATTTGGGGTTGCTTGAGGTTCCACATCAATTTTAGAGTAATTTTTTAAATTTCTGCAAAGAAAGTACAATTGAGACTGGGATTGAAAGCGAAATTTAAATAGGGCCTATGATGTAGAAGAAAAAAAAGACAATATGTAAATGCAGATTAGAGTGTGACAATTATTGCAGGCTCATCTACCAGTTTATAATTGGGATTATAATAGACAATGGACTGAATCTGTAGATTACTTTAGGTAGTATTGATATTTTAACAATTTTGTCTTACAATCCATAAACATAAGTTGTTTTTTCATTTGTTGATGCCTTCTTTAATTCTTTCAGCAATGTTTTAGTTTTCAGTGTACATTGCCTCTTCAGTTTATTCCGAAGAAGTTTGTTCTTTTTGATGCCATCGTAAATGGATGTGTTGTTTTAATTACCTTTTTAGAATTATTCATTTTTAGCATATAGAAATGCAACAGACATTTGAGTATTATTTTGTATCCTGAAATTTTGCTAATTTTTAAAATTAATTCTGACAAGCTTTTGTGTATTTGTGAGGGGATATGAAATATTATATATATTTTTACAGTATGTAATATAAAGTCATCTGTGAACAGAAATAATTTTATTTTTTCCTTTCAAATTTGGAGGCCTTTTTTCAATTGCCTAGTTGTTCTGGGTAGGAATTCCAATGCTATGTTGAGTAGAAGGATTTAAGATGGTCAAAATTGTTTCATTTTCGATCTTAGAGGAAAACGTTCCAGTCTTACATTACTGAGTATGATGTTGGCTGTGAATTGTCACATATAACCTCCATCATGTCGACATAGTTTCCTTCTATTCCCAGTTTGTTGAGCGAATTTATGATTCAATTTTGTTGACTTTTATCAAATGTTTTTCTGGATCATCTGAGATGTTCATTTGTTGTTATTGTTGCTTCTTCCCTTTACTCTGTTAATGTGGTGTATTCCATGGAATGAGTTTTGTTTCTTGCACAATGATGGCATTTTAGGAATAAATCTGACTTGGCCAACTAATATTGTCTTAAAGTCTACAAAATTTTCTATGTGTTTCACACACTGAGTTCCTGCACTCAATTACTCAATGTTTCACCTCACAGTATTATATTTTTCTCTTTTTCAAATCTGCTGAGCAAATTTTAATAATTGTTCATTCTTAGTGATAATATGGATATTCTTTTTTACTTCTATCCCTTTCTTTTTGCGTGAAATTCTCTGACATTTATTATATATTCATTCTCTCTGTATCCAATTTTGTAGTTTTCTTTGTACTGACTTAGGTGACATTATTTAAACTTTATTTATGGTAATATGTAAGAATTGTGTTAAAGTTAAATTCCTACATGTATTTGGACTTTTCCATACTACCACCTCAGAACTATTAATTTAATATCAGAAAATATATATATAATTTAAAATATATATATTGAGCCGGGTGCAGTGGCTCACACCTGTAATCCCAGCACTTTGGGAGGCCAAGGTGGGCAGATCACCTGAGGTCAGGAGTTTGAGACCAGCCTTGCCAATATGGTGAAACCCCTTCTCTACTAAAAATACAAAAATTGGCTGGGGGTGGTGGCACATGCCGTAATTTCAGCTACTAGAGTGGTCGAGACAGGAGAATCACTTGAACCCAGCAGGCGGAGGTTGCAGTGAGCCGAGATCGTGCCTCTGCACTCCAGCCTGGGCAAGAGAGTGAGACTCCATCTCAAAAAACTAAATAAATAAGCAAAATAAAATAAAACGTATTATATATCATATATAATATATAAAATATATTTTATATATGATTTATAATAGATATTTTATAAAGCCATATATATATATGGCTTTATTTTAGGGGAAGGGGTAATGGTTTGTACAAGTCATCTGAACTCTTTCCTAGTGTCATTCTGCTTTTGTCCCTTTATCCCATTCCCATCCTGTTTTTTTCTTTTCTTTCCCTTCTTTTCTTTCCTCCCTTCTTCCTTCTGTTTTCCTTATCTCTTCCTTCTTTCTATTTCAATCTATGAACAGTGTAGGTTGCAAAAAATAACTGTGACTTTTTCCCTCTGAGAGTCCTGTATTTTCTTTGTATTCACTTGAGCCTGAATTAATTGTAAAACTCCAATCTGCAATTACATACTTTCCTTTTTTACATAATAGGCCCCATTTAAATTTTACTCTCAACCCAGAAATGATGAGATGTCCCCAGAACAAACACCAGCTTCAGAAATTACAAATCTCTTTATCCCCTCTTTCTCATAAATTTAGGCATCTAGTGCATTAAGTATCTCCAGTAAAACTATATATTGCAAACATATTTTAAATATTTGCTGTTATAAGAAATTCTCTAGATATCTTGTCTATCACATTTCTAGAAAAATCCACTGTTATATTTTTCACACTATAAAATAAATGTGTCTCTAAAAAAAGATGACAGTTCATAAGACAATGGAAAAGTACATTTGAACATTCCTATTAATAACGAGAAAAACAGAATAGCAACTTTACCCATCCAAAAATTACAAGGAAATAGTATTTAAAAAGAGAACAGAAAGACTATTCATCCATTTATATCAATTGGATAGCATTTAGCTATAAAGTCATAAAATATTAGAATGCTACCAAAAAGCATACAAATTTTTATTTCTCATATGAAAGTATTCCGGAGGTAGGAAGTTTGTTGTGTTGTGATGGCTCCATGGTGTTAAGACTGCAACCCAGGAAAGAGTCAAGCTCTCAAGAAGAATTCAAAGCGGCTAACTGGGTCTAAATTTAAATTTGAATCAATTGGCCATTTGCTGACTGGAAGTGATACTCATACTTTGAGTTCCTAGAAAACCCACAGACCTGCTAAACTTTGGGGCTTTCATAGCTGCCTTCTCTTGTTTTCCCCACCTAAACCCATCGATAGACTTTGACCTGTGTCAGTGAACCAGAACTCAGCAAGCATCAATCATTCCAGAACTAAGTAAGTTTGCATGTTTCATTTGCCTAAGCAGACCTGAGTGGGCACCTGGGCAGAATCATTTCTGAAAAAGAAAAATCCTCTCTTTGTTTTCTGGACTGTACCTTTATTTTACAGGGTGTCTCTCCCTGGTTCGCAAGCTCTTCACTGAAATAAAGTCTCTTTCCTCTAAATTACTTTCCAGAGAACTTTTGTTCACAGGACCTAGGCTCCATCTTTCTTTCTACATTAATATTTCCGATAATAGCATAAGCCAAGATGGCTGCTGGATCTCCATTTTCTACCTGCACATGTAAGGAAACAGGAAAAATAGCTGATAAACAAGGGCACATCCCTCATCCCTCACATTTCAGGGAATTTTTTTTTTTTTTTTTTTTTTTTTTTTACAGAACTACGTAAGGACACATCATTTTACATGTCATTGCCAGAGATTTAGCTAGATAGGCAAATCTGCTGGCAAAGCGATCTTAGAAATTTTCAGCAACATAAAGGGTTATGGTACTAAAAAGACAGGAGAGACACAGATAATCAGAGAAAACTATGAAACTCAGCCACAATTGTAGTACAATATAGATAAAATTAATAAACTCATGAATTGATATGCTTTAAACAGCATAACACCCAACTGACTCTCTGTTCTCCTTTTCTCTGTGTGGGCGTGTGTGCGTGTGTGTATATATATATGTATATGTGTGTGTGAGTATATACATGTATATATGTCTGTGTATGTATATATATGTAAAATTTTCACAATGTAACTGAACATATAAAAATGAAAGGATATTTTGATAAAATATTTGGTTATAATAATGACTTCAATAAATATATTATTTGTTTTCTATTCAGAAACCACTCTTCACTCCTATTACCTCAGGAAAAGTGATGCCAGTGCTCAGCTTGGGGGGATAAATCACAATTTATTTGAGTCTGTCATGAAAAATGGTATCCCTTTTGCCAGACACTCAATTTCTTGATTTCCCTTCCAGTAGAAGAAATCGAATATCCTAATTCTAGTCTAGAATAAAAAACAGGAAGTGTACTGTCAACTTCTATTAAATATTTTCTTGGTTTAACAAGAAGAGTCAATTTCCATTCTCATTTGGAAGAAGGGATTAGATATTTTAATGATTTGACATCGCATTTTGAGATAAGAATAAACCTACGCTATTTTCTTTTTTGTTTTCTTTTTCAAGTAAACGCATAAGTTCTGTGCTCTTGAGGTACAGAGCCATGTTCTCTGAAGTTTGTTGCAAAAAAGATAAACAAGGCTGGATTGTTGCAAATTGTTCAACAGGAGCTAAGAGCTAAGAAGACAAAAGGTACTGTAATGCCCTGTCAGGGGTGGGGTGGGGGGGGGCCCACAGAAAAATAAAAATAAAAATATAGTGAAGTGTAAAATAAAAGTTATCTTTTATTACAGAATTTAGATATTCTTATCTTATTTGGAAACAAATTCATGTAAATCAGGCATGATTTATACAAGAAGCAAGTTTATAGCAATTTAATTCACAAACATTTCCCAACTGGAAAATAATTTTCAAAGGTTAAGTAACCTTTAACCATACATAGAAACATTAGAATACAAAACATTAGAATACAAAAATTAGCTGGGCATGGTGACAAGCACCTGTAATCCCAGCTATTTGGGAGGCTGAGGCAGGAGGATCACTTGAACCTGGGAGGTGGAGGTTGCACTGAGCCGAGATCGTGCCAATGCACTCCAGCCTGGGCAACAGTGTGAGACTCTGTCTCAAAAAAAAAAAAAAAAAAAAAAAAAATCCATAAGAATATAAAGAAACCATATAAAAAGAAACTGTTTTCCTTTGGTGTCTTGAGAACTGGACTTAACATAGAT
Source organism: Macaca fascicularis (assembly GCF_037993035.2). Taxonomy (NCBI): domain Eukaryota; kingdom Metazoa; phylum Chordata; class Mammalia; order Primates; family Cercopithecidae; genus Macaca; species Macaca fascicularis. The sequence goes on along the minus strand of NC_088391.1, from coordinate 72,864,480 downwards.
ATTGTAAACTGTAGAGGCATATACATACACAAACAAAATGCTAAGTCTCTCAACCCATTTTCCTCCATCCCTTTTCTCTGCATAACATGTTGTGTTCATCCTCCTTTTAGTTTCTTTTTATATATGGCACTTTCTCTTCTCAATTTAATCATGCATCTGTATATAGCTTTTTATGAGTTTCTTCATTTGCTTAATTTAGCTTTTGGTATTTTTCAATCTTTCATCCTTTGATATTTTACTTCAGAATTTTAAAATTTGCCTAAACATGGTTATATGTTCTATGTCTATTGCAGAAAAAAGTAATATTTTGCAAGTGTCAAAGGTAAAGGAAAAACAAAACATAAAATGAGCTACTTTTAGTTTCCTTGGCTCCTACCTGTGATTAACCTAGATAAGCTAGTAAAAAAAAGTCCTTAAACATTAATTAATTAATATATACAGTTAAACTATGGAATATATAATGTAATTATATGTTTGACAGAAGAACCAATATTTATGTACTGCCTTAGAAATTCCAAGAAGATGGCCACAGGCACTTTACTTATACTTCATCTTAACAAACAGAAAAATCTGAACTTCTCTCCCACATCCAATGCTCCCTATATATTTTTTTCTGTTATTGTTTTCAAAAGAAGTATCATCTAAAGGACAGAGTTTAACCTATTAATTTTATTTACTCTTTACTATTGTTTATTTTTCACCCTCACCCAACCAATTATCTTCAGAATTTTTAGAATAAGGATTTTTCTTTTCAATGCTATGTCTTCAGCAGTCAGAAACATATTGGCACATAGGTAGAGATCAACCAATAGTGGCTGAATAACTGTAAAATAAAATTATCTCAAACTTGTCTTTATGAATGAAGGAAACATATTCAGAATATAGAGTTTTACCAAAGCTATAGAAATATGAAATCACAGAGACAGTAGTTGAACTCATGTCTCTTGCTTTTAAATCCAAAGTCTTTCCAATAAGTTGAATTGCCGGCCGGGCGCGGTGGCTCAAGCCTGTAATCCCAGCACTTTGGGAGGCAGAAACGGGCGGATCACGAGGTCAGGAGATCGAGACCATCCAGGCTAACACGGTGAAACCCCGTCTCTACTAAAAAAAAAAAAAAATACAAAAAACTAGCCGGGCGAGGTGGTGGGCGCCTGTAGTCCCAGCTATTCAGGAGGCTGAAGCAGGAGAATGGCATGAACCCGGGAGGTGGAGCTTGCAGTGAGCTGAGATCTGGCCACTGCACTCCAGCCTGGGCGACAGAGCGAGACTCCGTCTCAAAAAAAAAAAAAAAAAATATATATATATATATATATATATATATATATTTCTCAAGATGGTGAAAGGCATCTCTAGTTAATGAAAGTAGTTGAAAATAAAAAGCAAATAATTTCAAGTATTTTAACTTGTTTCCTCTAGAAGAGATTTCATAGTTACTAAGAACTTGAGTCATCTTTAGAAATAATTATAAATTAAATTATAGAACATTAAAATACTGATAAAAAGAAACACTTGAAATTTGCTGAAGTGACAGATGGAACATAATTTCCAGAAATGAGTTGTCAGTTCCCTAAAAGTGCAAAGTCTTTCTGTTTTATAAGTGCTAAATTGCGATTGAGGCTCTCAGAATGTAAAACTCGAATAAGGAACAAATTTAAGACAAAGAGGTATAGATTTAGTAGGGAGCCTAAATGAGTCAAATGTATTTTAAACATTTTATAAACAATGCAAAGAAAGAATTATGCATGTAGCTCAATCTGCTGTGCAAAATTTAAACTATGTGACTAAATTATATGTAAAATGAGCATATTTTGAAAGAAAATAGCAAATGCCATTCAGACAGTTACCAGTATGTAACTGCAAAGAGAGTATCCAATTCACATTCTAGAAAAATATTACACTTGTAAACTAAGTATACCCCCCACAGCCTGTTAAATTGCACATTACCAAACTTCTTTTATAGTTTTGGAAAGTGACAGAAAGCAGACAATTAAAAAGCAAAACTAATTTTAAACAGCAGCCTCCTTATTAAATTTTCTACATGTAAATTTTACTTACATTATGATTGCAATTACTATCAGCTTTAAGAAATATAGCTTAGTAAATCAGAAACTACTTCTATGTTTAGATAGTATATTGCCTGTAAGAATATTTGGTTGATATTACTGTTAGCCTCTTGGTTGAACAGAAATTTATTTGTCAGATTTCCAAATCTTGATTTAATGAAGCATATTAAAATATTGTGATCAAATTGAATTTATAAAGTCAAGTTTTGATGATTCTTTGCAATAATATTATGGCATTTTTAAGTGAACATACATTAAACTACATTGATAATACATTAATAAACTGCATTAAAACTACAGTGTTGCTTTTGTTGTTTTAATCACCACTAGAAATAATTTTGCTATTGTCATTTTTGCCTGACTGAGAAATGATACTAATATTTTAGTTACAAAGTAAGTGGTAGAAGATTTGACCCACCTCAATTTTGTGTGTTTTTCCTGTAGTTAAAGGACTTGAAAAGCAGAGTTACTGAGAAATAAACAAATGAAGTAATACTTCCTATCTTTGATGAGCATCAGTCTTTGAAGTATACTTTGTGCAGGCCTCAGTGTGGGGTTGTAGGTATGTGAATTGTCAAAGGCAGAGATAGTAGTAATATTTTTCGCATATTGAGATTATATGCAAAGGGAAATGCAAATATAAAGCCAGAGTCCTCCTTACGCAGTTCATGCCCGAATAGAGTTTTATGCATTTGATTTCCATCTATTTATCTGTACCTATTTATTCAATTAACATTTGCATTTCCCTTTGCATATAATCTCAATATGCCAAAAATCACATTGGCATATTGAGCCAATGTAATTAGTTAAATTATATACATATTTTTTTCAAAACCATGCCTGTTTTTGTTTTAGATAAAACTTAAAAATAACAACCCTTATGATTTTTTCAGAGTGAATTGCTTTTTAGTTAGTATATACATATCTTGTTCTATGTTACTTTTATTTTTAGAAATTATAATAACAGTGTACATTTATTGAATTGTTACTGTGTCTCGGACATTTTTTCAAGCATTTGACATACTTAAAAGCATTTAAAGCGCGTGATAAACATATTAAGTAGAAGTTATTTCATGTACTGTGTTTTCTCATAGAGATAGTTAATACCTTACTCTAGATCACATTGATAGGTATTATCTAGTAAAGTCAGAAATTAAAATAAGAAATTTTAAAGTCACAAAGTTAAACAGCCCCTACACCAAAATACCTTGAAATATTAAGATAAATATTCCCACAGTCAAAGGTTTTGATCATACTTATTTAATTAATACTTTATATAAGAACCAACTTAAATGAAATATACATTTCTTTGGAAACGCAAACATTTTCTAGTGCTCTTCTTTGAGACCAGCAATTTGATACTGCTATCATATTTTTAAATATTATTATTATTTCTAAGACATTTAGGAATGATTTTCTATTCTGTGCAGTAATTTAATTCCCAAATAATGCCAGACTACATTCTCATTGTACAAATTTACACATTGAAAATAAGGCCAAAGTCTTCTGGCTGTATAAAGCTTTATGCATTTGATTTCAATCTATTCTCTATATTTATTTATTCAATTTTTATAGGCCTCCATGAAAATATATAATGGGGTTTTATGCATATGTATGTTCGTATGTGAGAGCCTATTTCAATATGTGTCTGGAATTCAGTTCATCCTATTTGTTGTTTTGCACTAACAAATTTATCTTTTCATTCTAGGCCATATATTCTGGTATATTTTTAAATTGCTGTGTTGCAATTTACTTTTTGAGTCACCCAATTCTGCTTTTTGCTCTTTGTTTTTGTTCTTTTTTCTGTATCACAAACAAAGCTGCAATGTTTTCTTGCACATGCATTCTTTGCTTAACTCACTTATTTTAGTTATATACTAAGAATTGGCTTTCCAATATCATGGTGTTTTATATGAATAAGGCAAAATTATGCTTCAAATGTTGATGTGATAACTTTTGTTCATGATGGTTGATATAATCACTTTTAAATATTTTCCAAACTTTTCTATGTATTGTTAGTTGTAATTATTTGAATGACATACTTCGCTTTGTTTTTGCTTACTTGCATTGCTTATCTATAAAGCATGAGCTTCCTTTTTAAACATTTTGTAACCAAGTTGCTCTCCTATATATTATCTATTCATATATTTTGCCTGGCTTCCTTTGCAGACTTCTACTTTTTGTTTTATAGATATGGTCAACATATTCTTTTTTTTCTCCCTTCCTTCCTTCCTTCCTTCCTTCCTTCCTTCCTTCCTTCCTTCCTTCCTTCCTTCCTTCCTTCCTTCCTTCCTTCCTTCCTTCCTTCCTTCCTTCCTTCCTTCCTTCCTTCCTTCCTTCCTTCCTTCCTTCCTTCCTTCCTTCCTTCCTTCCTTCCTTCCTTCCTTCCTTCCTTCCTTCCTTCCTTCCTTCCTTCCTTCCTTCCTTCCTTCCTTCCTTCCTTCCTTCCTTCCTTCCTTCCTTCCTTCCTTCCTTCCTTCCTTCCTTCCTTCCTTCCTTCCCTTTCTTCCTTTTTCTCTTGGGCTCAAGTGATCCCCCTGGCTTAGGATCCAGAGTAACTGGGACTACAGGTGCACATCCCCACTCTCATCTCACTTTTTTATCTTTTTGCAGAGATGGGGCCTTGCTATGTTGCTCAGGGTGTTCTCAAACTCCGAGCATCAAGTGATCCTCCTGCCTCAACCCTCCAAATGGTTGAGTTTACAAGCATGATCCACCATGCTGAGCGATGCATTCTTACATATGCGTGTTTGTGTGTGTGTGTGTGTGAGCATGTGTGTATGATATATTTCCTTTTAGGTTGTCAGTAATATTTATTCTATTTGTACAACATCTTTTGAAGTATAGAAGTATTGAATATTTGGTTTGGTAGTTGTCTTTAGATTGATATTTTTAATGACAGTAAGGATAATATGTCTTATCAGTTTCTAGTGCTTATACTAGCCTCCTAAAAAAATTAAGCATACAAAATATATTTTTATGAAAAAAATAATAACTGCATTAATTTACATTTTTATAATTTCATGAATTTGTTTAGCATTTATATTTTTAACTTATTTGGATTTTATTTTTGCAATTAGTGTGAAACAGAAATATATTCCCCAATTGGATACCCAATCTTCTCATGCAATTTTATGAATAAAGAATCATACAATTTTATAGCTTTGTAATATCACTGCCATCACATACAGTTTCATTTGTCAAAGAGAAATTCCAGGAGAGAGTTAAGCAGGCAAGGAAGACTTCAAGGCTATTGCAATTGCAGTCAAGTCTATCCTAATTGGGAGACAAAACCCAATTCTTGTGGAAAAAAAATGCAGGAGAATTTTTAAGCACCGAAGTGACTTAGTGAAAAAAACAACTGGAGGACGTTAAAGTCAGGGTTGCCAGTGAAATTAGGCCAATGTGCTTGTTAATTTGTGTTTATTGAAGTTAGGCCCCTACCTTCCCACAGACAGAGGAAGATACAGGCTCTACTTCTCTTAAAGATTACATTTTAGAGGGATAACTCCAAGGTCCAAGGCATTCCTGGGTTGTAAAACTGGCAAGAGTTTAGGAGATGATTTACATTTCAATGTACCTGAGAACTCATTACAATTATGACTTTTCTAAAATAAGCCCTCTAAGACATGGAGGGACAGGGGCTTAGAGTCGGGAGAATATCTTAGTCAAGCCAAAGGGAGTGTTAAGGCCTTCTAGTTTACATTAGAATTATAATTTTTCTGGACCATATTGTGTCATATTAATAAATGTTTATAACTGAAGCATTTCTCATTTAATTGCTATTGCTTGATAATGCTTTAATAGCCAGACACTGAATACACATATGTGCTGCCCTTGCTTTGTTTTGTTTTTTGAGACAGAGCCTCACTCTGTCACCCAGCCTGGAGTGCAGTGGCGCGATCTCGGCTCACTGCAAGCTCCGCCTCCCAGATTCATGCCATTCTCCTGCCTCAGCCTCCCGAGTAGCTGGGACTACAGGTGCGCGCCACCACCTCTGGCTAATTTTTTATACTTTTAGTGGAGGCCGTGTTAGCATGGATGGTCTCGATCTCCTGACCTCGTGATCTGCCCACCTCGGCCTCCCAAAGTGCTTGGATTACAGGCGTGAGCCACCGTGCCCGGCCTACCCTTTTTTTATTAAACATTTTTTTCTTTGGCAATTTTCTTGTCTATAAGACTTTTAACTCCAGCTTGTCAATTTCTATGAAAAATTATTTTGAGATAATCATTGAGTATAAAATAGATGGCCTCTTACCTGCAAAAATGTCATTCTTCTCTTCTTCCTTGAAACAAAACCACAATCTTTTCCAGGGCAATAAGATGCTCACCTAGAAAAAATAAAGCAAAACATTCATTAGCATTAGGTAAAATGGTGGTCACTGAATATCCATAAACGATATTTGCTGAGAATATCTGGGATAATTTTGCTTTCCTGACATAAACTCTATTTTTTTCTCACCATTATTTCATTATATTTTCCCTTGCCAGGAAGGCAGGAGAAAAGCTGAAGCTGAAATAAACAATAGCAGCCAGTGTGGAACCATTCAAAAATTCACACCACTACATCTACACATACATTGCTCCCAGCTATTAACCTACAAATATGGATGCTCCCATCAAAATCAAGTCATTCTATATGTACACTAGATCCTAACTCCTTTCAGCTATGGAAGAACATCAGTTAACACTCTTTTCTCTCTGCAACATCATGGATTTCGTTTTTACTAAAGATAGACACATATTTGTCTTTATATAGATATAGAGATATAGATATCTATATATATAGTGAGAGATTCTCCAAGATTATTTTAGAGCTTTAAGATTTAATTACTACTTTGTTGGATTTCAGACTTGCATGTAGTCCCTTTGTTTTAGTCAAATTCTTCTATTTGTAACAGGTGTATTTACCCAATGCCTATACCCCCATTGTATCTAGGAAGTAACTAACTTGGCTTTTGATTATACAGGCTCACTGGTGGAAGGAACTTACCTTTTCTCAGAGAGAGAGAAAGGGAAGTTTCTAAATATCTACCCAGCTACAGCTATATTTACTTGCTCTGCCTTGGACAAAACACTTCAAAGAATAAAAAAGTTATGTAATCTCACTGGCTCAAATCCCATTTTCACTCCTGTCTGAATCAACACAATCTAGCTTTCACCAAGCTGTCAAAACTACAGCTCTTGAAACTACCAATGAGTCAATGTTGTTAAAACTAATGGTCTATTTTTGATCTTCATTTTCTGCTTGATCTCACAGAAACATTTGGCATAAGCTCTAAGTTTATCCTTTTTTTAATGTAAGAAAAAAACACAGTACATTAAATTTACCATCTTAACTATTTTTAAGTGTTGTGAACCCCCAAAACTTGAGACAGGTCTCAGTTAATTTAGAAAGTTCATTTTGCCAAGGTTGAGGATGCACCCGTGACACAGCCTCAGGATGTCCTGACGACATGTGCCCAAGTTGGTCAGGGCACAGCTTGGTTTTATGCATTTTAGGGAGACATGAGACATCAACCAATATATGTAAGAAGTACATTAGTTCTGTGTAGAAAGGGGGAAACAGCTCAAAGCAAGGCCCACCCCACCCCCACCAACTGGGGGCTTCCAGGTCACAGGTAGGTGAGAGACAGATGGTTGTGTCCTTTTGAGTTGCTGATAAATCTTTCCGGAAGAGGCAATCAGAATATGCATCTATCCCTGTAAGCAGAGAGATGACTTTGAATAGAATGGGGGGCAGATTTGTCCTGAGCATTTCCCAGCTTGAAGGGACCTAAGATATTTTCCTCTTAGTTTACAGTTCAGTAGTAAGTACATTCACATTTTGTGCAGAAGAGTTGTATAATATTTTTCATTTTGCAACACTGAAACTTTGTACTCACTACACATTAATTCCTCCCCCTTTAGCCAGACCTCAGTAATCATCTTTCTATTTGTGCTTCTATAATTTTTATGACTTTACATGCTTTATGTGACTGGAATCATACAGTACCTTTCCTTTTGTGACTGGCTTATTTCTCTTAGCTTAATGACCTTGAGGTTCATCCATATTATAGTATGAGAGAAGATTTTCTTCTCTTTAAACACTGCATAATATTCATATATATATACATATATATATATAGTTACATTTTTAAACCCATTCATTCATCAGTGGAAATTTGAGTTTCTTTTGCTTATTGGGTATTGTGAATAAGGCGATAGTAGACGAAAGTATGCAAACATCACTTTGGAATCTGCTTTGAATTACTTTGGATATATATCCAGTAGTAGCGTTGCTGGGTATATTCTACTAGTGGGGCTATATCCAAATGGTAATTCTATTTTCTATTTTTAGAGTCACCTCAATACTGTTTTCTACAATGGCAGTACATTTTACATTCCCACCAACTGTACATAAGGGTTCCAACTTCTACACATTCTTGCCAACCTTTATTATTTTCTTTTTTTTATAATGCCCATCTTGACGTGTGTAAGGTAATATCTCATTGTGGTTTGTAGCTTTTGAATTGCTTTTCTAATGATTAGTAATGTTGAGCATCTTTTCATGTGCTTATTGGCCATTTATATATTTCTTTGAGCAATGTATGTTTAAGTTTATATGGTTTGGCTCTGTGTCCTCATCCAAATCTCATCTTGTAGCTCCCATAATTCCACATGTTGTGGGAGGAACCCAGTGGGAGATGACTGAATAATGGGGCGGGTCTTTCCCATGCCATTTTCCATGAAAGTGAATGGGTCTCACAAGATCCATTTTAAAAATGGGAGCTCTCGGCCGGGCGCGGTGGCTCACGCCTGTAATCCCAGCACTTGGGAGGGCTGAGGAGGGTGGATCACCAGGTCAGGAGATCGAGACCATCCTGGCTAACACAGTGAAACCACGTCTCTACTAAAAACACAAAAAATAGGAGGGTGTGGTGGCGGGCACCTGTAGTCCCAGCTACTCAGGAGGCTGAGGCAGGAGAATGGCATGAACCTGGGAGGCAGCCTTGCAGTGAGCAGAGATTGTGCCACTGCACTCCAGCCTGGGCAACAGAGCAAGACTCCGTCTCAAAAAAAAAGGGGGGGGGGAGTTTTTCTGTACAGCTCTCTCTTCTTGCCTGCTATCATCCACATAAGGTGTAACTTGCTTTTCCTTGCCTTCCACCGTGATTGTGAGACCTCCCCAGCCATGTGGAACTGTGAGTGAATAAATCTCTTTTTCTTGTAAATTGCCCAGTCTCAGGTATTCAGCAGCATGAAAACAGACTAATACAGAAAATCCTTTGATAATTTTTAATTGGGTTGTTGTTTTTAAGTTGTAGAAATTCCTTATATAAATTCCTTAATATACTATTACCAAATATATGTTTTGCATTTTTTTTCCTTCCATTGCATTGGTTGGCCTTTCTTTGTGATAACTACCCTCAATTCATTCTTTTCACTTTTTTCCAAGTCAGCTTATTCTCTTATGTTTTCACTTGATTCAACAGGCACTACTTTTAAGATTCTTTTGCTGGTTTCTATGCTCCTGTGCTAACTTATACTGTTGAACTCTTTCAGGGCTCAGTATTTGGTCCTCTTTTCTATCTGCATATATTCCTTTGAGGATAAATTTCAGTATCATTACATTAACTCACATCTGTGTATGATCATGATCCCAAATTACATCTCCAGAATAGACATGTCCAGGCTTGTGCATGCACTTTCCTACATAACTACTGATAATGAGCTACTGATCTACCCTGTATCTACCAGCATCTTACCAATCTCAGTTGATAACAACTCTGTTCCTCAAATTGATACTCAAAAACTTGTAGTGATTGAGATTTCTCATTTTCATTTATAGCCCCATATCTCGTGTTCAATAAAATTCTGTTTATCTTCAAAATATGTTCCTGCTAAGATTAATGCATGAGAAAGATAAAAGAAGCCAAGATATTGATGATTTCATTGAGTAGCTTCACCAAGCCACGAAGGTTCTGACCAGAAACGTTGAATGAGTAACATAGACCCTGATGTTAATATGTTTCTGCATACACATATATATTATATGCCATTGATATGGTTTGGTTGTGTCCCAACCAAACTTTCATCTTGAATTGTAGTTTCCATAATCCTTATGTGTCACAGGAGGGACCAAGTGGGAGGTAACTGAATTATGGGAGTGGTTACCCTCTCGCTCTTCTTGTGATAGTAAGTTCTCATGAGATGTCATGGTTTTATAAGGGGCTTCCTCCTTCACTTGGTTCACATTCCTCTCCTTCCTGACACCATGTGAAAAAATACATGTTTGCTTCCCCTTCTGCCATAATTGTAAGTTTCCTGAGGCCTCCCTGGTCATGCTGAACTGTGAGTCAATTAAATCTCTTTCCTTTATAAACTCTCCAGTCTCAGGAATGTCTTTATTAGCAGTGTGACAATGGACTAATACAGGCATTAAATCCAGTTTTAACTGGTACAGATAACTGTCATCTGTCCAACATTCAGTGCAAATTTTCATGAACTTCTTATATCATGTTGACCTTTAGTAACATTTCTGCTTTTCTCTATGTTCTAGTACACACCTTATAAAAATTATCCCTTGAAATCTTATAAACATTCTGACTGTGAATATATATTTTTTTCACTGTATTTTTTCTTTTTCTTTTTCTTTTTTTTTTTTGAGACGGAGTCTCGCTCTGTCCCCCAGGCTGGAGTGTAGTAGCGCGATCTCGGCTCACTGCAAGCTCCGCCTCCCGGGTTCACGCCTCAGCCTCTAGAGTAACTGGGACTACAGGCGCCCGCCACAGCACCCGGCTAATTTTTTGTATTTTTAGTAGAGACAGGGTTTCACCGTGTTAGCCAGGATGGTCTCCATCTCCTGACCTCGTGATCCGCCTGCCTCGGCCTCCCAAAGTGCTGGGATTACAGACGTGAGCCACCGCGCCCGGCTGTATTTTTTCTTTTAGATTTTTAAAGTAGTTAATAGTATACTAGTAAGGTACTAGTATACTAGTAAGGTACTAATGGTTTTGCTTTTATCTTTCAGCATAATATTAAATATTAAATAGAAGCTTCTGTAATAGCAGTATATATACACATATATGTGTATACATATGTATATATACACACATGTATATATACATATGTGTGTATATATATATTTTGTATAAATGTAGGGGGCCCAAGTGCAGTTTTGTGACATGAATATGTGAATAGTGTACATTGTATCCCTTAAGTAATTTCTCATCCCTCACCCTGCTCCCACCCTCTCACACTTCCAAGTCTCCAATGTATAGTGTTCCACACTCTATGTCCATGTGTACATATTACTTAGCTCTCACTTATAAGTAAGAAGATGCAGTATTTGACTGTTTCTGAGTTATTTCACTTAAGATAATTGACCTTCTGTTCCATCCGTGTTACTGCAAAAGACATGAGTTTATTCTTGTTTATGGCTTGGTACTATTCTATTATATACGTATATACCAATTATTCTTTATCTAACCATCCACTGATGAGCACTTTGGTTTAGTCCATATACTACTGGTACTATAAATAGTGTTGCTATAAATATACTACTTTTGATACTATACAGGTATCTTTTTAATACTATACAGGTATCTTTTTGACATAATAATTTATTTTCCTTTGGATAGTTACCCAATAATAGCATATCTGGTTCAAATGTTAGAACTATTTTTAATTCTTTGAGAAATCTTCATACTGTTTTCCGGAGAGGTTGTACTAACTCCATACTCCAAGATAGACCATCTGTTAGGCTACAAAACAAGTCTCAATAAATTTTAAAAACTCAAAATCAAACCAAGTATTTTATCAGACAATAGCAAAATAAAACTAGACATCAATTTCAAGAGGAACTCTTGAAGCTATACAAATACATATGGTTTAAACAAGATACTCCTGTACTGTCTTTTAGTCAGCAACAAAATTAAGACAGAAATTTAAAAAATAATTAATGAAGATGAAAATGTAACATACCAGAACCTCTGAGATACAGCAAATTCAGTATTTATATTATTTAACTTCAAAGATAATAAGTCTGATATTAATCACAATGCTTTGTGTATCAATACCTCATCAAATTAAGGCTCGTTTTACTAGCTAGTTGTACAATATTTTCTTTTCTTTAATTAATTTGCAATATTTAAATTAGTTTTTTATACTTTAAGAGAATTACAACTTATTTTTCTTTATCCTGTTCATAGCATAAATACAAATTACTACCTTTCTTGTTTAGAGTTACTTACTCTCAATTATACTTTGAAAATAGTAATCTCAGAGATAACCTGAGTATGCTCATACTACTTTGGATTGAAGTTCTTTATCCAAATATGGTGCCAAAAGAATCTAGCATACATGCATTCTCCTCTCTTACTAATCATGTATTCTGCCATTGCCTTAAGGATTGAACAGTGGAAGAAAACTCAAAATAATGCTGTGGAAGATGGCTTGGAAGTAGAACGTTATCCCATCCCAGTTCACTAAGTGAAATACTGGTGTCTATGGACATATCTCTTAATGGAAAACTGCTGAACACTTTACAAAATTAGGAATAAATTCGGATTTCTGTCTAAATGTCTTGCTAGTATTAAATATTCATGTGATTGAAACCACATATTCTTTGGTTGCTGATTGTAGACTAGTGCTAATGATAGAATAAATAACAATTTAGACAGTTATTTTTTCTCATGCCCCATTTATAGAGTTATCATGGACATTATTTCATTATCTGCCTTACCCTTGCTACTTCACATTGGATCCATCCTTCCAACACTTTTTATGCCATTTAACGGATCAAATCCATGCTGTCTTTTACAACTCCCAGAATATAGAAATATAAACTTGTGTTTATGTGTGTGTATGTGTGTCACATGACTAAAAGAAAGAGGTTTCTGTTTTCACCACAAGTTCTTAGGATAATTTTAGTAATTTTACTTTTAACAAATTGAAGAATTAAGACTTGCTCTCAGCAATGAAATAAATTAGTCTTTAGTGTTTATACTAAACAGTATTAAAAAGTTTTGCATATTTTCTTTTTTTTTACTGTAATGAACACATGAATTTATCTTTGCTTCAATGAGAAATGCAAGCAGTTTCTAATGTAATCTTCCTAAACTGTTCTCACTGGTGCATAATACCTCTTGTAGGGCTAGTGGTTTTAAACATTTCAAAGGCATGGAAATCTCAAATGTAAATAGGTCTCTCAGTAATTTAAAATTCTTCACTTTCCTAGTATCTTTTTCTTAAACTAACACTTCCTGTATTGATGATTACTTTAATGCAGCAGACCATTTGTCAGAAATTGAAACCACTCTGATGGGAAATAAAATGTTAGGACATGTAAATTCCAATTAAATGCACTGCTGAACTCTGTTTCTTCAGCTGAGAAACTGGAAATAAACTTCAGGCTGTGACAGGACTTAAAAGATGCATTGATTGATAAGGCATGGTCCTTAATTTTTAAACATTTAACTGGATGAAAAGAAATATAGAAATATAAGTAAAGATATATAGGTAAGAAATATAAATAAAAGAAATCAGAATAATAATCTGTGCTTATAAAATGAAACATACTTAGAGGTAAATGTTATGTGAATTTTTTTTCAGGAAACATATTGAATATTTAGTATGTTTAAGTTATTGGAAGATAATGCAGCAACCCAGTTTTGTTTTAAGCCTTATGATTAGTATCTTGCATTACTAAAGTTCTTTTACCATCAATGGAAAATGAGATGGCTGAACCTAGTTTGTTCTTTCATTCCTGAAGACTTTGAATTAATTAACTCAAGGCCAAAATTGTTAAGACCACTGAAGAAAGATGAGACTCATTGGGTGAGACTTAGTGAGTAAACTGTGAAATGATACCAAAAAGAAAAAAACCTTTTGATATATGATCTTTTAATTAATAATAAGTTATTAATTTAAAACTCAATCAAAATCTTAAAATTTAGCTTGAATATAAATTACTAATATTTAAAGAAAAAGGAAAAATTATTTTTAGAGGAAACTTTGTCAAATTTCATAAACTAACTTTTAAAAGTTGTTTATTTTGAGTTACCTTTAAAAAAATTTTTTAAGGCATTATTTTGAATATCTCATGTTGAAAAATTCTAATGGATATAAATCCTAAAATTTAATCACATGCAATTTGAGGTGATCTGCATAAAAAAGTATGCCTGTAATCCCAGCACTTTGGGAGGCCAAGGTGGGTGCATCACAAGGTCAGGAGTTCGAGACCAGCAGCCTGGCCAGCATAGTGACACTTCAACTCTACTAAAAATACAAAAAATTAGCCAGGCGTGATGGCAGGCCCCTGTAGTCCCAGCTACTTGGGAGGCTGAGGCAGAAGAATTGCTTGAACCCGGGAGGTGGAGGTTGCAGTGAGCTGACATTACACCACTGCACTCCAGCCTGGACAACAAGAGTGAAACTCCATCTCAAAAAAAAAAAAAAAAAAAAAAAAAAAAAAAAAGAAAAGAAAAGAAAAAGAAAAACGTATGCTCTTCACATCTCATGCTAAAAGTGAAAATTGATCAAAGCTTCTTGGCTAATAGTACATCAGAATAAGAGCAAATGTTCAGCCACATCAATCAGCCTCCTCACTCCCCTCTTCATTTTTTCCCTAAATTAACCTATCTTGTATTTCCGAAAATATTCACGTCTAGGAATAATGAATTTGATATTAAATAGCCTTTCTTATATTACATTTTGCTATGTGATACCATTTTAATGAGGTCTACCCCAGTAATATATATGAGTGAATTGCCTGTGGGTCTGTGTATGTGTGTGTGAGTGTGTATGCATTTAATTTTTTGCCTTATTCTTTTATTATTTGACTGAAGGGGCAGTAGGTTGGAGGTTCATTTATGTTAGATTGTAGTAAACCCATATTTAATATATCACTAATTCAATATAGTTATAACAAGTTAACACTATTCAGCTGAACTCAACACATTTACTTATCACCAACATTTTGCTAGATAATTGGTGTCCAAACAGTTTTTTCTTGGTGACTGGCTGAATTGACAAGTTGTTTAAGTTTGGCTTCCCTCGACTACATTTATAGTTTTACTTATTTCGTAGACAGAAGGAGATACAAAGTATGACTAAAATTTTTCAAAAATACAAAATTATTTTTGCTATATACTAAAATGATTTTTACAAAAATTTTATGTTCTATAAAGAGCTAGTTTTTAGGAGTGTTGTACTAAGGAAATTTTGACTATAATTGTCTAGGTGTTTGGTGCCAATTATGCAATAATTTTGACCAAACCATTTAAATTTTCTCACAGTTCTGTTACGTATTAAAAACTATGATTTCAGCTTTCAGATTTACACTGCATGAGTTTCAGAGTTTTGGCCATGTGCTCTCTTTTTGAATATACATTCAGGCCAGGCATGGTGGCTCATGATTGTAATCCCAGCACTTTGGGAGGCTAAATTGGGAGCATTGCTTGATCCCAGGAGACCAGCCTGGGTAAAAAAGTGAGACCTTGTCTTGACAAAAATTCAAAAATTTAGCCAGGCATAGTGGCACATGCTTGTAGTTCCAGCTATCCAAGAGGCTGAGGCAGGAGGATCCCTTGAGCCTCAAAAACTGAGACAGCAGTGAGCCCTGTAGCAAAATCATGTAGGAATGTAAAAAAGTGTTTACATTTTCCAAAATGGAATTCCCAAAAAGTTTTCCACAAGTATTTTGGATTAAAACAGCAATTTACCCAGTGAAATGTGATTAGAACATAGATGTTTACAAAATTTTCAGTACCCACTTTCAATGGGACTGGAATTCTTAAAAATGACAGGCTTCAACTAAATAGATAATTGTTCAACTTCTGTTTTAGCCATACATATTTTCAGGAGAATATTTTTACATGTATATTACTGGGGGAACCAGCCCCCAATACTTCAATGTAGATTATTTTCTATTTTCCCTAAGTGTCAGCTGGTCTGAGAAATAAAGAGAATGAGCATAAAAGAGAGAAATTTTACAGCTGGGCCTCCAGGGGTGACATTACATGTCAGCAGGTTCCGTGATGCCCCTTGAACCACAAAACCAGCAAGTTTTTATTAGGGATTTCAAAAGGGGAGGGGGGTATGAACAGGAAGTAAATCACAAAGATCACATGATTCAAGGGGCAATAAAAGATTAAAAGGGCAGAAGGGAGATCACAAGGTCAGGGCAAAATTAGAATTACTGATGAGGTTCCATGTCCCACTGGGCACACACTGTCTTGATGAACATCTTAACAGGAAACAGGGTTTGAGAACAGACAACTGGTGTGACTAGAATTTGCCAGGCTGGAATTTCCTAATACTAGCAAGCCTGATGGCACTGCAGGAGACCAGGGCGTATTTCATCCCTTATCTTCAACCGCATAAGACAGCCACTCCCAGAGCGGCCATTTCAGAGATCTCCCTCTGGGAATGCATTCTCTTCCCAGGGTTATTCCTTGCTGGGAAAATAATTCAGTGATATTTCTCCTATTCGCTTGCTGCAAGAAGAGAAATATGACTCTGTTCTGCCCAGCCCCACAGGCAGTCAGACCTTATGGTTATCTCCCTTTTTCCCTGAAAATTGCATTATCCTGTTCTTTTTCAAGGTGCCCAGATTTCATATTGTTCAAACACACATGTTTTACAAACAATTTGTACAGATAACACAATCATCACAGGGTCCTGAGGCAACATACATCCTCAGCTTATGAAGATGATGGGATTAAAAGATTAAAGATAGGCATAGGAAATTATAAGAGTATTGATTGGGGAAGTGATAAATGTCCATGAAATCTTCACAATTTATGTTCAGAGACTGCAGTAAAGAGAGGTGTAAGAAATTATAAAAGTATTAATTTGGGGAACTAATAGATGTCCATGAAATCTTCACAATTTATGTTCTTCTGCCATGGCTTCAGCTGGTCCCTCCGTTTGGGGTCCCTGACTTCCCAAAACAGTACATGGTTCTTTATTTATAGAAATTCATATTTATCCATAAAAGGAGCACGATGTTTCTTATTTTACATTATTCTACAATATAGTATTAGTAAACTCTTAGTATCATTATTCATTGATGTAAAATAAGTCATGATTGGAAGTCCCATTTTGTTAGTGTGAAAACTAACAAACTCGCATCCATGAAAAGAGACCACCAAACAGGCTTTGTGTGAGCAACAAGCCTGTTTATTTTACCTGGGTGCAGGTGGGCTGAGTCCGAAAAAAGAGTCAGTGAAGGGAGATAGGGGTGAGACCGTTTTATAGGATTTGGGTAGGTAAAGGAAAATTATAGTCAAAGGGGGTTGTTCTCTGGTGGGCAGGGTCGGGGGTCACAAGGTGCTCAGATGGGGAGTTTTTGAGCCAGGATGAGCCAGGAGAAGGAATTTCACAAGGTAATGCCATCAGTTAAGGCAGAAACAGGCCATTTTCACTTCTTTTGTGGTGGAATGTCATCAGTTAAGGCAGGAACTGGCCATCTGGATGTGTACGTGCAGGTCACAGGGGATATGATGGCTTAGTTTGGGCTCAGAGGCCTGACAAAAACTGTTAGGCAAAATCTAGGCTTAAATGACAATTCTAATTTTGTTTAATAGTAAGTGACATCTTTAGGTCACATAAACCCACTAAGCTTGATTGTTGAATGAGATTAAAGTATTTCATTTTTATTTCACTTGGTTTTTTGAGCATCAAATAATGCCAATACAAAAGAAAATTGTTTTCCTTACTGGAAACTAAACATACATGTTAAGTTTAGTTTAATTGGTGATGGAGTTCAGTACACACTACCCCAAAATATGGCACATAGGCATGTGAGAAAGCTGCAGAAGCCAGGTGACTCTCACCTTCCACTCATCCTTTCTCTCCTGAAGCAGATAATAAAATGTGAGAAGGTCATTCTCTTACTTCCTCTCACCCTTCTCTTTTGAAACAGATCATAACAATGATATAGGAGTTAAGAAGGAATTACTTAGGCAAATAGCAAGGGCATGGGAGTCCTTGGTAAAGCTTTTCTTTTTAATGAAAAGCAGTCCCAAATTATTTTTCTTTCTAACAAAGAGCAGCCTGTAAAATCGAGCTGCAGACATAGATACTGGCGGTCATGCCAATCATGTTCAATCAATCATGTTCAACCAATCATGTTCAAGATGGCAGCTCCATCTTCCCTTCTCTTTGTTAGCCACATGTACAGTAAGAAGCAAACAAGATGTCACTGATCAACTGGAAAGTCCATTGCATAATAAGATCAGGGTGGGCAACCAAGCTTCCCCACACACTATGTAGATGTCATACCTGATTGAACCAATCTGTGAGCCCTACATAAATCAGACACTGCTTTCTGCAACCTGCCTATAAAATCTGCTGCAGTCTGCCACCTCCCTCCTTTTTGGACATTTTTCTCTTGCAAGGAGCTGCTTTCCTCTCTCCTTTATTCTATTAAACTTTACACTCCTTAACCCACCCATATGTGTCCATGTACTGAATTCTTTCTTGACATGTGACAACGAACCCCAGGTTATATACCCCAGAGAGCATAGCAGTTTCACCACCCTTCTTCAAACAGTGCACTCACCATACCCAGAGGAAAGCCACATCCTGATCCCTGCAGACACAGGTACACAGAAAACTCTGAACAAACAGGACTTGCTAATTTCCATTAGTGTGTTGTCATAACATCATGCCTCCTTTGTCCAATCATACTTCACACATGACTGTCCACTCTTCATCAAACCTAGGCATAAAATTACACAAATTTTCCTGTTTCTTTGAGTCTTTATTTCCTTATGAAAGCTCCTGTGTCATACAAAGCTTATATTAAATACTTTTGTATGCTTTTCTTTTCTTAATCTGTCATCTGTTATAAGAGCCTCAACCATGAACATTGCAATGGGTGAGGAAAAACATCTTTCTTCTTCTACAATCAATATAAATTTTCTTAATATTTCTTAATATTTCAACTAGCAACACATACACATACAAATATTTTCATGAATTATAATTACGTCCAAAACATTGTTGGCAAGGTCTATCCTAGTTATAAGCATCAGACAGAGAAATACATTGGGGTTTACTGCCAAAAAAAAGTTCCCTTTGAAAGTGGCAGTGACTCATTTTCTCTCATGATGGAGGTCCCCTGGTGTCTGTGCCTGTATGTTGGAGTGAGGTCCAGGAAAAACAAGGCAAGACTGTTCTTATGCACAGATGTGCTTAACTTGCACCATTTTATCTTTTTGTCCAATTGTTTTTCTTATGTATTTATTTTTTCATTCACACCCAGTCTTTAATTTTAGTGTATACTTCTAGTTCTAAAGTTGTTGATTTCAGAGAGGTTTCCCACTGCCTCCACATGACATGAACACAACCTTGACACCACAGTGGATTCAGTTCTGGCATTGAACCTGGCCATCTATTTACTTGAATTAATTATTCCTAGGAATTTATTGATATTTTTTCTGTACTCAAATCCGTGCTAAGGTTATCTCAAATATCAGAAATATTTTTATAATTTCAAACTTAAGGAGATAAATTAGCTAAAATTCTTTTTTTTTTTAACTTTTATTTTATAAGATGTACATTCATCAGCCCCTTTTGGGCAAATTATAAATCTACCTCCTGAAGGGTGAAGGGGTGAGGTAAAATTTACAGTGCAAACACATCCCTGTAATATGCATTTTGTAAGAGAATTTAAATATATTTTCAGCCACATATGTTTTTCTCTTTGAATTTAAGAATTTTCCAGCTCGAAGGACTTCGTGTACCATTTGCCGGGCGCGGTGGCTCAAGCCTGTAATCCCAGCACTTTGGGAGGCCGAGACGGGCGGATCACGAGGTCAGGAGATCGAGACCATCCTGGTTAACACGGTGAAACCCCGTCTCTACTAAAAAATACAAAAAACTAGCCGGGCGAGGTGGCGGGCGCCTGTAGTCCCAGCTACTCGGGAGGCTGAGGCAGGAGAATGGCGTGAACCCGGGAGGCGGAGCTTGCAGTGAGCTGAGATCCAGCCACTGCACTCCAGCCCGGGCGACAGAGCGAGACTCTGTCTCAAAAAAAAAAAAAAAAAAAAAAAAAGAATTTTCAAACAACAGAATTATGGACTTTGTTTATATCCTTTCTTTCCCCCAAAGGCATATAAATACATCAGACAATAATCAATAATATTAAAAAAATAGATTAGATATATGGTGCACATAAGAAAAATAAGATAAACCCAGAGGTACTGTTAATATGCAAATCCTACAGTTATAAAACATTCTACATATTTGCTAAAATGGACAACAAATTTGAGTCTAAAATTTCTAACTGTCAAAGCAAAGATCCTTGCAGAGATATAGAATATCCTAAGGGACTAATAACAAACAGTTCCTCAAGAAAAAGCACAGCTCTCCTGATCCTAAGACTGAAATAAATTTCTCCTGTGAGCTCCATAATTGAAGGCTCTTAGAAGTGGTAGAGATATTAGTGTTCAGCCAGTTCAAGAACCTATTGAATGCCTGTATTCATTCTACTCTATCCTTTCTAAAAGACCATATCTCTACTTGAATGAGTCCATTGGCAGAAAGCTCAGCACTAATATGGCATTTTATTATCTAGCAGACAATTTCTAGTTTTTTTAAAACAATGTATTCCATTTGTTTGGCCTCCTTTTATGTATAATCCTCTGTTCATAATTCTAATTCTCTGGAGCAAGGTAAAACAAGAGTACTCTTTATTCCACTTTTAAATAATTTAAGAGTAGATGTCAATGCTTCCTTATTCATGCATTCATTTATTTAAAAATTTGCACTGTGTTGCTAAAATTTACTAGGCACTATGCTGTAAGTTCAGTGGATATAACTGTGAACAATGAAAAACAGAGCTCTCTAAGTCCCACAAGGTTGACAAAAAAAAAAACAACAACAACATTTTTTAACATGTATCTGTAATTTTTCATTTTCTCCTATGGACTAAATATCAAGCGTCTGTCTCTTCAGAGGTGCTCTTTATCCTCCACTGCCCTCCTCTGTTCCCTGGTAGCTTGACTCTAATAGACTATATTAATGGGTCCTTTGCCTTTGGGATTCTAAATGGTTGAGATTCGCCAGAGGTAAACAATAGAAAGGGGGAAAGACAGTTAAGTGTTGTCATTTACTTCTTCAGTTAACTCCCTGTGAGGACACCATCAGTTTCACCCATCGGCCAAAGGTCACAGCTTCTGTGTGGTAGTTTTGTTTCCAGTGTCTTATTTTTTTAAATTTTATTTTTCCATAAGTGATTGGGGTACAGATGGTATTTGGTTACATGAGTAAGTTTAGTGGTGATTTGTGACAACTTGGTGCACCCATCACCCAGGCAGTATACACTGCAACATATTTCCTGTCTTTTATCCACCCCACCTCCCATCTTACCCCCAAGTCCCCAAAGTCCATTGTATCATTCTTATGCCTTTGCATTCCCATAGCTTAGCTCCCACATATCAGTGAGAACATACATGTTTGGTTTTCCATTGCTGAGTTACCTCACTCGGAATAATAGTCTCTAATCTCATCCAGGTCATTGCAAATACTGTTAATTCATTCCTTTTTATGGCTGAGTAGTATTTCATCATATATACACACACACAGACACACACACACACACACACACACACACACACACATATATATATATATATCAGACATTCTTTATCCACTCATTGATTGATGGGCATTTGGGTTGGTTCCACAACTTTGCTATTATGTATTGTGCTACTATAAACATGTGTGTGCAAGTATCTTTTTTGAATAATCACTTACTTTCCTCTGGGTAGATACCCAGTAGTGGGATGATCTTCAACAAAGCAAACAAAAACATGAAGTGGGGAAAGGGTACCCTTTTCTTCAAATGGTGCTGGGATAATTGGCTAGCCACATGTAGGAGAATGAAACTGGATCCTCATCTCTCACCTTATGCAAAAATCAACTCAAGATGGATGAAGGACATAAACCTAAGACCTGAATCTATAAAAATTCTAGAAGATAACATTGGAAAAACCCTTCTAGACATTGGCTTAGGCAAGGATTTCATGACCCAAAATTCAAAATCAATTGCAATAAAACCAAAGATGAATAGCTGGGACCTAATTAAACTAAAGAGCTTTTGCACAGCGAAAGGAACAGTCAGCAGAGTAAACAGACAACCCATAGAATGGGAGAAAATCTTTATAATCTGTACATCTGACAAAGGACTAATATCCAGAATCTACAACGAACTCAAACAAATCAGTGAAAAAAAAACCCATCAAAAAGTGGGCTAAGGCTATGAATAGACAATTATGAACAGAATATATACAAATGGCAAACAAGCATATGAAAAAATGCTCAACCATCACTAATCATCAGGGAAATGAAAATCAAACCCACAATGCAATACCACCTTACTCCTGTGAGAATGGCCATAATCAAATAATCAAAAAATAGTAGTTGTTGGCGTGGATGCAGCAATCAGGGAACACTTCTACACTGCTGGTAGGAATGTAAACTAGTACGGCCTCTATGGAAAACAGGGTGGAGATTAAAGAACTACCATGTTTTTTCCAGTGTCTTATAATCAATTTCTCTCTCTGTTTGCCACTCGGTTTTCCTAGGGTCTCCAACTCTTTCTAGTTCAATAGTACTGAACATTCCCTGTGGTTTTCTTATACCTTGGGCATTTTTAAAAAATTGATATTTTATTTTACTGTATTTGTTTCCTCTTAGAACTGTGACAAGAATAATTTACCACACAGAAGTAATGCCAGTCATATAATAAATGTATCTAATAAATGTCAAATAAAGAATTTTTTGGAACAAAATCCTAAAAGTTGATAATACCGAGTTCACCTTATTCTACGTCTTTTTGCCCTTCCCCTCCTCCTCCTCCTCCTTCCCCTCTTCCCCTCCTCTTCCTTCTTCATTTTTCTCTCTCTCTCTCTCTCTCTCTCTGTGTGTGTGTGTATATATATATATTCTCTTGTTCCCATACATAGAGAACCTTTGTAATTCTTGGAAACCAGATATTTGTGATTCATGAATTAATATAACTTTCATTAGGCAATTTTCTATGTGCTTCTAGACTCAATAAACGTCACTTCTTATTGACATTAACAAATTATAGTGACAACTAAAATAGCTCAAAATTATATTAATATAGTATAGTATATAGTATATAGTATATTTATGTAGTCATAAAAACAATAACCTTTAAATGCTATTATGTATTTTTCCAGGAATACTTTAATTTGTCAAGGATATGATTAAAATGTGATGTCTAATGTTGTACAATAAATATATACTGAAAATACACCAATAGTTGTTTCATTATCTTTATTTTATTGTAAATATATTTCATAATTAGTTGCCGATCATTCTTATTTTGATATACTAGCATAAATATGGCCAAACATGGTAAAAAAAAAAAAAAAAAAAAAAAGGACATTTGCACTCAGACCAATGATAATGCCTTCTGCTTGATTTCAACTTTCTTTTGTTCACTTTTAATAGGATAAATTACTGAAGGAGATACTTCAGTTTTTCCCTGTTATTAGTTCTTTCATAGTGGAATATCTATGTCAGATGAAGACATATGTGATGAAATCATAAGACACATTAATGGAGATACTCCCATGTTTTACAAGAGCCAATGTTGTGTGCTATATACTCAGACTAGAATTTAGAACATATTTTATGCTCTGTAAATATTTTAGAACTGATTCACTAATGAATGATGCATTTGTAAAATGATATCCATGCAGTGTGGAGGTTATTAAAAATATGGACTGCTCACTTGAAATAAACGGGGACTTAATCGTCTACCCTACCACCATAATAGTTTGGAAATGAACAACACATGGAGGGAGATTATTATTGTCTGAACTTTCAAGAAAGCAGTGAGAGTGAAAAGCAAAACAAAAAATAAAAAATCAAGAATTAATATCTTATCTGAAAGAGAAAAGTAAAAGAGAATACCAATGTCATTTTCACTAATCAAGTCAATAGGAAGTCAAGAATTATGGATGAAAATTAAAAAATTAAAACATATTACCCATTTCCAGAACCTTTAATCAGGATTATCCTCTATTTTACCACAGAATACCCCTAAACTGACAACATTTTATTTTGATTGGTTGACAACAGAAGCAGCAGCCCTCTTGGCAGTCTGCTTGATGATGGTTTCATTCCCATATATGGAGAAGGTGATTGCAGATCACGTTATCTTTAGCCAGGCAAAGAAGGCTGAAATTTTGGAGCCTAGCAGATGCAAGAATCATTGAGAGATAGAATCACAGTCTTAAGGGCCTCTTGAACCTTGATCAGATGTGCTTGAAGTCCACAACTTCTGTGCACTTTATGGAAATTATTTTTCACACATGTGACCTAGTAGTGTCCTTGCTTTTTTTTTTTTTTTTTTTTTTTAACCCAGAAGAGCCTGGGTTTTGTGTTATTTACAGTTGGAAGCATCATAATGTATATTTGTGATCTCCCTATTATAAGCCTCTTAAAATTTTTTGATAAAAGGCAAAACTTTTTTTTCCAGGTATTAAATTTATATAATAATTTCTTAGCCCCGTTGAGGTTAATTGTACCCAAATACCATAGCTGCTATAAAATGGAATAATGTGTGTCAAATGGGAAGCATCAACTTGTGTTTTGGTATCTATACCTATAATTCATGCCACGCATGCACTTGTTGCATTCTCAACTAAATAAAACCTATTCATCTTTTCCCAAAAGAAAACATCCCAACATTTCTACCTCTTACTAAATCATGTCAACTCTTTTTGTCAGTTCCAGATGCATTACTTTATGGAACAGCTATGACTAAGTAATGTACACAAAAACATAAAAAAGACCAGGCACGGTGGTTCACGTCTGTAATCCCAGCACTTTGGGAAGCTGAGGCGGGCGGATCACAAGGTCAGGAGATCGAGACCGTCCTGGGTAATACGGTGAAATCCCGTCTCTACTAAAAATTACAAAAAATTAGCTGGGCGTGGTGGTGAGCGCCTGTAGTCCCAACTACTCAGGAGACTGAGGCAGGAGAATGGTGTGAACCCGGGAGGTGAAGCTTGAAGTGAGCTGAGATCGTGCCACTGCACTCCAGCCTGGGCGACAGAGTGAGGCTCTGTCTCAAAAATAAAATAAAATAAAATGAAATAAAAAAACAATGGTGGATAGAAAGAGGGGTGACAGAAATAAGAATTATTATTTGCAGAAAGATCAGAAAACTTGTATCACACCTTACTTCAGGAATAGCAAAGAACTTTTCAATTAGAATAAGCAGTTTTGGGCCAGGCGCGGTGGCCCACGCCTGTAATCCCAGCACTTTGGGAGGCCAAGGTGGGCGAATCACGAGGTCAGGAGATTGAGACCATCCTGGCTAACACGGTGAAACCCTGTCTCTACTAAAAATTAAAAAAAAATAGCCAGACGTGGTGGTGGGCGCCTGTAGTCCCAGCTACTGTGGAGGCTGAGGCCGGAGAATGGTGTGAACCCGGGAGGCGGAGCTTGCAGTGAGCAGAGATCGCGCCACTGCACTCCGGCCTGGGCGACAGAGCGAGACTCAGTCTCAAAAAAAAAAAAAAAAAAAAAAAGAAAAAGTAGTTTTGAATTAAAATAGTTAGAATAGGCAGTTACGTGAGCTGCTTGGCTAACCAAACCAGAGGTAGCAGGTATACCCTCTCACAAGGTTCTTATATGTGCAGTGTCCTCTGAATACCTTTTGTCTATTTGAAGCAACTGCTCTGTACTTTATTGTCACTTTCATAATGTCACTTTAGGGGTTTGTATAACCTCATCAGCCAAATCCATATTGATGATAATGTATGTGTCTTGGTACATTTGTCTTTTAAAAAACTCTTAGTAGGTTTCTGCTAGCATGGCCAACATCTAACAACAGAACCCCTGCCTAGCCATAGTTTTTAGATTAGAAGCAGGCATAGATGTATCCCGTTGCCTACGGAATTGGTCTTGGTGCCTTAGTGATTTGTCTATCACACGGAGAAATGGCTTCACATTTTAGTCAAATTCAATCTGTCTTGTGGTATGGAGGCAAAGTTATATTTATTCTTTTTCTTCAGAAATGTAAGCATGTTATTTTTAGCTGTAGAGAGCCTTGGCATATGAGAATCCTCCTGAGTCTCCTGCTAAGCTTCTCACCTCCATGTGTGATCTAGCACCAACTTCATATTTTATAATGCTTTTTTGTACATCTGGATGAGCCAGATATGTCCAACCTCCATACACCATTGAAAAAGTGTTTTAATTATTATTAGAACAGAGAGTTTGCTTTTATTCAGATACTTTTCTGCTCTAAAACCCACTCACATCAATCAGTATGTAGAACTGTGTGAAAGAAGGAGGAGTTATTTTGGGAGCAGAGGGAATTTCTATAATACCTTGAAATTACACTAGTTAAAAAACTGTAATGTGATGTTATAAGCTTAACCATGTTAAATAGAAAATGACATTTGAAATGGTGACAATAGGTCTTCCAAATTTGGAAAGCTCTTTTATGAACAGTTATTTTATTAGATGGATTTGGCTTTGGAATAAGAGGTTCATGAATGTAGAGGATACGAGTTCATCTGCAAAGACTAATTTCTGTATGTAGTTAGATAGAAGTGAGTTTCTAACTCACAGGAGTGGCAACTTCACTGAAATATTAAATCCAGAAGGGACAATGACTCTATTTTTTTTTTTTTTAGACGGATTCTTGCTCCTTCACCCAGGCTGGAGTGCAGTGGCGCGATCTCTGCTCGCTGCAAGCTCCGCCTCCCGGGTTCACGCCATTCTCCTGCCTCAGCCTCCCGAGTAGCTGGGACTACAGGCGCCTGCCACGACGCCCGGCTATTTTTTTTTATATTTTTAGTAGAGACGGGATTTCACCCTGTTAGCCAGAATGGTCTCGATCTCCTGACCTCGTGATCCACCCGCCTCGGCCTCCCAAAGAGCTGGGATTACAGGCGTGAGCCACTACGCCCTGCCGACTCTATTGTTTATAAAGTCAGCCAGTATGTTCAGACTAATATCACCTTGTGGTGTACTTGTTACAAAGCTAACTAAATAACTTAGCTCATTAAACTACTAAATGAATTAAAAGTCACAATCATAGTGGAGGATTATTCCTACACATATTATCTGGTTATTCTATTATTTTTTGTCTTGCTTTAGGACATCCCTTTCAATAATGAAATCTCAAATTTTGGAACACTACAAATTATCATCCTGGTTGTCTACCTTTAAAAGTTATGAAATATACAGTCATTACTACAAAAGTAATTATTCATTTTGCTCACCTAAAATACATACTCATATATGAATGTTTTTCTACTATTATGATAAATATTTTTTCAAAAAGAGGCATTCTAGTTTGAATAAAATGTTATTAAATAAAATATAAGATGAGGATTAATGAATTTAAATTTCATTGGAAGCAGCAAGATAGAGAGGAAAATAAATTTGTAGTCACCACTCATTAAATGTTAAATCACTGGTTAATTATTGTATCTTGCTGTGTTTCATTTTCTTCCTTTATAAAATGGAAAATTTCCTGTTTTTGTAAGACTGTACTAGAATACTAAGTGCATTTTATGTTGCCTCTCACAAATATGTCTTTAATGAATATGTTTTTCAACTGTTCTCCAATTAAGTCAGAATCATTTGCAGAAATATTCAAAATAGTATTGCATAAATAAAAATGCATATCTTTATGTGGTTTAGAAATAATCACTTTATCTCTTGCTAGAGTCTTTTAAAACTGTATTTTTCACTAATTAATATGGCAGCGTTCAACCTTCTGTAACCATATGAATTTTTATTATGATTTAACTGTAAGTATTTGTATATTACTAATGCAGTAAACAAATTGAAATCAACCAGCTTTTAAAAAACTGCTCATTTTACAACCTTTTATCATTATAACACTCCTTATGAAAAATATCTTACTCATTAAAATAATTGACAGTTATAAAATGAATATGCTCTTTATTGCCTAACTTGTCACGAAGTTTTGATGCATTTTATTATCTATAAACATTTAAATTTCTAGTGACCCCTTTCTTGCAATGATTCATTGTTTATGCATCATAAAGTTGTTCTGTTATCTATCATTATAAAACAGATAGGCATACTTTTTCAAGAGTTAACTGAAAGTCAACTTGTAATGATCAATAATATTCATATTAGTCATTGTCAAACAAAAGCAATATTAAATTCAAGAGCAATGTGATTTAGTTGAAAGAGCCTAGATATATAAATTACCTATCATGGATTGTGCTTCTGGTTTTTCAGCCAGAAGCAGAAATGAAACGGATGTTAAATTTATCAAAATCCCTTTTGAAAATATGGAAATGCAGGCCTAGTGGATAAAGTGATAGCTCAGGATCCTAACAGAAATTATGAAAGCAGAATTTAAGTTTATTTGTTTTTCTGGCTATACAACACTTTAAAAATTGTCTTTATAAAGTACATAATAAAACAAAAAACAAAAATTAAATGAACTTCCTTCAAGCTCATGCATCCATCTAGGTATACTCCAAACTTCCTAAGCAAAGGATATTGAGCAAGTTCAATCCTCACTCTTGTTATAGTCTTCACTTTTCAATTCACCACAAAATACAGACTTACAATCATACTTTTGCAAGTTACTGATCTTTTCAATTCAAATTATTAATCCATATGTAACATTTCAAACATTTTTATCTGTTACTAAACTTGGCTCATTGTGACCTATATAAATCCTTACTTTTTTATTTTTTCTGCTATTCTTTTTCTTTTCTAAACCCTCTACACAGATTCTTATTTTTATTTATATTCTCAAAATGAGATTCCTACTACAAAGAACAAATTGGGAAAATGCTGTCAGGCAGACAACTAATAGTATTCCTCTACATGAAATTATTTCTGGATATTATCTTATTAGACATTTCTGCAGCATTTATTCATTTACCTCATTAAAATTCTCCCATTTTAGAGTAAGTGGTTCCATATATTCTTTCTTCCCACTTCCCGTGTTGATCTTCATAATTTTTAAATCGACTTTAATTTTCTATTCATATCTAACATATTTTTCCCTGAAACATTTAATTTTATTTTTTCTTTTCACTCCTCATTTGTTATGAAACTAATTCCAATAGTTTCAGTTTTGTGTGCTACATGTTTTATATTTACATTCTATATTCAGCCTATTCTTTTTCATTTTTTGGTTCCCTTAGACTCAGGCAGAAAGTATCTGCTGACATGGGCCCCAAGCTGAAAAGGGCCAGTATATCATACACACATGTACATGAACATATATACACAGAGAGAGAGAAAGTAACACACACACACACACACACCCCCACATACACACACACACACAGAGAGAGAGAGAGAGAGAGAAAGAGAAATAAATAAATTCTTGCTCTATTTCCTAGGAACTAAGGCTACCATAAGAATGCTGTGAAGAGACATTGGTTGTATCTGTGTCAATGATGTTGAGAGACACCGCTTCAGAATTCAGGGCTAGTTTAATTAACAGAAGTGAAAAGACACATCTTTTATCTTTTCAAATCTTTCCTCTTAGAGCAATCAAATTAATAATTCTTGCATAACAAAGTATTATTTTCCAGTAGAGTCAAGCATTAATTTTCTTGATTGTCTCCACGCTCTACTTCTTGGTTCCAGAAATGCTCAGTGAATGTAACATTTACAAACATTGAACATGATAACTGGGAAAGACTTTGGAATTTTAAACAATTTATAAATACATATGTTTATATATGTGAGAGTGTGTATATATACATATGCATATGTATAGTTATAGCATATGTGAGTTCTTTGACAATTACATGATATTAAATACAAGAATTGTGAATAGTTTTATATTCAATAAATTATGTAATATAATACATTAACATTTTAAAAATAAATTACAACAATTTTAGTGTGGTTTAAATAAAAGTCTTTCAAATTGTATTGATGGCTCTAAGGGAGATGGTAATGAAAAATTAGTGTTTTCATATCAGCCAAATTTTGGCAAAAAGCCCAGAAATTTTTTGTTTTCATTGTCAGTATATAGTTTAAATTTGTCACCATGAGACATAAGATCAACAAATGAATAGCCATTCCATGTTTATATCAATTAAAAAATTATGCAGGATATTTCTGGAGCTGCTTGCAGTCAGAATATCTTTATGATCCCATCATACCTCAAAAATATTCTCAAAAACTCAGAGAGGTTGCCTTTTAAATACTCTTGACTCAATAGTATTTACTTTAGATGAGACACTAAATAAACTAACGGAAGTAAGAAAAAAAAACTATCCCTTATATGAAGAGAGAATTATAAGAATTCTAAATGAAATTGCCTTAGATTTACACGCTCAATTAATGACTGTGATGTAGTTTCAGAATATGTATATAACACATATCATTTACATATATTATGTATACTATATATTTAATGATATAGAATATTATATTTATATATGCTAAATATATTGCAATAGCTTAAAATTACGATTCTAATGTGGATATTTTAATTTTAAATAATTTTAAAAATATTTTTTAAGCTCGTAGAAATTACGTTTTTTCTTGAATCAAAAGAGTTAACATATGAAATGTACACTAAGATTTTATTCCAATAACGTTTTTAAGAATTTAGAAAATGGCCAGGCGTGGTGGCTCACGCCTGTAATCCCAGCACTTTGGGAGGCCGAGGCGGACAGATCATGAGATCAGGAGTTCGAGACCAGTCTCACCAACATGGTGAAACCCTGTCTCTACTAAAAATATAAAAATTAGCCAGGCATGGTGGCACATACTTACAATCCCAGCTACTCAGGAGGCTGAGGCAAGTGAATCACTTGAACCCGGGAGGCGGAGGTTGCAGTGAGCTGAGATCACACCACTGCACTTCAGCCGGGATGATAGATCAAGACTCCATCTCAAATAATAGTAATAATAGTAATAATAATGAAAAAATAAGCAAAAAATGATGATGAAGGAGAAAACAAATGTAAACTAGTCTACAGTTTAGTTAGAAACTATATCCTGAGCACTATAGATTAAGGTGAAATCTTAATGGGAAAATATTTGAATCAATTGAGAAGTTTTTCAACAAATCAGTAATATAGTGCTACTATCTTTATTAGAATAATGATTAAAATATTATAGAAGATAAACCTGAGGGATACTATATAGATCTAAATAATCCAGTTGTCTTCACAATTTTGCCAGCTTTGGCCATATACCAAAAGTTTATAACTCATTCTATTTCTTTATTTTTTTGTGTGTACACAGCAGGTGTATATATTTATGGTGTACATGAGATACTTTGATACAGGTAGGCAATATGTAAGAATCTTGGTAAATGTTTTGAGGCATTCTGAACAAAGAATAAATGATATCCCACCGTGATAAACAAGGTATCCACCCCCTTTAGCACTTATCCTTTGTGTTACAAACAACTCAATTATACTCTTTCAGTTATTTGAAAGTGAACAATTAAATTACTATCGATTATAGTTACTCTGTTGGACTATTTTTCCAGTGCGAATGTATGGTTGTCAAGTTGGAGAATAAAACAAATATTATTTAGTTGTTGGTTAGTTTAATATGCAAATTTTAAGCATTTAGCATGTTATAGTTTAAACACTATTTGAACTCTTGCCCTCGGTAAAAGTATAGATATACATACACATTTCATAAGGATGCCACTTTTATAATACATCTAAATGTGAGTTTATGTTTATTCCTTCCAGAATTTTCTTCCCGTGTATCTTGGCCCAGTGAATGGGGCCATTATTCATCTAGCTGAGTGAGTCTGAAAGATTCAATTCATGTGACTGGTGCACCATACATCATCCTCTCTTACTGAGTCAAAGACATTGCTTCCACAGTTTTTCCTTCTCACTCCCTTGCATCTTAATTTTTTTTATTAACCACTTTATCATTTCCATATGCACAAAAAATTGTATTCTTACTCATATTTTACCAGAGAAAAGGCATTCTCTTAACTGCAGTTCCTTTTTAAACATCCCACTCCATTACTTTTCTCCCCATTACAATAAATTATTTTGAAAGAATTGTCCATATTTCTGGAGACAAACTCTTCTCCTCCCAAAACTTTTAACCTTAATGTTATTTACTCGCTCTTTGCCTTTGTGCCTGTATTGCTTATTATCTTCAAATACATTATTGTTTTCTATCTATTATATGTATTGAGTTATCTGTATTTCCCTAAAACATTACTTTCATGATGTCAGTGATTTTTTTCTCTCTCTTGTTTGTTCATGGTCACCAAGTGTCTATAAAGTTGTTAAGCATAAAATAGGCGCTCAATAGACATTTGTTGAAGGAATTAATAAAGGAATTCTTGGTTTTCACCTGTCCCTCAGCATCCTGATGTGCTTAATATTCACTATCTGTGTCACATCTCTTTATTCTATCCACTTCTTTTTATTCTCACTGACAGCACTTCCCTCTAAGCCACTGTTATTTTTTGGCATAGTTTATTTGAAGAGTTCCCTGATTGCTTTTCCTATCTTAATTTCATCTTTCTCTCATCCTATCTTTACAATGAGTGACCTTTCAAAACACATGTTTTATTCACTAATCTCTGTATGTAAATATAGGACACTTAACTGCTGTCTATAAAATAAAATTTCCTGCTGTGTTGTACAGGGAACTTTTTGACATGGGCACTGCTACCCTTTTTAGTCTTAGATGCCACGTGCTCCACATGTCATTATGAGTCTCACCAATTCCTGCTGTTCAACACTTACTCAGTTCCCTTTTCAGTTTGAAACTAAAAAGGTATGCTTGAAGTTACCCATCCTGTCTTTGCCACCCATTCTCTCACTTCAGAAAAGAACACATCCAGGTCTACTCATTACAGAATATGATAAATTAATAAAATAAATATTTGTGATGAGAACACAGTTGTCTTAGTAGCTTTCTTCACATTTTCCCTTTTTTAAATTTTTCATCTCACTGCAACCTCCACCTCCTGGGTTCAAGCAATTCTCCTGCCTCAGTCTCCTGAGTAGCTGGAACTACAGGCATGCGCCACCATACCCAGCTAAATTTTTGTGTTTTTAGTAGAGACAGGGTTTCACCATGTTAGCCAGGATGTTCTGGATCTGACCTCATGATCTACCCATCTTGGCCTCACAAAGTGTTGGGATTACAGGTGTAAGCCACTGCGCCCAGCCACACATTTTCCCATTTTCTTGGTTTCATTCATCTCTTAAGCAGTTGAGTTGATAAAAATCCAGCCAACATTTCAAAGGAGATATATTCAATTACTTACAACCACCAACTGGAAGAGTAACCATTACTTTTGAAGCATGGTTAGGCAGGTGTCTGTATGGTAGCCAAGTAAACAAGATTTCTATGTAACATATGCTGGTTCTGGATGCTCTACTGCCTAGCTCTTGTTCTAATGTTCCATGATACAACACCTCAGTTGGTCATTTTCCTCCAAGAGGCACTTGATTGACTTTGCATTGCCCTGTAGCCAGTCCTGTTCAAAGGCCTCCAAGCTCTTGGATTGTTCAGAACCCAGCCTCAGACCATTCAGACAGAGCCAACAAAATCACAAATATTTCTTGAATAAACAAATGATTTTTGATACATAAATTTTGTGCTTAAGTGCTACATAAATGATTTGGCTTATATAGACAACATATATTAATGTTTTCTACTCTATTCTTATTATATTAATGTCATTTTGCTATGTATTTACCTTTATGTTTCCTCTTTTCTGTTAAATTTAATTCTCTTTGCACTTGTCTACATCGAATGCACTAGACATCTCTCAGCTAGTCCTGCCTAAATCCGTTCATCATTTTACTTCTTTCTTTTTAATAATTTCAACTTTTATTTTAGATACAGGGAATACATGTGCAAGTTTGTTACATGGGTGTATTGTGTGACACTGAGGTGTTTGGGGTGTGAATGATCCTGTCATGAAGATAGTGAGCATGGTACATGATAGATAATTTTCAACCCTTGCTGCCATTCCTCTCTCCATTTTCTGGTACTCCTGAGTGTCTATTGTCTCCATCTTTACGTCCATGCCTGCTCAATGCTTAGCCACTACTTGTAAGTAAAAACATGCAGTGTTTGCTTGTCTGTTCCTGCATTAATTTGCTGAGTATAATGGCTTCCAGCTGCATCCATGTTGCTGCAAAGGGCATGATTTTATTCTTTTTTAGGGCTGCATAGTATTTCATGGTCTATATATACCACATTTTCTTTTTTATCCAGTCTACTGTTGATGGCCACTTAGGTTGGTCCTTTTTCTTTGCTATTGTGAATAGTGCTGCAATAAACACACAAGTGCATAGTCTTTTTGGTAGAATAATTTATTTTATTTTGGATATATAATCAGTAATGGGTTGCTGGGTCAAATGGTAGGTCTGTTCTAAGTTCTTTGAGACATCTCCAAACTGCTTTCCACAGCGGCTAACCTAATACACATTCCAACCAAGTGTGTAAGTGTCCCCTTTTCTCTCCAGCCTCACCAGCGTCTGTTGTTTTTTGACTTTTTAATAATAGACATTCTAATTGGTGTGAGATGGTATCTGATTGCAGTTTTGATTTGCACAAAACAAATGATTAGTGATGTAGGGCATGTTTTCATATTTTTTTTGCCACTTACATGTCTTCTTTTGATAAGTACCTGATTATGTCTTTTGCCCAGATTCTGGATATTAGATCTTTGACAGTTTGCAAGTATTTTCTCTCATTCTGTAGATTGTCTGTCTACTCTGTTGATAGCTTCTTTTTTCTTTTGCTACACAAAATTCTTTTAATCAAGTCCCACTTGTGAATTTTTGTTTTTCTCGCAATTACTTTTGAGGACTTAATCATAAATTATTTTCCAAGGCTGATGTCCAGAATGTTGTTTTCTAGGTTTTCTTCTAAGATTTTTACAGTTTGAAGGCTTGCATTTAAGGATTTAATCCATCTGGAGTTAACTTTTGTATATGATGAAAAGTAAAAGTACAGTTTCAGTTTTCTGCATAGGGCTAGTCAGCTATCCCAGCATTATGGAATAGGGAATTCTATCCCCATTGCTTATTTTTGTCAACTTTGTCCAAGATCAGATGGCTGTGCAGATCAGATGCAGTGTTATTTCTGGTTTCTCTATTCTGTTCCATTTGTCTATGTGTGTGTGCTTTTGTTTTTGTTTTCTACCAGTACCATGCTGTTAAACGTGTTTAAAACTAAGACTGTTTGATGTAGTTTTGCTAATATGGAATTCTTCTCTACTTTTCGACAATGCTAGATGCTTAAGTATGATATATAGATATATACATATATTTTAATACATTCACTATTTCATTTACTTTTCCTTGCCCCAAAAGGCACAATTGAAAATCTTTATACATGCATTTTGTAGCTGAAGATAAACTTAGCCAAACAATATTTGTTGAGTAGAAGTGTGACATCTCAAGTTTCCCAAAAGAAACCATTATTAACATATAAAAAGATGAATAGCTTCAGAGGAAGTAAGATATTGTATTTCATTGCCTAACATACTTGTCACATTATATCATCGTGTACCTTCAAGTACTATAATCATTATGGTGTCTTAGAGCTTGAGTCTGATACATAGCTACGAACATTTTAGTATGTTATTTTCACTAAAATAGGTTTATGTTTCTAATATATGAAATTGGCCTCTAATGAGTACTGACCCCATCAATTGTGATATTACATGAACTAATTCACACCAAATGCTTTCACAGTACCTGATACTGAGTATGGGCTATACATTTTAGTTATTACTATAGGCCTACATTCTTTCAATCTTTGAATATATTTTTTCACAAAGACTTTGAAAGTATGTATATGTATAGGCATATCTAATTTAAAAATTAAAAAAACTTTGACTACACAGGATACATAAAGCCAGATTTTGTATCTTGTACTTCTACTAAACTTAGAAATAATATTGAGGTGTAAGATAAAATTAGAGTGCTGCTTAGGAGAAAAGAGAAGAGATGGCTGTGCTTTCCTACCTAGGGAAATTAAGAAAAATTTAGAGATTATTGGTTATAGGGTTAATGTCATTATAAGATTAGTAAATAATACAAATAAGGGGTTGTGCATGGAAATTTTCAGAAGAAATGACAAACATGTTTACTCTTTTACACACTTATGTACACACATACATACATATGCACTATCAATTTACACACTTATGTACACACATACATACATATGCACTATCAATTTCAAGGCATTTTGGCATGTGATTCAAAGTCTCATGTGCCCTTGTCTTGTCAATGTGTGTAATAGCTTCAAGTAATAGCCCATGATAACTTGGGATTATTTGTGGAACAGCATTCTAGAGATATATATTGTCAAAGATATTCCAGATTAAAAACTGGATTATAACATCCTGTTACAACTTTATCATAACAAACTTCATCAATGCATGAGGTTTCTATCTATTTTAAAGGTTGAAGGGCAAGGGTTTAGAGCAGAGGTCATTGAAATATGGACCATATACCAATTCCTTTCTATTGCCTGTTTTTGTAAATCAAATTTTGTTAGACCAGAGTCATCCTTATTGGTTTACAAGCAAGCAGCCATAGACTGCTTTCCTGCTACAAGAAAGAGTTAAATATTTTCTGCAGAAACCATATAGCTCACAATCTTAAGATATTTACTACTTAGCTATTTAAAGAAGCTTGTTGACCTTTTGTTTAGAAGGCCTGTAATATCTTATGGTTTGTGAGGAATGTGCGCCATGTCAATGTTATGGAGACTTGGTAAATGTTTGAGGCATTCTGAACAAAGAGTAAAAAGAAGCTTAATTCAAGATGGATTAGAGACTTAAATGTTAGACCTAATACCACAAAAACCCTAGAAGAAAACCTAGGTAATACCATTCAGGACATAGGCATGGGTAAGGACTTCATGTCTAAAACACCAAAAGCAATGGCAACAAAAGTCAAAATTGACAAATGGCATCTAATTCAACTAAGGAGCTTCTGCACAGCAAAAGAAACTACCATCAGAGTGAACACGCAACCTACAGAATGGGAGAACATTTTTGCAATCTACTCATCTGACAAAGGGCTAATATCCAGAACCCACAAAGAACTCAAACAAATTTACAAGAAAAAAACAAACAACTCCATCAAAAAGTGGGCAAAGGATATGAACAGACATTTCTCAAAAGAAGACATTCATACAGCCAACAGACACATGAAAAAACGCTCATCATCACTGGCCATCAGAGAAATGCAAATGAAAACCACAAAGAGATACCATCTCACACCAGTTAGAATGGCAATCATTAAAAAGTCAGGAAACAACAGGTGCTGGAGAGGATGTGGAGAAATAGGAACACTTTTACACTGTTGATGGGATTATAAAGTAGTTCAACCATTGTGGAAAACAGTACAGCGATTCCTCAAGGATCTAGAACTAGAAATACCATATGACCCAGCCATCCCATTACTGGGGATATACCCAAAGGGTTATAAATCATGCTGCTATAAAGACACATGCACACGTATGTTTACTGTGGCACTATTCACAATAGCAAAGACTTGGAATCAACCCAAATGTCCATCAGTGACAGATTGGATTAAGAAAATGTGGCACATATACACCATGGAATACTATGCAGTCATAAAAAGGGATGAATTTGTGTCCTTTGTAGGGATATGGATGCAGCTGGAAACCACCATTCTCAGCAAACTATCTCAAGAACAGAAAACCAAACACCGCATGTTCTCACTCATAGGTGGGAATTGAACAATGAGAGTACTTGGACTCGGGAAGGGGAACATCACAAACTGGGGCCTATTATGGGGAGGGGGGAGGGGAGAGGGACTGCATTGGGAGTTATACCTGATGTAAATGACGAGTTGATGGGTGCAGCACATGTATACATGGCACAAGTATACATATGTAACAAACCTGCACATTGTGCACATGTACCCTAGAACTTAAAGTATAATAATAAAAATAAATAAATAAATAAATGAATAAGAAAAAAAAGAAGCTTAAACAAATTTATTTAATAAATTAATTCCCACATGCAATTTAGTTAAAATAATTTAATAGTTGTTAAAATTTTAATTAATTTTTGTGAGTACATAGTAGGTATATCTATGAAGTACATGAGAAGTCTTGACACAGACATGCAAAGTGTCATAATCACATCAGGGTAAAAGAGGTATCCATAACCCCAAAAATTTATCGTTAGTGTTACAAACAATCTAATTACACATTTTTAGTTATTTTTAAATGCTCATTTTTTTTTTTTTTACTATAGCTCCCCTGTTTTGCTAGCAAATACTAGGTCTTATTCATTTTTGCAAACTACTTTTCATATCCATTAACCATCTCCACTTCCTTCTTCCTTCTCACCACCACCACAATACCCTTTCCCAGCCGCTGATACACATCCTTTTACTCTCTGTCTCCATGAGTTTAATTATTTTAATGTTTAACTCCCACAAACAAGTGAGAACCTGTCAAGTTTTTGTTTCCATGACTAGATAATTTCACTTAACATAATGACCTTCAGTTCCATCCATGTTGTTGCAAATGACAGCATCTCTTTATTTCAATGGCTGAATAGTACTTTGTTATGTCAATGTACCACATTTTCTTTATGTTTCCTTCTGTTGACGGACACTTAGGTTGCTTCCAAATCTTGGCTGTTGTAAATAGTGCTGCAATAAACATGGCAGTGCAGATATCTCTTCATGATATTTACTTTCTTTCTTTTGAGTTTATATCTAACAGTGGAATTGCTGGATCATATAGTAGCTCTATTTTTAGTTTTGAAGAATCTCCAAACAGTTGTCTATAATGACTGTACTCATTTACATTTCCACAGTGTATGAGGGTTCTCCTTTCTGCACATCCTCACCAGCATTTGTTATTGCCTGTCTTTTAAATAAAAACCATTTCATTTGAGATACATCATCTTTTTGAGATATATATCATTTGAGATGATATCTTATTATAGTTATGATTTCCATACCTCTGATGATCAGTGAGGTTGAGCACCTTCTCATATACCTGTTTGCCATTTGTATCTCTGCTATTGAGACATATCTATCAGATGTTGCACTTTTTTTTAAGAAAATGAGATTTTTTTTTTCCTATACAATTGAGCTCCTTATATATTCTGATTATTAATCATTTGTCAGATTGGTAGTTTGCAAATATTTTCTCTCATTCTGTGGATTGTCTCTTCACCTTGTTGATTGTTTCCTTTACTATGCATAAGTTTTTTAATAGGATCCTGTTAGTCCATTTTTGCTTTGGGTGCCTGTGCTCGTGGTTGATTCCTCAATAAATCTTTGCCAAATCCCATGTCCTGGATAGTTTCTCCAGTATTTTCTTCTAATGTCTTAGATTTAAGTCTTTAATTCATTTTGATTTGATTTTTGTATATTTAGAGAGATTGGGAGTCAAGTGTCATTCTTCTGTGTATAGATATCCAGTTTTCCCAGCATCTTTATTGAAGAGACAGTACATTCCCCAATGTTTGTTCTTGGCACCACTGTCAAAAATGAGTTTACTGTAAATGTATGGATTTATCTCTAGGATCTGTATTCTGTTCCACTGATATATTTGTCCATTTTTCTTCCAGTACCATGCCATTTTTGGATACTGTATCTCTGCAGTATAATTTAAAGTAAAGTAATATGATTCCTTCAGTTTTTTTTTTCTTTTTTGTTTATGATAGCTTTGGCTATTCTAGGTCTTTCATGACTTCATATAAACTTTATACTTTTTTTCTGTTTCTGTGAAGAATTTCATTATTTTTTAATGGGAAATGCAATAAATCTATAAATTGCTTTGGGTGGTATAGGTATTTTAACAACATTGATTCTTTCAATCCATAAACATGGAATATCCTTCCATTTTTGTGTGTTGTCTTCAGTTTCTTTTTTTTTTTTTTTTTTTTTTTTTTTTTTTTTTTTTTTTTTTTTTGAGACGGAGTCTCGCTCTGCCGCCCAGGCTGGAGTACAGTGGCCAGATCTCAGCTCACTGCAAGCTCCGCCTCCTGGGTTCACGCCATTCTCCTGCCTCAGCCTCCTGAGTAGCTGGGACTACAGGCGCCCGCCACTGCGCCCGGCTAATTTTTTTTTGTATTTTTAGTAGAGACGGGGTTTCACCGTGTTAGCCAGGATGGTCTCGATCTCCTGACCTCGTGATCCACCCGTCTCGGCCTCCCAAAGTGCTGGGATTACAGGCTTGAGCCACCGCGCCCGGCTGTCTTCAGTTTCTTGCATCAATGTTTTATACTTCTTACTGTAGAGATCTTTCACTTCTTTAGTTAATTTCTAGAAATTGTATTGTATTGTAGCTATTGTAAATAGGGTTATTTTCTTGATTTCCTTTTCAGATTGTTTGCTGTTGGCATATAGAAATCCTACTTATTTTTGTACATTGAATGGTATCCTGCAACTTTACTGAATTTATTTATTAGTTTTAATTGTTTGTTTTGGTAGAGTCTTGAGGTTTTTTTCAAGCATAAGATTATATCATCTGCAAACAAAGGTAATCTGACTTCTTCCTTTCCAATTTGGATGCCCTTTATTTCTTTCTCTAGCCTATTTGCTCTAGCTAAGACTTCCAGTCCTATGTTGAATAACAGGGGTGCAAGTGGGCATTCTTGTAATGTTTCTGACCTTAAAGACTTTCACTTTTTCTCCATTCAGAATAATACTAACTATGAGCCTAATAAAAGCCAGGTGTGGTTTTCATTATGTTAAGATATGTTCCTTCTACTCCCACTTTTTTGAAGGCTTTTATCATGAAAGGATGTTGCATTTTATCAGCTGCTTTGAAGCATCAATTGACATCATATGGTTTTGTCCTTATTTCTGTTGATATGATGTGCCACATTAATTGATTTGCATATGTTGAATAATCCTTGCATCCCTGGGATTAATCACACTTGGCCATAATGAGTAATCTTTTCATTGTCTTTTTGAATTTGGTTTGCTAGTGTTTTGCTAACAATTTTTTGCATCAATATTCATCAGGGATGTTGGCCTGTAGCTTTATTTTTAAATTATTTTTGAGGTATTCTTTGTTTGGTTCTGGTATCAGAGTAATACTAGTCTTGCAGAATGCATTTGGAAGCATTCCCTCCTCTTCTATATTTTGAAATAGTTTGAGTAGAATTGGTATTAGTTCTTCTTTAAACATTTGGTAGAATTCAGCAATTAAGCCATCAAGTCCTGGGCTTTTCTTTGCTGAGAAACTTGTTATTATAGCTTTGATATAGTTACTTGATATTGGTCTCTTTAGGTTTTGAATGTCTTCATCACTTAATCTCGGTAGGTTCTAAGTGTCAAGGAATTCATCCATTTCCTCTAGAATTCCCCAGTATATTATCTTATAGTTGCTCATATTTGCCACTAAAGAGTCTTTGGATTTCAGTTGCTATTTCCCCTTTTGCATCTCTGAATTTATTATTTGGATCTTCTGTCTTTTTCTCTTAGTCTCACTAAAAGTTTGTTAATTTTCTTTACCTTTTCAAAAAAAACCTTTCTGTTTCATTTATCTTTTGTATTGTTTTCTTCATTTCAAATTCATTTATTTCTGCTCTGATCTTTATTATTTCTTTTCTTCTACTAATTTAGTGTTTGGTTTGCTCTTGCTTTTCTAATTCTTTATGATGCAGTTAGGTTGTTTATTTGATGGTTTTCCTGTTTTTTGATGTAGGCCCTTACAGCTATTAACTTCCTTCCTAGTATTGCTTTTGCTGTATCTCATAGGTTTTCGAAATTTCTGAGATTCTTGTCTAACCCCCGAGCAGGGAAACCCCATCAACTAGCCACAAAATGACTAATATTAAATTTCTCAAGAGAACAACATTTTCAATTATATTTTATTTAATTATATTTGTCATATTTATTTACTTTTAGTAAGTAAAAAGCAGAAAAAGTATTTTATATCTGAGTTTGTTAGGTAATATTAACGTTAATGTGCCTTGACAATAGGATGCTGGGTTTTTTTGCCTCTCTCATCAGTGTTCCCTGAATTTTGCATTCATGTCTCCACCAATAATTCATAAAGATGTGCTTTGTCATAATCACATGAACAACATATAAATTTGAAGTATGCGATACATCATTAAATTATTTTAGATTTTATTTTTTAAATATGTTTAATTTATGTAATGTATCATAATGTACTCAAACCTTTTTCTGAGTGATCATAAATTTTTTTGTCTTTTCTGGGGAGGAGGCTGGCTTCTTACTCCCTGTTTCTTCCTCATTATTTATTACATCAACCCATGTTGACAAGCAACAATCTCTATTGTAATCTCCATGTTCATGTAAGTATTTGCAAATGTATATGTGCACATATTTATATGCATGCCCAGAGAGTTATTTTTATTAAAATGTAACCATACCTCCACCTTTCTGCATTTGTTTTACATTTTTTCACTCAACAATAGCCTCTGCAAATGTTTCTGGTAAATTTTAAATTTATAATTTTTAACTGAGTCATTTTTATTGATTGGTATGTAAAATCATTTCATAAATTGTATTGACAGCCATTCACTTTGTTTCGCAAGTTTTTGAAACTGTAAATCATACTACAATAAATATTTTGTGCAAGCTAAAATATCTTAGATTTTTTTACATTCCTGTGATTTCATTTCTATTAAAAAAATTCCAACAATGAGATTGTTAGATTAAAAGGGTATCCCTAATGTTACCCTAAAAATATTGTTGAATTATATTTTGTAATTCATATGTATATATTTAGATTTACACTTAAACTGTTCTTATTAGCTTACAAATAACTAATTTAATTATTATAATTGCCACAGCTGTAGGTTAGAGTTGCTTGTGAAACAGATCTGTTAATTGCATAATAACTTCAGCATTAAATTGA
Organism: Macaca fascicularis; assembly: GCF_037993035.2. Taxonomy (NCBI): domain Eukaryota; kingdom Metazoa; phylum Chordata; class Mammalia; order Primates; family Cercopithecidae; genus Macaca; species Macaca fascicularis. The sequence continues at coordinate 72,821,560 of NC_088391.1, read as the reverse complement.
ATAAATTGAATATATAGAAGCCCTTTCTTTTTTTTTTTTTTTTTTTTTTTTTGAGTCAGAGTCTCGCTCTGTCGCCCAGGCTGGAGTGCAGTGGCTGGATCTCAGCTCACTGCAAGCTCCGCCTCCTGGGTCTACGCCATTCTCCTGCCTCAGCCTCCCGAGTAGCTGGGACTACAGGCGCCCGCCACCTCGCCCGGCTAGTTTTTTGTATTTTTTTTTGGTAGAGACGGGGTTTCACCGTGTTAGCCAGGCTGGTCTCGATCTCCTGACCTCGTGATCCGCCCGTCTGGGCCTCCCAAAGTGCTGGGATTACAGGCTTGAGCCACCGCGCCCGGCCTAGAAGCCCTTTCTAAACTATCAATTTTTGATTTCCCTTAACGTTTTTATTTTTAAAGGTAGAATTATGTATTACCTGTCCAAAATCGGTATTATGTTAAATATTCAAAGAAAAAAAGACTTTTAGAGACTCATTTTATTAGTGACTATTCTAAACGCTGAAATGGTTTCATTCAGTGAAATGTAAACCTTTCTTGCCATAGTTAAATACAGCTTCCTTGGCTCTTGCTTCAAAAAAGGATTCATTTTAAAAAATATAATGACCATTCTCATACAGAATACAAGTTATTAAGTCTCCTGCCAGCAATCCTCTCTCAAGCTACCTAGTCATCTTCCCTTTAAGCTTTTCATATCTTCTAATTCCAAGATTTGGATCATTAATTTTTCTCCCTTATGCATACATTGCATATTTTTGTACATCTTTTGGCCTTTAGACTTTCTACAAAAGTTAGATGATCTAGCCAAGTATTGCACAAGGCATTTTTACGTTTCCAAATGTTCTGATTCCAGTACTCAAAATAAAAATTTCTCTATCAACTGGAAGTAAGCTAATCATTTTTAAGAAGTGCATAATATATTTTCATGAATCGTTACTATATTCAATGAAATAAATAGAAAAAAGATCTCTTCCAACAAACCAAAGCTACTGAGTCTAGAAACTTCTGTGTAAATACTTGAAGGAGCACACATTAAAAATGGAATAGCAACTCCCTTCTTTCCCTTCTTTCCCTCTTTCAGTATTGCGGTTCTCCAAAAGGTAGCTCATGGCTGTCCTCTCTCTGAACACTGTCCCTGGGTGTGCTTATTTTTCATTGATGTGATTACTATGGTTATGCTCATGACTTCTTGATGGTTATCTTTTCATGCTTTAGAAAAGTCTTAACTATAATGAATATTTGAAAAAGTGTATGAAAAATTGTAGAGTCCAAGAATCATGTGATCTTTTCTCAAGGAATTTTAACTAAATCACCAAACAGATAATTAGATTAGGGGCAATGTACCTCAATTTTCCCTCGTAGGCTTCCCAAAGCAGGAGATTACAGTGATGAGCCACTTCACCCAGCAGCCTCAATCCAACAGCATTTATCTGATCTGTTTCCTGTTTTTTTTTTTTTCTGAACTCTATGCATTAGGCCATCAGAGATTCAATTTAGAGTATGAAATGTTTACTTTCTTAAGAGCCTCTGAATTACAATTTTTTGTCTCCTCAGAACCACTAGCATTTGGTATTTTCAGTTTTTTAAAATATTTTATATTGATAGATCACTGTTGTTTCAATTTGAAGTTCTGTGAAAACATAATAATGAGCAAATTTATGGTACAAATATGCTTATTGTCTATGTGTATACCTTTTTGGTGACATGTTTTTCTGATCATTTGTATATTGTTAATTGGTGTGTTTTCTTATTTTTGAGTTTTAATACTTATCTTTATATTTTTAATTACCTTAATAGGATCGTTGGCAGATTTAAAGTTTTAATTTTAATCAAATCCAACTAATCAATTTTTTCATGGATCATGCTTTTGGTATTTTATCTACAAACTCATTGTCAAACTCACAATCTCTTGTCTTCTAAGTTTTGTATTTCTATCATTCACATTTAAAGTAATTATTGATATAGTTGATTTTATATCTACCATATTTATAATAGTTTTCTATTTGTTGACCTTATTCTTTTTTTTAAAAAAAAATGTAATCTTGTCTATTTTTGACCTTTTATTTTTTGCCTTCTCTGGTTTTAATTGAGAATTTTATATGATTCAATTTTCTCTACTCTCTTAGCATATCAATTTTACTTCTTTGTGTAGCTTTTAATTGATTGCTCTAGACTTGAATTTAAACTAACCGAATCCCACTGTTAAATAACACTATTAACCCTTCACAAGTACTGCAATTAGCTTATAATATACTATTTCCAGTTCTTTCCTTCCATCCCTTATAATATTGCTGTAATTCACTTCACTTAAGTATATACTATCATCACCCAATTCATTGTTACTATTATTAACAATGTATTGTTACTTGTTTATTATATGCAATGACTGTTATTATCTGTAAAGTTATACTATACAAATTACTATTTGTATGATCAAATCAAATTGTCTTGGTTAAACTGTGTTCTCTGGATGTGAACTTAAGTTTTCTTGCTTTTCCTCCCTGAGGTGAGAAAGGAAGTCTACTCAGAGCCAAAGCTGTCTAACTTATCTTCCTTTGCTGACCATACATTTGTCGCTGAACACTTTGGGAGTACTTCACAATGGCTGCTCTTCCCCTCACCCTGCCAGAAGTGGGAGGGTTTTTCTTACATCTTTACCGTCAAAACCTCAGGGGTAATAGGAGGTAAATTCCATAAAAGTATAGGGCTTTGTAAGACTGTGGCCCCAAGAAATTCTTATTCTTACAAGATTATACACCATCAGATCCACTAACTTATGCTCGTTGTAAGCTGATTTTGGCTATGGTTCTCTGTATTCTAGATTTTCAGCTGGCGGTTTTCCCTGTGACTTCAATTTTTTGAGTCCATAAAAAATCTTTGATACTTAGTGTTCTCCTTTCTTCCTGTTATAAGAACAGCAGTGATGACTTCCAGGCTCCTTTCATGTCAGAACCGCCTGCAGAAATTTTCCAGACTTACTTTTCTCATTTCAGTATGAGGCACTAATATTTGTCCACAAATATATAGCACACTTTTTAAAAAATAAAATAGAACAAAGTATACAACTTTTTGTAAAAAATTGCCATTTGGAACCTCTGGGTCCAAATTTTCTACATTATTATAGTGATGTTGTGAAAAAAACAGAGGAAATTAGCTAGTAGACATGCAGGCAAACAGAGTACAAGTAGAAAGTAATAAAAAGTTCTGTGACGCTGAAGTTAGGTATTGGATTAAAAACAAAACAAAACAAAAGCAAACAAAAAAACCCCTGAAAATATTAGTGTGCTACAATAAAATGAGAAAAATAATATAGATAAAAATATTGGATTAAAAAATAATCAAAAAAGTAAATGAGTGTTTTTATTTGGTAGTTTTTGGAATTAAAATACATACATGATAAAAACACAAAATAAATTTAGAACTTCTGTCAAATGGTTCTTCAAATAGAACCCCAAGGTAACAAAATGTAATGACAAGAGCAATTTAAACAGTATACCTTCTATATTTTTTATTTTTAAAAAATCTATCTCTTTTACATGATGACTCATCATTGATTTAAAAATGAAAAACAAACTAAAAATGCAAACAATTATTTTTCTGTTAAATTCAATACATATTTATTTTAGTTTTTGAATGTATGGTCACCATTATTTGTTAATAATTAAGCAGAAACATTCTAACACACTTTCTCTTACCTGTACTCATAAGTTCTCACTCGATTGAAGACTAACCAGTGATGTTGGTTAAAGCAATTAAAAATATCTCTCTTATCACAGGATTGATATTTATATTTAAACATATATAAGAGTATTTTGGGATCATTAATTTAATCCAGGATTTAACAAGCAGTGCATGAAAAGTAGATAATGGTGAGAAATTAAGTAAGATAAAACACTCTTAAGCTATCAAAAAATGGCTTTTTACTACTCAGCTTCAGATAATGGCTACTGTAATTGCTTTTAAATAAATGACAAAAAGTGGATATATTTGGTTTATAAATAAAACAATCTTTTTAACACTATATGGGCAAAGTAAGTTCTCTCTATTGGCTGCATTTGGATCAAAGCTGAACATTTTGAACATCAGAATACTAACTGGTATTAGTATTAATAAAATCATATTTATTAATTTATAAAATTATATAAACATAAATAAATATACCTGTTAAATAGATAATTTGAGATTCACAAGTAATTTCCAACCCAAGACAAAAAACGTCCAGAATTTATGAAGCAATCTTTTCCAACTGTGGTAGGCATTACTGGTATTTATTGACATCTGTCTCTCAATTTTCTTTGAATAGACACAAAATCTAATTTCCCAGATACTTATATTTTTCATAGGAGTAGTCCTTGTAACTAAAACACGGTTGACAGGTATGTGTATTATACATGACTTGAGACTGAGACAGTTCACAGATGAGTCACCGATCTCTTTCCCTTACCATGGATAATGTAAAATGTCCATGTTTAGATAGTAGAGTAGCAAGATTTAAACAGCTTGGGGGTTGACCCGGGGCACTTACCAAAAACTGCAGAAGACTCTGGGTGAGCAAGAAAATAACACGTGTTCTGAAAAGTTGTTGATATTTTAAGCTTGTTTATTATTGCGGTGTAAGATACCATAGTTGGGAAAATATAGCAACAAATAAAATGATATTTGTAAGACAACTGTTTTGACCAATTCACCCAGTCCACATTTTCTAGCATACCATGTTACAGGAATAAGGAAGTTCTCTTACATAGGAGGAAATATCAGGTTTGTTCATTTGCAAGTAAAACCATTATGTGCATCAATGGAAAGTCAAATGAAAATTAGAAAATGTTTTGAAATGAACAGCAATGAAATTAGAGCATGTCACATTCTATAGCCTTCCACTCAAGCAGTGTCTAAGGTGTCTAAAGATAAATTTAAATAAATTGATAAATTCAAGCAGTGTCTAAAGATAAATTGAAATGAGAAAGGCTAACATTCGTACACTTAAGGTTCTATATTAAAAAGAAATTAGGAAAATATAAAAACGAACTTAGCAAAAGTAGAAGAAAATAAACATAAAACAATCTATTCTATGGATGTAAATCAATTGAACAAGGAGAATCAAAAGGACGAATGCTGCTTTCTAAGACAAAGAATACAATTGGTCTATCCATAGCTAGTCTGATGAAAGAAAGAAGAGGGAGGGAAAGAGGAGAAGAGGAAGAGAAGGAGTGGGGAGGGTGTTTCAGAAGGAAAAGAGGGAGTGAGAGGTGAGGGAGGAATGGGAGAGGCAAGGAAAAATTACCAGTATTACGAATGAAAGTAAAGAATCTCTACAGATCCTCCAGACCTTAAAAAGATGAAAGGATCTTATGAATAGTAAATTAGAAAACCTGGCTAAAATACAACTTATTAATGTTTAAGAAATAGAGACAGATCTGAATAACTTATACAGATTAAATAAATTGAATTACTTGCTGAAATCCAACCTTCAAGAAATTTAAGTATAGGGGTCTTCACTGGTAAATACATCTTTTTAATTTTTAATTTTTATGGGTAGATAGTAGGTATATATATTTATGGGGAACATGAGATTTTTAATACAGGCATACAATGTGTAATAACGCATCAGGGTAAATAGGAATACATTATCTCACCATTTATCATTTCCTTGTGTTATGAACAATCTAATTATATTCTTTTAGTTCTTTTCAAATGTACTATAAATTATTATTGACTGTAGTCACGCTGTTGTGTCATCATTTACTAAATCTTATTCATTCTATCTAACTGTATTTTTGCATCTATTAACCGTCCCCACTTTAGGTCTCCCATCTCCATTGCCCATCTCAGCCTCCAGTAACCATAATACACTTAACAGAGTACTATTCAGCCATTAAAAAATAATAAGATTCAGTCATTTGCAGAACATGGAACTGAGGGTCATTATGTTAAGTGAAATAAGCCTGGGACAGAAAGAAAAATATCACATAAATTTTTTTTTTTTTTTTTTTTTTTTTTTTTTTTTTTTTAGACAGAGTCTCCCTCTGTCTCCCAGGCTGGAGTACAGTGGCGCAATCTCGGCTCAATGCAAGCTCCATCTTCCGGGTTCACACCATTCTCCTGCCTCAGCCTCCCGAGTAGCTGGTACTACAGGCCCCCGCCACCACACCCGGCTAATTTTTTTTTTTGTATTTTTAGTAGAGACGGGGTTTCACCATGTTAGCCAGGATGGTCTCGATCTCCTGACCTCATGATCCACCCGCCTTGGGCTCCCAAAGTGCTGGGATTACAGGCGTGAGCCACCGCGCTTGGCCATAAATTTTTTTGTAAATTTATTTAAGTTCCTTGTAGATTCTGGATATTAGACCTTTGCCAGATAGGTAGATTGCAAAACTTTTCTCCTATTCTGTAGCTTACCCATTCACTCTTATGCTAGTTTCTTTTGCTCTGCAGAAGCTCTTTAATTTAATTAAATTCCATTTGTCAATTTTGGCTTTTGTTGCAATGGTTTTTGGTGTTTTAGTCATAAAATTCTTGCCCATGCCTATGGCCTGAATGGTATTGCCCTAGGTTTTCTTCTAGGGTTTTTACAGTTTTGGATTTTACATTTAGTCTTTAATCCATTTTGAGTTAATTTTTGTATAAGGTGTAAGGAAGGGGTCCAGTTTCAGGTTTCTGCATATGACTGGCCAGTTTTCCCAGTACCATTTATTAAACAGGGAATCCTTTCCCCATTGCTTGTTTTTGTCAGGTTTGTCAAAGATCAGATGGTTGTAGATGTGCTGTGTTATTTCTGAGGTCACTGTTCTGTTCTATTGGTCTATATATGTGTTTTGGTACCAGTACCATGCTGTTTTCGATAGTGAAACATTCACTCCCATCTCCTCAAGATCAAGAAGAAAATTATGATGCTCAGTATTGACACTTCTGTTAAATATTGTGCTGTAGGTACTAGTCAGTGCAATATAGCATGTATCAATAAATGTAAAGTATAAGAATTGGAAAGAAAGAAATTAAACTTCCTTATTTACATACAATATTTACATATGATGTAAGGATTTCAAAAGAACATACATATAACACAATCTAAATTAATAAAGTAATTTCATAAGGCATTCATATAAAAGTAATTATTTGCTTATTCTAAGCCAAGATAACAGAAAATTAAATTTAAATTAATATTCACACTAGCAAGAAAAACATCAAATTTATTATAATAAATCTAATTGAAAAATGATAAAAGTCCTCCATACCAAAAATTATAGAACACTTTTGAGAGAAATAAAACAAGACCTAAATAAATGAAGGAATATTCTAGCATCATAAATTAAAAGTCTCAATATTCTAAAGTTGTCAATTGTCCACAGATCCAAGTACATATTGCCCCTCAGGTTTTGTGTGTGTATGTATATATATATTAATATATGCATGTGCATGCATGTATGTAATGAAATTGAAAGCTGATTATAAAATTCCTATGAAAATGAAAATCAATTTTTTTCTGGGATAAATAAGGTAATCTTGAACAAAAATAATTATAGCTAAATATTAATACCATAAGTTAATAAGACCTATTATGAATTAAGATAATTAAGACAGAAAGGCAATGGTGCAAGAATAGAAAACATGAGCAGTAGAATAGAATAGAAAGCCTAGTGGTAGTCTTTCACATAAAAGGTAACTTGTTTCATGACAAATGGAACACAGAAAGAAAGAAGAGTCTTTTCAATAAATAGTGCCATGTACACTGGAATAATCACTTTATGAGACCTAGCCAATCACATGCACAAAAAATCAACATCAGATGGATGGTTAATTTAATTATGAAAGATACAACAAAAGCTTAAGAAAACATTATCACGAAACATCTGCAAGATTTTGGAATAGACAAAGATTGAAGAAACAAGACGCACAGTACCTAAGTGTGTGTGTGTGTGTGTGTGTGTGTGTGTGTGTTCGGCACTGTGTTAAAATTATGAACATCTGGTCATCAAAAGATAATATTAGGAAAGTACATAGGCAACGCTAAGACAGGAAAAGGTATGTGAAATATTTTCATATTTAACAAAAGACTTAATTCAGAATTATATAAAATTCTTACAAAAATTATTAGGAAGAAGACATAAAAATTCAACAATTTTGGAATGATTACATTATAAAAAGAGAATATCAAAATTGCCAATAAATGTGGGTAAATACTCAGCATCTTTAGTCATCAAGAGAATGCAAATGAAAATGATGATACAATAACATTACACACTCACCAGAATCGCTAAAATGAAAATGATAAAAAATGCCATGTGTTGAAGAAGATGTTGAACAACTGTTTTTTTAATACCTGGATATTTGTAGAGAGTGCAAATTGTTACAATCACTTTAGAATTCTGTTAGGCAATGGTGCATTTTCAAAGACCCAATAGTATTACTCCTGGGTATATACTCTATAGAAATATATAAATATGTTCATCGAAAAGCATACACTATAATGGTTGTATCAACACTACTCACAACACCTTCCAACTGAAAACTATATAAATGTACACCAGTAGTAGAATGGATAAATAAGGCATCCTATATTCCCAGAATTGAATCCTATTCAGCAATGAGAATGAACAATCCACAACTATATACAGCCATATGGATGAATATCATCAACATAATTTCTAGCAGAAGAAGCCAGACTCAAATGAAAATATACTGGTTGTTCCTAATTTATCTGAGTATAAAAATGTAATTGATGCATTTAGAAATGAAGATATATATACATTTAGAAATAAGGAAACTTTTAGAGTGCAAGTGGTAATTGAAAGGAAGTAGCACAAGGATGGTTTGTCAGGTGCTGGTAATACCCTGTTTCTTACTCTGGATACTCGTTACGTGGTGTTTGGAGACAGCTCTCTATGGGCCTTTGAACTGTGCACATCTTGCAGACCGTTTTAAAATTGCAAGACCTGATCACTATTTCACCTGGGACCTTTTTTTAGGATTGTTTATGCAACTGGCAATTCTGAGAGGTGATATCATATCTCTCTCTACACAACTAACATTATTGCTTACTACTTACGATGAAAGTGACAGAAATTAAGCTCATATTTCTCTTATTATGAGGCAATTAAGTGCCCATGCAGATTACAACTTTGCTGATATTCTGGTTGTTATTTATTCTATGAGTAATACAGTTTTTTGTCTCTGACACAGACACTTGGGTCTTCTGTCGGCATCCAATGACTGTATCAGACAAATTTATTGACTTATGAATAGGGTAAAGTCAATCCTTTACACTTTTTATGAGACAGATGGGATACTGATAGAGATATGACCTTCTGGAATAGAGCCAATTAATGAGATTTAAGGGAAGTTCTTGAGTTTCAGTGGTAGATATATTGAAGAAATTATATAGTCTTTTGTCCAACAAATAGCTCTCCACCATGCAGCTTTTTAATAAAGGGGACAAATAGCAGGTAGTAGGCTCCAGAACACCTTTCCTGTAGGCATGTGGACCTCCTCGCCAATTCAGCTGTCAGCCCCATTGTGACAATTAGCAATGAATTTCTTCTGGGGTTGAAGGAAGGTTCTACCAACTTCAGACAATATGACAATATTTACAGAGACATAAACTTACAGTGAACATGAACTGAGAGAAATTCATGACTTCTATAACCACATAATTACAGCATTGGCTAGTTCACCTGAGTCATGCAGGTTTGAGGCATATAATGCTCAACAATAAGAAATGACAGCAAGTGGAAAGCCCTACTGCTCATTTCCTCACATATATATATACATTTTTTTTTTTTTTTGCCAACCTTTAATCTATTTTGAGATGACAATAAAGCCTCTCCAAGTTTTCAGCAGTGAGTCCTGGCAGCTATAAGGGAGCTATGGTTCATACAAGGAGAGTTTTATAAGACTGAAAACCTCTTGTGGGAAATAATAGATGAATCATTGACTGGCATTTAGGCTCTTACTGTCCCAGGCTTTTTCTCTAATGCTTCTGAAAATGACCTCTCTGTACGCATGTGTGTATGCGTGTTTCCAGATCCTAGTCTGCTTCTTTACCCTGACTTTATTTACTTTAAAGGAAAATATGGATGCAGTCTCCTTGCCTCCAGTGGGGACAAAGCCATACTTGATATGAGTATTGTGGCAACTTTCCAGGGAAGGGGATGGAAGACACACATTTTCATGACTCTACTGGAATGAAGTGCCCAAATTACTATTTTAGCTGGTTCCATAGAAGAAAGGGGCACCATAAATTTTTTTAATAGGCCTTGGAAGGCATCTATAGTAGGAAAAAATGTTAAATTGACTATTGCTTAAGCCCCCATGTTTGATGTCCTATATGTTTGCACTTTCTTAGTCCATATATGGCAGACAGGATCCTCCCACTCAAGAAGAATTGTGTGCAGAGATAGAGAGACATGTAATTCACTCTACAACCTGCCCTCCTATCCTCTCCCAGGTAGCCCAGGAGAAATGATATATGATCACAGGAGGACGAAGATAATATTTTAGCTTGAAAATTGGCTGCAGTCATGGTACTAGATAAGCTATTTCCCAGAGCAATGGTTTCACCTGTCTGATGTAAACACCAAGTATGCTTCTTTTGAAAAAGCTGAATTCATGGAGGCCTGTGAGTCTCCAGCTTAATGTACGTATCTTGTGATGGATCACCTTAGACTTAATGAAAAACAAGGTGAAATGGGCCCACCAGCCTTGCTTATCAAGAAAAACAAAAATGGTATTTTTAGGAGTTCAGCTGACATGGCTTTAGCAACATCTCAGATTTATACTAAAAAGTAAAAGCTACCTCTTTGGGGGAAAATTTATCTCTCACTTCACTGCCTTAAGTAAAACTGCTGGCTTAATGAGGCTTTACACTCACAGAGGTTTCCCTAAATGCTTGGACTTGGTTCACTGATTGCTTGCCCATGCTGAAATATAATACTGTGCATTGTACTGCTTTGGAAAACCATCTGTCCAAAATCGGCATAAGCTAGATACAACCAAAGCCAATATGGTCTATCTGTTCAGTTGGCAGAGCTCAAGAAAGTACCCATAACCAAGCCAATACTTCTTTTGATGAACTTAGGGACATTTTTATTATCTCAGGCTGTTGCCTACACTCTAGCTGTCTGTACTGCCACTTTGGAGACTAGATAATGGAAGATTAAAGAAACTTCTCTTTGAAGCTGTAAACTGTCAGGGAATAAAATCTTTATTGCCAACCAGAAAGTCTGATTTACGAATGCAGATGCCCATGGTAAGGATCTGCTCTCTGATGCAACCAATTGGAATCAAGTCACCCTTCCCAACTAAAGAAATTTCTAGTGTGAAAATTCTAAACAGCAGTTGAGACAATTACACGTTTATCCTGAGGGCACCATGTGTGTCAACATGATTAAACTTTTTATGTGGAAGCCTGGCAGAAATGTTTCTGCTACTCAAACTGTAATGCATTGTGCATTGTTGAAGTCAAAAGATAATTTCACATTTTTAAGAAATGCTAATTCTGTTCTATCGGTAGCCCTCAGACAACTGCAGAATCTCTCCAGTAGGAGGTGACCCCAAGTTACTTGATGAAGTTCACTAGAGTGATCACTGCCTTACGATTTATGCACAACCTGTAGGAGTTTATTGCTAGGATAGGGATTGTTCAATTAGAAAATGTAGTAGGATTATTTTCCCTGATGTTAGCTTAAAGTATCAATAACACCACCTTGCGCTTGGAAGATGATCAGGTCAGGTTCAAGTCACTGGACGTAGTGGATCTGGTTGATGGAATTGCCCAATACTTTCCCCTTGCAGATGTAGGCAGTCAGTGAAATAAGTGATGAATCCTGAAATAGTTGGATTATTACTTTGGGGCAAATGGAAATTCAAAATAGAGATTTAAGAAGAAAGCCTCCTAGTTTTCTAAGGTAGACTCAATGATGTATGGGATTTTCTTTTTCCCATCTGAATAGGCATGAAATATTGAAGGTATGGTTAAGAAAAACACTATATCTTAGCTTTATCTTCCTGCTTGGAGTCCCGTTGATAAGAACACTAGCTAAATCTTGTATGAAACAAATTGAAAGAATTCGGTTCCAGCCTCTATGTGTCACATTATTTAGAGTAGTTGATAGAATAGCATACTAATATGAAAATGTTCCAGAGGTCAATAAATTGTATGGCCTAAGATGGATTGTTGAGAGGAAGTCCACCATGAAGTTATTGTGCTCATATAGATCTTGCTATGTAATTGGGATTATTAGACCCTGAATGTTGATCATTTTTTTTTCTGCCCTGTTTATGCATTATGGGATTTGGAGAGGAAAAGAAATGCCTCTCTCTGCAAAGAGAGTGGGCTTGTTTCCTGCCTGTGATTACATCAATGTCTTTCTCAGGCTCAGAGTTCCTCTCCTGTGGAATAATCCACCACACAAGCCAGCATCAGTTGGCCCTAGGCAATGCCCTGTGGGATTTAGAGTTGAAGAAACCAGAACAACTATGCTGATATGATTTCTTTGTTTCTGATCCAGGAATCTGGCATTTTCTGTCAACATCCATATAAATGTAGCTGACTCACATATTAGCATTTAAAAAGAGCAAAGTCAATTCCCTGGCACGTAAATGTTTTTTCAGTGCAGTGTTTTAAATATGTCTTAAGGGTTTCAGCCTCCCAGAAATGTAGCAGAGGAAAGCAGTAGATTTGAGATCTTATGACTGATTCTATCTCAGGAATTCACCTTCTATCTGTATTAAATTCTGTACAAATAATATATATATATATATTTTTTACAAAGTGAAGCCTGAATTTCCCATTAAGCTGGTTGCTTTTATCAAATTTATTAATTTTTCAAGAGAGAAAAAATGTGAAACAGAATGTGGTTTGTAATAATATTTTATTGCCCATGAAATATTTCTTGTCAAAAAAACAAGGGTATATAAACAAATTCTGTATGTACATGTGAACAAGGACTCACAAATTGCACATCAGCTAATTTCACTTAACAATCTTGAAAGTATTTTCTTTTCAACAGATATTTGCTCTACTTTGTTTATTATAACAGCTTCCAGGAAGACGATGTGTATTAATTTGTTACCTCCTAATTTATGGGATTTACTATTACAAAATGAATAAAAATATTTTGGAAAATTATTATTTCAGGCTTCATATTTCACATAAAATCTTTTCTTGAAAATTGAGTAAGTAGTTAAGTTTAAACTAGTATTACAAATCTTGGGAGGGGAATATAATATATTCGTGCTCTAAAATCAGTTTTGAAGGTCTCGCCTTCAAAGTAGAGATAAATTATTTTAATCTATTCAAAATTCTTACCATGCCTTAATATGAAGTTTTATAGCACTGAGTTTTGTTTCTACTGGAACAGATTCTCTTTTAAATATTTTATATATTATTGATTTATTTTTGTCTTTTATATCATTTATTTAGAACTATTAATGAAATATTTAGAATGTCAGAACGTACCAGATTACATCTGACTCAGACATTTGTTAATTAGTTTTAATATAACTCACTATAGTACTTATCAAGGTTCAAAATGGAGTTGAAAAAATATGTAGGACAGCAGTGAACAAATGGAAAATGACATTAATAAAAAAATTTCATTTGCAATAGATTAAAAATATTTAGGAATAAATTTAACAAAAGCAGCAAAATTTATATTCTGAAAAGTACAAAAATGTCACGAAATAAATAAAAGATCTAAATAAATAGAAGGCATCCATGCTAATGTAACTTAAGACTTAATATTGTTAATATGGTAGTATTCCCCAAATTAACCTACAAATTCAATGGAATTCTTATCAAAATCTCAGCAGGCTTGTGTGCACAGACTGGCAGTTCTACATTTAATTTAGGAACTCAAAGGACTCAAAATAACCTAAAAAATCATGAAAAAGAACAAAGATGGAGGAACTACTCTTTCTACTTTCAAAAATTGTGACAAAGCAACAGTAAGCCAGGCAGTGTGGCAGCAGCATATGATAGACTTGCAAATCAATAGAATAGAGTTGAGAGTCCAGAGAAAACAAACAAACATGGTTAATTGATTTTGACAAGAGTGCGAAGGCATTCAACAGGGAAAGAACAGTATTTTCAATCAATGGTGCTGAGTCCATTGGATATTCACATGCACAGAAGCAAGATGTACTCATAACTCACATCGCATACAAAAATTAACTCAAAATAGATCAGATACAGAAATGTAAGAAGAAAAAGTACAAATATGTAATAAGAAAACATTGGCACAAATATTTCTAACCACCAACCTGGCAGTGGTTCCTTAGATATGACATCAAAATACAGGTAATAAATGAAAAAATACATACGTTGGACTTAGTCCAAAATACAACTTCTGTTCCTGAAGGGACAATCTCAAGAAACTGAAAAGAAAACCCACAAGATGGGAGAAAATATTTGCAAATCATAAATCTGATGAGACTCACAGCAAGAATATTTAAGAACTCTTACGTGTCATAAAGAGACAACACAAACACACATGTGCACACTCAAATGATAAGAAGGAAAAAACGGACACTGGAGCCTCGTTGAGGGTGGAGGGTTGGCGGAGGGTGAGGATGGAAAAACTACCTATTGAGTACTATGCTTATTACCTGGGTGATGAAATAACTTGTACACCATACCCCTGCAACATGCACTTTACCTATATAGCAAACCTGTACCTGTACCCTTGAACCTAAAAAAAAATTTTAAAGAAAAAAGAAAACGTTGGTATAATTAGAAACTAATTTAACATGAACTCTGTATTTATATGATACCATTGTGCCGAAGTTTAACTTCTTGAATTTGATCACTGTATCAGGACTACATAAAAGAACATCTGTTTTTAGCACATGCATGCTAATGTTTAGAAGAGAGGTCCAGGATGTTTGCAACCTACTCTCAAATTGTTGAGTAAAAGTAAAACGCTACCATTATGTAGAGAGTGGTGAAGTGAATGTGGCAAAATGTTAACAACTGGTGAATCCAGATAAAGGGTATGTGGAAGTTCACTGAGTAATTCCTGCAAGTATTATTTAAGTTTAATTTTTTTTCAAAATACAAATGTAAAAAGAGAGAGCTCTAATCCAAAAGAAGGGAGCCACAGTATGTACAGACACAGAAAGCTACTGTGGGACTCCTGAATTTGCAAAGTCTTAGCTAAGCCTGATTAGTTAATTGCTAGATGGTCTTTCTTTGTCCATAATATGGCACAAGGGTATGTTTGAATTTTGGGCCCTTAATACACCTCTGAATTTAGGAATGACAGTATACCTTATGTAAACTCAAAAAACAAATCAACTCTTCTCCATATTAACTTTGCTGGTCAAGTATATTCTCAAGTGTCCAACTTCCTCACCTTTCCACTAACAAAGCTAACCAACAAATATTTTTGTAAATGACATGTATTATGGTCAGTTCAGACAATGACAAATGTGCCTTGATATGAAGATTATTGAGAAACAAAATATTAAGCTATATGCTTAGTTGTCTGTATTTTATAAACTTTAAAGAAAGTATCTGATTATCATTTATTTCATCAACAAATAGCAATATCTAAAATACACTTTTATAATTCCAGTGTTTATTTAGTAATGTTCTCCTTGCTTGAATTTTATGATAAAAACCATGAAAACTTCAATTAGAATTAACAAATGTTCAGAGGGTTAATTTTCACTTTAGAAATATGAAAGCAAGGCCTTTTTGATATAATTACTAATTAAATGGCCAGAGAGCATTTGAAAAACAAACCAAAAAAAGCCTCTTTAATCCTACCATGAAAATATATAACCTCTGTAAGAATTTTGGTGTGTAACCTTCTGGACTTTTTCCTATGCTATGAGAGCTGTTTAGTAAACTACTTTTTAAACTTAAAAAGAAATAAAAAATAAAACACTGGCAACTCCAAATTGCTAGTAAGGATGTGGAGTAACAGGAATTCTCATTCATTGCTGGTGGGAATGAAAATAGTTGCAACCACTGTATAAGACACTTTGGTAGTTTTTAAAAGCTAAACATAGTGTATTTGTATAATCCATCAATTGCAGTTGAAATCATATGTCCTCAATGAAAAAAAAAAAACCTATGAACAAATGTTTACAAGATACTCATAGTTTCCAAAAAATGAAAACAATCAAGATTCTCCTCAATCGGTGAAAGGATAAACAAACTGTGGTAATCCATAAAATGAAATTGGATGGTTTATAAAGACATGAGAAGATGTGGAATAATCTTAAATGCCTATTGCTAAGTGAAAGGAATCAGCCTGAAAAGCCTAAATTCTGTATTATTCTGTCTATCTGACATTCTGGAAAGGAAAAACATACAGAGACAGTAAAAAGGTCAGTGGTGGCCAGGGGATCAGAGGGAGAAAGGGCAGGATGCAATAACAGATCACAGCAAATTTTTAGGGCAATGAAACTATCCTGTATGATACTATAATGCTGGATGTGCGAAGTTATGCATCCTTCAAAATGCATAAAACTGTAAAATACAGGGAGTGAACCCTAATGTAAACCATGCAGTGCATGAATATCGGTTTCTCATGCTTATGCATTGTTGGTGAGAGTGTAAACTAGTTCAGACATTGTGGAAAGCAGTTTGGCAATTTCTTAAAGAACTTAAAACAGAATTGCCATCTGACCCAGCAATCTCACTGTTGGATATATATCAAAGGAATATAAATTGTTGTACCATAAAGACACAGGCACGTGTATGTTCATCACAGCACTACTCACAGTAGCAAAGACATGGAATCAACCTAAATGCCCATCAGTGGCAGACTGGATAAGGAAAAGGTTGTACCTACACACCATGGAATATTATGGAGCCACAAAAATGAGTGAGATAATTTCCTTTGCAGCAACATGAATGGAGCTAGAGGCCATTATCTTAAGCAAACTAATGCAGGAACAGAAAACCAAATACTACGCGTTCTCACATGTAAGTGGAAGTTAAACACAGAATACATATGGACACAAAGAAGGAAACAACAGACATCTGGACCTACCTGAGACAAAAGGGTGGAAGGAGTGTGAGGACTGAAACTGCCTATTGGGCACTATGCTTATTACCTGGGTAATAAAGTAATTTGTACACCAAACCCCCGTGACATACAATTTATATATATATAGGAAGCCTGCACATGTACCCATGAATTTAGATTAAAAGTAAAAAAACAAAAATACTGGTTCCTCAATTGTAAGAAATGGATGACATTGATGCAAGATATCAATGGCGAAACCATGTGCAGGAGTGGAGCAAACATATATGAGCTCTCTGTACTTCCCCTCAACTTTTCTGTACACCTAGAACTGTTCTTAAAAAAATAGTGTATTATTTTCTAAATGGTAAAAGTTCTTGTTTTGTAATGATTTATTTTAAAATATTTAATTGACAAAGACTAAATATATTCAATGTGTACAACATGACGAGTAGGTATAAATACACATTGTATAATAATTATAATTAAATTAACACATCCATCACCACCTCTGCTATGCATGGGATCCCTAGAACTTTTCGTTGTCTCACTGAAAGTGTGTGCCGTTTGAGCAACATTCTCCTCATTTTCTTTTGCCTCCAGACCCTTGAAACTACCATTCTACTCTCTACTTCTATGAGTTGGACTTTTTTTAGAGTCCACATATAAATGAGGTCAGACAGTATTTGTCTTTCTATGTCTTGCTTATTTCACATAGCATAATATCCTCTATAGGCAAAAGTTCTGATTAGAAGATATATAGATGGCTAATAAGCATGCATAAAGATATTCAACATCATCAGTCAGGAGGAAAAGGCAAATCAAATTTGCAATCATACTATTAGATAACCCACTAGAATGACTAGAATTAAAAAGCCAGGGTAGCTCATGCCTGTAATCCCAGCACTTTGGGAGGCCAAGATGGAGGATTGCCTGAGCCCAGGAGTTCAAGACCAGCCTGGGCTACATGGTGAGGCCCTGTCTCTACAGAAATTTTTTAAAAAATTAGTTGGGTGTGGTGGCACACACCTTCAGTCCTAGCTATAAGAGAAACTGAGGCAGGAGGGTTTCTGGAGCCCGGGAGGAGGCTGCAGTGAGCCATGTCTGCACCAGGGCACTTCAGTCTGGGTAACAAAGCAAGACTCTGACTCAAACAAGAAAAAAAAAAAGTAAGACAATAACTGTTAGAGAGGTGTAGAGTCAGAGAGTGAGAACCCTCATATGCTGCTGACAGAGAAGTAAAATGTTACAACTGCTTTCTAAAACATTCTGGTAGTTCCTTAAACAATCACACATAAAGTTACCATATGTCTCAGCAATTCCACTTCTAGATATATTCCCTAGTAAAATGAAGACATATCTTTATACAAAAAGTTGCACACAAATATGTATAGCAGCATCAGACAAAAAAGCCATATGATGGAAATAAACCAAATGTCCATCAACTGACAAATGGATAAACAAAATGTGTTATATCCACATTTTGACGTATTATTTGGCCACAAAAAGGATTGAAGGACTGATACATAGTACAATATGATTTAACTATGAAAATATTAGGCTATCTGAAAGACAGTTCCAAAGACCACATATTATATGAGTACATTAAAAGAAAAATTCGTAGAGACAGAAAGTATTTAGTTGTGATTTCTTAGGAGGTATTGAGGAGACAATAACTAAAGGGAAAGAGGGTATTTATTTTTGGAGGGTGATGGAAATTTCAAAGTTGATTGTGTTTGTGGTTGCATAATGCATTGAGTGGTACATTTTAAATGGGTGAATTGTGCTGCATATCGATTATAGCTTAAAGCTGTTACAAAAATATGGAGGATAACAATATGTTACATAAGTTAATTTAGTATAATAACCCAATGTAGTAACATAGCCTTTGTCAATAGCACAGACTAGACTATTGTCTGTGATGATAACTCAGTCTAGCTGCTCACTAACTCTAATCTTTCTCTGTTTCTTATTTGAAAAGTAGATATGATATTAATTATTTTCTCAAGGGGAGTGTGTGTGTGTGTGTTTGTGTGTGTGTATATATATATGTGTGTGTCAGAGAGAGAAAAAGACAAAAGTAATCCATGCAAGGACTTAAGAAAATGTCTGTAATAAATTACAAAAATATTTGCTTTGGTGTTATCATTATTTATTCAATAGAGGAGTTCTGAGTTTCAGAAACTAAGCAACATGTTATGGGACTTCTTTTGAGGGAGAAGGAGGTAATATTAGTAAATATCAAGCAAATTTTTACATTACAAAAGAATAACAAATTATGTTGAGCCGGGGAATTGAAAAATACTGAAGTTTGGATTAAACTTAAAAAAAAATTTACTGTCTCTGTATTCCATCTTTGTTGTAAAGATGTCCAAAAAAGAAAAGTATTCCTCCTGAGTTCTGCTAATTATTTCTGAGAACTAATAATCTTTCTAATGTAGCTTACTAGCTTGAATCTGTTTGAACTTGTCATATGAGAAACTTTGCTTTTTAGGATATCTCTCCTTTAAATCTGCTCTCCTTTGTCAGGAGATACAGAAATATATATAAATAGATACAGCTATAGATATAGATGGATATCATATTGATACAAAAAAAAGAGTGTAAACGTTAATAATAGTAAACCTACTAAAGAAACTGAAAGATATGCAAGTTGATCTCCTGTGTCTGCATCTAATGATATATTAGTAATTATCTCCTTAATTTACCATGCTGTCACCAGATAACAATGAAATCTCAACCTCTTTTTATATCGTATTCAACTTGATAACTCTGAATGTATTTTATTGCTTAGAAAAAAATACATCATGTGTAGTAATGCTTTTGAATTGCCAAATTATGATTAAGCCATAAAAGCTACATTCAGACAGTTATAAAGGTCAGACACAAACCTCAAAAGCAGGGTTACTATGAGTGAAGCAAAGATTTTATTCCTCAGTTATTCTTTTATGCCTCTCTGTTGCATCCCATGATATAAACAACAAATCAATATTTGAAGGTCTCTGCCTACAGACAAACCAAAAAACCCTCCATTAAAATTATGCTGGTTAACTCTTCCTACTCACAAAAGACTGATATGATTTAATATATACATATACACACACACATATACATATTTCAGAAAAAGAGTAAGTATTTGGTTTTGGTTTGTCTTTCTTACAAATATGTAAATAATTAGAAATTATATTATCAATTACAAAAGTGCAATAGTTAAAATGGTAATTCATTTAAAAATATATTTTACATCTCAATAACAAAAATTCGAGGAGAAGCATACAGATTTCTAAAACACTAGTCCTTATTTGATATTGGAAGTTGGTAGAAGGGAATTGTAAAAACCTATGACAACCTGATTGAAACTGTGGATTTGTTTATTTAAGAAAATGGTCACATGCATGGACCTCAAACTGTGACATGGAGCAACATCTGCCACCCCAGCAGACGCTGTAGAAATATCAAGTCTATTTCTACTTCTTTGTGTACTGTCTCACACTTCCATGTGTTTCCCTAGTAAAGTGCCTTCTTGTTTAGTAAACAAAGCACTGAAGACAGAGAAATGGACTTTCTCAAAGAGAGAACGCCTATTCTTTCATGGAAAGTTTTTAAGCAGAAGCCCTACATATTTCAATAAAAAGTACTGTATTAACTGTGGTTACTTGTAGTAGGTTAAATTGCTACTATCTTATCAAGTATTAAAATGCTTTAATTTTTAAATCTCATAATATGCATTAGTATTTTTGTGAGTTTGTGTTTTAAAAAATCTGTGTATGAAAAATATGATATGTTCAAAATGTTTGCAACACATAAATAGCTTAAGATAGTATTTTTAAGAGGTAGTACTTTATGAAGAAAACAGATAGGTATGTAAAATCCGAACTTGTTTGAATCATTCTGATCATGCATTACCTAAATAAATGAAGAGCTTCATCTCTAAGATGACACTCCTTTTCTCTAGAATAAATGCCATTTGCCTTTTGTTTTTCCTGTTTGTGAAGGATAGAGATAGAACAATTGCAGATATTGAATCACAAATTTCTAAATCCTGCTTTGTTGCCAAGATTTAACCCTCCTTTTACAAAGACTGCAAGGTAGACATAAGCATAGAGAGGACTTTCTTATTATTTAATTTTCATTATTTTTCCCTCTTTTCTTTAGTTTCTTTTAAACAGACTATTCCAATGGTAAAAAAAAAAAAAAAAAAAAAAAAAAAAAATCTTATTCTAGGAAATTTATTCTAGGTCATAGGCCTCTGGGTAGGGCAATTCCTAGGTGAAGATAACTCCAGGCTCTTCTTTTGCAAGCAGCAGGACAAGAAAGAAAGAAAGAAATTCCTCAAAGACACCAAACTCTAATGAGGAATAAAAAGAAGCTGTGCATATATTATGGCCTAAGAAATAACCTTACTATTTGGCTACCTTATTTGTCTATATATTTTTATATGAAATCAATAGAAATGAGTAATTGAGGTCAACCTAGAATTGTCCCTAAAGGCCAAGTAAATTTGTTTTCTCTCATTAATAATTATAAGCTGTTAATAATTAATAGGAGTTAACTGTTCTCTCTGAGGGTTATTGTACTCCTCAGAAAGAAAGAACTACAGAGTTTCAGAAACATCTATCCTGGCCTTTGAATCAATTTGAGAATTATGTTACCAACACTTTAGCCCACTAAAATTTATATGACTCTATTTTCTCTGAAGAATCTTAAATGGGACACAACAGAATATTAATCAACCTCACCTCAAGACTTCACATTCCAGTAGAAAAGTCAGTTGAGTTATTCCTGATCTGAATCTTACATTGCTATAATGTCCAAACAAACTCAAAAGAAAGTTATATAATACCACCATTTAGATTCCGTGGAATTTAATAATATGAAACCTCACTATTAGGTCAACTATTTTATATGGTAAAAATAATACTCCAGAAAATAAACTTCTCAATGTAATTTGCATCCATTTCCTCAATTCTTTCGCTATCCAGCAGCAATGGCAAAAACAAGTGTCATGTGTCTCATTGACATGGCTGAATCACAATTTGTCAATCTCATTTTCAAACAGTAAGCTACTAAGAGAACATCTATCTGCCGCGCTGGATTTTAAAGGAAAATGTATCAGTAGGGCACTTGATGTGAAAGAAAGGAGTGATTGTAAGGAAACCAGTGATGGTGGTATTAGTGGTTGATTTCAAAATCACTCTGTATTTTCTTAGTAAGTGTAAATTGTGCACAATATTTTTTTCCACGATAGAGTTAAGCATAAATAAGAGTTTTAATTAATCTTTTTATCAAATTCACAGACTCTTAAAATTCTAAGTTCACTCCCCAGTTCCCCCTCAACAGTAGAAAAAATCATAAAAGATAACTAAATAAAAGTTCCAACAAGCCTTAGGGCCAAGTTATTGTTACTGTTGGTTTGTGTTTGTCATTGTTATTCCCTGTTGATACAATGTCTTCCTAAGGAAGATCTGGCTATGAAGCAATTGTCCATCCCTGACCATATTATTCATATCATAACCACTATGCAAGTGGGTGCTGGGGAGCAGGTGGAGGGAAACAGAAAAAAAAAAAATTAGAAACCACACACCAAGAAAGAGAAATGCTTCCAGCACCAAGGCCCAATAAACTCCTGTCTGACTGAGCTGCACAAACCTTTGTTATTTATGAATAGGACATGAATAGTGGCATGGAACTATGGAGCTTGCAGTTCAATAAGTTAACTAGTCTTCTGTGGAGACCTAGTGTGTTGTTATCAAGTGGGCCTCTGGTTGTCTAATTCTCAGGACTTATGATGATTTTTGAAATCTTCTGCCTTTTACTACAAAATTCTGTTCATTAACTGTTGAAATTATAACTCTGTACTTCCAAACTAGTTTCAGGCAGGGCCTTACTCTACCTGTGGACATTATTCATGCCGTCTTCTTGGAACGATCACAGCTTCATATATGTCCAACAAGGGATCGTTAGATAAAATGACAAAGTGACAAAATAATTGTGGATAATACTGGGATAAAATGTATTTTGATAAAATATACAACCCCTACCAAACTATACTTGATGTTGTGCAGTAATGACTTCTGTGTCTCTCATAGATACAATTTTAACCTCCAATACGCAACACCTCAAATTCAAACACCTAAGCTAGGTCACTAAAACAAATGGAAAATGTGGAAATTTGGAATATTTATCAATAAAAGGAACAGAACTAATGAAACAAATATAACTCCAAAATCATTCCTCTTGCATTTATCTTGTGTAAAACAATGGATGGCTTGATGATTCTAACTGACATAAAGGCATTTACTTTTCAAATACTTATTATGAATATAAAACACTCTCAAAATCAGTGGGAAAGAGAAAATTGATAGAGTTGCCATCTAGACTGGGATAAAAATTGAAAACAAATTTTGAAAGGAGCATCTATTTCTAACTTGATAGTGTAGTAGTCTAAGTCTCTAAGTCAGTCACCCTACAATGCAAACTCACAGATAACTTGTTTTAACATTATTGAAACAAGAGTAATAAATTCAATGAAAATTCCACTTCAACTTGACATTATACATTAAGAAGTACAAATAATGCATCTCCCTTTTTAACTTCCAAACAACTCTCGCAATATTGGTGCTAAAACAACAAAGAAAAAAATTATAGGCCAGTTTTTTGTTTATAAAACCGCAAGGATTAATTCTATAATAGAATGTAGGAAAGTATATTTTTTATATGTTTAAATGCAAATATATGCATAATTTTACATGAATATAAAAGGATCTTAGCCTCCACACTTTGCTGTTTTCCATTACTATTACATCATAGAATAAAATATGCACAAAATCAGAAGAGAATATGCCAAACTGCTTTATTCTTTTTGCAAATAAGAAACAAACTGAAACTCAGTGAAGATTAATAAGTTGTATGATTACTCTAAAGGTGAATTAGACACTAGATTGATGAATAGACTAAAGAACTCTAAAATATGTATTAAAGAAAAAATTGTGTATAAACAAAACTGCAAATGTATGAAATGTATGAAAGATTTAGGCATAGGAAATCTTTTATCACTGAGCTGCAGGAGCAAGATGAGTCAAGAAAAATGATAGGGGCCAGAACTTTTAGAAAGTCAAAGAACCTTAAATAGAAGTAATGGATAGTCACTGGCGTATTGTAAGAGGGAGTAACTTGTTCTGGTGTCAGTTTTAAGAAGACCTCTCCACTGCTGTGTGAATGATAGAACCAAAAAGAGAGAGGCAGATTCACCAGTGTGGGGCTGCCTCAGTTATTCAGACACTTGGTCACCAAAACTGGTTGTTTAACCATTCAATTAGATAAAAAATGACTTCAGCATACACGCTGGAAAATATTTATTTTTGAGTGATATACACGACTACTAGCTTGATCAACATGCATATTCTAAATCAGGTACAACAATGTAAGAAGAATGTAAAATGAATGTATATAACTATAAATATATAGTTATATATCATATATCACATATAATAATTATTAAACTATTCTTAAACCAATCATGAATTGAAAACATCCTAAGTCAAAAATATCTTTAATACATCTAACCTACTGAACATCATGGCCTAGCATGGCATACTTGATTGATTGATTGACTGACTGATTGATGGAGACAGAGTAATGCCATGCCACCGAGGCTGGAGTACAGTGGCGTCATCTCGGCTCACTGAAACCTCTACTTGCTGTGTTCAAGTGATTCTTGTCCCTCAGCCTCCCCAGTAGCTGAAATTACAGGCCACTGCCACCACACCCAGCTAATTTTTATATTTTTAGTATAGAAGAGGTTTCGCCATCTGGCTAGGCTGGTCTGAAACTCCTGGCCTCAAGTGATGTGCACATCTCGGCCTCCTAAAATGCCGGGATTACAGGTGTGAACCACCATGCCCAGCTGTGTAGTCTACTTTAAATGTGCTCAGTACACATATTTTAGTTTACACTTGGGTAGAAATCATCTGGCAACATAGTACATTGTAAGGTATTGGTTGTTTACCCATGTGATCACATGGTTGACTGGGAACTGAGGCTCACTACCACTGCCCAGGATAGCAAAAGATTATCATAAAGTAAATCATATCATTAGTCTTTGAAAAGATCAAAATTCAAAATTCGACATATGGTTTCTACTAAATGCAATTTGGTTTGGCACCATGATAAATTTGAAAAATTGTGTTAATAATTGAAACATCATAAGTCAGAGACCATCTGTATGTATAATTATAAACATATTTGTATTTTTGCTTGTTGAATTGTTTAAGTTTCTTATAGGTTCTGGATATTAGACCTTTGTCTGACACAGTTTGCAAATATTTTCTCCCATTCTGTCAGTTGTCTATTTACTCTGTTGATCTTTTCTTTTGCTGTGCAGAAGCTCTTTAATTAAGTCTCACTTGTCAAATTTTGTTTCTGTTGCAATTGTTTTTGAGGGCTTACTCATAAATTATTTGCCAGGGCCAATGTACAGAATGTTTTCCCCTAGGTTTTCTTCTAGTATTCTTATAGTTTGAGGTCTTATATTTAAATCTTTGGTTCATCTTCAGTTAATTTCCACATATGGTGAGACAGGGACCCAGTTTCTTTCTTTTGCATATGGCTAGCCAACTACCCCAGACTGTTTATTGAATAAGGACTTTTTTCCCCAATACTTATTTTTGTCAATTTTGTCAAAGATCAGGTGGCTGGAGCTATGTGGCTTTATTTCTGGGTTCTATATTCTGGTCCATTTGTCTATGTGTCTATTTTGGTGCCAGTACCATGCTGTTTTGGTTACTGTTGCTTTAGAGTATAGTTTGAAGTCAGGTAATAAGATGCCTCCAGTTTTGTTCTCTTTGTTTAGGGTTGCTTTGGCTCTTTATTGATTTATATGTATTTTAGAATCATTTTTGTCTAATTATGTGAAAAATGATGTTTGTATTTTGATTGTAATATAATTGAATCTGTAGATTGCTTTGGGCATTATGGCCATTTTAGTGATATTAATTCTTCCAAACCATGAGAATAGAATGTTCTTTCCATTTGTTTGTGTTATCTATGATTTATTTCAGTGATGTTTTGTAGTTCTCTTCATAAAGATCTTTCACCTCCTGGGTTAGATGTATTCCTAGGTATTACATTTTTTGTGTCTATGGTAAATGGTATTGTGTTATTGATTTAACCTTCATCTTGAATGTTACTGTTGTATAGTAATGCTACTAATTTTTGCACATTGATTTTGTGTACTGAAACTTTACTAAAGTCATCTATCAGTTCTGGGAGACTTTTGGTGGAGTCTTCAGTGTTTGGTAGGTATAGAATTTTATCTTTAGTGAAGAGAGATCATTTGACTTTTTCTTTTCCTGTTTGGATGCCTTTTATTTCTTTCTATTGCCTGATTGTTCTGGCTAGGATTTCCAGTACTATGTTGAATAGAAGTTGTGAGAGTGCCCCATTAAAAAGTGAGCAAAATACATGAACAGATACTTCTCTAGAGAAGACAAATAAGTGGCCAAGAAACATATGAAAAAATGCTCAACACCATTAATCATCAGAAAAATGCTAATCAAAACCACAGTTAGATACTATCTCATAATCAGTCTGACTATTATCAAAAAGTCAAAAAAACAACAGTTGCTGGCAAAGGTGCAGAGAAAAGGGAAGGTTTATACACCACTGGTAGGAAGGTAAATTAGTTCAGCCACTGTGGAAAGCAGTTTGGAAGTTTCCCAAAGAATCTACAATAGAACTACCATTCAACCTAGCAATCCCACTACTAGACATATAGCTCAAGGAAAGTAACTTGTTCTACAAAAAAGACATGTGCACTTCTACATTCATTGTTATACTATTCACAATAGCAAAGACATGGAATCAACTTAGGTGCCCATCAGTGCTGGATTGGGTAAAGAAAATGTGGTACATATACATCATGGAATGCTGCAGTCATAAAAAAGGATGAAAGTATGTCCTTCACAGCTACATGGATGCAGCTGGAAGTCATTATCCTAAGTGAATTTATGCAGGAACAGAAGGTAACCAAACACTGCAGGTTCTCACTTATAAGTGGGAGCTAAGCAGTGAGTATACGTGGACAAAAGCATGGCAAAAATAGACACTGGGAATTGTTGCAGGTGGGAGAAGAGGAGGAGAGCAAAGGCTGAAAAAGTCCCTACTGTGTACTATGTTCACTACCTGGGTGATGGGATCATTTGTACCCCAAATCTCAGTATCTACAATACACCTATGTAAACAAACCTATACATGTACCCCCTGAATCTAAAATGAAAGTTGAAGATATAAAATAAAAACAATATAAATATATACAATATATTATTACGTCATAATTATTGTGTTATTTTTGAGGATAGTGCTTGTCTTCTCTTTTTAACCTAATGTATATTATGATTTCCTAGAATTAAGACCACGAGATATGTCCTCTCCCTGATGTTTGCTGGTGATTGCATCATTATTTTATTATTTCTTCATAGGAAAGTTTTAAAGTCACATATACATTTGATGTAGTTGATTTAGTTAAGTTTAATATTTTATAAATCAAACCCAGACATACAGTAATATGACACTTTATACTGAGCCAAAAGATTAAGTGAAGGTTTTAGTGTCTGCTGTACTTTCACCCTTACCTTGCTTCCCTCTGTTCACCTCTTGTATCATCAGTGACATATGCATAGAGGAAAAGTATCAATATCAATTAGAATATTAAATACCAATAAAGACCTGTAGACTGCCTACTATTATTAGACCTTTCAATAATATAGTACATTTCCTTGGGATTGTAGAAATTAATATGATAAGAAGCTAAGTTTACTTGCTGAAGACTTGGGTGGGTGAAGTAAGGAAAAAGAAAAATTCAAGAATAACCTCATTAAGGAAATATCCAATATAATCTAAGGTAATCCTGAAAATAAAGGATATTTGCTGATATTTATCTACTGACTAAAGTTTACAAGAAAATTTTGTAGATATTAGAACTAGAATTTAGTTATCCTACACATTTTAGTTGAATATAGGAGGAATGTAATATTAGCTTTGAATTTTCTGAATCTCTTTGGAATTGTTTGAGATTCACTGAAGCTTTCTTGGCTTTTTTACTGAACTATGATTGTATGGGCTTAAAAAGTCCCTGGTGAGAATCTATCCAGTCTATGATTGGATAGACTAAATTGTGCACCCCCCATCAAATTTATATGTTGAAGTTCTAACCCCCAGTGTGACTGTTTTTCAAGACAGGGCCATTAATGAGGAAATTATGGTTAAATTATTTTCTTTTTTAACCTCTTGTGCCTTATGATTTCCTAGAACTAAGAACAAGAGAAGTGTCATCTCCCTGATGTTTGTGGGTTCCTTCATCATCATTTTAAAAAATCATTTATTCATAGTAATGTTTTAAAGCCACATACCCACGTTATTAGAGTTTACTTAGTTTAAGATTTTTGTAAATTAAGCTCAGATATACAGTAGTGTGACACTATAACTGGTGAAGACCTAATTCAATAGGACTGATGTCATTAAGAGGAGGAGACACTAACGAAAACACCATGTAAGGCACAGCAAGAAGCCACCATCTGTAATCCCAAGAGAGAGGCTTCACCAAAAACCAAATCTGATGACACCTTGATCTTGGACTTCAAGCCTCTAGAAGTATGAAATAAATTCTATTATTATAACCCAGTTTGTGACATTTTTGTTACAGCAACCAGAGTAGATTAATACAATAATATTTAAGTAATAAACACATCTAATTGGTATTCCAGCCACAGCCATATTGGTTTGTGCATTTTAAGGAGCAAATTCAGACATATTCTTATGTATCTGAGTATAATCTATTTCTTAAATCCATTGATGAACCTAGATTACTTGAAGACAATTTTTATTGTTTTTGAGATGTTCTTAAAATCTATAACATCATAATATGATGCAAAACAATGTGCGTCTTATGCATACATGCTTGCTAGTAGTTTGACTTAAACTGTAGTCATTTATGTTATGACACAGTCTTGGAATTTATTTCCATAACCATACATTTTAAGTAAAATATGGACATTTGATTTAATCTTATCAAGATTAATAGACATGCCTCACTTAACCTTAACAGTTAAAGAATTTGAGAAACTTTTAAAAAACTGTCTCAGCAATAGAATAAAATATTAATATCCAAATGAATATATTATAAATATAGATTTTAGAGAAAATGAGAAAGGAAGATGGCACTTGACATGGTTTCCCTTTGATTCTTAAAAAAAAAAATCAATCAACACACAAAAATCCATTAACCTTTAGAAGATCCTGTAAGGCTACTTGGGTCACCAAGTGTAATATGTAATTCCCAGAAGTACTTTACAACATATTTTCTGAGGATTCGATGGAATAAATGAGAAGAAACAACTAACAATATTCTGATAAGCTGTCAATAGGAAAACAAATCCATCTGAAACATTACTGTTAAATGTCAAATTTTAAATGAAAAATAATTATCATGAACAAGATCCACAAAAGTAACATTCATTATAATAATGTAGATTTTTTTCTTGTGTCATATAAGCTTTAGAGAAAAATATAAATAATAGACTTTTGTTATTTTCAAAATCGTTAACATGTAAGAGACTTGGAGTTCAGAACCTGCATAAGCATTTGCTTATTGGGGAGTGGTGATTGTTTCTTTTCAAAGGTAGATGTTGTAGAATGAGTAGGGGACTTAAGCGACAACAAAGGATTTAAATATTATTTGAAGTTTCAGTTACACCATAATATGGACCAGGAAACTGTCTAGGATTCAAATAAATATTCTGAATCACAGACTACCATAGGCCAACACATGACATCAGTTACCTAGAAGATGGCCAGGTAGGAACAACAGCTTCACAGTACAGCATTGTCAGTCATGTCTTTCAGCAAGAACCCTGGTGGCAGCAGTTCCTAAAGTAGTCTCGAGGACAGTTTGGGAGCTAGTCTCTCCTCAGCGAACAGTCCAGGTGTGAATAGAGGAGATGCATATTAGGCAGGTGTGGGAGCTGCCCTCACATAACATCCTCTGGATTAAAACCTTTATTTCCCATAGCAGTAAATATCACCTTTAACATTCCTTTGTACAGTACTATTTAGCCTTCCCACTACAAGAGTTATGTCTTGAGAAATACCCAATTCCATAGTGTCCACACTGGGTATTTAAGGTTCATTCATAGTTCCCAGTAGCCTGGATGACATTCTTCTATTAGGAATCATTTCTTTGTTATAAATAAATAGGCTGCCTAAACAATAATTGAATTCCAGTCATCAGATTACCATAGTGACAGAGGTGAACACTTTATCTCCAAACTTCACATTCCCATGCAACAGAGAAAATTATTTTTTAATCTATGTATTTGTATACACCACGTTCCTCATTGAGGACAACAAAAATTGCAAAATACAAATTCTTGAATTATTTTTCTATTTAATATAACACAATTATTTTAATTTTTATCCACAGAAGCAAAAGTATAAAGGTATTTTTCAAAGGAATACTAAAAGGAATGATTTTCCATTCTAGGTCAGAAATGTAAATCTATAAAGTATAAAACTTTTGTAGTATGATACAAAATTTAGAGAACTAAAATAATGCAACAATAAACACTAAAAGGTACGCATATTTAGGACATATGTACGTAAGCTTATATTTTGTGTACATATATGCATGTATACATGTAAATACATATTATACATGTATGTGTCACATACATATATAATAAAATATGTAACTATGTAATATAATACAAATATAATATATATGTTTACATAGTTGTAACAAATCAAAGATGAAGAGCATTATCAATCAATAAATTGAGTGACATTGAAAAATATGTTAAATCACAGATCAATGGCATGTACAGAAGTGAATACACTATGTATTAATTCATTAAATATAAAAATTATGAGCCATTCAAAAGTATTAAAAAAGGACATTTAAATGCTTATTAAACCTCTAGTACAATGGTTTATTGAAAATAATTTTCAAAGAAAATGTGTGGGCTCTTAGTGTTAAATTCCATTTCAACAAATAATAAGTTTCTATCATGTCCCCGAGATTATCTTATATTTTTAAATAAACTTTTAACTTTTGAATGTCAAAAAAAAGCAAAGATGTTTCTGGTTTTTACCTTTATTTTTCCTTAGCTTTTGCTGTTAGACACTTCCGAAGAAAATTTGTGATCTGTCCCTAGATAGTATTTTATATTTCGAGGTATATATTTTCTCTGTGGATCCTATCCTCATTTAATCATTTTTTTCTTGTCCATCATGTCAGAGGAAGCAGTTCTTACGTGCCTAGGCTCTGAGTTATTACACATCAGTCTGAAACATTTCTCTGTAATTACCTGTTGTTACAATGGATTTATTACTTAACATCTTTAAGCCTACATTTTCTTCTCATTTAGATAATTCCTAATCCATGAAGTAGTTGTAAACATGAGTGTAAACACTCAGTAAAGGTTAGTTGCCATTATAAACATTTTTCAATGTCTCTTCTTTTATAAAATTATATTACTACAGGTCAGGTGCAGTGGCTCACGCCTGTAATCCCAGCACTTTGGGAGGCTGAGGCAGGCAGATCACGAGGTCAGGAGATTGAGACCATCCTGGCTGACATGGTGAAACTCCATCTCTACTAAAAATACAAAAAATTAGCTGGGTGTGGTGGCAAGCACCTGTAGTCCCAGCTACTCTGGAAGCTGAGACAGGAGAATCACTTGAACCTGGGAGGCGGAGGTTGCATTGAGCCGAGATTGTACCACTGCACTCCAGCCTGGGTGACATAGTGAGACTCTGTCTCAAAAAAAAGATACATACATATATATATAATATACATATTATATATCTTTTATATATACTATATATGCATATTATATATATAATATATATATAAAAAAACTGCATAGTATACTATTTTCCCCTACCTTGAGTTACCTAGAAAATTTTAAGGGTCTTATATGTTTTTCCCTTTTACTTGGGATTCTTTTGTCAGAATTAAAAGATTTTGTATCTGATTGTAAATTTGAATGTTTACAATGATATGAGATAGTAATGTGTAATTTTACATGATGCTCCTTGATCTAAAAAGATGTAAAAAAATGTTTCTGATAATAATACTGGGAAACATTATGCACCAACATCACTCCTAAATTATCCTGAGGTGATATTTTTATAAAAGAGACTTAGTTAAACATGAAAGATATTTGCATTTTCTACGGAAAGTGTTTTTTTTTTTTTTTAGACAAAGTCTCACTCTGCCACCCAGGCTAGAGTATAGTAGCATGATCTCGGCTCACTGCAACTTCCTCTTCCCCGGTTCAAACACTTCTTCTGCCTTAAACTCCTGAGTAGCTGGGACCACAGGCACGCAGCACCACGCCCGGTTAATTTTTGTATTTTTAGTAGAGACGGTGTGTCACCACATTAGCCTGGTTCGTCTTGAACACCTGACCTTAGGTGATCCGCCCACCCTCGCCTCCCAAAGTGTTGGGTTTACAGTCTTGAACCACCACACCCAACCCAGAAAGTATTTCTTAATGAAAGTGAAAGTATCACTAGGCTGCCACTTTCACATGTGACTATTGTTTGCCAGTGACCAAGTGCTCACAATTATCCATAACTTACCCACCCATTTGGCTTGTCAAGACTTCTGTCAGACTCCTCTCCACCCCGCAATTTCCTCAACTCTATTTTGTCCCCATATATAAGCAAGTACTAAGATGCAGAGCATTAGTTTTCAGCAATTCACACTAAGAATTGTCAGACCACCTAAATATATGCTGTTAAGCCTCTATGATCCTGCTGTCTGCTCACCTTCAGTGCTCATAAAGTTCATGCTACACATATTTAATGTTTAACCCTTTCTTCGAAAGAAAGGTATTTTTATCTTTGATTTTTGAGATGCCTAGAAATTCAGAGGTCAAAGTGTGTATTAGTTTGTTTTGTGTTGCTAAAACAGAATACCACAGAATAGGTATATACGTGTGTGTGTGTGTGTGTGTGTGTGTGTGTATATATATATATTCTCTACAGGCTGAAAAGGCCAAGAACAAGAGACTCACATTTGATGGGGGGGTCTTCTTGCTGAGTCTCCCCATGAAAGAAGACAGAAGAGCGAGAAAGCCTGAGAGAGAGAGCTATAGAGCAAGGGAAGGTTGAACTTATTTTTATAATAAGCTGACTCTTGGCAATAACTAACCCATTTCCATAATGATTACACTCATCCATTCAAGAGGGTAGAGCCCTCATGATGTAATCACTTCTTATCAGGCCCACCTTTAAACACTTTTGAACTGGGGATTACATTTCTAACACATGAACTTTGAGGGATACAAATAAATAGTAAAATGACCTCCCTATTGCAGTAGTCTTTTCAAATAAAGTCTTTCCTTACATAAATCCAGATTTGTTTATATTTGCCATGGACATCATTTCTGGATTATCTGTTAGATTTTGGTGTAGTTATCTAAAGTTTGAAAATTTATAAAATATTGTTTGACAGATGATATGGTTTGGCTGCGCTTCCACCCAAATCTCACCTTGAATTGTAATAATCCCCACATGTCAAGGGCAGGGCCAGGTGGAGATAATTGAATCATGGTAGCAGTTTCCCCCATACCGTTCTCATGGTACTGAATAAGTCTCATGAGATCTGTTGGTTTTATAAATGAGAGTACCCCTACAGAAGCTCTCTTGCCTGCTGTCATGTAAGAGGTAACCTTGCTTCTCATTCTCCTTCTGCCACGATTGTGAGGCCTCCCCAGCCATGTGGAAAAGTGAGTCTACTAAAACTCTTTCCTTTATAAATTACTTAGTCTTGGGTATGTCTTTATTAGCAGTGTGAGAACAGACTAATACAGTAAATTGGTACCAGTCGAGTGGAGTGCTGCTCTAAAGATACCTGAAAATATGAAAGTGACATTGGAACTGGGTAACAGGCAGAGGTTGGAACGGTTTGTGGGGTTCAGAGGAAGACAAGAAAATGTGGGAATGTTTGGATCTTCCTAGACACTTGTTGAATGGCTTTGACCAAAATACTGATAGTGATATGTACAGTAAAGTCCAGGCTGAAGTGGTCTCAGGTGGAGATGAGGAACTTCTTGGGAACTGGGGCAAAGGAGACTCTTGCTCTATTTTAGCAAAGAGACTGGAAGCATTTTGTCCCTGCCCTAGAGATGTGTGGAACTTTGAACTTGCAAGAGATGATTTAGGGCAAGTGGTAGAAGAAATGTCTAAGCTGCAAAGTGTTCAATAGATGACTTTGGTGCTGTCAAAAGCATTCAGTTTTATGTATCTACAAAGATATGATTTGGAATTGGAACTTATGTTTAAAAGGGGAGCAGAACATAAAAGTTTGGAAAGTTTGCAGTCTGATGGTGCAATAGGAAAGAAAAGCCCATTTCCAGAGGAGAAATTCAAATCTGCTGGCTAAATTTGCATAGGTAATGAGGAGCCGAATGTTAATCACCAAAACGATGAAGAAAATGTCTCCAGAGCATGTCAGATGTCTTCAAGACAGCTCCTCCCATCAAAGACCTGGAGGCCAAGAAGGAAAAACAGGCTTCAAGGGTCAGGCCCAGGGCCTTGCTGCTTCGTACAGCCTTAGGAGTTGGTGCCCTGCATCTCAGCCATGGCTAAAGGGGTCAAATTAAAGCTCAAGCACTCACTTCAGAGGATCCAACCCCCAAGTTTTAGCAGCTTTCATGTGGTGTTGAGCCTGCAGGTGTACTGATGTCAAGAATTGAGGTTTCAGAACCTCTTCCTGGATTTCAGAGGATGTATGGAAACACCTGGATGTCCAGGCACAAGTCTGATGCTGGAATGGAGCCCTCCAGAAGAACCTGTATAGGGCAGTGTGGAAGGGAAATATGAGTCTCCACTGTGTCACTACCTAGTGGAGCTGTGAGAAGAGGGCCACCATCTTACAGACCCCAGAATGGTAGATTCAACAGCTTTCACAGTGCACCTGGAAAGGCTCCAGACACTCAAGGCCAGACAGTGAAAGCCGCCAGGAGGGAGCTATACCTTTCAAAGCCACAGGGGCAGAACTGTTCAAGCATCAGTGTGACCAGCCACCTCTAGCATCAGTATGACCTGGATGTGAGACATGGAGTCAAATGAGATCATTTTGGAGCTGTAATATTTGACTGCCTGCTGGAGTTTGAACTTTCATGGAGCCTGTAGCTGCTTCATTTTGGCCAATTTCTTCCATTTGGTACAGGTGTATTTACCTAATGCCTGTACGCCCATTGTATCCAGGAAGTAACTAACTTGCTTTTGATTTTACAGGCTCATAGACAGAAAGGACTTGCCTCATCTCAAATGAGACTTTGGACTGTGGACTTTTCATTTAATGCTGAAATCAGTTAAGACTTTGGGGAATTGTTGGGAAGGCATGATTGGTTTTGAAATGTGAGGACATAAGATTTGGGAGGGGCCAGGGGTGGAATGATATGATTTGGCTGTGTCTCCGTCCAAATCTCACTTTGAACTGTAATAATCCCCACATATCCAGGGCAGGCCCAAATGGAGCTAATTGAATCATGGATGTGGTTTCCGCCATACTATTCTCTCCCATAGTGAATAAGTCTCACCAGGTCTGATACTTTTATAAATGGGAAGTTCCCCTGCACAAGCTCTCTCGTCTGCTGCCATGTAAGACTTTGCTTCTCATTTCCCTTCCACCATGATTGTGAGGCCTACCCAGCTATATGGAACTGTGAGTCAACTAAACCTCTTTCCTTTATAAATTACCCCGTCTTGGGCATGTCTTTATTAGCAGTATCCAAACAGACTAATACAACAGGCTTTTTTTCCCTTTATTTTATATTTTCCTGAAAGATAAATATTGAATTTCAAAGATTTTTAAAAAATTCTTTTTAAGGTTTCTTTTAAATTTTAAAAAGATTTCCTTTTTAGCTTTTTTGTTTTAAAGACTCATTTAAAATGACTTTATAATATCACCGCAGGGACAATAATGCTAAAATAACAGAGCTAGACTCTTCTTCCACTTTGTGAATAATGGAGGGATCAAAGTCATTCATACCCAGATTTCCATTCGTAAGCTATACAACATTACAAACAAATTAACACTGAGATTACTTGTCTTATTTTACTTAAGTAAAAGCTTGTTATTCATTGTGACTAGAATTGTGACAATTAGACTTATTCTCTGAATGTATTAAAATAAATAATTTCTACAATTAAAACAAGTACACTATTTCTATAGCAAATGTGGAAAGTATTCCTCTATCTTCATTTAAATTCATAATAATTTTAGTAACCCCTATTTAAATACATCCAGGTTAACAAATCAAAATACCATTTACTGGGTAGCTTGTAAACAACATAAATTCATTTGTTACAGTTCTAGACACTGAGAAGTTCAAGATCAAAATATTGGCAGATTCAGTGTCTGGCAAGGACTCAGTTTCTTATAGACAGCCCCTTCTCACTGAGTTCTCACATGGTGGAAGAGGCAAAGCAGATCCCTGGGGACACTCTGGGCAACTAATCCCCTTCATGAGGGGTTTACCCAAAAACCTTACTTCTGATCACCTTTCAAAGACTTCACTTTCCCATTACAATGATGCTGGGGATTGGGATTCCTCATATAAATTTAGGGGGGGGATATAAACTTTCAAATTATATCAACCCTATCCTTGCTTTTTTACTACCTCAGAAAGCAGTAATATTAAGGCACATTTTCTATAGGTGCAGAATCTCCATTATATCATTTTAACAATCATAACTTGATCATATTATATATATATATATACACACACACACACATTTATTTATTCACACTTACTTTTGTCAAAGTTCTTTCAATCATCCATTAATTATCCGCTAAGTATCAGGGTTACTCAACTCTCTAACAAAACTACATACATAAAAAGTCTATACATGATGTACGTAGAGTTGTTAGAGACTCTGAAAACCTCTATTGTACATTTAAATCTCTTTCTTTTTGCTCTGGGACCACAGAAAATTACATGCATTTGCTCTGTAGACTTGATTAATTTCTTCATATTGCTCTAGAACAGCCTGGCTCTTCTCTTTTCATTGGCCTTCTCAATAGAGCTTGGCTTATCTCATGACCCATATGCTTCATTGAGCCTTTTCTCAAGACTTTCATTTGCACTTAAAATCATCTGCATAAAATAGCTTTAGCATCTTTACCTTATATTTCTACTTAACTGCCTCATGTGTGTATTTTTTACTCCTCATCTACGTTGTAATTCCTTTTTGAAAAGATACTTAATTCTCCTTTTAATTTCCCAGCATGTCCTCATGCTGGACATCATAGTGATGGAGTCTGTGAAGGATTTCTTCTTACATATCTGTAAAATACTGTGACCTTCATTTTAAGTTATGCTGAAAAATGTTATTCATCCCTTAAAACTTCCTTATACAACTTCTATTTATACAATACAGTAGGAATTTATCTGTTCTCTTCTTGTAAAATTTTTAAACAGAAAATATATAAAACAATTTTAAAAGTTTTTTGATAAGTAATGGACTACATGAGATTTTTAGGATACATTGTCACATGGATGTTAATTTTGAGGAACTATAATTAATAGTTATATTAATAGTGAAAAGAAATAGAATACATAATTTTGCTAACAAATTCATAAAATTATAAACGTATGTTTTTGACATAGAAAGCAAATCCTATGAACTAAAAATTATTAATGATGCTAATGCATTCTATTACTATTTTGAAAATTGATTTTGATGTTGACATGTAAGCTTTCAGTTTATATTTAAAAAACAAAGCAATTAAAATACGAATAAAATAATTTACATATTTTACAAATATAAAATTATAAAAAACATTTAAAATTATTTGAATACTCATTGAAACTAATTTTTCATAAAGTTATAATTATAAGCAGCTCTAAGAATTATCTTCTTATTAAACATCTGTAGATACATATTTCACTATAGTAAAGGTAACGAGCTAGCCACAAAATGTGTGATACAACTTAAAATGCAACATTTTTTTAGGAGAATCATACCTAGCAGACATTATTTCCCATTTTCCTGTTTTGTTTTGGCCACAAATTGTTTTACCATAGAAAGTACATTGGTCATTAGTATATTTAGTATTTTGCCTTTGTATTAGTCCATTCTTGTACTGCTATGAAGAAATATCCAAGACTTAGTGCATTACAAAGAAAAACAGCTTTAACGGACTCAGAGTTTCACATGGTTGGGGAGGCCTCACAATCATGGCGGAAGGTGAAGAAGCAGCAAAGGTGTGTCTTACATGGTGGCAGGTAAGAAAGCATGTGCCGAGAACTGCCCTTTCATAAAACCTTCAGTTCTCATGAGACTAATTCACTATCAGGGGAACAGCATGGGAAATACCTGCCACCATGATTCAATTACCTCTCACTGGGTCTCTTCCTTGAAACATGGGGATTATGGGAGGTACAATTCAAGGTAAGATTTGGGTGGGGACACAAGTAAACTGTATCTTTCCACCCTGGTTTCTCCCAGATTTCAGGTCCTCACATTTCAAAACCAATCATGCCTTGCCAATAGTCCCCCAAAATCTTAACTCATTTCAGCATGAGTTAGACTAAAAATTCCAACTCCAAAGACTCATTTGAGACAAGACAAATGCCTTCCATTGATAAGCCTAGAAAATCAAAGCAAATTAGTTAAGTTCTTAGATACAATGGGGGTACAGACATTGGATAAATACACTCATTCCAAACGGGAGAAATTGGCTAAAATGAAGGGGCTGAGGGCCTATGCAAGTCTGAAATCCAGCAGGGCAGTCAAATCTTAAAGCTTTGAAATGATCTCTTTTGGCTCCATATTTAACACCCAGGTCATGCCGAGGTGGGTTCCTACAGCCTTAGGCAGCTCCCTCCCTGTGACACCTCCTTCTTGCTACTTTTATAGGCTTACCTTGAGTGTCTGTGGCTTTTCCACGTGCATGGTGCAGATGTTCCAAAGTTTCCCACATTTTTGTGTCTTCCTCTGAGCTCTCTGAACTGTTCCAACCTCTGCTTGTTACCCAGATCCAAAGGTGCTTCCACATTTTCGGGTCCTTACATCAGTACCCCACTCTACTGGTACCAATTTACTGTATTAGTGTATTTTCATGCAGCTCTGAAGAAATACCTGAGACTGAATAATTTATAAAGAAAAAGAGCTTTAAAGGACTCACAGTTCTACATGGTTGGGGAGCCCTCACAATAATGGCAGAAGGCAAAGGAAAAGCAAAGGCATGTCTTACATGGTGGCAGGTAAGAGAGCCTGTGCAGGGGAACTACCCTTTTATAAAACCATCAGTTCTGGTGAGACATATTCACTACCATGAGAGAAGCATAGGAAATACGTGGCCCTATGATTCAATTACCTCCCACTGGGTCCCTCTCCTGACACATGAGAATTATGGGAGCTACAATTCAAGATGAGATTTGGGTAGAGACAAAGCCAAACCATATCATGGGGTAAGGAGATGTTAAAATTAGCAAAGAAGAATTTTAAAATAGCTATCATTATTTTTCTCAATAATGTAAAAAAATGCTTTCAATGATAGAGATGATATAAAAGGTCTGCATAAAAATAGAAACCATAAAAAAATGAAAATTTCAGAGCTTAAAATGTAATACATTGGGTAAAAAACAATGACTAAATAGATGTATTTAGAAAAGATATTACAGAACAGATGTAGTTAACTTTAAGATGAATGAACTAAAATCATCTAATTGGAAGAAGAAAAAAAAATTTAAATGAAAAGGAGCAGAGCCTAAGAGATCTTTGAGACATCATCTAAAGAAGGCACATATGCATAATTAAAGTTCTTAACAAGAGGAGAGAAAGAGACAGGAAAGAAATTGAAGAACAGTGGCCAAAAAAATCCAAAATTTCATGAAGAAAATAAATTTTTATAATTGAAAAGCTCAGCAAACCTAAGACAATATGAATACAAAGTAAACTATGGCTTTGCCTAAAAATTAGAGCAAGTTTAAATTAAAACAAATATAAATAGAATATTGTAGAAATAGAGAAAATGCCATAATACACATAAAGGAAGAAAAATTTAGATTGCCAGTAAATATTCATCAAAAACTGCTAAGGCCAGAAGATAGTGGACCAGCCTCTTTAATGCACTGAGAGAAAAATAACCTGCAAACTCAGAAGTCTATATTCAGCAAAAATATCACTGAAACAGTAGATGAAATAAACAGATTCTTAGACAAGCCGAAGCTTAGAGAATTTATTGACAGCAAAGTTTCACCTCAAGATATACTAATGGACATTCTACATTGTAAGAAAATAACATCAGATCTTCATGAAGATCTAAGGTCTAGAGAAATAAATAAAGATAACCAAAAATGAGAAATACCTAGATACACATAAAAATATAATTTTTCTCTTCATTTATTTAAAAGCAGAAAGAATATTTTTAAAAATGTCACAGTTTGTGTGTGTATGGGAGGGGTGGGTTTCTCATATATGTAGACAGGTTCCATACGATAACTATAGCATGAATTACAGATTGGGACTTAGTTAATGGACCCTAGGATTTCAAGGTTGCTGTATTATATGTGATATGATAAAATATTAACGCTAAGTAGATTG
Organism: Macaca fascicularis; assembly: GCF_037993035.2. Lineage (NCBI taxonomy): Eukaryota > Metazoa > Chordata > Mammalia > Primates > Cercopithecidae > Macaca > Macaca fascicularis. The sequence continues at coordinate 72,780,975 of NC_088391.1, read as the reverse complement.
TGAAAACTTAAGAATGATTAATATAATCTCTAGATCAATTATACATGCAAAATACCCTTCCAAATAGCTATAACAATACAACCAATCAATAAAATGGAATTTTAAACTTATACAGACCCTTTGGAAAATTATATGGTAATACATCTCAGCTTATTTTAGGATTCTTATTTATTAACCACCTAATGATTGGCACTTAAACACATATAGAGCAAAACTGTGTTTTTACAGAAAATGCTGGATGAAAATACTAACAATGGTTATGAAGTATATAGTTTCATATTTACTCAATTTTGGAATTTTAAAGTTGTATGTATACTATCGTGGGTATTATTACTATTAATACATTATAACTTCCATTGAGGTTGTAAAGACTGTCTTTCAGTTATTCAGTCCTTATCTTTTTTTCTTTCTCTCACAAACATATACAAATACAGAATTCAGGCTTTTGATTTTCTGTCACTGCTTTCTGCAATGTTACTGTATTTCTCTCTCAAATTTCGCTTGATTGCATTAGTCCATTCTCACATCACAATACATAAATACCTGAGACTGGGTCATTTTTAAAGAGATTTAATTGGCTCACAGTTCCACCGGCTATATAGGACATATGACGCTGGCTTCTGTTTGGCTTCTGGGGGAGGCATCAGGAAATTTACAATCATGGCAGAAGGCAAAGGGGGATCCCCCACTTTACGTGGCCAGAGCAGGAACAAAGAGAGACAATGAAGGAAGGGAGGTGCCACACAATTTTAAACCATAAAATCTCATGAGAACTCACTCACTATCATTAGAACAGCAACAAAGGGAAGGTACTAAACCATTCATAAGAAAGCCAGCCCCATGATCCTGTGTCCTCCCACCAATGCTGAGCATTGCATTTCAACATGAGATTTAGGGAAACAAACATTCACACCATATCATCAGTACTACACTCTGTGCTCAAAAGATTGGCTTGAAAAACAGATGATAGCACCGTTAAAGTACTGTTTTATATAATCTGACCTAGGTCATAGAAAAGATAAATTACGGTACTGAGAACAGAATCTTGCTAATGTAAGAGCTTGTTTAAAATCTACTCATTAATGTTACTTTCTAAATTAAGGATTTTGCCTTAAAAAGCGGAGGGATATTGGATACCTAAAGGAGTAACTTGAATTAAAATTTTCATCAGTTCAATTTCGTTTTCTCATATGTTTATAACATTTTTTTTTTCATTTATGAAATAAAATTGATGCTGTGCCATGTTAAGGAATCAGCATTTATCCAGGTGGATGACTGAGAAACAACTGAGGAGTAAAGTAGGTAAAGGCCTTCAACTGTAAGAATACAGAACCTTTGAAAATGTGGTCAAGAAACAATACTCGAAATTCTTTAGCTCTAAAGAGACAATTAAGACAAACTGGTATATTATTCCTTAGAATCTTATTTATTCATCCATTCACTCATTGTCTGTAGCACAATACATTTTAAATCAGGAATCTGGTCCCGAAATGAGACAAAATGAAGAAGGAATTGTTCAAATCATGGAGAATGAGGATAGGTTGTGTTGTAGTCGTTATAACAAATATTCATCATATTCTTTCTCTAAGATGTGGTATCTAGAATGCATCATTCACATTAATCCAGAATAAAGGACAGTCATCTCCAGAGTCTGCCCCAGGGATTTGAGAAGAATGATATATAGCCAAGAAATTTTCAAAAACTTTATATTTAAACATACTAGAATATAATTATCAGTAGGAAACTAATTTCTGGACATTTCTAACATTTTCTAAATACATATATATATATATATATATATATATTTTTTTTTTTCTCTAATACACTGTAATTAGTCTGTGTTGTCTCAAGTATGTGTTTCATGCTTCCTATCACAGAAACCAAGATCTGTAATGACCTTTTTTTTTTTTGAGACAAAATCTTGTTCTGTTGCCCAGGCTGGTGTGCAATGGGGCACAATCTTCGCTCACTGCCACCTCTGCCTCCAGGGCTCAAGCGATTATTTTGCCTCAGCCTCTTGAATAGCTGGGATTACAGGCACCCGCCACCACACACCTGGCTAATTTCTGTATTTTTAGCAGAGAAGGCGTTTCACCATGTTAGCGAGGCTGATCTCGATCTCCCAACCTTAAGTAATAGCTTGCCTCAGCCTCTCAAAGTTCTGGAATTACAGACGTGAGCCATTGCGCCCAGCCAAGATCTGTAATTTTTTGCTGTCTGCTTTGTCCAGAGGATAGAAACGTGACCTAGTCAGGGCCAGATAATGTTCCTTCAGAGTTAAGTGAGGCAAGAGGTGCAGGTTTACATTTGTGCAAGCAGTGTTAATTACATCCTGAAGTTAGGGTGATGTTATATTGGCCAGGTTGTTTGTGCTTCATGCTTTTTTATCCCACCATGTTTCCATGGTTTCTGCCCGTTTCACAAGCCTGATAATCTAACTTATTCTGAGTTCCAATAAAGTCTATTTCTGCTTAAGATAGCTATAGAAAACTTTTATGTTTTACAATCAAAAACTTTGACAATACAAAAAGAAACCTCTATTTTACACATAAATATTGAGTTTTGGCTTTTCCACAAAATTTTTGAATTGTGAGTTGGTGCATATGACATTTACTTTTTGAAACACTATTACTGTTTATAAGTCATCTGGACTCAACTTTTTCCAGTGAGTTACTTTTCAATTCCTGTTTTGTGAAACAGAGAAACACATATGTTAGTTCTAAGATCAAAATATATGTAGCCGAGGCCTTTTACCACAAGACTTGATGTAGCACAGATATAGATGTGGACATTTGTTAATGCCCTTAGTTCCAATTGATACTTTCTGCCAAGACCAAAAGGGTTGAATAGTGAAGACTATATAGAAAGAGAAAACTCTGCAACCATTTCTATACTTCAGAATTTTTTCCAATTTCAATTCAATTCGAACCCTCACATAGCAAGTTGTACTACTACATCTACTTCATGTAGATTACTACATGGGGTTTATTCCTAGAGATTACTTCCTAACCTTATTTCATAATCTGTCTCTTAAAACAATGTCATATTGAACTGTATACTTTAGCTCCAAATTTATCATTTGATTTTCTATCTAGCATCAATAAATCAGACACAGGTCATTCTAAAAAAGAAGAGTATATGAACAATTAAATGATAGTTTGATTAAAATCACTAGAAAATGATGCATGAATATAGGCTATAATACCTATAATCTAATTGCAGGAAGGAGCATGAGAGTATAGCTAAACAAAATACACTGCATCAGTCTATAGTCACAGAATGAAAGAGCTGAGAAGGCAACTCAATTGAATTTGAGACTAGATTCAACACTCATTAGGTTGAAGGCAGTCAACATTTTTACTGCGGATGAAAAAAATCAATGAAATTTTACAAAGAAATTCCTCAAGTAATGCTATACCAGTCAAAGATATGCCTATCTTTGTATTTCCTTATCCAGATTTGTTTACTAGAGAGGAAGCTAAAAGTTGAAGTATGGTGGTTAATACTGAGTGTAAACTTGATTGGATTGAAGGATGTTAAGTATTATTTCTGTGTGTCTGTGAGGGTGTTGCCAAAGGAGATTAACATTTGAGTCAGTGGACAGGGAGAGGCAACCCACCCTCAATCTGAGTGGACATCATCTAATCAATTGCCAGCACAGCTAGAATAAAGCAGGCAGAAGAAGATGGAAGAGCAGACTTGCTGAGTCTTCCAGTCTTCATCTTTCTCCGTACTGGATGCTTCCTGCCCTTGAACATTAGACTCCAAGTTCTTCAGCTTTTGAACTCTTGGACTTAACCTGTGATTTGCCAGGGGTTCTTGGGCCTTCACCTACAGACTGAAGGCTGCTCTGTTGGCTTCCCTACTTTTGGGAGTTGGACTGGCTTCCTTGCTCCTCAGCTTACAGACGGTCTATTGCAGTAGTTCACCCTGAGATGGCGTGAGTCAATACTCCTTAACAAAATCTCTTTCATATATACATCTATCCTATTAGTTCTGACCCTGTAGAGAATCCTGACATATACACCTAGTGTTACTCTTTGTTAATTGTTTTTCTCTTGAGAATCTCTAATATTTTTCTTTTTTCTGTTGAGCAATTTCTGATCTTGCCCAGGATATTGTGAATATTATATTGTGATTACTCTGAATTCAGCACTATACTTTGAAAATTATAGTTTTTATTATTAAACCAGAAATAAACAGGGATAAAACTGAAAACCCTGTCTCTTGAGTGGCAGCTTAGACCTTTTTACAGACTTTTTATGTTTAGTTGGGTTGACTGAAGAATGTGTGATTCAATGTTCCATCAGGGATTTGCTTGTGATAATCCCTGAAATCTATGCATGGCTTTGAAACCAGGGTGAGGTGAGAACCAGGACAATGAAGTAGATACATAGTCTTGGCAGATGTAGATGACTAAAATATTAGTAATGTTGTGAGTGCTAGGAAAGAGGAATAGAAACCTCAATGGAGACATATAATACATGGGAACTAAAGTGGGAAAGTAATTATACCTTACCTACTGTACATATAAACTTACGATCTACTAAATTGGTGCATTGGAAAATATTTATAAATATGTACATTTTTGTCATCCTTTATTATTATGTGTTCTTAATATTTTTATAGAATTGGCATTTATTTAACAATAGTTTGTTTAAATCAAAATTCTCATTTATAAATTTAACATCTTAAGAGGTAGTGCTTCAAGCATTACAAACTTATAATACTCCCAATTGGGGGGTTATGATGACAAATTTTCCATTTCCATTTTCATATTCAGGGATTATTACTTTTTTAAAAAAGGCTAATTCATGATTGATAAAAAAGATAAGACCCCTGTAAATTAGCTACAAACTGTTAAGTGCAGTATATAAATGGGTAAAGTAAGATCGTCCCAAAGCTAAGTTCCAGGACTCAGAAAGCTTTGGTTGAGATCATAGAGACGAAATCTTACAGATTTCACACTGGTAACAGTTAATGGCATATCTTTTCTTGATTGCCTCCCCTACAAATACTAACTATTAAAGTTGGAAAAACCAAAATAGTTTTTCCATAGTACATGAGATAACCCAGAGATCTTTCTGACTTAAAAAAATTCAAAAAATTAAACAACAAATAAAAAGCCCTCAGTGCTGAAACAAGCAAACTGATCACAAAACAGAAAACAACAACAACAACAACAAAAACCCATACCCTCTATTTTGTGGTGTCTCATCAGTACCCTCTAAGATTTGGTCAGGACTGACCACCAAACCTCTACCACAGCATGGACCTCCTCATCAAATATACCTAACCTGCCCTAGAGTAAGTGTGTCAGGTCCTTCCTGTAAATCTATGACTTTGAAATTGGTTGTTTCTTCCCTTTAAACTGCCTCCAGTGGCTTCTTATTTTAATTATTTTACTTAAATCAATTTATTCATAGTGAAAATAATGAACAGACATTTGCCTGTGACATACCAATAACAGGTCAATATTGTTTACATATTAACACAGTAAAATTTATGTTTTTAATGAAAAATATAAAAATAATCCAAAACCAAAATGTGATTCTATCTCCACAGTTTACCTGTGGCATTTCCTACATGTTGCTGTCAATCATGAAATCCACCTCAAAAACCCCAAATCCTTCATTCTTACTGAAGGAATATGACCTCTCTACAAAGGAAACTATTCTCAGTGTTGTGGTAAGTAGAATTCTAGCAGTTTCCCCATGGTCTTTGTAGAATGTATTGTGCAAAAAATTATTTTCAAATATTGTGGTTCTTGATGGAAAATGGTGAACACAAAGTAGCCTTATTTCCACCAGGCCCTGTGAACCACCTAGCATGAGAAATAGCTTGCCCTTTCACTCTGAAGCTAGAGAAGGAACACAATAAGTACCTGAAATTGTTAAGGCTAACCTACAAAAATGTCATGGCCAGAGTACATTTCAAACAAATAGTCTATAGTTTCTAAAGATTAAAAAAGAAAGCAGTGCTTGCTTTTCCTCCAACTGTGCCAGTGAGTGATATTTTCATTCTAGTTTCCATAACCAAATTTGTAAATAACTTAAATTTCACTGCTTAAAACTCTTTTCTTTGTATATTCAAGACTTTTAAATATAAATATTGTTAGACTATTCGAGCAAAAGTAGTTTTGGGTAGAGTAATTTTCACTTTTCTGATTGCTGACATTCTCTTCTTCCCTAGTTTCATTTCTCCAAATTAATGGAATTTCTTCTAGTTCCAAAAGATTTCCTCCACATGGAAGTGAGCCTTTACTTCTGTAGAGAATTAATGTGGAGCAAATGTTTCATCCTAGTGTTTAATCATTTAGCCCTGCAGCCATAGCCTTTAAATTCAACAATTGTTACTAAAAGTTGTGAACTCAGAAAATCTGAGACAGGTCTCAGTTAATTTAGAAAGTTATTTTGCCAAGATTAAGGATGAGCACCTGTGAGACAGCCTCAGGAGGTTTTCACAACATATGCCCATGGTGGTCAGAGCACAGTTTGGTTTTAAATATTTTAGGGAGACATGAGACATCAATGTATGTGAGATGAACATTGGTTCTTTCTGGAAAGACAGGACAACTCAAAGCAAAGACAGGAAGACTCAAAGTGGGGAGGGGGCTTCCAGGTCATTGGTAGATAAGAGACAAATGGTTGCATTCTTTTGGGTTTCTGATGAGCCCCTCTAAAGGAGGAACTCAGATATGTATGTATCTCAGTGAACAGAGGGGTGACTTTGAATAGAACGGGAGAAAGGTTGGGCCTAAGCAGTTCCCAGGTTGACTTTTCCCTTTAGCTTAGTGATTTGGGGGCCTGAAGATTGATTTTTCTTTCACAAAGGTAAGAATTGCAATTGTCTCTGTGACCCCTCATTGACTCTGATCCTCAACCCTACAGTTTATTTGATGCTTCGAGGTTTGTCAGAATTTCCTTCTAATTCCTGCAATTTCTCACAATGTTCTTGCCATCTGTAAGGTAGACATTAATACTTACTGGTTTCCTTCATTACAAATCCTCTGTCATTTACCTACAGAAATTATTTGAATTTTGAATAATTGCTTTATCTTAATTCACTTGTTTTCACATTGATTAACTACCCCATCCCCCACCCCCATTTTATTGTCATGCTTATTTTACTTTGAATATTTCTGTCAGATCTTGGAGAGGAAATGAGAGAGTTAAAGCTTGCTCTTTCCTATGTTACTATTTTTATAACAAATTCATATGTTTAACTATAAATGCTTAAATAAGTGATATGCATCATTGTCAACTCTAGACTATTGAAAATTTACATCTTGAGACTTATTCTTTGAATGATAAAACTTAAGATAGGTTTTGTTTGTTTGTTTGTTTTTAAGAAGATATGAAGCCAACCTTGGGAGAGGATTAGGGGAAAATCATGTTAGTGAGTTGCTGAAGTAAACTTTATTTTTATGAGTAACTAGGATGTATTGCTGTTGTTCATTTGCTTAAATAAATAACATGATTATTATGTTTGCTGGCCATGCCTACCCAGTGTTTGTGTAACCCAGCTGGAGTGGTTTCCAGGAACTCTGCTTCCATCCCTGGGAAGTAGGAGACAGGGTTTTGCTGTAGGAGCCCAGGAAGTTGCAGGCCCATTATATAATGAATGTAAAGATTCTCTAGGTAGAATTTTCAGTATGTAGCTGGAAAAAGGGAAACTGACACATTCGTCTGCCTTTTAGCAGGGGTCGCCATATTGCTTGTCTCTCAGAAGGTATTCCTGGCCCAAGAGTGTGGGGACTAGCCCAGCTCAACACTTCTGTGGGACACCAGGGAAGGCCTGGGAGCTGTGTGGTGGGGTTAGTGGGGTTGTTGGAGGCACAGGTCAGTATCTTTGGAGAGAGAGAAAGAGAGAAGGTGTTGAGGCTTGGGTGTGGGGTGGAGAGAAGAGGATTGCTCATGCCCTTCCCTCCCACCCCCCAACCAGGAAAAGATTGAGTCCCAAGATTGATTTCCAAGCACTAGGGGAGGTCAGCAGACAGGGAGATAAATGAGCTGCCCAAGGAGCCGCATCGGGGAGAGAGCACCTCCCCAGGTGGCTGGATCGCAGACCCAGCACAATATGGGTGCTGATCCCCACAGGGGTCTGGATGGGGGAACTGGACTCTTACTCTGGGATGTTATAGGGGAAGGGAGCACAAAGGAAAGATGCCTCCGAAGGTGGGAACTGCAAAGGCATGGGGGTGAAAACAGCCAGGACCTGAGCCACTGTCATGAGAAGTCAGGGGAAAAAAAACAGCAGGAGAAGATGAGGCCAAAGAGGGCAGGAAAGGCCAGCTATGGCACAGGTAAGAGTTTGGTGTTTTGAATCTTCTGGGTTGTGAGCTAGAGAAGAATGGATGCAGTTAGACTAGGACTTGAGGATATGTTTGCGCAAGCCTAGAGAGTTCAGGTGGAAAACTGAGATCAGCAAAGGGCAGAATGGTAGTTTGAGAAGAAAAGGCAGCTCTGCTGGTCAGTTCCCAGGAGCTCCAGGCAAAGTAAAAATACATAGGGTAGAGTTAGTAGTGAACCACATAGTCACAGATCAGAGAGAGGGAGTGCAGAATAACTCCAAAACACAGGCTTAAGGATCCCAAAGGCAGCATCCTTCAGGGTACCCAAAAGGCTAAACATTTTTTATGTGTTCCTCTCAGTTTAATAACACTATGATGTGTTGAATATTGTTGAAATTTTATATTTTATACAACACCTTTAACCATGATTGAGTATTGATACTTCAATTTTATTATATTTTATATTTATTTGGCATCCCAACAATCTTGTTGCTATTTTATAACATAACCTTCTTATCTTTGCAGGCTCTGACATATATGAAATTCAGTTACTGCAGTGTATTTATATAACACCACTTCCTAATAGCAAGGTTGAAATGAAATTTACTTGGGTATATCAACTATGAGTAATTGTATAAACACTGCTGCTAGCTCTTTAGTTCAGACATCACTACAAAAATATCAGATGTATCTCATGATCAGTGACTAAATCACACCACTTCTCTCAGAGACTGTCAGGGATTGGTCACTGTGCATCTGTGATTCAGTTCACATACAAACAGAAAACATGTATTTGTGTTGCTACCTTGTCTCCCAGTGTTAAGCCCAAGTGACATTTTACAAAAATGAGTAATCGAAAGAAGTCATAGGTCAAAGATGAAGGTGTAGCAAAAACAGAAAAGTGGTAACACTGGAAATGAAATTGAATGTGATTAGAAGATAGTGGACATGGAAATGTTGATGCTGCTTTCTTTAGAGACACCAGACATGCAGCCAGAGGAACTTAATGAGGGCCAAGTCACCAGCATAAATGACAAAAGTGGCTGTGATGAGATGTGCAGGAGTAAGTCACTCTTGAAAACAACTATCACGTTAGAGGAACTACTGAAGGATTCTCACATTAGAAGCAAAAGAGATAAAATATTGAAAGCTGACTCAAACCTAGAAGGAGGGACGGCAATTCACTAAGGCATGGAAAAGACCCTTGTTCCATATAAAAGAAGAAGGTAATCAATGTTTGAACTACTCTTCATACTTCCTGCTTTTAAACAATGAAATTGTTTGTCAATGTTTCAAGTATTTTCATTTAGTGTACACTAAATAAATATTGCTTTTACTGTCTCTTCATTCCCCTGGATGTCTGTTACTGACAATAAAATAATTTCTAATAGTTTGGCAAGTTTTTTTAAAAGATCACAGAACTATCAATTTTTCACTTTGAATTAATAGCAGCTTGGCATTAGCTCATACTCTCAATTTTACAGTCCACAGTGAAGACTGTCCATTATTATATAACACTGGATAAACTACTTCTCTGCTCAATTAAATTAAATAATTCAGAAATGCAGCAATACAAGAAATATAGAAACAATCAACATCTTACTTGTGTTTACTATTATTTATCATAGTGTTCATTCTTTTGTACAGTCTATCTCCACATTACTTCCCTTTTTCTTTATTAAAAGAGCAGACCCTGACCAGCCTGCCCAACATGGCAAAACCCCGTCTCTACTGAAAATACAAAAAGTGAGTCAGTCTTGGTGGCCAGCACCTGTAATCCCAGATACTCTAGAGGCTGAGGCAGGAGAATCGCTTGAACCTGAGGGGCGGAGATTGCAATGAGCCAAGATCGCACCACTACACTCCAGCCTGGGCAACAAGAGTGAATCTCCGTCTCAAAAAAAAAAAAACCAAAAACACACACACACACACACACACAAAAATGCGGACCCACTTCTTCCAATTTCTATTCATAATATAGTATATAAAATTATCAAGCAGGCTAAGGAAATACCATATATATTTTTTGTTTGTTTGTTCAATGTCTAGAATATTTTCTTCATCTCCCCAGAATAGCCATAATAACATCACTTTCTCTCTGAGCTTTCTAGACTGGCTTTTCCTCATAATCAAATTATTTGCTACCCAGTTCTGTTTCTATGGCAATGATTTCTTATCTCTATCATAGGATGCTACAGGAAGTCATATGTTAGTCATATTCTGAGCTCCTTAAGCACCTGTTCCTCTTTTCATTCATCTGTGTTCCCCTAGTATGCAGCACAGTGGTAATTTCTAAAAGTAACTCTGTATATTGTTTTTCCTTAATTAGAAAGGTAATTTTCTTTAATTAAAAAGGTAATTTTTGGCTATTTTTATACTCTGCTAAAATTCACACTTTACTTTTGGGGAGCACAATTGAGTCATATGTTTTTTGAAGTGCAACTTCCTGTTGCTGCTGCTTTTATTGGTCATTTATCTTATGAGTGACAGAAAAAGAAGTGGCTTACAAATGTATCTATGCTTTTTGCATTTATAAATGCACTTATAAATGCATTTATGCATTTATCTTATTATGAGTGACAGAAAAAGGAGTGGCTTATAAATGCATCTATGCTTTTAAGGCAAATACCAAGAAAACTGGAATAGAGACTATTGATTAATTTAGAAGAAACATACACTTTAGTAAATTAGTAATTTCATACCTATGTAAAACCTATGAAATCATATAGCTTTAGACTACTTACGGGTATGTTGGTCACCCCATGGCCTATGATTCAAACTTACCCTGTTTTATTGAATACATAGCTTGCACATTTGCATATGAAAAATTAGAAATTATCATTGGGATCATTAGCCACCCTTTACTCATTGAACATTTTTCCCAGAAATGCACTTAATATTTTATAATTTATAGGCTCAAGTAACTTATAGCAAAAATGAAAATGTGCATGGTAGGTATTATATATCATCATGGATTTCTGGAATTTCTGTGAAACAATAACTATATTTAGAAGTTAAACAGAAGTAATTGTTTTTAAAAATCAGTTAAGAGGAAAGCAAGCACTTTACTGACTAAACAACATTCTGCAGTGAACATCTGTTAAAATGTGGAGGATTTAGTTTTGAAAAAAAATATAACAAGCATTGAGCTTAAAATAGAAAAATAATGATTCGTTTTTCTAAAGTGACTCTACTCAAGGAAATCTTATTCTATTTTTCTCTGCGAATTTAAGTATGTTCCAGATGTCCCTCATGATGTGCAGACCTGTATTACATATAGACATTTATTGAGAAGACTTATAGAGCATGACACAATACAATACGTCAAAGTAAAGATAATGATTGAATTTTCCCAATCACATATTCAGATTAGTTTCCTATGACTTCCACAATAATTTACTACAATATTAGTGACTTAAATCAACCGAAATTTATTCCCTCACAAAACTCAGGAAGCCAGTCTAAAATCAGTCTCACAGGGCCAAAGTCAAGGTGTTATCAGCATGACTGCCCTACTTCGGGAGGCTCTAGAGAATGTTTCTCACCTTCCTCAGTTTCTGATGGCTTCTGGCATTCCTTGGCTAGTGATAGCATCACCACAATCACTGCCTTCATGGTACCATCGCCTTGTCTTCTTCTGTCATCTCCCTCTACCTTTCTCTTATAAGGACACTGTGATTGCATTTCGAGGCCACCAGGATGATAATCCAAGATGAGAGCCCCATTTCAAAATCCTTACTTTGACACACATGAAAAGCTCTTTATTTTTTTAAGTATAAAGTGATATTCAGAGGTTCTAGGGATTAGAACAGACTCTCTTTTAAGGGCCCTTTAATCAGCCTATCACAACACTAAATACTAATTATTACACTAGTCAGTGAATTGCTCCCCTGCTTCACATTGAAACAATGTGAATCAATATTTTTAAAAAATTGCTGTTAACCTGTGAACCAGCAGATGAATCAGACCACTTTTTAAAAATTATAATTGATTATTCATTAATGTCTAGAGATAACCTATGACTTTTGGCATTTTTCATTTTGATTAGAAAACCATCCAAAAATCTTTATCAAACCCTATTATCTCTGTAACCTTCATTGCCATTGAATAAAATGAATTGGCTTTATCATCATTACACAATTCATTACATCTAAAATATAAGTGAGTGTGGAAAGGCAAAGCAGTTATTTTCAAATGTGTGCAGTCACATTTTGAGGAGCATGAACAAATGTACATGTTAATTTGATGGTTTTTAAACAGTATTACATTTTTTTCACATACAGAATGAAGTTATGTTTATTCCATTTTTCTTTGCAACAGTGCCAAATACTTTGCATATCAATTTATTTACTAGTCCTTCTTTTGTTATTTTGAGATTGCCATCTACAGTAAAATGTTCAAGTTTTCCACTTTGGAAATTGACACACCGATCCCCAAAACATTGCTTTCATATACACTGTTATCCTCACCATTATTATATTTTTATTCATATCTGGGCTGAGGGTGTTTGTCAAGTTCTACTAAGAGGCAAGAGAGAAGCAGCCCAGATGCCCCGGGGGTTAGACAGTCACAGAATCCCATGGTTTAGCTCCCTGCTGCCTCAACAGTGCCATCTCTATGTGCCTCTGTTGTCTCCAAATCTGAAACATCTCAGGTAAATTTCTTCTGAGAATAACTTTTAATCTCTTATGGAAGTACTGACTTGGCTCTGCTGAATGAAGAAAGAAACCTGGAGACATAAATGCTTTGTGCAACTTTCAATTGGTTTCCTGGAGTTTTGTCCTAAACCTCTTAAAGAATCAAGAGGTCCAAGGGAGAGGTCAATTTTTTCCATCACCATCTTCTAATGTAGTCTATATTTTCTTTCTACTAAACAAGTTACCTTCCACTCCATTTATGCTTTTTCTCTTGAAAAGTTTCTTCAATTCTGTGGGAAAATATGAACTGTTTTCCTATTTTCTTTGTCTTGATTAATTAGACTAGTTCTATTTCATTTCAATTTTGTTAATATCAATAAACTAGTCTTTCTCAGGGAAATGAACATTTCACCACATTTAATCATAAATTTAACTAGTATTTTTGTTTTTCTTATAACAAACATTTAATTTGGCTCCTAACTATATCTCCATATCTTCTTCAGGTATTTGGAGGAAAAAAGTGATTACTGTCAACTCAGGTAAATCAAAGAGGAATTTAGTGTACAGGTCAGATAAATTTCAAGGAATTTATACATTTTAAGTACAGCTGACCTTCAAAGGAACTTTAAGACATTATTTTAATTCAATAGCTTGGAGAGGCTTCAAGCAGACAGGAGAATCACGGATTTTTGGTTTCACTCTTAAGTTTATTCAGTTATGTGAAATAGCTTTATCTGTGTGAGACAGATTGTGTGTTTCAAAGGAAAAAAGGGCTTTCAGACACACCAGAATTTAAACAAGTTGCTTTTTTCATTTTAAAGAAAAACAAAGGACAATATACTACGAATTTCTGAGTACATTTTCCCTCATGAAGTCGCCCTTAATGTATTTGGTCTCAGACTGCTAATGACAAGCAGAATATGTGTCAATTTTAACTTTTTTAATGAATACTTCCTTCATTCACATTGTTTTACAACCGCTTTGTCACTGAAAAAAGCTTCCTTGAAATATTTTTTTAAAAATCAAATATTTAATCAGTCTGATATTTTCTAACATCATCTTACAGCATATTTTAAATATTTCTATTAATAAGAATTTGTAGGACTCCCAAGCAAGATGATAGAATAGGAACAGCTCTGGTCTGCACTCCCAGTGAGACCAATGCAGAAGGCAGGTGATTTCTGCATTTCCAACTGAGATATCTGGCTCATCTCATTGGAACTGGTTAGCCAGTGTGTGCAGCCCACAGAGGGTAAGCAGAAGCAGGATGGGGTGCTGCCTCACCCAGGAAGAGCAGTCAAGGAACTCCCTCCTCTAGCCAAGGAAAGCCATGAGGGACCGTGCCATGAGGAATGGTGCACTCCGGCCCAGGTACTACACTTTTCCCACGGTCTTTGCAACCCACAGATCAGGAGGTTCCCTAGGGTGCCTACACCACAAGGGCCCTGAGTTTCAAGCACCAAACTGGGGGGCCGTTTGGGCAGACACTGAGCTAGAAGATTCTTTTTTTTTTTTTGTAACCTAGTGGCACCTGTACTACCAGCAAAACAGAACCATTCACTACCCTGGAAAGGGGGCTGAAGTCAGAGCCAAGTGGTCTAGCTCAGTGGATCACATGCCCATAGAGCCCAGCAAGCTAAGATCCACTGGCTTGAAATTCTTGCTGCCAGCACAGCAGTCTGAAGTCGACCTGGGACACTTGAGCTTGGTGGGAGAAGGGGCATCCACCATTATTGAGGCTTGAGTAGGTGGTTTTCCCCTCACAGTGTAAATAAAGCCACCAGAAAGTTTGGATTGGGTGGAGCCCATCACAGCAGCACAAAGATGCTGTAGCAAGACTGCCTCTCTAGATTCCTCCTCTCTGGGCAGGGCATCTCTGAAGAAAGGCAGCAGCCTCAGTCAAGGGCTTATAGATAAAACTCCCATCTCCCTGGGACAGAGCACCAGGGGGAAGGGGCAGCTGTGGGCACAGCTTCAGCAGACTTAAACGTTCCTGCCTGCCAGCTCTGAAGAGAGCAATGGATCTCCCAGCACAGTGCTGGAGCTCTGCTAAGGGGCAGACTGCCTCCTCAAGTGGGTCCCTGATACCCATGCCTCCTGACGAGGAGACACCTCCCAGCAGGGGTCAACGACACCTCATACAGGAGAGCTCTGACTAGAATCTGGCAGGTATCCCTCTGGGACGAAGCTTTCAGAGGAAGGAGCAGGCAGCATTCTTTACTGTTCTACAGCATCCACTGCAGATACTCATGCAAACAGAGTCTGGAGTGGACCTCCAGCAAACTCCAGCAGATCTTCAGCAGAAAGGCCTGACTGTTAGAAGAAAAACTAATAACAGAAAGGATTAGCATGAAAATCAACAAAAAAGAAGACCACACAAAAACTCCATTTGAAGGTCACCAACAGCAAAGACCAAAAGTAGATAAATCCACAAAGATGAGGAAAAGCCAGCACCAAAAGGCTGAAAATTCCAAAAACCAGAATGCCTCTTCTACTCCAAAGGGTCACAACTCCTCACCAGCAAGGGAACAAAAATGGATGGAAAATGAGTTTGATGAACTGACAGAAGTAGGTTTCAGAAGGTGGGTAATAACAAATTCCTCCAAGCTAAAGGAGTATGTTCTAATCTAATTCAAGGAAACTAAGAACCTTGAAAAAAGGTTAGAGGAATTGCAAACTAGAATAACCAGTTTAGAGAAGAGCATAAGTGACCTGATGGAGGTGAAATACACAGCACGAGAACTTCGTGAAGCATACACAAGTATCAATAGCTGAATCAATCAAGTGGAAGAAAGGACATCAGAGATTGAAGATCAGCTTAATGAAAAAAAGTGTGAAGACAAGATTAGAGAAAAAAGAATTAAAAGGAATGAGCAAAGCCTCCAAGATATATGGGACTATATGAAAAGACCAAATCTATGTTTGATTGCTATACCTGAAACTGACAGAGAGAATAGAACCATGTTGGAAAACACTCTTCAGAATATTATCCAGAATAACTTCCCCAACATAGCAAGACTGGCCAACATTCAAATTCAGGAAATACAGAGTATACCACAAAGATACTCCTGGAGAAGAGCAACCCCAAGACACATAATCGTCAGATTCATCAACGTTGAAATGAAGGAAAAAATGTTAAGGGCAGCCAGAGAGAAAGGTTGGGTTACCTACAAAAGAAAGCCCATCAGGCTAACAGCAAATCTCTCTGCAGAAACCCTACAAGCCAGAAGAGAGTGGGGGCCAATATTCAACATTCTTAAAGTTCTTAAAGGAAATAATTTTCAACCCAGAATTTCATATCCAGCTAAACTAAGCTGCATCAGTGAAGGAGAAATAAACTCCTTAACAGACAAGCAAATGCTGAGGAATTTTGTCACCGCCAAACCAGCCTTACAAGAGTTCCTGAAGTAAGCACTAAATATGGAAAGGAAAAACTTGTACCAGCCACTATAAAAACAACCCAAAATATAAAGACCATAGACACTATGAAGAAACTGCATCACTAATGAGCAAAATAACCAGCCAGCATCATAACGACGGGATGAAATTCACACATAACAATATTAACCTTAAATGTAAGTGGGTTAAATGGCCCAAATATAAGACACAGACTAGTAAATTGGATAAAGAGTCAAGACCCATAGTTGTGCTGTATTCAGGAGACCCACTTAACGTGCAAAGACACATATAGGCTCAAAATAAAGGAATGGAGGTGGATTTACCAAGCAAATGGAAAGAAAAAAAAAAAAAAAAAAAAAAAAGCAGGGGTTGCAATCCTAGTCTCTGATAAAACAGACTTTAAATCAACAAAAATTTAAAAAGACAAAGAACGGCATTATATAATGCCCTTCAATTACATAAGGGATCAGTGCAACAAGAAGAGCTAACTATCCTAAATATATATGCACCTAATACAGAAGCACCTAGATCCATAAAGCAAGTTCCTAGAGGCTTACAAAGAGACTTAGACACCCACACAATAAAAGTGGGAGATATTAACACCCCATTGTCAATATTAGACAGATCAACGAGACAGAAAATTAACAAGGATATTCAGCTGTTGAACTCAGCTCTGGACTAAGCAAACCTACTAGACATCTACAGAACTCTCCACCACAAATCAAAAGAATATATATTCTTCTCAGCACCACATAGCACTTATTCTAAAATCAACCATATAATTGGAAGTAAAACACTCTTCAGCAAATGTAAAGAATGGAAATCATAACAGTCTCTCACACCACAGTGAAATCAAATTAGAACTCAGGATTAAGAAACTCACTCAAAACTGCACAACTAAATGGAAACTGGACAACCTGCTCTGGAATGACTACTCAGTAAATTACAAAATTAAGGCAGAAATAAGTAAGTTCTCTGAAACCAATGAGGACAAAGACAAAACGTACCAGAATCTCTGGGACACAGCTAAAGCAGTGTTTGGAGGAAAATTTATAGCACTAAATGCCCACAGGAGAAAGCGAGAAATATATAAAATTGACATCCTAAAATCACAATGAAAAGAACTAGAGAACCAAGAGCAAATAAATTTAAAAGCTAGCAAAAGACAGGATCCTAAGATCAGAGCAGAACTGAAGGAGATAGAGACACAAAAAAACTCTTCAAAAATCAGTGAATCCAGGAACTGGTTTTTTGGAAAAATAAACAAAATAGATAGACCACTTGCCAGACTAATAAAGAAGAAAAGAGAGAAAAATCAAATAGACACAGTAAAAAAAATGATAAAGGGGAAATCACCCCTGATCCCACAGAAATGCAAACTACCATCAGAGAATACTATAAACATCTCTACTCAAATAAAGCTGAAAATCTAGAAGAAATGGACAAATTCCTGGACACATACACCCTCCCAATAATAAACCAAGAAGAAGTAGAATCCTGAACAGACCAATAACAAATTCTGAAATTGAGGCAATAGTTAATAGCCTATCAAGCAAACAAAGCCCAGGCCCAGATAGATGTACAGCAAAATTCTACCAGAGGTACAAAGAGGAGCTGGTACCATGTCTTCTGAAACTATTCCAAACAACAGAAAAAGAGGGAATGCTCCATAACTCATTTTATGAGGCCAGTACCATCCTGATGACAAAACCTGGTGGAGACGCAATAACAACAACAACAAAAATTCAGGCCAATATCCCTTATGCACATCAATGCAAAAATCTTCAATAAAATACTGGCAAATTGAATCCAACAGCACATTAAAAAGTATTCCACCACGATCATGTAGGCTTCATCCCTGGGATGCAAGCCTGGTTCAACACACAGAAATCAATAAATATAATCTATCACATAAACAGAACCAATGACAAAAACCACGTGATTATCTCAATAGATGCAGAAACGGCCTTTGATAAAATTCAACACCCCTTCATGCTAAAAACACTCAATAAACTAGGTATTGATGGAACACATCTCAAAATAATGAGTTATTTATGACAAACTCACAGCTAATATCATACTGAATGGGCAAAAGCTGGAAGCATTCCCTTTGAAAACTGGGACAAGACAAAGATGCCCTCTCTCACCACTCCTATTCAACAGAGTATTGGAAATTTGGGCCAGGGCAATCAGGCAAAAGAAAGAAATAAATGGTATTCCAATAGGAAGAGAGGAAGTCAAATTATCTCTATTTGCAGATGACATGATTATATATTTAGAAAACTCCATTGTCTCAGCCCCAGATCTCCTTAAGCTGCTAAACAACTTCAACAAAGTCTCAGGATACAAAATCAATGTTCATAAATCACAAGCATTTCTATGCACCAATAAGAGAAAAACAGCCAAATTACAAGCGAACTCCCATTCACAATTGCTAAAAGAGAATAAAATACCTAGGAATACAACTTACAAGGGATGTAAAGGACCTCTTCAAGGAGAACTAAAAACCGTTACTCAAGGAAATAAGAAAACACACAAACAAATGGAAAAACATTCCGTGTTCATGGATAGGAAGAATCAGTATCATGAAAATGGCCATGCTGCCCAAAGTAATTTATAGATTCAATGCTATTCCCATCAGGCTACCACTGGCTTTCTTCACAGAATTAGAAAAGAAACTACATTAAATTTCATATGGAACCAAAAAAGAGCCTATACAGCCAAGACAATCCTAAGCAAAAAGAACAAAGCTGGAGTCATCATGCTACCTACCTTCAAGCTATACTACAAGGCTACAGTAACCAAAACAGCATGATACTGGTACCAAAACAGATATTTAGACCAATAGAACAGAACAGAGGCCTCAGAAACAACACCACACATCTACAACCATCTGATCTTTGACAAACCTGACAAAAACAAGCAATGGAGAAAGGATCCCTATTTAATAAATGGTTGGGAAAACTGGCTAACCATACGCAGAAAACTGAAACTGGAATCCCTTCCATACACCTTATACAAGAATTCACTCAAGATGGAGTAAGGATTTAAATGTAATACCTAAAAGCATAAAAACCCTAGAAGAAAACCTAGGCAATGTCATTCAAGACATAGGCATGGGTAAAGACTTCATGAGTAAAACCCCAAAAGCAATGGCAACAAAATCCAAAATAGACAAATGGGATCTAATTAAACTAAAGAGCTTCTGTACAGCAAAAGAAACTACAATCAGAGTAAACAGGCGACCTACATAATGGGAGAAAATTTTTGCAATGTATCCATCTGACAAAGAGCTAATATCCAGAATGTACAAAGAACTTAAACAAATGTACAAGCAAAAAACAAACAATCTTATCAAAAAGTAGGTAAAGAAATGAACATATACTTCACAGAAGAAGACATTTATGCAGCCAACAAACATGAAAAAAGCTCATCATCACTGATCATTAGAGAAATGCAAATCAAAACCACAATGAGATACCATCTCACACCAGTTAAAATAGTGATCATTAAAAAGTCAGGAAACAGCCGATGCTGGAGAGGATGTGGAGACACAGGAATGCTTTTACACTATTGGTGGCAGTGTAAATTAGTTCAACCACAGTGGAAGACAGTGTGGCAATTCTTCAAGGATCTAGAAGTAGAAATACAATTTGACCCAGCAATCTCATTATTGGGCATATAACCAAAGATTATAAATTATTCTACTATAAAGACACATGCACATGTATGTTTATTGCAGCACTATTTACAATAGCATAGAGTTGGAAACAACCCAAATTCCCATCAATATTAGACTGGATAAAGAAAATGTGGCACATATACACCATGTAATACTATGCAGCCATAAAAAAAAGGATGCATTCATTTCCTTTGCAGGAACATGGATGAAGCTGGAAACCATTTTCAGTAAACTAACACAGGAACAGAAACCAAACACTGCATGTTCTCATTCATAAGTGGGAGTTGAACAATGAGAACACATGGACACAGGGAGGCCCACCCACCATGGCCTGTTGGGGAATGGTGGGCAAGGGGAGGGATAGCATTAGGAGAAATTCCTAATGTAGATGACGGGTTGATGGGTGCAGCAAACCACCATGGCATGTGTAAACCAATGTAACAAACCTGTGCATTCTACACATGTATCTCAAAACTTAAAATATATATATAAAAAATATAACTTGTGTAATCTATATATTAAACACTATTTCTATAATCAATTTTGGACAATGCCTTTTTGATAGATATCAGAATATTTACTGATTTTTAATTATTATCTTTTTTGTTATTTTAATTCATTATTACAAGTGAGTGTGGAGTGTAGAGTATATCACACTTTTTAAAACTTAAGCATATTTCCTCAATTTGTGTTTCAAGGAACACTTCTCTGAGTGGTAATAATTTTAATGAAAAAATTTATAAAAAAATGATTGCATACTCTATCTTTCTTTTGATATCCCAAAACATGTTGAATGCTTTACACTCTGGCAACTTCTGCAAGAAACTTTTGAGAATCCATTCAGTCTTCTGTTTGATTTTTTAGTCCAAGATTATAAAATCACCTTAATTACTTATCTTCTTGTTCTCCTCTCCCTCTCCTCCTCCTCTCTTTTCTCACTGTATTCTTCAACATACATTACCATTGGAAACCCAAGATTTGTAAAGTATCACTGTAACAGACAAATAGATATGAGCTCCTCTTTTTATCAGCGTGTGTTTTGTCTTACAAAACAGCAATTTTGTGCTATTAAAAGATGCCTTTATAAATTTTGTTTTTAACACATTTAGTGTGTTATAGTTTTTTATAGCCTTATCAGTCAAAATGTAGCTGTTTTTTAAAATATGTAATTTAAATCCATATTTATTATAAACAAGTTGAAATAAAATAAGAAACAAACAGAATAATTGGCTTTAAGGGAAAAACATAATCAAAAACAGTAATTGTTTTTTCTTAGGAAATCACTGGGATTTTTGCTGGTTCAGAAAACAAAACCACTCCTACAATGTCCTAGAAATGTATTTATCTCCAGGCCCTCAGTGTTAACAAAATGAATCTATTTCTCTTTGTTTTGTGACAGGAAAAATGTAGTCAACACACATGGGCACAAGTTTTGGGGGAAAAAAAACTGATTTGTGGGCTCCTTCAGATTAATAATGAATATGATGTTTTATTCAATTACATCTGAAGTTTATTTGGAAAACAATACAAAAACATCTTCGTGATTGGAATGCAAAGTTGTGTGGTGCTATTTTGATTTATTATAGTCTAGCAATTTGTTTTACAGATACACAGAATACCTAAATGTCATGTTTATGAATTACTACATTGGGAATGGTTTACACAGTAATTTGATTAAGTTGGTGAATCAATAAAACATGTTAACATGAAGTTGCTGTTTGGGATGATTCATTTTAGCCTTAATTATTTCGATTTTACCTATCAGCATAATGCATATTTCCCATCTTCCAAATGATTCAAGAATCACAAATTCAGTGTTTACCAACACATTGCATGTAAATCGTTTTAATTACTTGTTAATGAAGGTATCACTAGAGAAAAGCTGTAGAATGTGGACTAGTGACATTGTCATTAAAGAAACCTGGTTCCTTATATAATACATTTACATTAGAAAGAACTAGTATTTCCAAGGTATATAAAGTCATGTTTATACTATGTGATTACCTGATTATATTTGCTAGTATTTTATATTTAAAATGAACTCTAACTAAAAATAATGCAGCCATATCTCAGTGTTCAAGCTATGAATGATTCTACAATTGCTTATTAATAGCTATATTGTGTGTGAGTATATGTGAAAGAGAAAAGGAGGCAAAGGAGGAGGGGATGGAGAGAGAAAGAGTGAGAGAAGGAAGAAAAGAGAGAGAGAATAAGATTTTATTACCACTGGATATCACTATGAATGTTTTGATTTTATTGTATGTTAAATCCTGAAAAGCCACACAAACTTCATGAGAGCTGAGGTGCTGAAATCTTTATAAGCTGCCAAGGAACTCTTCAAACTATCAGTATGCCATCTTTCTTCACTTGGTTCATAACAAAGAATCCGCAAAAAAAGGGACATTGTGCAAGAAAGAGTGAAATGCAGTCTAAGATATGTACTCCTAAAATTGAAGTGATTATCTATAGCTGCATTTAAGTCATTATTTGTCAGTTTGCAGATGAAGCTGAAATTTGTAGAGAGTACTACTGAAAAAAGAGCTATTCTGAAAATACTGTAGATGAATATTTCAGTTTTTATGAAATAGTAGAAAACATTCAGAGAAATTGGCAATGGGGGTAAAAATAGGTTCTTGTGAGTGGGGGACTTCCTGTGTAATACTGACACCAAATTCTTTCAGTGCCACTTTGCCAGCTGGAAATCACAGCCAGTGGTGCCTCTGCCCGAGATTCATCCAACTCTGGGCTCACTGCTGTGTTCACTTGGCCCCCTCGGTACAGCGGGCTGCACTCAGCTCAAGCTACAAGCCCAGATCCCAAGAGTGCACAGGAACTCTGCCCTGGCTCACTGCTGTGCTCTCCCAATCCACTTGGTATGGCGGGCTGCACTCAGCTCACACTACCAGGCCAGATCCCGAGAATGCACAGGGACTCCTCACTCAGCCCATGGCTGAGCTGGGCATTCCATGACGTGCTTCCACTTGGGTGTCAGTGTCTGGACAAGGGGAAATGCTGCGGTTCCCAGAAACTCAAGAGATGCCAGCAACTGTGGAGCTGACTCTCACCGGGGTAGTCCCTAGGTCTGAGCCTCAAGGACTGTTACAACTCTCTCTCTCTTCCTGCCACCCACAGTACAGCAAATGAGAGGTGGGGCGTGTTACAGCTCATTCATATTACAGCTCATGTTTGTTCTTGTGGTCTGTAATGCAGCAAACGAGGGGCATGTTACAGTCCTTTTGTGTTATACTTTGTTCGTGTTACAGCTCGTTCCCACAGCCCGCAGCACAATAAATGGGGGCATGTTGTACCCAGCAGCATTTCTCCCTCATTGCTCGGTGAGCGGGAGGGAGGGTTACAGTTTTACAGCTCCTTTTGTACCCACTGTTCAGCAGGTTCCAGGTTCTTGTCCCACTTCCAAGAGGAACGAGGTATGTGGACACCAGAGAGTGAGCAAAGCAGAGAATGTTATTGAGCTACAGAAGGAAAGCTGTCAGCACAGAGGGTACCCAAGAGTGGGTGTGACAGCAGGCCTCTGTGTGACAGCAGGCCTGAATGCAGATTGTCCAATGTGTGGCTGAGTCCTGTTTTTTTTTTTTTTTTTTGAGGCAGAGTCTTGCTCTATTGCCCAGGCTGGAGTGTAGGGGCACAATCATGGCTCACTGCAAGCTCCGCCTCGCAGGTTCAAGCCATTCTCCTGTCTCAGCCTCCCGAGTAGCTGGGACTACAGGCGCCTGCCACCACGCCTGGCTAATTTCTTGTATTTTTAGTGGAGATGGGTTTGCCGTGTTAGCCAGGATGGTCTTGATCTCCTGACCTCATGATCCATCTGCCTTGGCCTCCCAAAGTGCTGGGATTACAGGACTGAGCCACCGCCCCCGGCCTGGAAAGCGTACAATTTGACTGACTAAAAGGCATTGAGGAAGTTCTCACTCCAGTCATGAACTCTACCCAGAACTGGCAGCTCAGTTTTCAGGCTTTAAATTGTCTTTGGTTTCTTGGTTGATATTTCACAGGGGATCCATACCTGTCTGCCTAGGAATTTGTCTGTCTCCCTCTGCCATTAATATCATTGTAAATAATTATCACCCAAAAAAGCAAATGTAAGAGTAACACTGAATTGTTTTTCCTTTTAGCCATTGATTTGTCATAAGAAATATAAATTATTAAATTAATTTTAGAAAAATAGAATCAAAGGGAAATGCAAAAGTTTCTGGCCCTTTTGGATTTACTCACAGTGGACTTACTCTAACCGGTAAACAACTACAGACTTGGACATAACATTTGAGCAAATATTTTTAGGCCTAGGAAAACAGGTAGTGCAAAACTTTGACACTTGATAGAAATAAAGTGAGCCTGACCTTCAGTCTGGTTTTCAACATTAATGCACTTTTTAAACTATACTCAGAAGATGTATTTCAGAGAAAGAGAGTAGTTTTTCTGAGATGGGGATACGAAGGTTGGAGTTCAGTTTGTAGAAGAAGCTGAAATTTGTACAGAATATTACTAGAAACTAGAAAACTGTCCCAAGGTTGGCCCCAAAAGTTTTCATGAGGGCTTCCTCTTAGTCGTTGAACAAGCATTGGTCTGGTCACGTGAATGATAAGTTTAAAGTCTTGAGGAGTGTAACCACTGTGGAGCTTAAAGCAAATCGGAGATACCAGTGGTTATTCATTCCTTGGACTTCTGTCTAACCAGAATGGAAACGCATCACTGAGGACTTCAAGCATCCAGTTGTGACCCCAGAAATCTTTTGTTTTAACAGTAATAGTCATGTCCTAAAGTAAGAAAATGTCCTAATACTAAGAGAAACCGATCTAAATAGACCAATATATTCTACTAGGGCCATGAAAAAAGAGAGTAATTTTTCTCATCTTGCTAAGCATACCAATCAACATTATTCAGTTCTATACAGATCATACCTTCTCAATATAAACCATCATGAAAATATTTTGAAAAGAAGACATAGTGCAATCAACAAATACTAAAAATGTGGATACTAGCCCATAACCTGTATTTCAACTGAGGACACATTTCTTCTTCCCCTTTTCCAAATATGTGGTGACCCCCCTGGACCCAGCTTTCACTATCTTGTGTGTGTCTATTATTTCTCAACCTGTCGATCAGCCTGGGAACAAAGAGAGAGCCCCATTGCATTGTGGGCTGCTGGCCAGATCCCACAATATCTGGCGCCCAATGTGACCTTCTTTGTTCCTCACCTCAGTGCACTCCGAGTGTGCGTTCGTGAGGACTAGTCTTCAGTCTCGAGGGTAACGTCTCCAGGTACGCTTTTTCTGACTCTCCCCTCTTTTTGGGTTTGTCGACCGGTTATATTCCAGGGTTATTATGGACAATTGCAGTCTAAACACCAGGCTTATTAACTGTCTCTTATTAAACTGCTTCTTAAACAGGGTGGAATCAAGGCTGATTCCAATAACCTTATTCTCTTATTTCAGACTACTGAAAAATATTGTCCTTGGTTCCCTGACAAAAGTTCTATGGACCTGTCAGACTGGGATAGAGTTGGCCCCACTCTCCACCAACTCATGAGAGACGGTGTTTTACTTCCTATTTCTGTTTGGACTGACTGGGCTCTTATTCATGTTGCTTTACTTCCTTTTCAGTCCGGTGATCCTCTTCAACTGCCAGAAGTTAACGCAGATGGTGAACCGCTCCCTTTACCTCGGGTGGCTGATCCCCCTACTGGCCCTCCTCCTGATGATGAGGGAGAATTCGATCTCTCCTTGTTTTCTCCCCAAGAAGAGGAACCTGTTGATGATCCCCTCCCTCCGCCTCCTATCTTGGAACCTGTATATGTTAACTCTTCTTCTACTAAGTCTTCCCCTCTGCCAGAGGAAGATGTGTGGCATTCATCTGAATGGCCTGTTTCTCATTCTGCTTGTCCTTTTGGACCTCTCCCCTCTTCTAATTCTACTGTTTTTTTCCACGCTCTGGGACCCCTTCTTTCAGAGGCTTGGAATCCTACTTCCCCCTAGTCTGCGTCCCGGTGCCCTCTCTCTCCTTCTCTTCCTCTGCCCCTGCACAATAGATGTGTGAGTCACCTGTTTGGGTACAGTAGTGGCTGCTTTCCAAACACAAGTTGGACCCTTAATTGAAATTGTTAATGATTTACTACAAGCAAACACTATTGAGCCTCCTTGTCTCCATGGAACTTGCCTGTGTTTGTTGTACAAAAAAAAGTCAGGAAAATGGAGGATGGTAACAGACTTAAGAGCTGTTAATGCAGTTATTAAACCTATGGGGGCATTACAACCCAGTATGCCCTCCCCCTCCATGATTCCTAAGGAATGGCCTTTAATTATCATTGACCTTAAAGACTGCTTTTTTCATATTCCTTTAGACAAGTCAGACTGTGAAAAATTTGCTTTCACTATACCTTCCATTAACAATTCAGCTCCTGCAGCTAGATATCAATGGAAAGTTTTACCTCAAGGAATGATTAACAGTCCTACTATTTGTCAGTTGTTTGTCAGTACTGTGTTACAAGCTACCTGACAGACTTTTAAAAATAATTACATTCTTCATTATATGGATGATATACTGATTGCTGCCCCCACTAAAGTTGAATTAATTTAATGTTTTACCTCTTTAAAATTAGCTGTTGCTAATGCAGGACTCCACATTGCTCCTGATAAAATCCAACAAGCCACTCCTTTTCTGTACTTAGGAATGCAGCAAGAAGCTCACTCCATTAAGCCCCAAAAAGTCCAACTTTGTATTGACAATTTAAACACCTTAAATGATTTTCAAAAATTACTAGGTGACATCAATTATCTCAGACCAACCCTAGACATTCCTACTTATGCATTATCTCACCTGTTTGCCACTTTATCAGGAGATACAGATTTAAACAGTCCTCGCTCTCTATCTGAACCAGCAAAACAAGAGTCGTCTTTTGTAGAACGAGTGAGAGAGGCACAAGTCTCTCGTATTGACCCAAATTTACCTTTACAATTTTCAGTTTTTCCTTCCATCCACTCTCCTATGGGACTAGAGCACAAAGTGATTCTCTAGTTCAATGGGTATTTCTTCCTAATTCAACCTCTAATACTCTTTCAATATATCTTGATCAAATAGACACTTTGATTGGGTTAGGACGTCAACATATCACTAAAATTTCCGGCTTTGATCCAAACATTATTGTGGTCCCTTTTTAAAAAAATGAAGTTAAAAATGCCTTTTCTACATCTTTGTGCTGGCAGACTAATCTGGTTGACTTCATTGGTACTATTGATAATCCTTTGCCTAAATCAAAATTCTTTCAATTTCTACGAAATACTTCCTGGATTCTACCAAAACTTACTCGTTCATCATCACTAGAGACAGTCGTTACCATTTTTACTGATGGATCCAGTAATGGAACGGCAAGGTATGTAGGACCAAAAGATAAAGTCATTTCTACTCCATACACTTCTGCTCAAATAGCTGAGTTGTTTGCTGTTATCTGTGCATTACAGGATTTTGATCAGCCTCTTAATGTTGTCTCTGACTCAGCTTATGTAGTCCGTGCCACTAACGCAATAGAAACAGCTACCATCAAAAATATTGCTGACACCAATATGTTTTCCTTGTTCTCTTTGGTACAAAAAACTGTCAGAAACCAAAACCATTCTTTTTTCATCACTCACATTCATTCTCATACTAACTTGCCTGGACCTTTATCTAGTGGTAATCATGAAGTTGATACTCTACTTTTTCTAGCCATTACAGATGCAGAACAATTTCATCAACTCACTCATACTAATGCCTCAGGTCTTAAACATAAATATTCTCTCAGTTGGAAATGAGCTAAACAAAGTGTACAATACTGTTCTCAATGTCAGGTTCTTGTCTTACCCACACAATCTCCCGGAGTTAATCCCCGAGGCCTTTCTCCTAATGTCATCTGGTAAATGGATGTTACTCATGTTCCTTCTTTTAGAAAATTAGCTTATGTGCATGTCACAGTTGACATCTTTTCCAGTTTCATCTGGGCTACCTGTCAAACCAGAGAAGTCACTTCTCATGTTAAAAAACATATGTTTTCATGTTTTGCAGTTATGGGAATTCCTAGTGAGCTCAAAACAGACAATGGTCCAGCCTATTGCAGTAAAGCTTTTAAAAATTTTCTTGATCAGTGGCATATTAAACGTATTACTGGTATTCCTTATAATCCACAAGGCCAAGCTATTGTAGAAATAAGTAACAAAACTTTAAAATTACAATTACTCAAACAAAAAGAGGGAGATAAGGAGTTGTCTACCCCCACATACAACTAAACTTGGCATTGCTCATGTTAAATTTTCTTAATATTCCTAAATCCAGTTGTTACTGCTGCCGAAAAACATTTCTCTGGTAACCGTCCTACGGTAAACCAAGGAAGGGAAGTGTGGTGGAAAGGTTCAATCTAATATATGGTCAAAATGTTCTATTTTAACATGGGGAAGAGGTTATGCTTGTGTTTCCCCAGGTAAACATCAATATCCTGCTTAGATTCCTGCTAGACACCTGAAATTGTGTCCTAAAGATGCATGCAACAACGACACAGAGAAATTTGCTGAAAAAGTGCCACAGCAGGAAACAACTAACACATCCAATAGTCAAAACACTAACTCCTTTACGTTAGACAATCCAGTCAGCCATCCTGAACAACTTGTCTCCAGCAATCCAGGTCTGCTCAACCTCTGCCTCCTCCTGATGACACTGATCCTTCTACCCTCTGTCACTCCACAGACTTAAAAACTATACATATTGGGCCTATATTCCTTTTCCTCCTCTTATTCGAGCCATGACATGGATGGATGCTCCTATCGAGGTCTATGTTAATCATAGCATTTGGATGCCTGGTTCTGTAGACGATCGTTGTCCTGCCCAATCTTAAGAAGAAGGAACCCCTCTCAATATCACTTTAGGTTGTAGGTATCTGCCTTTGTGCCTGGGATCCACTAATGGATATTTCTCATTAGATATTCAAACTTGGGCAGTCACTCTACCATTTAGTCACTCTGTCTCTCCTTTAGGACACTTGGTATCAGGGCTCTCATTAAAACCTCTAAGGCAGATCAAAACAGGAATCACTGATGATATTCACACATCCCAATATAAGCCTTTAGGATCTGCGTGTCCTCTCAACTTCTCTTCAAATGCTGACAAATTAATATGGAAGGATTGTGTTAGTTCAGAAGGAATGGTGTTATTTTATTCTTCTCACTACACCATTGTTGATTGGGCTCCCAAAGGTCACATTACTAATGATTGCCCTCAAGGTCACAGAGATTGTCAACATTTTCTCTATGATATTACTTATCAAAAAAAATAGTGACAGCCCTCCCCTATTATATTGTAGATTTAATTCCTTTTTCCTTTTAAGTGGAAAGGGTCAGGGGTTGCCCCTCCAAAGCCAAGGCTCATTGTTCCCCACTTAGGACGTGAACATTCAGAATTATGGAGATTAACCATAGCTATGACTGGCATAAGAGTTTGGGCTGGAGAAAGTGTTATAAGTAAATCCACCTTGTCACCTCGAAAACTAAGAAAACAGATTGTCTTACTTTTGTCTATTTACACTACTATTTCCACACAGCCAAAAATATCACTATGGCAATCGTCAAAAGGTCAATTCAAAGATGGGACAGTAAAGATTATGAGGACTTTTACCCCCCTGTTGCTAATGCCCCCCCACCATTTCTCATACAACCTATTCCCCTGACCCCACATTCACAAAAAAGAGTACCATCCCAAAATATATATAATATCTATATGGAGTCCAACAAAACTGTACCACTTAAAAGTTGTGTTAAACCACCATATATGTTATTAGTAGGAAAGATGCATATTAGCTCAAAAACCAACTTAATCACCTGTGTTAATTGTTACTTGTATACTTGTATTGACTCATCCTTTAATCAATATCATAGTATTTTAATAGAGCCAGAGAAGGTGTTTGGCTCCTTGTAGCCTTACATAGGCCTTGGGAATCTTCCCCTTCTATCCATGTTATTAACAATATTTTACAAAAAAATTCTTAAAAGGATTTATTTTTACTTTAATTGCAGTAATAATGGGCTTAATTGCTGTTACTGCGACTGCTGCTACTCCTGGAGTTGCATTACATCAATCTATTCAAACCGTTCATTTTGTGGATAAATGGCAAAAAAAATCCTACTCGGATGTGGAATTCTCAGTCAGATATTGATCAAAAATTGGCCAATCAAATTAATGATCTAAAACAAACTGTTATATGGATGGGAGATAAAATTATGAATTTAGAACATAGATTACAAATGCAATGTGATTGGAATACTTCTGATTTTTGTATAACTCCATTTCAATATAATGAGTCTGTTCACAGTTGGGAATCAGTAAAATGCCATTTACAAGGAAGTGAAGATAATCTAAGTTTAGACACAAGCAAACTAAAAGAACAGATTTTTGAGGCCTCTCAAGCACACTTAACTGCTTTACCCAGTGCTGAAGTTTTAGACGATATCTCTAAGGGGTTATCTAATCTCAACCCCATTTGATGGGTAAAATCTTTGGGAGGATCCACTATCGTTAATTTTGTTCTGTGTTTAATTTGTGCTATTGGTTTATTGTTCATGTGTAAAATTGGAAAAAATACTCTTCAATCTAATCGTAATCATCACCAAGGTATGATTGCTATGGTTCATTTAATCAGAGAAAAGGGGAAGATGTAGGGAGACACCCTGAAACTATTGCTACAGAATAAAAAATGAAACGCCCCTGATTATTGTAAATACAAAATTGCATGCAGGATTGTGTAAAGACAATGCCAGATTGTACTGCCAAAATGAGCCAATAGCACGTGATGTGCTTCCCCCTGCAGAGAGCCTATGAACGGACGTGCAGTCAGAAAGGTTTCACATCACCAAGATTCGCATCCCAGAAAAGCAGATGTTCATAGCTCTGGGAATGGAATGCGACCCTCGTGGAGAGCCTATAAATGAACGCATGGGGGAGCGCCTGTCCATATGGATAAGATAGGACTATAAACGCCCTCATCTTGCTGTGGCTCTTCTAGGCCTCTTTAGGGTTAAGGCATACTCCCTTCTGAGAAATTCTGGTCTCATTGTCTAACTTCATGTCCTGTTTCTATGAATTGTTTGTAACCAGCTTTTGCTGCAACTGTTACTGCTGATTAATATCTTGCTAATCATAGGTTATGGAAAGACTGTGTTCCTGTTTTAAGATTCTGTTAGAAATTACTGACGCACACACTATATTGTAAATTCTTATCTCTGTATACTGTACTTCTGCATACAGATGTTATGTTAAAGAATTACTTCATCCCCATGTGACCATCTCACCTCATAATCAAATGACCCTAAATCCCTCACTAACCTACCCCCATCCTCACTAAACTTAATAATAAATGCTGGCATATCCAGTGCACTGTTGGCACTGCGGGACCAGAAGGCGGTGACCCCCCTGGACCCAGCTTTCACTGTCTTATGTGTGTCTATTATTTCTCGACCTGCCAATCCACCTGGGAACAAAGAGAGAGCCCCGTTGCATTGTGGGTTGCTGGCCAGATCCCACAATACCTAATAAGATAAAAATTTGGAACATTAAAATTGTTCAAAAATGCATGGAATTTGGCCTAGTTTAAGCCATAAAGCAGTTCAGTTTTATAGACTTGTATATAACAATAGGCTGCTATTATAATTGGAGTATATATATATATACTTATAATATAAGTATAATTATACTTAACAATATAATTGGACCTGTTGAATATACTTTGATTTCTGCCTCTCTTCATAATATGGCAATGCTATTCAGGGTTATTTATTTAATCAGTCATGTATTATTCTGAATTATGGATGAGTTTTAGAACATTAAATTAAAATAAGAAATCTAACCCTGTAAGCAGCACTTGGAAATTAGTATGATCAAGGTCTTTTGGAGTGAGGAATATTAAAAACCTAGAGATATAATCAGGGATTACACATTAGCCACTAGATATTGGAAACTGAAGTAGTTAAAATTCTACTGCTAGTTGCAGACTTAAATTAGAATTCACTACTCTCCAAGATTACATTTTCTATAGAAAAGATATCAAAAATGAAACCTCCACAACATAAAAGTGACTATTAATTAAAGGAAACCAGAAAATTAAAATAATTTATTTCAATTAATAATGTAAAAATACTAACTGTAACATTTTAATGAGTAACATTTCAAAATTAAAAGTGTTCCTTAATCTTTTTAAAATTGTGCATTTTTACTCATGTGTTTTAGAGTAAACAATTCAGAATTATAAAAAAATTAAGAGAAATATTAATCTAAAATAGCAAAACTTAAGAAAAAAATGAAAAACTTATACAGAAGAATAACTTTTTATTTGTCATATATTCCACTATTGGTATAATCACTATGTTGCTAGATCAAAAGTAAATGATATATTTAAAATAACACACCCACACACACATTCTTTCTTTCTCCCCAGAGTCCCCTTCATCTTCTACTAGTTTAAATATTATTCACTTATCTTATTTTTGTTTAGAAACCTGTCTAATAATTGTCCAACTTTATTGTCACAAAAACATTTTTTAAAAATCTCACTTTTTTATCTACCTCATTTATAATGATATGATTATGATCTTTGTTGACTTGAGTCTTTCAAGCTGCTGAAATTTTTCAGGCTCTGCTTGGTAGCTTCATGATGGTGAATCTGATGCAGCTGGTCTCAGAGAGAACTCAGACATGCCCTTGATACCTATGTGTCAACATTTATGAAGATTCCAGTGTTTATTATATGGGCATAATTGTGTCCCAGTAAATACTTATGGAAAGTCAATTGTGAATTTGATATAATTTTCATACTGCACAATTTTTTCAAACCATTTAAAAATGAGAAAAACATTCTTAGCTCAGAGGTTGTACAAAAACAGGCAGCAGGCTGGACTTGGCAGCAGGCTGGTCCATAGTTTGCCAATCTCTAGTATAAAAAGGCTCCAATCCTATATTTGCAGAATTAGGGAATACTTTCCAATTTAAGAAGTGCTAAACTGAAACTTGAAGAATGAAAGAGAATTACAGTTTCTAGCACAGACGGAGATTTAAAAATATAACTGTTGGCTAAAGGAGAAATTAGTCAAGTGAAAGGGATAAGGAGAGAAGAAAATGATAGTTCTACAATAAAGTATCAGCTGTTTAAAATCTACAACAAAATTGACCATGACATTTTTGAGAGATCAAAATATACCTAGTGCGATTGACTTGAAGACAGTGAAATGTGGAACAGGAAGCTACATGTTATTGGGAGAGCCACATCCACATTCCAAACTGCACCTCTTCTTTTGCAAAATGGGAAACAATATCTTCTAGCATTGCAGAGATGGCTAAATAAGGTAATTGATATGTAATTGCTAAATGGGTAGAAAGTTTAATATTTATTCTTCATATATTACCTTTTTGTTCAGAACTGTGCCTATTTTATTTTGACTTTATAAAATTTATTTATTTTGCTAAGCAATGTTTTAAAATTAATGTGGTTAAATTGAACATTCTCCAAATGTACTGCTTTATCAAAGTTGTCAGTTAAATTTCATTATAAAGTTTATTTTATAATGTTTGCAAATATGTGAAAGTTACAAATAATGTTGTAGTAGCCCAGATAGGCTGAATTGAAACCTTGTATTATTTTGTTTTGTTCTATTCTGGTTTTGGTCTGAGAGGGCATGCAGAGATTAAATAGTGCTTTTCTATTGCACTAGTTTTTACAAGTTAATTTGTAATTTTATTTCATTTTTTCATTCATTTACTCTATAAATATGTACAGAGGGTGCAATCATATGCAGCAATTATTTCTATATTACAGTTTCAAAAGATAGGAGCCCATTTTCCCTTGAGAATAAATCCAAAGTATAATTAACCACCTCAGCAAGAAAGACACAATACTTCACTGCCCTTCAAATAACCCTGAGTAAATTATTTATTCCCCCATAAAATAGATGGTCAATTGAACACATATCACCTCCCTCCTACCCCTTCCTGCTGTGTATATTTAGTGCTGAGCACAGAGTCTTCTGAGTTATCAGCTATTCTTATAGTGCTATTTTCTTCTTTAATGTTACTTTTGACCTCCATATTGGTAATACTACTCAGGGTGCTCTCATTAAGGTCAATTTGTCTTATAGACAGTGGACTTCAAATGGAAAACATGTCCAGTCAATAGAAGGAGATATGTAAGAAGTACTTTAACAAAAGTTTTACTTTCTAAACGAAATTTACTTCATTAAATTTGAGGCAGTGTTGCTAATGGATTGAGCAAGGAGATATTTCACTATGCATTGCGACTGGACTTCAAAAATGTCTAACATTCCCTCTGGCTCCATTCCACTGACTTATGTGTGGGATTTGGAATGTCATAGAAGGAAGCTTCAGGTTATTCATTTATGAAATGGCAGCATAATGATCTATAGATCCCACAGAAATTTGACATCAATAATTACAATTTTTTGTAAAATGTTAAGTAATATAATTTAGCCCTGAGATTAGTGTTTCAGACCTTCCAGGAATATACAAATTATCTTTGTGATCTTAAAGCATTATTGGACACCAGTGACAGAGTTTATGACGCAGAGAACTTGATTTTAATTTTTTTCTTTGGTTTATTTTTCCTTACATAGCAAGAATGAGAAATATTAAATAAAAATCATTAGAAAACAAATAAAAGTGTATGAAGTTGTAAAAATTAACCAACATTATAAGCAATTTAACAAATATAGACTGCCTACTAATTATAAAACTCTCTGTTAGTTCAGAAAAGAAAACAGGATATTTTTCATTCTAAAGTAAGTGATCCTAGCACTTCGGGAGGTCAAGGTAGGTGGACAGTTTGAGGAGTTCAAGACCAGAGTGGGCAACATAATGATACCCTGTCTCTTAAAAAGAAAACTTAATTTTATAAAAAATAGTAAAGCAAGTGATCTATAATTGTCAGCATTTTTATTGGTATTACAAATAGCCCAGTTGAACAGTTGTATGATTGAAATAAATACAAATGAAATATACGAAATGAATACAATGGTGATATGTATTTTAGTTTATATCTTTGCTATCAATCTTGACAGATATTTACTATTATCATTATTATTTTCTAAGATGAATTCTTGCTATGTTGCCCAGGCTGTTCTCAAACTCCTGGGCTCAGGCAATCCTCTTACCTCAGCCTTCCAAGTAGCTGGAATTGCAAGCATGTAACCCTATTGCCGGTTTCACAGAGATTTTTAAAAACTTATGTGTGTGTGTGTGCATATTCTTTATATATATGTTATATATATACATATATAAATCTTTTGGAAGACATGAGTGACAATGAAGAGTAAAACAAGAGAGAATACATTGACTGTTCAAATCTGCCAAATGCTGATATATATTATCCATTTAATACTTATCTCTACTGAATGTAATTTTAGCAATAAGAAAATTGATCCCATAGTCCTTAAGAATTAAAACCAAAATGATTCAGCTGACAATGAGAAGGAAAAGATCTCAACACAGACTATATAATTCAAAGCCTATATATATATTGTTTTCGATATACCACATTACCCTCTCTAAGTAAGAAGTGGAAACATTTTTTCTTCCTTTATGTCTTTTCTGTGTAGTGAATGATTTTACTACTATTTATTTACTAGAACTTTTAATGTCATTTTCATAATCTAAGAGAATTTCAATGAAAGTCTTGGGATGTAGTTGAGTTTTGCTTTCAGCTCTCAAGTGAATATAGAAGCTCTGACAGAGAAGATTTAACAAAGGAGTCACTCAGAAGAATTCTGCATGGAAAAATGGATTATAATAAGATTCATCAAAGAAAACTAAATATACAGGAGAATGTTAAATTTCCATAGCTTAAAATGGCAAAAGGAAGATGGAGAACACATGTGAAACACAATACAAATACAATTTTTAGCTTTGGAAGTATGGGCAAAGCCGACAGCTCAGGTAAGTAACCATAGTAAACTGACTTACGTAAGCACCTCACTTTGAATGGTAGACAATCTAATCACTGGGTAGTCATAAGTAAAATATCGCTTCCCTATAAAAATGCAATGGTGATTATATTGACAGCACGTTGAGAGTATAAGAAAGAGATGTCAAATATATCCATGTCTTTCTATCACCACCTATTTGTAAGCAGTGCTAAGGGGAAAAAATGGAAGAATTACAGTTTGGAAATATTTATGCTGTACAAAAATTACTTCTGTAACTGAACCTCAGAAACTTCCTGGGGAAAAAAAAAAGCAGAGTTTCATTGTCAACTCAGTGGGAAGAAAAATTGAGCTAAAAGCCAGTTCTACACTTCTAGAGGAATTCCACTGAACTCTTTTGTGAAAGTATTAGAGAATAATAACTCCCTTGATTTAGGACAGGAGGCATTTATAAATGGCTTGGGGTCTCTAACTAGTCTTTCTACCACCAGTCTTGAACCTTTCAGATCTTTAACATGGCTGGTAAGGAAACAGCTACTCACCTTATGAAGATCTTTTAATACCTTCTTATTTGTCTCAAAATAAAATACAAAATTCTTGTAATAGCATAAAATGAAGCCCCCCAAATTATCATGTGGAGTCAGCTTACCTGGTTAAGTGTATCGTTCTCTTATCTATCTTTTTACCTTAACTTTTGATATCCACAAAACTATATGAACTTTTTCAATGGTCTATACCCATAGACTCTCTTCTCTGTTCCAGTATTCTAAACTCACTTTACGTACTTGGATATACTTGAATTGGTTTGCAATCTTTCTTATATTGTTTTTCATTCTTTTGCCATCATCTTTCAAAGTCCATATATTTTTCAGGTTAAATATTAGAAGCCTCTTTCATAGCAAAAAATTTACTGGCTATTATTTGTAAGTTAAATTTTAAATTATATCAATGCAATTTAATTGATAACTTATACTATGAGTTTATACCCTGCTCTAGCTTCCAAGGATATGTAGTTGAAAGCCATAATTCTTACTCCAATATGCCTAAAATTTAATTGGGGGAAACTTAATTAAGTAAACAATCACAGTTCTTTATATCATATATTGCAATTTTACTATTCCTAGTTAGCATGATACTATTTAGGAGGGATACTCAATGTCTTAGTAATTTGAGGTAACATCTAAGTTGATGTTTAAAGAAGGAGGATTAGCCAAGCAGTGTAAAAAATGTGTAGAAGGTATTGGCAGGATGAGGGAGCACAGAGAAAACACATAAAAGATATATGGTGAGATATGAGATTGGTAGGAGAAAGGGCAGAACTACATGGACTCATCTACCTTGTTAAGGAGTTTCTACTCAAATCTGAGGAAAATGTGGAACTCACAAGGTGATGTTAAACAGAAACAACATACATGATCAAATTTGTCTCTTTGAATTATCAGTAGAGTAAATGAACTGTTCAGAGGGACACATGAATGGACAGAGACCAATTTTAAAGAGTCTTGTAGTAATCCAGGGGTAGAAGATAATGGCTGGTACTACATTGCAGGATGAAGATAAAAGACAGTAAACAGGTTTGGGTGGTAAAATTAATTACCCATAATGATTAATTATATGTGAAAAATGAAAAAGAGAAATAGGAAAATACAACGGGGCTTGTGGCTTGGACAAACAATTAGAAACTTGAAGAAAAGAAGGGATTTTATGTGGTGAAGGAATAAATTTAAAACTATGATATATACACTAGCTTCCCATAAAATACAATGTGATTATTGTATTCATATACAGATGTTCCTCAACTTCTCAACTTATGCTAGGTTTATCTGGACATAACTGTTTTGTGAGTCAAGGAGCATATTACATGACTATCACATTTGCACCATCATAAAATCAAACCTCATATGTCAGGGACCATCTGGATAGTTCCTTCTTAACAAAAAATAGATTAAAAACATGACCAGGAGAATTTAAAAATTATTCCCTGTCCTGATAAAGTTAACTTTTTGCTTGTTTATGCCAAATATATTTTATTTATTATCACCCTGATCACTCTGTCTACCATGACTTAAAGGTAAAACTCTGAATATAGAACCTTAAGAAATTAGTTTATATATTTAATATTATTTATATTTTTGAAATGAGGAAGGTGCTTTTTTGTAAAATATTTAGTAGAATGTTTGTAAAACAAATGGTGAATTGATACTTGCATAGCTGTGCCATATCTTTGTACAAACATATCTGAGCTCTTACATATATAGTAAAGCATATATATAGTATATATATGTATATATACATATACACACATATATAGTAAAGTGTATATATATATACACAAAAGCAAAAATTTTTAATGTCAGGAACGTTTATTTTCCAAAGCATTGGAAATTTTCAAATGAGAAGTTAAATATTAGCTTTTAACCTTGTGTGGAAAATAAATCACTTTTGCCATTGCTAAAAGATAAAAGGTCTTTCTTTATTACAGATGGTACAAGTGGTTTTACAAAAATGAATGATCCAACACACCTATCACAGTTTAAATAATTAGGTTTAATAATGTAATAATTTGATGATTTAATTTTAATAAATTTAATAATTTGATTTTCATAGTCTTCCATAATTGCTTTGCATTAAAGTTGAGCAGAATAATCAAACAGTAATAATCACAATGATACTACTAACAACAGTATAAGGAGGAGGGAGAGGAGGAATGAAGGAGGAAAAGGAGGAAACATAAGCTTATTTTTAGCAAGCCAAGATGATTTTCTCCAAAGTTATCTTTATATCATACATGTACGCTTAAAAAAATAAAATAATATTATAATGTATATTATGTTTTCTTAACTCATTGGGGTGGGAGGGAAGCATGTATCTAAGGAGTCTGAGAATGTTGGTTACAGACGTTAAAATTCAGAATGTTTTAAAAATAATTCTACACCTAACTCCCCAGTTTCTTCCAGTTTTCCTCTGAGATATTTTATGAAGCAATTAATCAGGACATATTAACCCTCACCTATTTCTTATACTCTTTTATTGTTTTACCAGCCATGCAATTCTCCTTGATTCACAACTTCAAACGCTGTTACATTTTGTGGCTTGGGCCAGAATTCTAAATTTAATTTTTAATTTCGGTGTGGCTGAGGTTCTCACCTTTGCTCTGATCCCAAGTTTTTCTCTGTCTAAATCAGCAGAGGCAGGGCTAACGCAAAGGGAATTGAGATGATAAATGAATCACTGTTGTGCCTCTTCATAATTCATTCCCCTTTTTCATTCTGTTGCAATCACAGCAGTGAGTTAACAGAGAGAAAGAGCAGGGAGCATAGGGTTGAGTTAATGTGGCATATTCTAACACCTCAGCTCCCCTGGATTCTGTGTTAGGTATGAGTCAAATATTCAGAAAGGAATAAGGAAATCTTTTGATAATTTCGAGGATCCACATACAAGATTAAAAAAGAAACACGCATTTTAAAATCTCTATAAAGATAACAGTGTAATGATCAAGACACTGTATAGAAAGATATTTTGCATGTAATTTCATCATATTTGGGCATTAAAACCATAAGTTCTTTTATTTATATGTCAGCTTTAAAGCTGTAAAAGCCCCAAAATGATAATGGAAGGTATACTAAGGGAATCTATTTATTTAATCAAAAAAATAAAAAAATACAAAGAACGACTTACTTCCAACGTCAAAGTATTTGTACTCTTAGGCTTAGACACTAACATAGGTGAGTCTGAAGGAATTATCTGTCTTCTTCCTGCACACTAAAATTTAGTTAACTCATAATCTGACTTTAGACTTCTGTATAGTCATACAGTTATTATATTTTGGGGACAACTTTTCCAGACCTCCCTGGCTCAGTCATTTCCCCCATAGTACACGTTTATGGTATCAGGGACTTCTC
Organism: Macaca fascicularis; assembly: GCF_037993035.2. Taxonomy (NCBI): domain Eukaryota; kingdom Metazoa; phylum Chordata; class Mammalia; order Primates; family Cercopithecidae; genus Macaca; species Macaca fascicularis. The sequence goes on along the minus strand of NC_088391.1, from coordinate 72,741,106 downwards.
CTAAGTAGTAGTTGCAATTTAGTATCACTGTGTCCTTATTTGTTCCTCCTGAAGAAAGGGTCCATGTCTTGTTTGCACTGCATTTTAACTCAAATAGCAAACATAGTACACGCTATATAGTAGATAATGAAAAAAAATATCTTGAGATGAATGAGCAAACAAATTTTGACATAAAGTCTTTAAAATCTTTACAAAGTAATCTCAAATGTCTAGGCAACTCACAGTATTAAAGTAGTTTGAATAAGCCTCATTCCTCCCAATTGATTGCAAACAACTTAAAGTTATATTAGGGTGTTTTGCACTCTTTGAATCAATAACTGTTCATTGAAATAAAGTGTTTCGGTTTTAGTTTGGGTAAGGTCAACATTTCTGTAGCTTTCTAGATATATGAAAACTATTCAAATTGCTTTCAAACTTATACCAAGAGAACAACTTTTAAAATAATATTGTTGCCCTTTGAAAAAATTACATGATTACATATAAAAACAGAGTCCTTTATTCATTTCTCTTTTTTATGCAAATACAGTTGGTTATAATAAGAATGAAAATGATAATATTGAAATTTAAAAACCATAAGATGTTTTAAAATGAACATATTATATAATGATCACATTTCAAAATATATAAGCCATGAAGAACAAAATATTTCTATATTTTCTTTCTGAAATAACCACTGATTCTGACATAGTAACAGATTGTGCCATGTGTATGTGTGTATATGTATATGTAGGAATATATCATTCTAAATCTCTATAAATCATATGAGCCAAAGCAAAACATGTTACAATTATATACATATATAACTTACATTCTGTGTTAGGCAAAATTATGCTAGAGATAGAAAACTCAATTCCAAAGTTATTTGGTACCATCATACTAGAGCATAACTTACATGTAATATAATTCTCAGGAATTAATGTTGAAAACTAGGCCAAATGGAAGTGAATTCCTTCTAAATGCCCTCATCTTTAGGTAGCTGTTTCTAAAGCTGCCTCCAGGGCTCACAGGAGAGCTTGTTTCAACCGCATAATAATACGTGCCTTATATATCTGCTTTTTAATAGTAATCTGTTCTTTTCTCTGTTGAGCTAACCTGATATGCTTATCTGAGTTATTAGGAGCAGATGATATATGTTATTTATCCATATTTTTTCATGGAATAATCTCGCTTTTGAAATTTTTCACATAGAATGCGTCATATACACAAAATATTGCAGTTAACATATATTTATAATATAAAAAGCTACATTTAGGCTTGGCACAGTGGCTCATGCCTTAATCCCAGCACTTTGGAAGGCCAGACTGGTGGATGGCTTGATTCAGGCGTTTGAGACACACCTGGGCAACATGGTTGAAACCCCATCTCTACAAAACATACAAAAATTAGCCGGGCATGGTGGCCACACCTGTAGTCCCAGCTACTTGCGGGCTGAGGCAGCAGAATCGTTTGAGCCTAGGGGCTTGAGGCTGAAGTGAGCCATGTTTTTTGCCACTGCTTACCAGCCTGGGTGACAAACTGAGACCCTGTCTCAAAAAAAAAAGAAAAGTTATATTAAAATGACCACCTGTTGGATCTGGGCAAGATGACAGACTAGATGCAGCCATGAAGTGCCACTCCCACAGAGAGAGATCATGATTTCCACTATACCAACATAGCTTGAACAGATCTTCAAAGAGAAAATGCCAAATGTGCATGGCGAGAAGAGGCAAACATTGAGCCTCAAGAGGGAGGAAGCTGGAAACCACGTGGGGTGCCCCAAGGCGGCGGTTGATTCCCAGCCTTGAAAGGCACCTCCCGAAAGGGTGTGTAAAAGTTTTGGGGGACTGCCCACTCTCACCTTGGGATTCCAGCTGCAAGGAACTCCACACCCCCATCAGTGTGTGAGTTGCCAGGGGATCCCCCTAGAGATCAGAGGCAGAGCTGCAGCAAGCACAGAACTGGGGATGTTTGAGTGTTTGAGTGAAGGCTGACTCTTCCGAAGCCCAGCCATAAGTGCCCATCCCCAGGGCTGTCTTTCTCTGAGAGGTTCTGGGCCCAGCTAATCACCAGGGAGAATGCAGTACCTGCTTCTCCACAGGACTAGGATTGCTACCACTACCACTACGCTACCACATCTGTCCTGAAGTCCTGCCTACCTACCAGCCCCTCCCAGGGACCTTTCTTACCCCCAGCCCCCAATAACCATCCCTAGAGCATGTACACAGTGCAGCCTCCCACCTGAGTGGTTTATTTTACCTGAGAGCATTCTGGCAGCCTAAAAGCACTTGGGTTCCCATGCTGTACCTACAGCCCAATGCCAGGCATCTGGAGGATAGAGCTATGAGTAGCTCTTGGGCCCAGGGCTGTGGCCTGCAGTTCAAAAGTGCCCAGCTGAGATCTGTGCTTAGCACCCGAATGGGGGAGGAGCCCACATTCTCAGAAAATGGAGAGGGAAGAGTGGCACAAGTTCAAGGGTTGGTTTGGGACCTAGGTGTGCCTCCTTCCACAGGGATGGTCTGATGGGGGGGCGCCTATTTCCCTATGGGACTTCTCCCCACAGGAGCCTTGCAGCTTGAAAGACTACATCATCAAAAGACAAACAACAATAAAAGACAACAGAAAGACAAACAGCAGCAAAATAGCAGGCACGGTGCCAATGATCAGAGGTGGCTCCCCCAAGGCCCATGAGCAGATCTGGTGATAGGGTCACTTCTCTCACCCTCACTCCACAGAACACAGCTGCAAATGCAAGGAATACACAAAGGAACTCTATGGCTATGTAAAAGCCTATCCACCGTCCATTGCTCTCAAGCACCATCTACTGGATTTCAGTCCAAAATATTATACAACACCAAAAAACACTACTAATACTACTCTCAGCAAAAACAAAGCCAAGAACACAACAACAAAGACCCTGTACAGAGACTGTGCCTCTGAAAACTTCCAGAAAGGAAGCCAACTGACTATATTCAACCTATACCACAGTTAAAAGAGTATCACACCTCACAGAAGAGACAGAATCAGCACAAGAACTCTGACAATTCAAAAAGGCAGTGTCTGCTTACTTCCAAACAAGTCCATTAGCTTTACAGCAGTGGTTCTTAACCAATCTGAAATGCCTGAAATGACAGACATGAAATTCAGAGTCTGGATGGCAGGAAGCTCAGTGAGACCCAAGAGAAAGTTAAAACAATCCAAGGAAGCCAAGCAATCCAGAGAAAGGATTCAAGAGCTGAAAGACAAAATAGCTATTTTAAGAATAACTATTCTATTGAGCTGAAAAATTCACTACAAGAGTATTATACTACATTCAGAAGTATTAACAGCAGAATAGACTAACCTGAGGAAAGAATCTCAGAGCTCAAAGATGGGTTCTTGGAATCAACTAAGTCAGAAAAAAAAAGCATTAAGAAAAATGAAAACAAAACCTTCAATAAATGTGGAATTTTTTTTTTAAATTTATTTATTATTATTATACTTTCAGTTGTAGGGTACATGTGCATAACGTGCAGGTTTGTTACATATGTATACTTGTGCCATGTTGCTGTGCTGCACCCATCAACTCGTCATTTACATCAGGTATAACTCCCAATGCAATCCCTCCCCCCTCCCCCCTCCCCATGATAGGCCCCGGTGTGTGATGTTCCCCTTCCTGAGTCCGAGTGATCTCATTGTTCAGTTCCCACCTATGAGTGAGAACATGCGGTGTTTGGTTTTCTGTTCTTGTGATAGTTTGCTAAGAATGATGGATTCCAGCTGCATCCAAGTCCCTACAAAGGACTCAAACTCATCCTTTTTTATGGCTGCATAGTATTCCATGGTGTATATGTGCCACATTTTCTTAATCCAATCTGTCACTGATGGACATTTGGGTTGATTCCAAGTCTTTGCTATTGTGAATAGTGCCACAATAAACATACGTGTGCATGTGTCTTTATAGCAGCATAATTTATAATCCTTTGGGTATATACCCAGTAATGGGATGGCTGGGTCATATGGTACATCTAGTTCTAGATCCTTGAGGAATCGCCATACTGTTTTCCATAATGGTTCAACTAGTTTACAATCCCACCAACAGTGTAAAAGTGTTCCTATTTCTCCACATCCTCTCCAGCACCTGTTGTTTCCTGACTTTTTAATGATCGCCATTCTAACTGGTGTGAGATGGTATCTCATTGTGGTTTTGATTTGCATTTCTCTGATGGCCAGTGATGATGAGCATTTTTTCATGTGTCTGTTGGCTGTATGAATGTCTTCTTTTGAGAAATGTCTGTTCATATCCTTTGCCCACTTTTTGATGGGGTTGTTTGTTTTTTTCTTGTAAATTTGTTTGAGTTCTTTGGAAGAATCAAATCGACGCAATTAAAAATGATAAAGGGGATATCACCACCGACCCCACAGAAATACAAACTACCATCAGAGAATACTATAAACACCTCTACGCAAATAAACTGGAAAATCTAGAAGAAATGGATAATTTCCTGGACACTTACACTCTTCCAAGACTAAACCAGGAAGAAGTTGAATCCCTGAATAGACCAATAGCAGGCTCTGAAATTGAGGCAACAATTAATAGCCTACCAACGAAAAAAAGTCCAGGACCAGATGGATTCACAGCTGAATTCTACCAGAGGTACAAGGAGGAGTTGGTACCATACCTTCTGAAACTATTCCAATCAATAGAAAAAGAGGGAATCCTCCCTAACTCATTTTATGAGGCCAACATCATCCTGATACCAAAGCCTGGCAGAGACACAACAAAAAAAGAGAATTTTAGACCAATATCCCTGATGAACATCGATGCAAAAATCCTCAATAAAATACTGGCAAACTGCATTCAGCAACACATCAAAAAGCTTATCCACCATGATCAAGTGGGCTTCATCCCTGGGATGCAAGGCTGGTTCAACATTCGCAAATCAATAAACATAATCCAGCATATAAACAGAACCAAAGACAAGTACCACATGATTATCTCAATTGATGCAGAAAAGGCTTTTGACAAAATTCAACAGCCCTTCATGCTAAAAACGCTCAATAAATTCGGTATTGATGGAACGTACCTCAAAATAAATGTGGAATTTTATAAGAGAACAAATCTATAACTCATTGACATTCTCAAAAAAGGAAGAGAGAGACAAAGCAACTTGGAAAATATACTTGAGGTTATAGTCCACAAAAACTTCCCTAATTTCACTAAAGAAGTCAACATGTAAATCCAAGAAACACAGAGAACTCCAGCCAGATATTATAGATGGGACCATCCAAAAGGAACATAGTCATCAGATTCACTAAGAGCAATGCAAAAGAAATAATCTTAAAGACAATTAGAGAGAATGGGCCAGTCACCTATAGAGGGTACCCCATTAAGCTAGCAGCAGACCTCTCAGCAGAAGAGACTGGAGACCTTTGTTCAGCATCCCTAAAGAAAAGAAACTCCAACCAAAAATTCTGTAGCTACCAATCTAAGTTTCATAGGTGAAAGAGAAATAAAAATCTTTCTCAGACAAACAAATGCTGATGGAATTATTCCATCCTTACAAGAGGTCCTTAAGAAGTGCTAACTGTACATTTGAAAGAAGACAACTGCTACCACAAAAGCACACTTAAGCACATAGCCCACAGCCACTATAAAGCAACTATGATCAAATCTACATAATGACCAGCTAACAGCCTGATAACAGGGTCCAAAATACAAGTATCCATAATAACTTTGAATGTAAATGGGCTAAACACTTCACTTAAAAGACACAATGACAGTCTGGATAAAAAGTCAAGAGCTAATCATTTGTTGTCTTCAAGAGATGCATCTCAGATGTAATGGCACCCACAGGCTCAAAGTAAAAGGATAGAGTAAGATTTACCATTCAAATAGAAAACAAAAAAGAGCAGGAATTGTTACTCTTATATCAGACAAAACAGATTTCAAACCAATAAAAATTAAGAAGGACAATAGAGGGCATAACACAATGATAAAAGGTACAATTCAACAAAAAACCTTAGCTTATATATATATATATATTAGTATATATATACACTAGTATATATATTAGTATATATACTAATATACTATATACTAATATATATTATTAGCATATCTATACTAGTATATATACTAATATACTATATACTAATATATATTATTAGTATATCTATACTAGTATATATATTAGTATGTATACACACACACACACACACACATATAGTGGGAGACTTCAACACCTCACTGACAGCATTAGTCATATCATCAAGGCTAAAAATTAACAAATAAACTCTGGACTTCACACTTGGCCAATTGGACCTAATAGACGTCTACAGAACACACCACCCAAAAATCACAGAATATACATTCTTTTATCTGCCCACAAAACATCTTCTAAGATCAACCACATGCTCAGTCATAAAGCAAGCCTTAATAAATTCAAAAAAATTGAAATCATACTAAATACATTATCAGAGCACAGTGCAATAAAAACAGAAATCAATACCAAGAAAATCTCACAGAACTACACCAATATATGGAAATTAAACAATTTGCTCCTGAATAACTCCTGGGTGAACATCCAAATTAAGGCAGAAATCAATAAATTCTTTGAAGTTAATACAAATAGGGACACAACTTACCAAAATTACTAGGTTGGAGCCAAAAGAGTGTTAAGCCCTAAATGCCTCCATTATTAAGTTAGAAAGATCTCAAATTAACAATCTAACTTTTCACCTAAAAGAATTTTTTTAAAAAAGGAACAACACTACCCTAAAGTTAGCAAAAGAAATGACTAAAATTACAGAAAAACTGATTAAATTGAGATGCAAAAATCCATACAAAAGATCAATAAAAACCAAGAGTTTGTTCTTTTTTTAAAAAAAAAAAAAAAAAAAAAAAAGATTTATAAAGTACTAGCTAGATTAATAAAGAAAAGGAAAGGCGAAATACAAATAGGCACAATCAGAAATGACAAAGGTGATATTACCATTGATCCCATGGAAATTTACAAAAGACCCTCAAAGGCTACTACGAATAACTCTATGCACATAAATTGGAAAATGTAAAGGAAATTGATACATTCTTCAAAGCACAAAACCTCCCAAGATTGAATCAGGAAGAGACTGAAACCCTGAATAGACCAAAATCAACTTCTGAAATTGAGTCAGTAATAAAGAACTTACCAACCAAATAAAAAAAAAAAAAAAAAAGCACTGGACCAAATGCATTCACAGCTGAATTCTACTGGACATACAAAGAATTGATACTAATCCTATCCAAATTATTCCTAAAAAATCAAGGAGGAGGAGTTCCTTCCTAATTCATTCTATGAATCCAGTGTTAGTCTGATACCAAAATCTTGCAGAGACACAATGAAAAACAAAAACTTCAGGCCAGTATCACTCCTGAGCATAGATGCAAAAATTCTCAACAAAAATATTAGCAAACTGAACCCAGCAGCACAATAAATGAGTTAATATACCATGATCAAGTAGGCTTTCTTTCTGGGATTTAAGGCTGGCTAAATATATGCAAATCAATAAACTCACCTAACAAACAGAATTGAAAACAAAAATCATATAATCATCTCAAGAAACACAGAAAAAGCTTCAGATAAAATCCAGCATCACTTCACAATAAAAACCCTCAACAGACTAGGCATTGAATGAACATATATCAAAATAATAAGAGCCATCTATGACAAACCCACAGCCAACATCATACTGAATGGGCAAAACCTAGACCCATTTCCCTTCAGAACTGGGCAAAAGCTGGACCCATTTCACTTCAGAACTGGAACGAAACAAGGATACTCAATATCACCACTCCTATTCAACATAGTACTGGTAGTCCTAACCAGAGCAATCAGGCAAGAGAAAGAAATAAAAGACATCCAAGTAGGAAAACAAGTCAAACTATTTCTCATCACTGATCATATGATTCTACACCTAGAAAACCCTAAAGACCCTGACAAAAAAAAAAAAAAAAAAAAAAAAAAAAAACTTCTATAACTGATAAATGACTTTAGTAAAGTTTCAAGATATAAAATCGATATACAAAGAAATTAGTATTTATCTTCACCAACAATATTCAGGCTAGAGTGAAATCAACAATCCTACTACAATAGCCACAAGAAGATGAAATACCTAGAAATACAGTGTATTAGTCCATTTTCACACTGCTATAAAAAACTGCCAGAGACCGTAATTTATAAACAAAAGAGGTTTAATTAATTTACAGTTCCACATGACTGAGGAGGCCTCAGGAAACTTCCAATTATGGCAGAAGGGGAAAGAGAAGCAAGGCATGTCTTACATGGTGGCAGGAGAGAGAGAGAAGGGGAAATAACCACTTTTAAACCATCAGATCTCATGAGAACTCACTGTCATGAGACTAGCATGGGGTAAACTGCCCCCATGATCGAATCACCTCCTACCAGGTCCCTCCCTTGACGTGTGAGGATTATAATTTGAGATAAGATTTGAGTGGGGACACAGAGCCAAACCATATGATACAGCTAATCAGGGAGTGAAATATCTGTACAAGGAGATCTACAAAACACTACTGAAAGAAATCAGAGATGACACAATAAATGGGAAAACATTCCAATTTGTGGATTGGAAGAATCAATATTACAAAAATGGTCATACTGTCCAAAGCAATTTGCAGTGTCAATGCTATCCTATCAAACTACCAACATCGTTCTTCACAGAATTAAAAAAATTTATCGTGAAATTCATATAAGAAAATGGAAAATCCAAATAGCCAAAATAATCCTAAGCAAATAGAAGAAAGCCAGAGGCATCACACTGCCTGATATCAAACTATACATTAATCAAAACATCATGTAAAGGGTGAAAAACAAACACATAGGCCAATGGAACAGAACAGAGAATTCAGAAATAAAGTTGTATACCTACAAAAACCTCATCTTCAACAAGGCAGCAAAAAACAAGCAATGGGGAAAGGACTTCCTATTTAATAAATGGCACTGGGATAACTGCCTGGCCAGATGCAGAAGATTGAAGCTGGACACCTAGTTTTTCACATATATAACAATTAACTTAAGACTTGGTATGGTATCTCATGCCTGTGATTCCAACATGTTGGGAGGCACAGGCAGGAGGATTGCTTAGACCCAGGAGTTCAAAACCAGTCTGGGCAACATAGCAGGACCTGTCTCTACAAAAAATTTTAAAAATTAGCCGGGCATGATGGTGCATGCTTATAGTCCCAGCTACTCTGGAGGCTGAGATGGGAGAATCACTTCAGCCCAGGAAGTGCTGCAGCGAGCCATGATGGGTGCCACTGAACTCCGGCCTGGTTGACAAAGCAAGAGCCTATCTTAAAAACAAATGAACAGTCCAGGCGCAGTGGTTCATGCCTGTAATCCCAGCACTCTGGGAGGCCCAGGTGGGTGGATCACTTGAGGACAGGAATTCAAGATCAGCCTGGCCAACTTTGTGAAACCCTGTCTCTACTACAAATACAAAAATTACCCAGGTGTGGTGGTGCACAGCTGTAATCCCTGGTACTTGGGAGACTGAGAGGAGAATCACTTGAACCTGGGAGGTGGAGGTTGCAGTGAGCCGAGATCATGTCACTGTACTCCAGCCTGGGTGACAGAGCAAGACTCCATCTCAAAAAACTCACAAACAACAAACAAACAGAAACTTAACTCAAAATGGATGAAAAATATACACGTAAGATTTCAAGGTACAAAAATCCTGGAAAACAATCTTGGAAATACTCTTCCCAACATTGGTCTTAGCAAATAAATTTTGTCTAACTTTCCAAAAGTGACTGCAAGAAAACCAAAAATAGACAAACGGGACCTAATTAAACTAAGGTGTTTCTGCACAGCAAGAGAAACTATCAACACAGCAAAAAGAAAACCCATAAAAATAGGAGAAAATATCAAAAAGTATGCATCCAACAAAGGCTTATTATCCAGAATTCTATAAGAAACTTAAACAAAGGGAATAAGGGAGGAGACCACCCCTCATATTGTCTTATGCTCAATTTCTGCCTCCAAAGAAAGAAGAAGTAAAAACTAAACGGCAGAAATGAAATCCACAAGCAGACAGCCCGGCGCCACATCCTGGGCCTGGTAGTTAAAGATCAACCGCTGATCTAATCAGTTTTGTTATCTATAGATTCCAGACATTGTATAGAAAAGCACTGTGAAAATCCCGGTCCTGTTTTGCTCTGATCTAATTACTGGTGCATGCAGCCCCCAGTCACATACCCTCTGCTTGCTCAATCAATCACGACCCTCTCACGCACACCCCCTTGGAGTTGTGAGCCCTTAAAAGGGACAGGAATTGCTCACTTGGGGAGCTCAGCTTTTGAGACAAGAGTCTTGTCAATGCTCCCGGCCAAATAAACCACTTTCTTCTTTAACTCGGTGTCTGAGGGGCTTTGTCTGCGGCTTGTCCTGATACATTTCTTGGTTCCCTGACCAGGAAGTGAGGTGATTAACATATGGTAGAGGGATCCCCATAGGTAGTGTAGGCCTGCCCTGTGGAGCATCCCTGCGGGGGACTCTGGCCAGCTTGAGTGACGTGGATCCTAAGAGTGCTCCTGGGTAGGCAATTGCCCCAGTGGAGTGCCTCGCCAGAAAAGCGCATGGCAGGCCCCCATGGAGGACCAACGCAGTGGCTGAACACCGGAAAGGAACTGGCACTTGGAGTCCAGACATCTGAAACTTGGTAAGACTAGTCTTTGGAACTTGCCCACTCCATTTGAGTGGAAGCGTGGCCTGATCACCCACAGCGTGCCTGTACTGGCACTTTGGTTTTTGTTTTTGACTTGACTTGGATTGTTTAATACTTTGGTTTTGGTTTTGACCTGGCTTGGATTTTTTGATACTCTGATTTTGGTTTTGATTCTGGTTTGGTGTAAGCTGTAAAAGTGTGTGTGTCCTTTTTACCTGTTCTTTGTTTTGTGGTGTGCGTGTGTTGTGAGTGTGGTGTTTTGTCTCGAGGAAACATGGGTCAGGCACACAGTAAGTCTGCCTCACTAGAAACTATGTTGAAAAATTTCAGAAAGAGATTTAAGGGAGACTATGGAGTCACTATGACACCAGGAAAACTTAGAACTTTGTGTGAGACCGACTGGCCAGCATTAGAGATGGGTTGGCCGTCAGAAGGAAGCCTGGGCGGGTCCCTTGTCTCAAAGGTATGGCACAGGGTAACCTGTAAGCCAGGGTACCCAGATCAGTTCCCATATATAGATTCTTGGTTACAGCTACTTTTGGACCCCCCCCAACAGTGTTTAAGAGGACCCGCAGCAGCAGTACTAGTAGCAAAGGGGCAGTTAGTTAAGAAAGGTTCTCACTCCACCTGCTAAGGGAAGTTGGCACCAAAAGTCCTGTCTGACCAAACACCAGAAAAATCATGGCAGGTATTGGTACCAACGGTACACCCTCCTTATCAAGAGGAAGGGCTCCCCACCCTGAGCCCACAGCACCTACACCTCCACCAGATAACCATACCCCTAGACCACCCAGAGTAGACAAAAGAGGAAGTGAAGTCACAAGAGAAACTCCTTCCTTGGCAGCTCACTTACAGCCCAAGACTGGAATCCAAATGGCCCTGAGAGAGCAGTAATATACTGGGGTAGAGAGGATGCACACATGGTGGAAAGGCATGCCTTTGTGTATCAACCTTTCACCTCTGCTGACCTCCTCAACTGGAAAAATAATACTCCATCTTACACTGAAAAGCCTCAAGCTTTAATTGACTTGCTCCAAACTATTATACAGACTCATAATCCTACTTGGGCTGATTGCCCCCAGCTGCTCGTGTTCCTCTTTAATACAGATGAAAGGTGAAGGGTGCTCCAGGTGGCAACTAAGTGGCTAGAGGAGCACGTCCCAGCCGATTACCAAAACACCCAAGAACATATAAGAATTCAGCTGCCAGGAACAGACCCCCAGTGGGACCTGAACAAGGGACCAGACATGGAGAGGCTAAGATGGTACCATGAGGCATTAATAGAAGGTCTAAAGAAAGGGGCTCAAAAGGCTACAAATGTAAGTAAGGTCTCTGAGGTCATCCAAGGAAAAGAGGAGAGTCCAGTGCAATTCTATGAAAGACTGTGTGAGGCTTACTGTATGTACACTCCTTTAGTTCAGATAGCCCTGAAAATCAGCGCATGATTAACATGGCCTTAGTTAGTCAAAGCGCGGAAGATATCAGGAGAAAACTGCAGAAACAGGCTGGGTTTGTGGGTATGAATACCTCACAGTTTTTGGAAATAGCCAATCAAGTGTTTGTGAATAGATGCAACAAGCCACAGAGAAAGCCGTAAGGAAGGTGAATGCCAGGCTTGGTGAAACGCCGACTTACTGGCCGCAGCCATTAGGGGAACTGCCCCAAAAGGAGAGGGAAAGGGGGGTTCCGGGAAGAAGAGAAAGAAAAGAATTCACTCACCCTGTAGGACGACTTAGTTGTCTGGGACAGAAACTGTATAATGGTACCACAAAAACAGTCACTTGGTGGAGTTCAAATCACACAGAGAAGAATCCATTTAGCAAATTCCCAAAGTTGCAAACTGTGTGGGCCCACCCAGAGTCCCACCAGGACTGAACAGTCCCCGCTGGATTATACTACATATGTGGGCATAGAGCTTATGCCAAATTACCTGACCAGTGGGCAGGTAGTTGTGTTATTGGCACTATTAAGCCATCTTTATTTCTACTACCCATAAAAACAGGCAAACTCCTGGGCTTCACTGTCTATGCTTCCCATGAAAAGAGAAGCATAGCTGTAGGAAATTGGAAAGATGATGAATGGCCCCCTGAGAGAATCATACAATATTATGGGCCTGCTACTTGGGCACAAGACAGCTTGTGGAGATACTGGATCCCCATTTATATGATCAACCGAATCATACGGTAACAAGTTGTCTTAGAAATAATCACTAAAAAAACTGGCAGAGCCTTGACTATTCTGGCCTGGCAAGAAACTCAGATGAGAAATGCTATCTGTCAAAATAGATTGGCTCTTGACTACTTGCTAGCAGCTGAAGGAGGGGTCTGTGGGAAATTTAACCTTATTAATTGCTGTCTATACATAGATGATCTAGGGCAAGTAGTTGAAGACATAGTTAGAGATATGACAAAACTGGCACATGTGCCTATGAAAGTGTGGCATGGATTTGATACCGGGACCATGTTTGGAAAATGGTTCCCAGCGCTAGGAGGATTTAAAACTCTTATAATAGAAGTTATAATAGTAATAGGAACCTGCTTACTGCTCCTTTGTTTGCTACCTGTACTTCAAATGATAAAAAGCTTCATTGCTACCTTAGTTCACCAAAATGCTTCAGCACAAGTGTACTATGTGAATCACTATCTATCTGTCTTGCAAGAAGACATAGGTAGTGAGAATGAAAGTGAGAACTCCCTCTATTGAGTGAGATTCTCAAAGGTGGGGGAATAAGGGAGGAGACTAACCCTCATGTTGTCTTATGCCCAACTTCTGCCTTCAAAGAAAGAAGAAGTAAAAACTAAAAGGCAGAAATGAAATCCACAGGCAGACAGCCCAGTGCCACACCCTGGGCCAGGTAGTTAAAGATCAACCCCTGACCTAATTGGTTCTGTTATCTATAGATTACAGATATTGTATAGAAAAGCACTGTGAAAATTCATGTCCTGTTTTGTTCCAATCTAATTACCGGTACATGCAGCCCCCAGTCATGTACTCCCTGCATGCTCAATCAATCACGACCCTCTCATGGCACCCCCTTAGAGTTGTGGGCCCTTAAAAGGGACAGGAATTGCTCACTCGGAGAGCTCAGCTCTTGAGACAGGAATCTTGCCGATGCTCCCGGCCGAATAAACTGCTTCCTTCTTTAACTCGGTGTCTGAGGGGTTTTGTCTGCGGCATGTCCTGCTATACTACAAGCAAAATCAAATAACCCCATGAAAAATGGTCAAAGGACATGAATAGACATTTTTCAAAGGAAGTCATACAAATGGCCTATAAACACTAAAAAAATTCTCACATCAGATAAATGCAAATCAAAAGCACAATGAGATACCATTCAAAATGACTATTATTGAAAAGTAAAAAATAAAAAAATACAGCAGATGCTGGCAAGGCTGACAAGAAAAAGGAATGCTTATACACTGCTGGTGGGAATGTAAATTAGTTCAGCCACTGTGGAAGAACACTTGAAAATTTCTCAAAGAACTTAAAACCAAGCTACCAGTCAACCCAGCAATCCCATTACTGAGTAAAAACCCAAAGAAAAACAAATCATTCTACCAATAAACTCACATGCACTCATGTGTTCATCACTGCACCATTCACCAAGCAAAAACACAGAATCATCCCAAGTATCTATCAATGGTAGATTGGATAAGAAAACATGGTACATATAAGCTATGGAATACTACACAGTCATAACAAAGAATGAAATCATGGCCTTTGCAGTGACATGGATGGAGCTGGAGGCCATAATCTTAACAAATTAACACAGGAAGAGAAAATCAAATACTGCATGTTCTCACTTACAAGTGGTAGCTAAACACCGAACACACATGGACATAAACTTGGGAACAATAGACACTGTGGACTACTAGCGATTGGAGGCAGGGAGGAGGAGTGGGTTAAAAAACTACCTATCAGGTACTATGCTCTCTACCTGGGTGAGGGGATCTGTACTCCAAACCTCAGCATCATGCAATATTCTCTTGTAACAAACCTTCACATGTACCATCTGTACGTAAAATAAAAGTTAATATTAAAAATCAATGAACACCCCTGGACACACCACTCAACTAGACAATCTAAACATAAACAGTGTTCTGGAAATCCTCTAACCACGGTCCTGATTTTTATGTGAATTATCCCTCTTACTCCTTTATAAACACACACAGACACACCCTCCCCACACATACACACACAATTTCTACTTAGTTTGAACTTCATAATTCATATAAAACTGTGTTTTCTCTTCAGTATATATCATATATATGGTCAAACATTACATAAGTATGATATATCCAAATTGATGTATGTAATCATGGTACTGTTTTAGTAATTTACTTAATCATTTTGTAAAGATATGCATATATGTGTATGTATGTACATATATATGTGTGTATGTACATATATTTGTGTGTATATATATGCATATGTGTGTGCATATATATACACACACATATATATTACTATTGATGGGCAGTTACTGGGAAGACATTCAACATATTTGACAATCAGTGGCACAAAGAAACTGAGCAGTCAAAGTGCCACAAATGAATGTCAGCTATAAAAAAAAAGCAGTTATACCAGTGCATATTACCTGAACCCAGTTAACTTAGAAGGTTTCCACTTTTTTCCTACCAAAAATAAGGCTGATATGAATATACCTGAACATGTACCTTGTTTCAAATATACCAACCTTTTTTCTTAATCATACACCTAAGAGTAGAATGGCTGAATGACTGAATATGTTGAATATGAATATGCCTGTTTTCATTATATAATGCCAAATTGTTCAAGATGTGCCAATTTACAGAGTCAGCAATGTGGGTGAGTTCCCATTAACCCACTAACACTGGTTGTTATATGTTGTTTGAATTTTCATGTCTGGGAGAAGTAAGATAAAGAAATAAACATCTACCACATCAAGCCTCTGGAGTAAAATGTGTGCTCCTCAAAATCTTTGGATTAAGCTGGATCTAAGACTAGGAAATAATTTGTAGGATGGTAGGCTTTGTTCTTCATGGAGAAGAGGAGAGCACAAAAATAAATGAAAAGCTATTGAAGCCAAATTTAACAGAAACTACAAATTTTTCCTCACATTCCATTCATGTCCTATTCATAGATGCCAAATTTTACATGCACACATTAAAATCCAGATAAGGATAAATATTGTCAATTCTCTAATGGTTTAATGAAGCCAAATGACAACATTAAAATTAGGGTTAGGGTTAGGGGTAATAAAATGTAAATGGCACTTATCACATACCACAGTGATGTGGCTTATTTCTGGGTCTTCTTACAGATGAAGCCACTTGCTCTTGACTTTATATTTTCTTATCATACTGTCTAAGAAATGGTGATAATTAGAGAAAACTTGGAAGCTTGGTTTTGAGGATGGCAATGCCAACATCATTCCCTCAGTGCTAAATCTCTCATTCCAGGCTTTTACTTCAGAGAAAAATTAGCCCATATTTAGGCCACTGTATTTGGTGATTCAACTGTAATGGCAAATTGACCGGTAGCCCACTTAGTGCACTTTAAAAATTAAATATTTTCTACTATGTCTACCTGATTTGTAAAATTAAGTAAAAATAATAATGAAACAGACATCCATTCATATATCTTTCTAATTATTTAAAAACATAGAAAAGAAGATGTGATATGTATGTTTCATAAACCCATCAAACAATACAAAGGAAATAAGAATTAACATTCATATGACAAGTCCTTTCCAGATATGCTCTCCAGCTGGAAAAATAAACAAATACAAGAATCAAGACTGTATATAATGTTTTCCCTTTTGTTTAGATTTCAGTAAGATATTTTAGAATTATACCTCTAGACATATAACTTGTGTTTGGCTCATTTTCTAACTAATTTTTACTGATAGATGGCATATTTTATATTGATAATTTATTTAAATAAAAAACTGCGTAGCTTACAAAACATTGGTTAAATGATTAATTAGTAAGCATTTCATATTGAAATAGTGTTTATCTTATAGCTCATTCTTTGCCACAGTGAAATAACACATCGTGAGTTTTCACTAAATTGGCAAGAAATATTAGTTGTCATGAATAAGATAATTTATTAAAATTTATTATACTGCAAATGGAGCTCTCTTAATATTCACAATGTAAAGTTTTATTTTGTAAGATTCTTATTAGAAATTTTCATGGTCAAGAAAAAAATCAGTAAAATTTAATGAGATTTTAATATTTAAGTGATCAACACTTTGTAAGATCTAAGTCTCAAAGATTTGTGAAGTATCTCTTCTTAGCAACATGTAAACCTGCAAGTTTCTACTTCCGTAAGATAAAGGAAAATATGGTTGCATTGCTGAAGTTAGATGTAGAAGAAACACTGGATTTCAACCCTCAATTTGTAGGTGTGTAAATGGAATTCTTTGGAGGTTGTAAAGGTATCATCTCTTTACACATAATGGTCTTAGCAGAAGCAGGGCTTGAAGCTGTGTATTTGTGTTTCAACTAATGATACGATTTTTAAATTAAATCCCTATTTTATCTAAATTCATGTATACTCTTCACAACATGCATTTTGCAGTTAGCATTTTCTATTTTTTACTATGATTTTAACTATAAATGCTAATGATGCCAACTTGTAAAATGTGATATTGAAGCTTTTTGTCATTCTCATAGCATGTGAAAGAGCTTCCAGATCTTGAAGATTAAACCAGGAAATGTTTTTAAATAATAAGAAAAATAATTGTTTCTGCTTTCTAGTATGCATTCAAAGGGAAACAATTTTAGTTATAAGTTTATGCATTTCAATAACAACATCATGATTTTTCAATGCTTTACTTTGATTTTTAGATACTGTCACTAAAAAAAAAACCCTAATACTTTATGAGTGTTTACAATTTATATATTGCCATGAAACATTAAAAATAGGATTTCAGTCACTATGCATGAGATAGACTCAGAAAGAAAAAAACACTCTAAACTTATTCTGGTCTTTTGACTAAAATTTGTATTCACAAGGAATAACCCAACAACTTTGAACATGCAGGTCAGGTCTAATGCAGAGCTTCTATTAACTGTGGTCTCCTGGGATTTATACACATCATATGTGAAGTGAATGGACCAGCTATTACCTCAACCACAAAGAAATAAAAACTGGTGAATTTTTTTCTTATTTTTTTCTTTTTACCTTTATAAGTGTCTTTCATTTCATTTTCATAGCTTAGTGGTTTATGTCACTAATAGAAAAGAAATTCAAAAATAAATCTAAAGTATAACAATTTAAAAAATCAGAATTTAATTATTCTGGTATTTCAGTGAATTAATACTAGAATCAGAAAACAAAATGCTTTATTCACACTTACAAGGACAATATTGATATTTTGTTTACATAGATTTTTCAATTGGCATCTTTTGTTTCTCCTAAATATTATCAGGAAATGAAGTTTATGGCAAATGGAGCCAAAGAAACATCCTTAATTTGAAAGAGACAAAAAAACAAAAACAAAAAAACCAATAAAAAGTTCAGTGGTGTGTGCCAAAAGTGGAAAAAGAGGAAAAGGGAGAATAGCTTTAACGCTGGTTGATGAGGGAGTGACAAGAACAATTACCTCAACTTTTAAGAAAGGTAGGCTAGTTATGTGAACATTTACTCCTGGACATACTCTTTATAACCTCTGTATATTTGTAACTAATAATTGTGTGTGTGTGTGTATATATATGTATGTATGTATATATATGTATGTATGTATATATATGTATGTGTGTGTATATAAATGAATGTGTATATATATATAAACATATAACAAAGACCAAGTGGCATAAATCTGAAATAATATTTTTACACAATAATTAGAAAACAGGTAACACATTTTCTTATGATTTTAATTTTTAAGAAAGGAAAACATGCATACTTGTAATATTGTCCTAAATCTCACTAAAGTAAATATGCTTTAAAGAATTGGTTTTCATAGTAAGGATGTTTTTATTCATATTAATAATGGAAGCTCTACTTGCTTCTCAGAAGAGCTGAAAGCATTCTTGAGCATAAAGTCATACACCTTTTTGGGAAAAGGTGGTGTCTAAAGTAACCTGACAAGAAACTTCCTATGTGGAGCTGGCCTTATGTCTGATCATATTGATGCAGTTCACTAAATATTACTAGAATTAAATATAGCTGCATGGAACAGTCATTTTTAAAATTAATAAACTGTATTTAAGAGCAGTTTTATATTAACAGCAAAATTGAGTGGGAACTACACAATTCCCATGTAACTCCCATTCCCACTTAAATGCAGACTCCTCCACTCTTCACATCCTGCACTAAGGTTATGCATTTGTTACAACCTATGAATCTACATTGACACATAATTATCACCCAAAGTCTATAGTTTATATCAGGGTTCAATCTTGCTGTTGAACATTCTATGTGTATGGACAAATGAATAAGGACACATATTCACCATGATGGTATCATACAGAACAGTTTTACTGCCTCCAAATCCTCTGTGCTCTGCCTATTCATCTCTTCCACCTCCCTAAACCCTGGAAACCACTAACTCTTTTATTGTCTTCACAGTTTTGCCTTTCTAGGATGACATATATTTGGAAGTACACAGTCTGCAGCCCTTTCATATTGGCTTATTTTACTTAATAACATGCATTTCAGTTTCCTCCGTGTCTTTTAATGGGTGTATACTTCATTTCTCTTTGCCATTTAATGTTAAAATATGAGGCAGATGTCAAAGAAATATCCAGAATATGGGCATTGAATGAAGAGTAATTTTCAAGTAATAAAACTTCATCCAAATTTATTTTTAGAAAAAAACCAACTAATTTATTTTTAAGCTGAATTATCATGCACACTGAAAAAATCTATATACCTGTACTTCTTGAAATTGTACAAAATTAATGCTAGTGGAAATCATAATTCATTTCACTAACTGAAATCTCAGGTTTCTTATGTGTATATTCAGCAGTAAGTTTTATAAATTCTTGAGTCTATATTTTAAAAATAAAATATAGAATGCATAATGTAGGTAAAATAAAAGGCATTCAGTTCCTATAAAAAAACTGCACAGCTCAAATGTAATTACCTTATTGACATCATGATAAATTTAGTTTAGAGAGTTCAAATAAACATCTGTTACCTCCACTCACAAATGTGTTCAAGCATTCATGCTGCAAATGCTTATCATATTTTTGAGAATAATTTATACTCCATTTACAGTCTATCTTTCAGCATGCTTGAATGTGACTCAGAGAAAGGTTTATTAATAAACTGCAGTTTATGGGAAAATCACTTAAACTTGATAAAAGACAATTATAATAACAAAGACTTTTAGTTTAATTGTAGTGATCTACTTTCACCTAAATTAGTCCACAAACCTATAATGAGATAAACTTAAGGTGATGTTTTACATGAATATATCCACAACCAAGATAATATAAATTTTCCAAAAGTGCATCCATCTTTTTGCGAGGTGGTGGGAGAAAGAGAGAAGTTGGGAAAATGATAACTGCTGAATGAAGGTAGGAGAAAGCTGCAAAATAGTACATTCATGAAGAAAGAAAAAGGAGTCGTTCTTTCAGCATTTTGGAGAGGCTCGTATCACTGAGTTTGTAGATGGGCAGAGGGTAAGCAATAGACGTCAGATTGAAAGTCAGATTGAAAGACAGTCATGACTTAAAATATATCTAGACAGGATTTAGCTATATTCCCAACCCCTTTCTCCATATAGAAATCTCTGCATATAGGAACATAGGAATGAAACTTTGATTCACTAAGGAAATGATCATGATCAAATGTTCCAACAGGCTTGTATTTAGGTATTTTCCACAGTAAAGGCACAGAGCACTGAGGCACTATTTTGTTCCTATTGTTTTGATAACTCTTACATCAATTTAAAACCAACAGTATCTGAATTCATGATATAATAGATATTACAATAAAGTAACATAAATATTGATTCTAAAGGAAAGCAATAAAATCCTAGGAATATGCTTAAAAGTGCAGAGACAATTATGTGTATTTGTGCATATAACAAAACTCTACTGATGTTCGAAAGAGATTTAAAAAAGAGTACACCCATGAAAAAAGTCTCTACTTGACATGACAAAGTAACATATAGAAATAACTGCAACGAAGATAGCATTTAATTAATAAGCCTGATATAAGAGAGAGAACATGTGTAAATAGCAAAGGCAAATGAAATTATAAAGTTAAAAAGTAAAAAGAAATGTAAAATGGTGGGGATAGAAAACATAGGAGAAAGAAATGTCTATATATTAAGGGCACGTGTTTACATATTGATAGAGCTCACTATACTCAAAATTGAAACACAAAAGACTCAGCCCTAGAAAAATTATCCTGAGAGTTCAGAGCACTAGGGATAAAGAAAAAATTTTAAAGTTTTCTAAAGATAACGAAAAGGTAAAAGAGGAAGGAATATCATGTTCTCAAATGGCTCTTGAGCAATACAAGATAATGTAGTAAGTTCATTTCAAATTTATAAGACAAAAATAATTTCATTTAATATTGTATCCTACATTCAGGCCATCAACACTTAATCAAGTTTGTTGCCATATTATTTTCAAATATGTCCACATTCAACATCTGAGGATATTCTACGAGGATCGTGTGTGTGTTGGGGGAGAGGGGTGTACAGAAAAAATCCACAAAGGAAAAAAAGAAAAATATAGGAATACATACAATTCAGGAGAGTAGATTCCAGACAGGAGAATAATAAATGAATTTCCACAGTAACTTGCACAATATCCTTGAGCAGTTAGTAGAGATTGTTCCACATTCATCTTAATATAATTTTTTTGATTATTTAAATTAGTCTTTTGAGAGATATATCAAAATAAATGGATGGTACAAGAGTTTGTATATGGAGTCATTAGAAATGATATATACTTATATAGATGTCTTCATATCTTATACAAGAGACAAGTAACAAATTCTAAATATAATTATTCAATTGTCTTAACTTCATTGTTATTTTATAATTTTATAATTTTTAAGTCTCTTAAAAATAAAAACTAACTCATTTAAACATTTTTTATATTCATTTCCTCTTCCGTCAAATTGAAGTTGCTTCTTTTTATGTCTTCTTTTTTTTTTTTTTTTTTGAGACAGGGTCTCCCTCTGTCACCCAGGCTGGAGTGCAGTAGCACAATCAGCTCACTGCAGCCTTGACCTCCCAGGTTCAAGCTATCCTCTCACCTCAGTTTCCTGAGCAGCATACATCATGGCTAACTTTTAAATTTTCTGTAGAGATGAAATCTCCCTGTGTTGCCAAAGCTGGTCTGGAATTCCTGGGCTCAAGTGACCTTGCCACTCAGACTCCCAAAGTTCTTGGAATATAGGCTTAGCTACTATAACTGACCTGAAGTTACATTTAATAACGTCCATATACTTTTATTGGGCAGTTTGGTGCCCCCCTAGATATGTAAAACTAAATAGCACATTACTCCTGAACCCCAAACTGTAAAAAACCAACCATACTTACAACCAACTAAACAAACAAAAACAACCAAAGAAAATTTGGCAGATTGTGGAAATTAGGCAAAGCTAGCAGAGGTGACCTACAGGGTGGCAAATGTCTTGGATTTTTTTTTTTAATTTTTTTGTATTTTGAGACTTTTCTGACATAACACAATGTTACTCCTTAAAGAACTGGAAGAAATAGTAAAGAAAATAGAAAGAGTGAAATCAGCAAGATATAAAAACAAAACAAAACAAAAACCAGACAGATAATATTGAGCAGTAATAAAACCAAAAGCTGATTCATGACACGATCAACAACATAGGCAGATTTTCTATAGCTAGACTGATTCTGGGGGAAAAGGAGAGAGAGAGAGAACACAAAACATCGTATCAAGAATTGAATAACACAGACCCTATTGCCATTTGTAGGATAATAAGATAATATGACAAATAGTATTCTGCCATAATAGTCTTAATAACCAGAACAAAAAATTGATAAGAAAGGGAAAAATAGTGAAAGCTTTATGTCTATAATCAAATAGAATGTGTTAAAAAAGCATTTCATGAAGTAACTTTCAAGCAAACACGAATTTAATAAGGAATTCTATCAAACATTAAAAAAGTTATACTATCAAAGTTATACAAACTTTTTCAGATATTGGAATAATAGAAATCATATCCACTTAAACTATTCTATGAGATCAATAGTGACAGGAGAGAGACAAATTCCTAGACAGATAGGGGTGGGTCCCTGGTGAAATTTGACCTTCAAGCCAAAGACAATGTAAAGCCTGAAAAACGAGCTACCAGTTCTGGATAGAATCCACAGAATGGAGTGAGAATTTCCATTCCCATTTTGCCCATTCTCTCTCTCTATTGTTCTTTCTGAATGATGCCTTATAACTAATGGAATGGTGCCTTATAACTAATGGAATGGTGCCTTATCCAAGACTATTTTGCATATGCCTACTTTCTCCCAATTGGTTTTTGTCACAAGCCAATCGAAGGGTTCCTTTTCCAAGCCTACCCATAGACCAATCAGCACGCATTTCCCCATTCTAAGCACATAAAAACCCCGGACTCAGCCTCACAGCTGGTTACCCACTTTTGGGTCCCCTCTTGCTGTCAAAAGCTTTTCTTTTGCTCAATAAATTCTACACCACTTTATCCCTTCTCTGGTGTCCATGTATCTTATTCCTATTGGTCATGAGATAAGGACCCAGAACCTGCTGAACTGTGAGAGTAAAAGAGCTGTGACACTCCTGCTGCCAAACTGTGGGAGTGAAAAAGCTGCAACAAGATCATCATAAAACTACTAGTACACAACAATAATAAAAAAGATAAATATTAATACTCCTCAATAATATAAACTTTTTTTATTTTTTCATTTTTTGATTACTTTTTACGGGTACATAGTAAGATAGGAGGTCTACTTATTTATGGGATACATGAGCTACTTTTATATAGGCATACCATGTGTAATAACTACATCAGGATGCATGGGGTATCCATAACCTCAAGCATTTATCCTTTCTTTGTGTTACAAACATTCAAATTATTTGCTTTTATTTTTAAATATACAATAAATTACCATTAACTGTAGTCACCCTGTTGTGTTATCAAATACTAGGTCTTATTCATTTTAGCTAACTATGTTTTTGTACCCATTAACCATCCCCACTTTTCCCTACTTACCAACCCCACCACCCTTCCCAGTAACCATCATTCTACTCTCTATCTCCATAAGTTCATTTGTTTTAATATTTTAGCTTCCACAAATGAGTGAGAACATGTGAAGTTTATCTTTCTATGCCTGGCTTATTTCATTTAACATAATGCCCACCAGCTTCATCTATGTTGTTGCAAATGATAGGATCTCATTCTTTTTATGGTCAAATATTACTCCATTGTGTATATGTACCACATTTAAAAAATTTGTTCACTTGGTGCACACTTAAGTTGCTTCCACATCTTGGCTATTGTTAATAGTGCTTCAATAAACATGGGAGTGGAGATATCTGTGTTATACTGATTTCCTTTATTTTGGGTATATAGCTTGCAGTAGGATTGCTGGATCATGTGGTAACTCTACTTTTAGTTTGTGAAGAATTTCCATACTGTTATCCATAATGGCTGTACTAATTTACATTCCAAGTAACAGTGTAGGAGGGTTCCCTTTTCTCCACATTCCTGCCAGCATTTGTTATTGCTGTCTTTTGGATAAAAGCCATTTTAACTTGGGTGAGATGCTGTCTAATAGTTTTGATTTGCATTTCCTTGACGATCAATGATTTTGAGTACCTTTTAATATAATTGTTTGCTATTCATATGTCCTGTTTTGAGAAATGTCTATTCAGATCTTTAGCCCATTTTTAATCAGATAATTAGATTTTCTTTTCCTAAAGAGTTGTTTGAGCTCCTTATACATTCTGGATATTTATCCCTTATCAGACAGGTATTTTGCAAATATTTGTTCCCATTCTGTGGGTTGTTCCTTCACTTTGCTGATTGTTTCCTTTTGCTGTGCAGAAGCTTTTTAACTTGATGTAATTCCGCTTGTCCATTTTTGCTGTGGTTACCTGTGCTTTTAGGGTACTCAATAAATTTTTGCCAAGACCAAAGTCCTGGAGACTTTTCCCAAAGTTTTATTTTAGCATTTTCATTATTAGAAGTCTTAAATTTAGTCTTAATCCATTTTAAGCAATATTCTTTATAAGACATTATCAAATTAATTCTGACAATACATAAAATGAAAAGTATATTATGACCAAATATAGTTTACCCTAAGAATGCAGTGTTTGGTATTTAAAAATATATATATATTTCACCATATAAAATAAATATAATAGGAATATCATATGACCATTTTAATATAAACAAAAAATTAATTCCAAAAATTTAAAAGCCTTTCATATTTTTAAGAAAAAGGTCTGCAAATAGGAATAATAGAAATCTTCCTCAAATTTATAAAAGATGTCTATAAAAAATCTACAGTCACTATCTTATTTAACAGTGAAAGATTGAATGGTTTTGTGAGGACCATCTCAGAGTTCTAGTGTTGATATGCAGATTATTTTAAGCTGAAGATATTTGAGATTCTGCAAATTCAGTGAGGCCTTCTCTGAGCTTCCTTTATCTGATTAATAGCAGGAACTTCTGGGAAATGAGACTACCATAAACCCCTTCACCAGAGGAGTTTCATGGCCATAAAGCTGACCTAAAGCCCTTGAGTACCTGCATAAGCAAATGTTATCAGGAGCTTTCTTACCTCCTATTTGTCCTCCTTAAAAACAAACAAACAAACAAACAAAAAACAAGAAGTTTTCTCCATAAAGAAACCTATTTGTTCTTCACTTAATAGCCCTTTTTATCTACCTGTCTTTTCCCTTCTAGGGTAGGTATACAAGCCTCTAACTTAACCATTTAATGAACTCTGCCTACTTCTTTTGTTAGCTTTTTTTCTTTTTGTTCCTACAAATAAATCTATTTTTTAAATCTCTCTCGCCTGTTAATTTGCCTTTTTTTCAGTTTAATTCACAGGACCCCAGGGAAAGAAATTAAGGTTAGGGAAAAGTCATCCCCTCAAAACACTTTCCTACTGAGATTTTAAATAAGGCAAACATGCTAATCTTTACCATTTCTTTGTATTGATGTACTAGAGGTGCTGGCTATTACAGTAAGACAACAACTACAAAAAAATAGTAAAAGCCATAAACATGGGAAAGAAACTAGTGAAACTGTCCATATTTGTACCTTGCATAAGTTTTTATTTAGAATATCCAAAAGATTCAATGATAACAAGAAATAATAAAGGAATTTAGTGAGAAAGCAGAAAAAAGGTTATCAAATAATATATATACTTTAGAAAAATTTTGAAAATATACAGTAATTATAAATAATTACAAGTACAGTGATGTGAAAGAACTTTAAATATCTATGAACAGCAGAAGATGTCCACAATTCCACAGGAAAAACTATAGCACATTGTTGATAGTAAAGTTCTAAATAAATGCAGCAAGATGCCATGTTAATAAACCAGGAAACTCAATATTCTTAAGATGGTAATCT
Source organism: Macaca fascicularis (assembly GCF_037993035.2). Classification (NCBI taxonomy): domain Eukaryota; kingdom Metazoa; phylum Chordata; class Mammalia; order Primates; family Cercopithecidae; genus Macaca; species Macaca fascicularis. Next base: position 72,714,886 of record NC_088391.1, on the reverse strand, counting down.
TTCTCACACTGATCTACAGATAAAAAGAATTCTAATACAAATGTTGAGAGGCTGATTTGTATATCTTACAAGAAAATTCTAAATTTAAAGGGAAATACAAAGAAGCTAGAAAATGACAGATACAATAAACGAACAAATTTAGATAATTTATCTTATATGAGTTTACTATTTCCTATGGAGCTACATTAATCAATACAGTTTATTAACAATGAAAGGTGGACACACAGAAATACTGGATAAAATAAATTATCCAGAAGTAAATCCATGTACAGTGAATTAATTTTCAACAAAGCTATAAAACCACTTCAACAGAGAAAGAAAAGTCTGTGTAACAAATGGTGTTAGCAGAATCTCCATAGAGGAATAAAAGAACATCAAATTTGATGATATACCATGCTCAAAATGTAACCTAAAATTAACCATAGACATAACTATCAAATCTATACATAGAAACTTCTAAAAGAAGATATGAATGAGATATAATATTTCTCAACTTCAGGTAAGTACTCCTTAGATTAGCAACGCAAAAACACAAGTTATAGAATAAAATTATCACAAAGCATACTATATTAAAGTAAAAACTTTCGCTCTTCAAATGTTTCCAGAAAACACAAAAAGATACTCGCCATCAACATACACAGACTCAGATAAAATATTTGTCACATGTGTAATAGACAAAGGAATTATACTGAGAATATATACATGCCTCTTAAAACGCTACAGCAAAAAAAGAAATAGCCCAATTATAATATGGACAAACATTTCTTTCACAAGGAAAGCTACAAGAATGTCCAATTCACATATAAAATAAATGCTAATCATTAGCCATCAGAAAGATCCAAATTAAAACTACAATGTCATGCCACTAAATATCCACAAGATTGATTTAAAATTTAGGAGTGACAATGTCAAGCAATGTGATGAAATATGGGGGAACTAGAATTCTCATAGATTTTCTATATGACTGATATTCTAAGTGGATTTCTTTCTTAAAATGTAAAAACATATACCTGTGTGACTCAGTCATTCTGCTTCTAGGGATTTATCAAAACAAAAGTAAACTTATAGCTACATTAAGATTTTTATTCCAATATTCATAGCATCTTCATTTTTGTAATAGCTGATGAGATAGTGGGAAAATATCCATCAACCTATGAATTATAAATCAATAAAGGTATTCTCATACAAGGGAATACTCATCAGCTATAAAAAGAAACAAGCTATACATGTTTGCAAAAATCCAAAATCACTTCAAAAATAAAAAAAATCAGCCTCCCTCCCCACCAAAATATATACTAAATTATCTCACACTGAAAAATACATACTGTAATATTGTCATTCTAGAAGAGCAAGTTAATCTGTTTAGTGAAAGAAACAAAATCAATGGTTGCCTAGAACCAAGTAAGGGAGTAATAAATTGAAAAGAGGAATGAGGGAAAATTTGGAAGGGACGGAAGTGTTCATTATAGTGATTGTGGGGAGAGTTTTATGCATATATACTTGTGTCAAAAGTGATCAAATTGTACTGTTTCAATAAATGGAGTTTATTTGCCTTCCATTATATTTTAATGAAGATACATAAAAATGCATGTATGTCCTGAACTTATTTTTTTAAGAAATATATGATAATTATCTTTAATCATCTGAGAAAATGCTTTCCTAAAGTTAATAATAGATAACTTTGGATTGTGAAGTTTTGTGTTGTATTTTGCTGTTACAATTTTTGTTTCATATATTGTTTTACTTTCGTAATGGTTGTGCTTCATTTGTATTGCTGAACTATTAAAATTCAATTAACGTATTAACAAGGTCTCCATAATCAGAGATAAGAGAGATGGTGGAAATTATTCCCTGAGCAAATCAAGGACCTCATATAATACAAAAACAAAGGTATCCTTGATTTACTTAGAAGGTCTTCACTTTGTGTTTCCAGCACCAAGCATAGTGCACATGTATTATAGGTTTTCACATACAAAACATATATAGTCTATTTTAGAGTATATTAATGCTATTTACTCATAAGCTATTAAAATATCAGATAAATTAATTAACTAACATTGTCTACTTATTTTATATACTCGGTATTGCACTTGGTGCTATTTGATTTAATCCCCAGAACAAACATTTGTTTGTATTTTGGGGATGATTCCCGGACAGCTAACGAAGAACAAAATGCAGCAAATTCAAATGCTCATGGCATTTATTTTTTATAGTAAAATTGGCAAGATAGTTCTCATTACACCCATTTTACCCATCAGGAAACTGTATTATACAATTGGTTTGGACACGTCAGTAACCCACATATCAGCAGAGGTATATTTCCTTTTGAGCTTCAAATAAAATTTCCTGTAACCTTACGCCATGTTCAATAAGCAAGAGGCGGGTATAGGGTTTGCAAATGTAAATCTCGCTCTGAGCTGCTGTTCATGATGCATTAGTTAGTGAACTGCTCACATTATCATCTTTTGATTTCTCTACAGATTCCAGATAATAATGAACTCAAATAACACAGATATGGTTGTCAGCTCTTTTTTTTAATTCCCATAAAAGAACAAATATAAAAACAGTTATAGTGAAGAACAACCACTACCACAGAAAACAGCCAAAGAAATGAAAGCAGCATGAATTAAATAATAAAACATTAATGTTAAGTAAAATTTGGTTATTTCTGACAGTGCAAGCTCTCTTGTCTACTTTCATTCTTCTTCTGTTTGCTCCAGACTTCATGCTCATGGACATGTTCAATGCATGATTGTTAAATATGTATTTGTTGTATCCTGCTAAGCTCTTCTAGGGCCTTAACTTGCATCTAGAGTAGTGATGTTCATAAACAGCTTTTTATACAAATCGTAAGTTGACAAGCAAACATATGTTTGCATAAAATCAATATCAGGTAAGTGGTAAATGAAGCCGGTATTCACCTATCTCCAAAGAGCAAAGACTTTTCACTGTACCTGCTGCCTCATATCTGTTAATAATAGCAAAAAAAAATTATAGAGTAAAACATATGAAGATTACCTCTTTAGAGCATACCACATGGCAGGAGCAAGGTAGCATGTAAGCATCCTGCTTGTGAAAATAGCTAAATGTATTTATTGATCACTATGGACCAAGAAATATGAACAGTGTATACCTGTTTCCTGATCCCTTTACAATAGCCATAAAAAGATATACATATTCTTATCATTAGGTACCACTGGTGTAGAATAAATCCACAGTGACAGATCTAGTAAGTTATGGTGGCATTATCTCAAGCAAGTCTGTCTTAATCCAGAGCTTATTGTGTTAACTACTATTCTACACTACTGGCATGTTATTCAAAAATTATATGAGCATTGCAGATTCGGCAGAGGCAGATAATGGGGTGCTTAGAAATCAAATAACTTTTTCTTGAGTGACAAAACTGGTAATGATGGAATTTCTAAACCTAACCTTTTTCTGTGGCTCCAAACTCATGCTCATTTCACATCACCATGCTACTGCTCTAATCAATGCCATTCCTGCTTTCAGAAGCCAAGATTCATCACATCTACAAATTCTAATTAAATCTAGGCAGCCTATTTTTTCTGGATGGGGCTATTGTAGTGTGAAGCCAAAAATTTCAGTGATCTGTAAATGACATTAACTAAGGCTCACATTGTAGTCCCAGTGTGATCTTTAAAATTTGTCTTCTTAATACATGTGGCCTTTCAACAAGCTTATTCTTTTAAGACAACATATGTAATGTTTCAGAATTTAATACCATTAGTAATAGGTTTCTGTTTTCAAGTTGATTCATTATCATACAATAAAGTACTGTTAGTTGTCTTAAATGTTACACTATTTATTATTGAATTAGTATTGAGTTGATTTAAAATAGGTGCCAGACAGAATGCTTTAAGTATGAATTGGCTTATGAAAAAAATTATATATTACATATATACACACACATTATTATGTAGACCTCAAAATTTATTTTTAATTGTCAAACATTAATTTGTTGAATAATTTATCTTCTGTAATAGATGATTATTAAAATAAGCTGTTATAAATCTTACACAAATAATTTTATAAAGCTTCAAAATCCATAACATTATGAAGAATTTTTTCTACCAAAGCATAATTAACAAAACATCATCCAAACTGAAAACCATATAGGACATAAGCCATTTCCATAATTTTATATTATTTTGAACTAAACAATGGTTTACAGTACATATTAGCTATCAATATGTATTTGTAAATCTATCCTCAAAGATATAATCAATTAGTGTAATTTTTGTGAAAGCCATATATTTAAAAACATACTTTATTCAATATGAGATCTCTTATCCCAAGAGAAGAATAAGTATTTCAGTTATCTCTGAAAGAAAAACAATATTAGAGTATTTTTAAAGTTGTAAAAACTCAATATGTTCTTCTGTTATTTAATTGAATAATGAGAAAGTTTAAAATAGATAATATAACCATTCATAAGCCTTAAACCTACAACACTACTTTTTCCCACAATTTCACTTTTTATAATTATTTTTATTTGACACATAATCATTGTACATATTTATAGGGTATAGTGTGATGTTTCAGTACATGTGTACATTGCATATTGATCAAATAATGATAATTAGTGTGTTTACCATCTCATTTATAATGTATTTGCAGTTGGAATGAAATATATCTTAAAATGGTTGTCTACTATTAATGTGACATCTTTTCATTTTCTCCAGAAGCCTTTATTGAAGCATTTTCCCCCAAATTAATGAGTAATAATATAAAGATAGAATATAATCTACTTATTTCATTAATTTGAGAATCAAGTATGAAAGATAGAAAATTTGGGAAGTTACATATGAGATCCTCATTATTGTGTATTTGTTTTAAAAGAATAAAACAAACTAAATACAAGCATCTTCTCCAGTTACTTTAAATATTATGGTAGTCTTATAGGAAAGATGATACACTTATTTTCCTGAAACACATTTTTTTTAAATACTGAAAATAGGAGAGGGTTACTAGTCCATTTTTCACAAAAATACAAGATACTTTAAGATAAACTATTCTTTTTTGAGAATAAGCATAAACAAAATGAAACAAAAAATATGATTCAAAATGTATTTTTTCTTCTAATTTTGACAAACTTAAAATATATATGTATTAAAAGACAGGAAGGTTTGGCATATGCTAATTTATACGGTCAGAGGCTGGCAGAACTGGAATAATGGCAAAGCTCATATTCAAACTCAAGATCTCCCTGAACAGGGCAATCATCAGGAGGCCGCCGGGTTACAAAAATGCACTTGTGATGACCTGGTCTCTGGAAGGGGTTTGGCTGGAAAATGGCATGAGAAAACTCCCTAAGGTGGAGAACATACAGTCAATCCTCACTTACCCTTGTCAATAAGTCCTTGAAAACCACTACTTTACATGAAATTGTGCAGAACAAAATTTGTATAGGCTAATTAATATAAACAAGAGTTAAGTTCCTGTGCTATATTTCTGGTGAGAAAACATCACCAAACTTCTAAATAAAAACTCAAAACATGTTTAATATCAAATATTGAAGTAAATGTGAAGTCTACATATATTTATATTTACAAAATATTAATAAATCAAGTAAGATTATTATTCATCCAGTAATTTCAGTTTGGGTAAAGCCTTTCCCAGCAGTTCAGAGCATAGGTAAGGAAGAAATCCCTAGACAAAACACTGTTTCATGGCAAGGCATACTCACTCACGCACACACACACACTCAGACTGGGACAATGTAGACACATCAGTGAACTCAATGTGCACAGCTTTGGGATGTTGGAGGAAATTGAAGTGCCCTGAGAAAACCCATGCAGACATCAGGAAAACATCCAAACTCCACACAGAGAGTGGCACTGCTGGGAGTCATTTTTTTTTTTTTTTTCTCATCAACATTATACTGAAATACAGTTGAATGAAATAATGTTATTCAAGAACCTGCTCTAGAAGGTATCTGTTTTGACTGGTGATGCCATATATGAATAGAATTATTAAAAATCAATGAAAACCAATAATTTATAGTACATTTAAAAATAACTAAAAGAGTATAATTGTGACGTTCATAACACACACAAAAAAACTGTGTGAGGTAATGGATACCCCATTTACTCTGATGTGATTATTACATATAGTATGCCTTTATCAAAATATCTCATGTACCTCATAAATATATACACAGACTATGTACCCATAAAAATCAAAATTAAAAAACAATTCAATGAACTGAGGATTTTAAAAAGACAAAAGCAGTGATTTTTAACTAACATACATTGCAGGAAGCATAAAATATAATTTTGTTATTGCAAGCAAGAAAAACTGGCTCTAGCTTCCTTAAAAGACTTAAAAGAAAAGGCATTAGAAAAAAATTTGAGGAAGCTCTAGCCGAGCAATTAGGCAAGAGAAAGAAATAAAGGGCATCCAAGTTGGAAAAGAGGAAGTCAAACTATCTGTTTGCTGATTATAGAATTGTATACCTAGGAAACCTTAAAGACTCCTCTCAAAACTCCAAGATTTGATAAATGAATTCAGTAGTCTCAAGTTATAAAATCTATGTCAAAAATTAGTAGCACTGCTATACACCATTACTTTTTCAAACTTACTAAAATGTATATGGCAAATATTTAGTTTTTAATTACACTGGGTAGAATTTACAACTTTCATAAATTATGCTACAGTTGAATATTTTGCATAGTAGTGGTCTGAAAGACCAATAAATCTAGTAACTGTCATGAAGTTTGCTAATTTTAAAATATGGAAATATGTGAAAACTTTGAAAATCTAAACTACGATGTGTAGGCCAGTTTTTCATAGATTTAGATTTTACCATTTTTTAAAAAATATATAAATCATCAATATAATACAATTCAAAAATTATCTGGTTCTACATGTTAGCTCATGCTACATTTAAAGCATTACATTAAAATCTTGATAAAATAACATTTTGCTTGATTGTAATTTTTTACTTGATAGATTTTTAGTGGCTTTAATTCTTATTCCATGATTTATTTTTATTTTAAATTAATATAATGATTATCAATTTTATAAATTGCTTCTGACAGTGAAAATAATCATGTGACTTTCAGAATTAGGTCAACTCCTCTCAGTAACACTGCAATATATCACAATGATTCAAGTTTCTCTATTATAGGCAAATGTAAAGGACAAGATGACTTTGTAACCCCAATTGTCTGGGAACACTGCCAAAAACCAGATTTTGTGCTACTCTAATGTAATGGAGAGAGATTCACTTTTGAATTGCATGATGTTCTATTGGATTTAAAAAAAAAAAAAGTCACAAAACATTTACCATAATGATGACTGGTCATTAGGTAGAAAATCCTGATTATAATGTAAGGGCAAAATTAAAATGGCATATATATCACATATTGTAATAGAGTTATTAAAATGAACAGATATTATAATAGCTATATTAGGGATATACAAATTATAATAAATGCATTATTAATAATCCACACTACACCGCATTTATATTGTTTTTACTGTATACTATGCGCTCTTCTGGGCACTAGAGCTAGAAAATCAACAGAACCAACAACAGCAGATGTCACTTTCTCAGGAATTTATCACTTGTTTGGGGAAAGGCATACAACAAATCCTTAATAAAAAATAACAGATAATGATCAGTGCTATGATGAAAACTAGATACCACATTATGAGAACGAGTAGGATGTTTTACTTAAAACACACCCGGAGAAGGTGATATTATAGATTGAATTGTACTTTCCAAAAAGGTGTATGGAAGCGCCAAACCTTGTACTTGTGAATGTAACCTTATTTCAAAAGAAGGTCCTTGGAGATATAAGCCAATTAAGAGGAGGTCACTAGAATGAGCCCTAATCTAATGTGATTGTTTTTTTTAAAAAAAGAGAAAAATGTAGGCACAGACACAGAAGGGAGAGCTCTGTGTGAATAAAGAGTCAGAGATTAGAATGCTGTATCAACAGACCAAGGCCTGCCAAAGCTTTCCAAATCCAAGGCTAGGAGCGGGACATGGGGTAGATTGTTTTTCAGAGAGCTCAACAGGAATGAACACTGCCAGTACCTTGATTTTGAACTTCTAGTCTCCAGAACTGTGAGGCATAAATTGTTATTTTAATCCACCTAGTTTGCAATACTTTGTTAGGAAACTGATATGGATGATATTTAATTTCAGAACTAATTTATAATAAAAGTCAACTCTGTGAAGAATTGGGGGAGATCATTCTGAATAGAAAAGTCAGATGCTGCAGAGACTTAAGGCAGCGGCAATATATCTTAGGCACAAGACATAGAAAGAAGGTGGCTGTGTGTGTAGTGTGCAGATAATTCGGTAGGGAGACAGTTGTAATAAGTGTGAAAAAAATAACAAATGTTGAGACCCCCAAATCACTAAGCCAAGGGAAAAGTCAAGCTGGGAACAACTTCAGGGAAACCTGCCTCCCATTTTATTCCTAAATAAGATGGCTACAAAGATAAAAAAAGCTACAAACCTCCCTCGCAATTTTTTTTTTAAATTTAATTATTATTATTATACTTTATTGTTTTTTTTTTTTTTTTTTTTTTTTTTTTTTTTTTTTTTTTTGAGACGGAGTCTTGCTCTGTAGCCCGGGCTGGAGTGCAGTGGCCGGATCTCAGCTCACTGCAAGCTCCGCCTCCTGGGTTTAGGCCATTCCCCTGCCTCAGCCTCCCGAGTAGCTGGGACTACAGGCGCCCGCCACCTTGCCCGGCTAGTTTTTTTTTGTATTTTTAGTAGAGACGGGGTTTCACGGTGTTAGCCAGGATGGTCTCGATCTCCTGACCTCATGATCCGCCCGTCTCGGCCTCCCAAAGTGCTGGGATTACAGGCTTGAGCCACCGCGCCCGGCCTATTATTATACTTTAAGTTGTAGGGTACATGTGCATAACGTGCAGGTTTGTTACGTATGTAAACTTGTGCCATGTTGGTGTGCTGCACCCATCAACTCGTCATTTACATCAGGTATAACTCCCAATGCAATTCCTCCCCCCTCCCCCCCCCTCCATGATAGGCCCCGGTGTGTGATGTTCCCCTTCCCGAGTCCAAGTGATCTCATTGTTCAGTTCCCACCTATGAGTGAGAACATGCGGTGTTTGGGATAGTTTGCTAAGAATGATGGTTTCCAGCTGCATCCATGTCCCTACAAAGGACACAAACTCATCCTTTTTGATGGCTGCATAGTATTCCATGGTGTATATGTGCCACATTTTCTTAATCCAGTCTGTCACTGATGGACATCTGGGTTGATTCCAAGTCTTTGCTATTGTGAATAGTGCCGCAATAAACATACGTGTGCATGTGTCTTTATAGCAGCATGATTTATAATCCTTTGGGTATATACCCAGTAATGGGATGGCTGGGTCATATGGTACATTTAGTTCTAGATCCTTGAGGAATCGCCATACTGTTTTCCATAATGGTTGAACTAGTTTACAATCCCACCAACAGTGTAAAAGTGTTCCTATTTCTCCACATCCTCTCCAGCACCTGTTGTTTCCTGACTTTTTAATGATCGCCATTCTAACTGGTGTGAGATGGTATCTCATTGTGGTTTTGATTTGCATTTCTCTGATGGCCAGTGATGATGAGCATTTTTTCATGTGTCTGTTGGCTGTATGAATGTCTTCTTTTGAGAAATGTCTGTTCATTTCCTTTGCCCACTTTTTGATGGGGTTGTTTGTTTTTTTCTTGTAAATTTGTTTGAGTTCTTTGTAGGTTCTGGATATTAGCCCTTTGTCAGATGAGTAGATCGCAAAAATGTTCTCCCATTCTGTAGGTTGCCTGTTCACTCTGATGGTAGTTTCTTTTGCTGTGCAGAAGCTCTTTAGTTTAATGAGATCCCATTTGTCAATTTTGGCTTTTGCTGCCATTGCTTTTGGTGTTTTAGACATGAAGTCTTTGCCCATGCCTATGTCCTGAATGGTACTACCTAGGTTTTCCTCTAGGATTTTTATGGTATTAGGTCTAACATTTAAGTCTCTAATCCATCTTGAATTAATTTTCGTATAAGGAGTAAGGAAAGGATCCAGTTTCAGCTTTCTACTTATGGCTAGCCAATTTTCCCAGCACCATTTATTAAATAGGGAATCCTTTCCCCATTTCTTGTTTCTCTCAGGTTTGTCAAAGATCAGATGGCTGTAGATGTGTGGTATTATTTCTGAGGACTCTGTTCTGTTCCATTGGTCTATATCTCTGTTTTGGTACCAGTACCATGCTGTTTTGGTTACTGTAGCCTTGTAGTATAGTTTGAAGTCAGGTAGCGTGATGCCTCCAGCTTTGTTCTTTTGACTTAGGATTGTCTTGGAGATGCGGGCTCTTTTTTGGTTCCATATGAACTTTAAAGCAGTTTTTTCCAATTCTGTAAAGAAACTCATTGGTAGCTTGATGGGGATGGCATTGAATCTATAAATAACCTTGGGCAGTATGGCCATTTTCACGATATTGATTCTTCCTATCCATGAGCATGGTATGTTCTTCCATTTGTTTGTGTCCTCTTTTATTTCACTGAGCAGTGGTTTGTAGTTCTCCTTGAAGAGGTCCTTTACATCCCTTATAAGTTGGATTCCTAGGTATTTTATTCTCTTTGGAGCAATTGTGAATGGAAGTTCATTCCTGATTTGGCTCTCTGTTTGTCTGTTACTGGTGTATAAGAATGCTTGTGATTTTTGCACATTAATTTTGTATCCTGAGACTTTGCTGAAGTTGCTTATCAGCTTAAGGAGATTTTGGGCTGAGACAATGGGGTTTTCTAAATATACAATCATGTCATCTGCAAACAGGGACAATTTGACTTCTTCTTTTCCTAACTGAATACCCTTGATTTCTTTCTCTTGCCTAATTGCCCTAGCCAGAACTTCCAACACTATGTTGAATAGGAGTGGTGAGAGAGGGCATCCCTGTCTTGTGCCAGTTTTCAAAGGGAATGTTTCCAGTTTTTGCCCATTAAGTATGATATTGGCTGTGGGTTTGTCATAAATAGCTGTTATTATTTTGAGGTATGTTCCATCAATACCGAATTTATTGAGCGTTTTTAGCATGAAGGGCTGTTGAATTTTGTCAAAAGCCTTTTCTGCATCTATTGAGATAATCATGTGGTTCTTGTCTTTGGTTCTGTTTATATGCTGGATTATGTTTATTGATTTGCGAATGTTGAACCAGCCTTGCATCCCAGGGATGAAGCCCACTTGATCATGGTGGATAAGCTTTTTGATGTGTGGCTGAATCCGGTTTGCCAGTATTTTATTGAGGATTTTTGCATCGATGTTCATCAGGGATATTGGTCTAAAATTCTCTTTTTTTGTTGTGTCTCTGCCAGGCTTTGGTATCAGGATGATGTTGGCCTCATAAAATGAGTTAGGGAGGATTCCCTCTTTTTCTATTGATTGGAATAGTTTCAGAAGGAATGGTACCAACTCCTCCTTGTACCTCTGGTAGAATTCAGCTGTGAATCCATCTGGTCCTGGACTTTTTTTGGTTGGTAGGCTATTAATTATTGCCTCAATTTCAGAGCCTGATATTGGTCTATTCAGGGATTCAACTTCTTCCTGGTTTAGTCTTGGAAGAGTGTAAGTGTCCAGGAAATTATCCATTTCTTCTAGATTTTCCAGTTTATTTGCGTAGAGGTGTTTATAGTATTCTCTGATGGTAGTTTGTATTTCTGTGGGGTCGGTGGTGATATCCCCTTTATCATTTTTAATTGTGTCGATTTGATTCTTCTCTCTTTTCTTCTTTATTAGTCTTGCTAGTGGTCTGTCAATTTTGTTGATCTTTTCAAAAAACCAACTCCTGGATTCATTGATTTTTTGGAGAGTTTTTTGTGTCTCTATCTCCTTCAGTTCTGCTCTGATCTTAGTTATTTCTTGCCTTCTGCTAGCTTTCGAATGTGTTTGCTCTTGCTTCTCTAGTTCTTTTAATTGCGATGTTAGAGTGTCAATTTTAGATCTTTCCTGCTTTCTCTTGTGGCCATTTAGTGCTATAAATTTCCCTCTACACACTGCTTTAAATGTGTCCCAGAGATTCTGGTATGTTGTATCTTTGTTCTCATTGGTTTCAAAGAACACCTTTATTTCTGCCTTCATTTCGTTATGTACCCAGTAGTCATTCAGGAGCAGGTTGTTCAGTTTCCATGTAGTTGAGCAGTTTTGATTGAGTTTCTTAGTCCTGAGTTCTAGTTTGATTGCACTGTGGTCTGAGAGACAGTTTGTTATAATTTCTGTTCTTGTACATTTGCTGAAGAGTGCTTTACTTCCAATTACGTGGTCGATTTTGGAGTAAGTACGATGTGGTGCTGAGAAGAATGTATATTCTGTTGATTTGGGGTGGAGAGTTCTATAGATGTCTATTAGGTCTGCTTGCTGCAGAGATGAGTTCAATTCCTGGATATCCTTGTTAACTTTCTGTCTTGTTGATCTGTCTAATGTTGACAGTGGAGTGTTGAAGTCTCCCATTATTATTGTATGGGAGTCTAAGTCTCTTTGTGAGTCTCTAAGGACTTGCTTTATGAATCTGGGTGCTCCTGTATTGGGCGCATATATATTTAGGATAGTTAGCTCTTCCTGTTGAATTGATCCCTTTACCATTATGTAATGGCCTTCTTTGTCTCTTTTGATCTTTGATGGTTTAAAGTCTGTTTTATCAGAGACTAGTATTGCAACCCCTGCTTTTTTTTGTTCTCCATTTGCTTGGTAAATCTTCCTCCATCCCTTTATTTTGAGCCTATGTATGTCTCTGCGTGTGAGATGGGTCTCCTGAATACAGCAGACTGATGGGTCTTGACTCTTTATCCAGTTTGCCAGTCTGTGTCTTTTAATTGGAGCATTTAGTCCATTTACATTTAAGGTTAAGATTGTTATGTGTGAACTTGATCCTGCCATTATGATATTAACTGGTTATTTTGCTCGTTAGTTGATGCAGTTTCTTCCTAGCCTCGATGGTCTTTACATTTTGGCATGTTTTTGCAATGGCTGGGACCGGTTGTTCCTTTCCATGTTTAGTGCTTCCATCAGGGTCTCTTGTAAGGCAGGCCTGGTGGTGACAAAATCTCTAAGCATTTGCTTATCTGTAAAGGATTTTATTTCTCCTTCACTTATGAAACTTAGTTTGGCTGGATATGAAATTCTGGGTTTAAAATTCTTTTCTTTAAGAATGTTGAATATTGGCCCCCACTGTCTTCTGGCTTGTAGAGTTTCTGCCGAGAGATCTGCTGTTAGTCTGATGGGCTTCCCTTTGTGGGTAACCCGACCTTTCTCTCTGGCTGCCCTTAAGATTTTTTCCGTCATTTCAACTTTGGAGAATCTGGCAATTATGTGTCTTGGAGTTGCTCTTCTCGAGGAGTATCTTTGTGGTGTTCTCTGTATTTCCTGAATTTGAATGTTGGCCTGCCATACTAGGTTGGGGAAGTTCTCCTGGATGATATCCTGAAGAGTGTTTTCCAACTTGGTTCCATTTTCCCCCTCACTTTCAGGCACCCCAATCAGACGTAGATTTGGTCTTTTTACATAATCCCATACTTCTTGCAGGCTTTGTTCATTTCTTTTTCTTCTTTGTTCTTTTGGTTTCTCTTCTCGCTTCATTTCATTCATTTGATCCTCAATCGCAGATACTCTTTCTTCCAGTTGATCAAGTCGGTTACTGAAGCTTGTGCATTTGTCACGTATTTCTCGTGTCATGGTTTTCATCTCTTTCATTTCGTTTAGGACCTTCTCTGCATTAATTACTCTAGCCATCAATTCTTCCACTTTTTTTTCAAGATTTTTAGTTTCTTTGCGCTGGGTACGTAATTCCTCCTTTAGCTCTGAGAAATTTGATGGACTGAAGCCTTCTTCTCTCATCTCGTCAAAGTCATTCTCCGTCCAGCTTTGATCCGTTGCTGGCGATGAGCTGCGCTCCTTTGCCGGGGGAGATGCGCTCTTATTTTTTGAATTTCCAGCTTTTCTGCCCTGCTTTTTCCCCATCTTTGTGGTTTTATCTGCCTCTGGTCTTTGATGATGGTGATGTACTGATGGGGTTTTGGTGTAGGTGTCCTTCCTGTTTGATAGTTTTCCTTCTAACAGTCAGGACCCTCAGCTGTAGGTCTGTTGGAGATTGCTTGAGGTCCACTCCAGACCCTGTTTGCCTGGGTATCAGCAGCAGAGGCTGCAGAAGATAGAATATTTCTGAACAGAGAGTGTACCTGTCTGATTCTTGCTTTGGAAGCTTCCTCTCAGGGGTGTACTCCACCCTGTGAGGTGTGGGGTGTCAGACTGCCCCTAGTGGGGGATGTCTCCCAGTTAGGCTACTCAGGGGTCAGGGACCCACTTGAGCAGGGAGTCTGTCCCTTCTCAGATCTCAACCTCCGTGTTGGGAGATCCACTGCTCTCTTCAAAGCTGTCAGACAGAGTCATTTGCGTCTGCAGAGGTTTCGGCTGCGTTTGTTATTGCCCTGTCCCCAGAGGTGGAGTCTACAGAGACAGGCAGGTTTCCTTGAGCTGCTGTGAGCTCCACCCAGTTCGAGCTTCCCAGCGGCTTTGCTTACCTACTTAAGCCTCAGCAATGGCGGGCGCCCCTCCCTCAGCCTCGCTGCTGCCTTGCCGGTAGATCACAGACTGCTGTGCTAGCAATGAGGGAGGCTCTGTGGGTGTGGGACCCTCCCGGCCAGGTGTGGGATATGATCTCCTGGTGTGCCTGTTTGCTTAAAGCGCAGTATTGGTGTGGGAGTTACCCGATTTTCCAGGTGTTGTGTGTCTCAGTTCCCCTGGCTAGGAAAAGGGATTCCCTTCCCCCTTGCGCTTCCCAGGTGAGGCAATGCCTCGCCCTGCTTCAGCTCTCGCTGGTCGGGCTGCAGCAGCTGACCAGCACCGATCGTCCTGCACTCCCCAGTGAGATGAACCCAGTACCTCAGTTGAAAATGCAGAAATCACCGGTCTTCTGTGTCGCTCGTGCTGGGAGTTGGGGACTGGAGCTGTTCCTATTCGGCCATCTTGCTCCGCCCACCGGGCCTCAAGATCTTTACCCTAAACCAGCTCAGTTAAATTTCATTGGCAATATAAACTGATGGCTTATCTTCACAGGTCCTGGATAGAAAGTCATCCCTCTGCTCACCTGAGACAAACGCATATGATATTGCTTCCTCTGCCCTACCGTTTATGGGAAAATGCAGTTTTACTGAGCCAGGTTAAACTGTGTATTCAGTGAAAGGCTGATCAAGGACCGAAAAGAATGCAGCCTTTTATCTCTTGTCTACGTATGATCTGGAAGCCCTTGCTTCAAGTTGTGCCACCTTTCCAGACCAAACCAATGTACATCTTACAATATATTGATTGATGTCTCATGCCTTCCTAAAATGTATACAAGCAAGCTGTACCCTGACCACCCCAGGCTCATGTTGTCCGGACCTCATGTAGCTGTGTCCCCGGAATGCCCTGAACCTTGGCAAAATAAACTTTCAACATTGATTGAGGACTGTCTCAGATAGTTCGAATTCACAAAAGTGACACTGAATAGGCAAGGGAGACAATAAACCCTGTTGTTCAATTAAGGAGTTCAGATACTATCATAAGTAAATTGGAAAACTTATTTGAAGACTTTAATAATAACAGAATGTTGTTAAAAGAAAGAATTCTATTTCAAAATGAACACTCTGGAGAACGGATAGTGGAAAGAGGAGGTGGACAAGAGTGGAGCCCGCAGAGCAGTTCAGTATGTACTGCAGTGACTGGTATCCTGAACCATAAATGCCTGCAATTTTTATGCAGTTGGTCAGTATTGGAGATGGTGAAGAGTTAAAGATTTGTGATATATTGACCAGAATTACTGGCAGGAGTATGTGTGTAGTGAAAACAGAGAAATCGAAAATAACTTAGGTGTTTTGGGCTTGAAGTGCTGGGTAGTTTGTTGAGATCATGTCCTGACATCAGAAACATTTTGGTCAGGGGCCACAAGTTCACTTTGGACATTCCAGGAAAGAAAAGTCTATTAGCTATGAAATTATAATGTTAAATTTACAGGTTTGAAATATTACAAATTTAGAATTCGGGGTGTCCTTGTGTGTGAAGGAATATATCTTGAATAAATCAAAATAAAGTTGATATTTAAAGCTCCAGACCTAGATATATAAGATGCCCATCATTAGAGGAATATATGTGCTTATGAATTACTCTGTAAGGTCTACAATATTCAAAACTGGTTAGCTGTGGAGCACACAAAGTATATTGATCAACAATGACCTTGAAATAGATGAAAATTCCAGATTTGATTCAGAAATCAAAAGCAGAAAACCAAATCAGCACTCAGGAACAGATTCCTGCAGACACACAGGTCTAGTACACAAAGAATGGGTTATATTACCATTCTTTGAGAAAGGAATGAGTTACGTACTGAAATGAATCAAAGGCTATTCCAAGCAGAGGAAAGAACATGTCCAAATTTCTGAGGGCAAAGGGGCACGCGATACATTAAAATAAATAGAAAAGAAATCCTTTCAGTATGATTAAAGGTAAGTAATAAAAAATGAGACCAGGGATGTAATCAAACAACAGGCCAACTGTTCTTAGTAAAACCCGTATCAAGCATGTTGGACTTTACCCTTACTGGCATGGGATGTCTTTGAATAATTTAGACCAGGAGAATGTCTGTATTACATTAAACTATCATTCCACCTGTGGTGTGAAGAATAGATTTGAGAGCAGTATTAGGAAGTCCCTACTACGCTGTATTCATGTTTCTTTAATAACTGCCCCTTCATGTTTCCTTAATAACATTATGTCACTGCAACATGAAACTTCATGAATACTTCAAGAAACTTCCAGAATAAACATGTTTCATGACTGTTCTTATCAACCTAAAATAAGACCTACAGTGAAGATCATAACATTGTTCAGTTACCTGGAGCAGTCTTGGTTTACTCCTGTGTTTTTGGCATAATTAAGTGCATCCTTTCATCCTTAAAATGTTCCAAGTCAGTGGTGTTCTAGCGAATGTTCAACAACTGCTGGAGAGTGGCAGGTCCTAATTTGTAGCATTAGCTGATTTCCATGGTGAAAAAAATACCACTATGGTGACCACTTCAAGTGAATCATTTTTAAAACCTGGCTTACAAAACTTTTTTAACAATCAGCTCATCCAAGCTAGTAAAATTCAGTTTCAGTCCAGAACCGGTTTGATTTTCTATAACAACAAATTACCTATTATTAGTACTCTTCTACATTCAAATGGAACTCTGTTTTGATTAAAAATTAAATGGTCACCTTACCTAAAAATGAAAGGTGCTACTGAGGATAAATCGTATAAACATACTAAGTAAATGTTAGCTTGTACCATGTTTTGTAAATGGAGTCAGTCTATATTTCACAAGGAAATGAAATGTAGGGTAACAATATCAATGCAAATACTTTTCCTAAAACAAAAATATTAATTTATCAGATCAATAATTTTATAGCTCATATATTATACTTTATTAAATACTGGCCTATATAGAGTCCACAATTATAAATGTTATTTTTCAAGGAATTTTCTTTTTATATAAAAATATTTATGCACAATATTACAAGTATCTTCTAAAGCTTACTTTGGAGTATTTTAAAACAAATCCTTAACTTTAGATTGTAGATTTTTCTCCACAAATTGAATATTTATATCATTATTTATTTGATATCATTATTAGCAAATTGCATAATAAGTGTTGAAACAGTTGAAATGCCTTCTATATTATTTTAATATAATAGATTGATTTTAATTAAAACTAATTAGGGCCCAGAAATCATTTTAATTACTAAATAACAAAATGAAAAAAAATGATGAAATATCTTCAAATCAGAATTAGTAATAAGCCAGATAAGTCAATGTGTATAAAATAGGCTGCAACAACATTACATGTAACATCAAATAAGAGAAATGGTTTTGCATAACATAATTTCTTATGTAAAAAGTACTCATTTGGCTTAACAGACATTTTGAAAAGTTATTAGTATAAATCATCAATGTTAAAAAATGTGAAATGCCAGTAGTACCAGCTAACCAGGTGCAATTCATAAAATCTGCTTTAATAAAGATATTTGTCAAATTAAAATGTAAATTAGGACTAATTTACAAAAACATGATAATGGTTTTTAAAATCGTAAAGGAATTCATATAGAGATGTAATATCAAATTATGTTAAGACTGTTTATTTGAGAATCTTTTCCGCCAAATTAAAAAAAAGCCTAAGACTTCTGTTGTGCATGTAGCAACCATCTTTTTCTGCAATTCATCCAGGATCTGAGTTATAAATGGTTCTTGCAAATGTCAGCCAGAATTCTCCATATTAAGGAGAATGTTCAAGGGTATCCTGTGGGGAAAGGAGAATTTAGTTTTAATGAGTCAATCTTTCTTTCTGTTTGGTGTGCTTTAGCTTTTCTGTTCTGAGTCTTAATGGTTATTGCTGGAATGGTCTCACTTGGCACATTGCACTGAGATGGATTGCTATTTGCTCATAGGAAAAGTTTTGTAACAGACTAATTATGTAACTCATTGCAATATTTTCCTCATCTCAACAACTACAGTCTGGATACAGATTGTGTGTGTATGTGTGTATGTGTGTGTGTGGTTTCTCCTATATAATTTTATCTTTCTTAAGTAAATGTAAGATGCAACATAATTGCCACTCTGAAAAAAAAAGGTCATTTACACATTAAAGAGATATCCATACACTATCAAAAAGTATCTTAGAAGATATCAGTTAAAAGAAGCACATTACTTCACTAATATTACTTTAGTAATTAACACATTGTACTCGACTGTTAAAAACTTATTTACTATAAAAATATAAATTGGATATTCTTAATGTATCTTGATTTGTTTTTTAAAAAGAAAGCAATGCAGCACAATCATAATCAAGGAAGTTATAACTTTATAGGGGATGAGACTTTGAAAAAGAATATTGAAAGACAGTTTAGACATAATGTCTTCAACATACAGTAGTTGAGAAGAATTGCCACAAAAAAGAAAAATAAAAGTAGATTACGTGTCTATATAATAGCCCAGGTTACATCTTTCCAGCTACAGTAAAATGTATACTTTGGTTAAGAGAATTATGTACGTTATTTCAATTCCCTATTCCCTACCTGCTGGGTAAACAGAGGTACACTGGCAATGTTATATTGGGAAATGCTGTTAGGAAAAGTAAGAAAAAGACATTTGTCAGGCCAGGCCCCGCAGCCTGCTACCTAACCATGCTTTCACCGATTTCCTGCCTTCACTGAAACAAATTTGCAGCTAGATATAGTTGCCTGCTAGTTAAATACGTCGTCCTTTTGATTATATGAAAGTATTGTCCCTCAGATGTCAGTTAAATTGAGCCACTGGTATCATTAAAAATCCTAACATCATAGCATGTGTTAGCCTTCCTAGACAACCAATTGCTGTGATAACTGTAGTCCTATACATTTTAAGAATCAGGTTTCCCTCTATTTACCTTTCCATCTTTTATCTGGAGTGCTCTGAAATCCATAAGCATGAGCTTGCTTATTAACTGAAGCAGAAAAAACTATCATACTAAATGCTCCTTCTATTGACAGAGACAAATGGACCACTGGGATATTGGCATATTCAATTTAATAATTATATTCAAAAAGGGATGTTTTAATATTTACCACAACTTTATCATGTATAATATATGATATAGAAATATTAAAATATTATCATATATAATTTTATGGAAAACAGGTACAAATGTTGATATAATACATTGAGGTTATAACCTCAATATATTTCTCCTTAATATTATGTATAAGCTTATCCTGATAAACATTTGACCCAGGTAAATTTGTGTCTGGTTAGCTTTTTCAACCTACCATATTGGCATTATGTTTTAAATCATGTTTCACTGTTGAAGATTCTACAAATAACACTACTGACTTTATTCAGTCAACCAAAATGCAATACCTGATCATAACCTAATATGAAAAGAGAAATCTTTCTCGTCAACAACAAAGACACAGAAAATGGAAATAAGAAATATAAGTAGCTCTGATATCATCAGACAAGTTTTATCTTGCCAGTTATTCAAGTAAGTTGCTGTGTTTATGTTTGTGTAATGAATAAAACCTGCTAAATGGTCTGCTCTTTCTTTTTCAGCCTGAAGAAATCTCTTGTCAGTAAAGTAGAAGAATTTTAGTCCATAGATTCTTAACGTCTATTACATATATACAATGACATTTTTTACAATTTTTATTATTTGCCAATCATTAGCTGTTCCAGCTGTGTTTCGAGTTGCCAAGTAAATGATCTCCAGACTACTGAAATATTATATATTGCTTCTATCCACACAAGATTGAAGACATAGTTGTTTTGTTTGTTTTGTTTTCTCTTGTTCCCAAAGGGCTATTTTTAAACACGTGTGCTGTTTGCTTCAAAAAAATAAAAATATGTTTTGCATATTCTCAAAGGAAAACACTCCCTGAAATTTATTAATCAGCAGTTTGATGCATTCAGTGTTTAGTAAAAGCTATGGATGAGAAACAAAGAAAAACAGAGAGACTAAGAAAAATACAGAAAGCGGGAGTGAGAAGAAGGGAGCCAAGAAAAGAAGAAGGGAGGTGGGGTTGGAGAGATGAAAGGAGAAACAGGTCTCCAGAATCAGAAAGAATTTTTACTGCAAAAATTTTTAGTTTTTTTTTTTTTTTTTTTACATTAGTCTAATAACATAATCCTTTGTAGTTCTGATTTATTTTTTCTTTTTCTTTCTTTTCTTTTTTTTTTTTTTTTTTAAGACGGAGTCTCTTTCTGTCGCTCAGGCTGGAAGTACAGTGGCGCCATCTCAGCTCACTGCAAGCTCCGCCTCCCAGGTTCACACCATTCTCCAGCTTCAGCCTCCCGAGTAGCTGGGACTACAGGCACCGCCACCACGCCCGGCTAATTTTTGTATTTTTTAGTAGAGATGGTCTTGATCTCCTGACCTCGTGATCCGCCTACGTCAGCCTCCCAAAGCGATGGGATTACAGGCGTGAGCCACTGTGCCCCGCCTGATTTTCTTTTAAAAATTGATATGATACATTTTCTCACTTCACAGACTTTTTTTAATGGTAATGAACTTGGTTAATCCATGTGAAGCACTAACCAAAGTGTCTGTCATGGAGCATGCAGTTGATAAATGTTAGCTGTTATTATTACATACGATTGTGGAATACAAAATGGACGCGGTGATGATGTATTTCTAATATATAAGACTGTTGTTACTCTTTAAATAAAAAGAAACAATAGTAAAATATTTGTAGATGGAGAGTAATCTATACTTTCTAGCTTTATGCCATATATCCTTATGGAGTGTCTAATGTGTTTTAGCCATTTTGATAGGCAGGTAGACACTGGGGTACCAAGAAGGATTACATTCAATTTGAAAGACGGAAAATTACAATTAAAAATGCTAAAATATTATGATCAAGGTATGAAAAAAACCCCTACAGAAGCACATAGGAAGAAAATGAGAAACATTAACTTTAGGTATTCATTTCTCTGAGACGATTCCTGAAGACTGAAAGAGTTGTTTGTACACACTTCTGTAGATTACAGCAGAGAGAAACTAAGGGATCCCAAATTACGTGATCACATTCACTAAGACCTAGATGTGAATAAGAACATAGCATTATGATCACAACAAGATGTGAATAAGAATGTATCATCATGATAAGCACTAGATTCAGGGTATAACAAAAAAGTTAGAAAAGAGATAAGTTAAAGTATTTTACTTCCAATAAAATGTTTCTGGTAAATTATCTATATATTTCAGTGTAAGGTATTTTTCATAGCATAAAATGCCTAGATACTCCCCATAATTTTCCATGACCCATTATTTTAGGACACTCTATTATAGCAAAAATCTAGATTTTTTTATGAATCTAATGAAGTTCATTATTCAATAAATAGCTTATTACTTCTCAACTGTCTTGCCTATGGGTATTTATTATGCAATTGAAATTATATTGGAGACCTCAACATAGCAATCTTTAAACAGGATGAAGCTTATTAAAGTATAACATAAATAATAAGCTTACTGCTACCATGTATATTATTTGCAAGGTTTTGATTAAAATCATGTCATAAAAACATATCTTTTCTTGGATAACTTACTTTACTCAGAGTTCAAATAAGGCTTATTTATGTAAATATAATTAATTCGATACCAAATTGCAGATAGAGTCTGATGGAAAAAGCTGCCCTATTTCCTAGTTTCTACATCACATGCAGCTGCCTCTGTAACAGTGATAGTGTTGCTGTCTCCCATTTTTATTTAAATGCACAAATTATTGGGGGAAAATGACTTGAATGTTTTATGGTATCATATTATAGATAAGTCATTCTTAATGTGCAGCCTTTCTAAATTGTAGTAAGCACACATTGATCAATATATTTTAAAACTGAATATGTACTCCATGACAAAATCGATACTGCTTTTGTTACCAGTGGAAGGTCTTGACTACAAGTCGTCCAGGTTCTTGGTATTTTGAACAAAGAACTGAATAAAAAGCATGAAGAAAGCAACAAAAGAATGAAGCAAGGAAAGCACAGACATATTGAAATGAAAGTACACTCCACAGAGTGATAGCAGGCTTGAGCAGGGGGTTGAAGAGCACTGGTTACAAAATTTTCTGGGGTTTAAATACCCTCTAGGGGTTTCCCATTGGTTACTTGGTTACACACTGTGTAAATGAAGAAGTGGCCCACAACCAATCTGGGCATAAGAAAATGAGAGGCTGAAGTGAAGTTACAAAGTTACACCCTATGCACATGAAGACTCCTTGCAGGAGGGGACCAATCAAAGGTACCTGCCATTTTTCCTTTGCCGCAGCAGTGGAAAGGGGGGTGTTACAAAGGGAGTTGCCTCCGATCCTTTTGTTACTTGGGTATGGAGAGGTAGAGTTTTCCTTTTAATTCAGTTCTAGAAAGTCAGCGGGAATCCACCTTAGGTTCCCTACCTCCAGACCCTATTCTCCTGCCTCACTTTCATAAAGAAAAATAAGGCAACTTTTAAAAAAGAATCATTTGATTGGTGTCTAATAAAGCATTATTTTCATGTTTTTTTCCCCAATTATATTTCTGCAATGAAATTTCTTCAGGAGTCACAAATTCTTCTCTGGTTAATGAATGTTTCTCTGTCTGTGAGCAGAATATTATGAGACAATGGCTAACGTTATAAAAAAAAAAGTTCATTATGCATCACTGAAAGGAAGAACTACTAAGCAACTGAAGTCATCCTGATCTGAAGAAAATTTAATAGAAGGAAATTCAATATTTCATTTGATTCATAGCAAAGATTGGGTCCTGTGCTACAAAGTAGGGAAAATACTCATATCAAAGGTATTGCAAACCAGATAAACAACTATGCAATATCTTTTCTAAGTGAAATTTCAATTTTTTCTTTCACAATGGAACTGTAAATGAACAGAAAGATTACATCAACTTTAAGCACAGCTTTAAAATATAAATAGGACCAGTAATAAATTGATGGTGCATGTCTGAGCGTTTTTAAATTTCAATTTTCTGAACTTATGATTTCCTCATTTATTTTGTTATGTGCTTGTTTTACTGTACCTTTCAAGATACTTGCAATATTTTTATTTTCTACTTGGTAAAATTAAAATGCTAAAGTATAGTATTCTGTATGTTTGAGACTTTATTAGATGTATCAATTCAGTAAATATTTAGAATTTAAAATAATTTCCTTTTGCAAAGATCTAGACATACTAGACAAACATTTAAATTTATTATTTTACTTAGTTTTTAAAATAGAATGCAACCTTAATGTATGTGTTGTATATAAAAATATATAGAAAATTAATAACTCAATATCTGTGTTAAAATTACTTCTTTGTCCATATTAGTTTCCATAGTTATTCCTAATTCTGTTGGGTTTTCTTTATTACTTATTTTTAAAAAATGAAGGATATGCAGGAAGTAAAGTTAAAATGTGAGTTTAAGAATGTAAAATTTAAATTCAAAGGAAGGAAGGAAAACAAACAACGAAAATAAGTTTAGAAGACACAGTTTACAAATACATTACATCATGATCACCAAAGCTACATTTTTAACTGAAAAGTTGCTGCTCCTAATGATATGGGAGGGGGACAGGGAAGTGCTGAGTAAAGAAGGGTGGGGTACCTGGCAAGGTCTCCACCCTTGGGCCTGTGCCCAAGGACCTAAGTAAGGACAGACACTCTGTTTTCCTGCCCAAATGTTGCATTTTCCAAGAAGACTCTGGCCCACCACGCCCCCACTCCCCATCCTGTGCCCATGAAAACCCCAAGACCTTAGCGGGCACACACACAAGTGGCTGGACATCGAGAGGAACACACTGGCAGAAGAACACTCCAGCAGATGCCGGCGGGCCATTGATAGCAAAACACGCGAACACTCATGGGAATTCAGTCAGTGGAGAATCCGGCTGCTGGGCAGCCCGACTCCAGGGGAAGACCACTTTCCCCTTCCATCCCCCTTCGGGCCTCCCCATCCACCTTGCTGAGAGCTACCTCCAGTAAATAAAACCTTGCACTCATTCTACTAGCCCACGTGTGGTCTGATTTTTCCAATACACTAAGGCAAGAACCCCGGATACAGAAAGCCCTCTGTCCTTGTGATAAGGTAGAGGGTCTAATTGAGCTGATGAACACAGGCCGCCTGCAGATGGCAAAACTGAACGAGCATAATGTAACACAGCCCACTAGGACTTCAGGAGCTACAAACACTCAAACCCTAGACACTGCTATGGGGTTGGAGCCCCATGACCTGCCCCTCTGCATGCTCCTCCGAGGTATTTGAGCAGGCGGCGCACTGAAGAAGCAAGCCACACAACCATCGCACGCCTTAGGAGGGGGACAAAGGAACTTTTCCCGTTTCAATAATATTAATTATAATGACAATATAATTGCCTAAATCAAATAAATAGAGAATAATTATAGCTTGAGAAAATAGAAAATTCGTGTGATACGATTTTACTTAAGTGTAAAGGTACACTTAGAAACTTTGTTCCTGAACTTGAAATCTTATCTTTAATCTGAGAGGATATTCAGAGATATCTTAGAGGAAAAGGATATTCTGGAAGTGCAAGAAAAAAAGAAAAAAAAGTATAAGAAAAGCATATGAGGTAGGCCCCACACTTACCCCATCTTTCTTCCTAGAAAGAGTCTCTCAAATTTGACTCAGGTAGATGAAACCGAAGGACAATATGGTAGTCCAGCTGAGTAGACAAAGGTCAGAATTCAGGGGTAGTGATGCAGTTGGAACTTTTCAAGGAAACTGTGTGGGACTGGGGTTCACCAAAAATCCTTATCCAAGGTCTGCTTTCATTGTGCTCATGATGACACTTTAAAGGCCAAACAGAAAGCAGCTGCGACAGACCGAAAGGTTCACATGGGGCTGGGAGACTTTGGCATTCTGACCCATCTTAGTGGAGAGACTTCAATAATTTGAGACATCTGCTGAGACAAGAGAAAGGGCATATTTTAAGAACAAGGACCACATCGTGTTGTAAGAACTTCTCTAAACCCTTTAAGACAAAGCCTAAAGTGAAGCCTCAGAATGTTCAAGCGAAACTACCATACATTAACTGTTAGTTAGAACAAAACTAAACACTCTGTAAAGGAAGACAACATACCTCAAACCTACCTCAAAAATAGCAGTCAAGGAGTTTAAAGAAACTATTATAATTGGAACTTACAAGAACAGATGATCTTAAGAAGTAAAGACAAATCATAAGACAAACATTTAAATGATAGTCAACTGCACAAATCTGCAAGTGAAGAATACAATATTTGAAATGAAATACATTTATTGGATGGGTTTATTAGGAGATTAGACCCTGCAGAAGAACAGATTAGTGAACATTAAGAATTTACTAATATAAACTATTCAAACAGAAACTCAGAGAAAAAAATTAAAAATAAAAATGGTAGAGTTTCAGTGAGTTATGGCAAAGTACCAGTGAACTATGAGGAAGTTCCTAGTAATGTAGTACATATGTATTTGGAATCTCAAAAAAAAAAAAAAAAGGAAAAGAAAAGAAAAGAAAAAGAAAGAGCTTAAAAGATCAAAATAGTGATTGAAAATTTCCCAAATTTGTTAAGAAACATTGACTTCAAGACCCATGCAGCTCAGTGAATGGGAAGCACGATGAATACCAAAAAAACCCCCCACACATTGCACGTTATAGTCAAACTGCTGAAAATCAAAGGAAAAACTCTTTAAAGCAAGAAGAAAATCATATAATACCCACAGAAAACAATGATACAAACAACAGCTAAATTATCATCAGAAAATAAAGGTATAAAAAGAATTGTATATTTAATATGCTAAGAAAGTAAACTGCCAACCAATAATTTTGTATCCCATAAAAATATTATTAAATAGATGTATGTGAAATACATATTCAGAAAAATGAAAACTGAGCACATGGTTCACCATATATATGCAGTACAAGAAATGCTAAAGAAAACTCTTCAGTCTGAAAATAAATTATACTATACGAAAATTCAGGTTTGTAGTTAGGAATAATTAGCATGGTAAATGACAAATTATAAACATGTTAGTAAATATGTGAATGATTTATTTCCAACAAAAAACTGTTTAAAGGTAATAAACTTTATCATTAGGTAGGACTTGTACTATGCATGGAAGTAAAACATGTATTAGAAACAACACAAAGGATAATTGGTTAATGAAAAAAATGTTATCAAGTTGAGAGTTTCTTATATTTGTGTAATGGAAATTATGAAGTGTAAAGTAATACAATATTAATTCTAAATAAATTATGAAAATGTAAGGAGGCCTATTTCTATCTTAGCTACAAACACTAAAAGTTATAAAGAGAAGTATAGCAAAATGTAGAGAAAATAGATCAAATATTAAAATATACTGGTGAACTCCAGAAAAGACTGAAAAGAGAAAATTGTTCTTAAAAAGCACATAAAACAAATTGAAAGCAAATAGAAAAATGGTGGATGTCAACACAAACATACCAACAATTACATTAAATAAAAATAGAGAACTTTTTTTTCTGATAAAATGAATCAATTATTACATTGAATTAAAAAAAAATAATGACAGCATACTGTCTATAAGGAACCCCAGTTAAGACAGATGGAAAGTCACAGGTAGGTTGAAAGTAAAAGGACAGAAAAATAAACAGTGAAATCTACAGTCAAAACTACTGTATATACAGCTTTTTCAAAAAATTGAACATGGAGTATTTATCAAGATAATTCATGACTTGTCTATAAAATATATCGCAATGCAAATAAAACAAAATCCAAATAAAAACAGAAAATGGTATATCAAAATAGTCATGCTGATAAAGCAGTGCTTGGTGGGGGGGAGGGGAAACAACACACAAATGTGCTTCTCAGGAGGCTGAGGCAGGGGGATCATTTGGGTCCAAGTTCTTGAGGGTGTAGTGAGCTATGATTGAGCCACTGCACTCCAGCTTTGGCAACAGAGTGAAATACTGTCCTTTCTCCCCCCCTGAAAAAAAAAATCAATTCAAGGTTTGGGACATAGCAAATTGTGCTTCATCAAGCTCTCTACTTAAATGGGATACACACTGAAGTTTGAAAACTCTTGGTTTTAAGCCATTTCAGTTACTTCTCGTCAGAGAGATACATGCCCAATGCTGCTCATTGCTTTCACGGACAGTGAGAGCAATATTGCTGCACTACCACTGCCTGAACAATACTTTTAAAAGTAGACAAATTAAAAGGCAGATTTCAATTCAATCAACTGTAAACTAGAATAGTTGCTGTTGAAGCAGTCCATCACATTTCAGACCTTTACCAGGGGCTTGGTAGTGTTCAGTAACTGAAGTGCAACAGACATTAGCTTCTTAAGGAACTCCTCCAATTAAAATAGGTAGGACATTAAAAATGCACCTTGAAAAGTACTTCAAGTCTGTGTCTTCATGGAGATGCTTTAATATATATTTTTAATTCAAAACACAAATCATTTGGTTAAAATATTAATTTATCAAACAGTGCCTTGCTGTTTTGAACATTTGACTCAACTGACTGGTTAATTCATTCTGTATTTTCAAAACAGTTGTACAGAAATATTTTGGGAAAATGTAGAAGTTATAATATGAAGAATGCCAACATTTCCTAATGACCTCATTAAAATTCTAAGCTCATTGAATTAATATTTTTTAGTTTTGGTCTCATGGATTTATGAAGTTTAATTCAAGCTATGAATTTCTAAAGTACAAATATCCATACTAATTAAAATTCAGTCACAACAGACAAGCTTAATTGGGACAAAAAAACTCCTGAGAAAATTACAGTAGATTATTTCAAGTCTGAGCATTTCAAGGATTTCTTTGTTATGCCAAGATCCAGTTATTAAGATTTCTCTTGTCCTTTCATGATCTCTTCACAATAAATTTTACTTTCTAGGCAGTTTCATAAATGAGTAACTGGCATACTACTTCCAGTTTTCAGAAGGACTTTGTAATGATGAGCAAAATTGCTGTGATTTACATTCTGTCCTATAGATGATAAAACAGAAATAAAAGAAAGTATGGGATAATTATAAACACAGTGATAGAATCATCTTTTTATAAGAATATTAGAAGCAAAAGATCTTGGACAGATTTACTCTGCCAGTACAGATGCTCATTTAAATATTTCACAAAATTCAATATTAAATAAATTGACAGTAATATCTTTATTTCAAGTGTAATTTAGAAATCAGGAAATACTAAAGTCAAAATTATAGATTTTAAATTGTGTTTGCAAATTTCTAATCTTGCTTTATATTAAGTCTGAAAATCCAAAATATGCTGCATATTTAAATGTCAGTGTCTTGGTCGGATGTCCAGGCTATAATAATAAATACACCAAAATGTCAAGTGGCTCAAACACAATAAAAGATTACTCCTCAGTCACATAATACTCCAATGTAGCTTCATGATCAATAGGCAGTTCTCCTTCATATAGTGTGTCAGAAATCCAAGCCCTTTAAGTCATTTGGTTCTCTCATCCCCTAGGCCTGAGACCTTGTTATTATAGGACTCCAGCTAGAATACAGAGGCAGTTTGAGAAGAAAAACTCATGCCAAGCTTAGTCTCAAAATAGCACCCATTACTTCTTTCATGTACTACTCTTTAGAAAACAGTCATATGGTTATATCTAAAGCAAGGGAAGTTAGGAAGTGTAAAATAGTTGTGTGCTGAAGAGAAAATGCATTTTTGATTAACTGATAGCATTCTCTGCAGCAGTCAGTTTAACTTAATACTAATTCAATACTTCCCAAAAAGTTCACTTTATAGAGACAAGCTGAAGTGGAACTGTCATAGTTTAAATTGTATTCACAGCATAAGTATTGAGACATTCCAATAAAGAGATAAGACACAAAGAGCAATTTCACAAAAGCACACCCAAATCATAAACTTACAACACAGGGTTGTGTGTCTGTGTTTGTGTGCACTCTTATGTGATGTCTATGGAAATTAGCTATGGTAGAATAAAGAAAAATGTTGGTTTTGTATGTGCATTTGAACATAATTCTCATTAAGATGTGGCTTTATCTGTTCCCACTGCTTCAATTATCACTCTTGAACAGGTATGAGACACGGGGTATTCAAAATAAGGTAAGTTACAGATTCAAACATTCTAAGTATGTGATCTTGGTAAAGCTGCTTACTAATTTTGAGCTTACTAATAACGTGAGTTTGGGGAAGTTTTTAAATCTCTTTGATCTAGCTTCTGATTTTTAAAAAGACAATTTTTCTACTTTGAACATTTTGAGGATCACATGAGATAATACATAACAACACTCTGACTCACAAAAAACAAACTGTAAATACTACCTATTTTTATGACTCCCGTATCTCCAGTTCTGATCTCTTTCCTGAACTCGTGGCCCATTTTTTTCAACTTCTTATTTTTTTATTTTATTTTGCAATTAGTTAAAAGCACTGCTTCCTACTTTTACTAAGATAAGTAGATTCCACTATTTAAAAAAAAAAATCTGGGCCGGGCGCAGTGGCTCACGCCTGTAATCCCAGCACTTTGGGAGGCCGAGACGGGTGGATCACGAGGTCAGGAGATTGAGACCATCCTGGCCAACACAGTGAAACCCCGTCCCTACTAAAAAATACAAAAAAATTAGCCGGGCGAGGTGGCGGGCGCCTGTAGTCCCAGCTTCTCCGGAGGCTGAGGCAGGAGAATGGCGTGAACCCGAGAGGCGGAGCTTGCAGTGAGCTGAGATCTCGCCACCACCGCACTTTGGCCTGGGCGACTGAGCAAGACTCTGTCTCAAAACAAAACAAAAAATCTGTAGAATTACCTCCATCTCCATCATAAAGCCTCCACTACAGCCTGATTATATCTCGTGCATAATAAGCTAATTGCATAGTAGACAGTATGTATGTCCTCATTAGGCTGTTTCCACGTTTTTCTAAAAAGATTATTTTCTAAGTCTTCAAAGGCATCTTGAGGAATTCTCAAATCTTACTATGATTTTCAAGGCTCGTCACAAATTCACCTTATCAAAACTTTTGCAACATCATTTCCTGTCATTCTCTTTCCCTGATCCATAAATACTATCTTAAAGGCTAACTAAAGGTTCACACACAGAAAAGCTATTATAATCATTAGTTTATACATCTGTCCATCCTGGAAACCAGTGGTTAATCTGAGACAATAAATTCATGATTTTTTAGTTAAGTTTGAGTTGTGTTGCTGTACCTTGTACTTTAAGAAATCTTACCAAAATTGTATTATCCTATTTAATCCTCATAACAAATCTGTAAGTTAAGCAGACTGATTTTACACAGGAAGAATTTGAGATGTCATGGTTATATGAATTCCTTAAGGTAATTCATATAGTAGAGAGTAAAGGGTAAAACACAGATCTGAAACCAAGTGTGTCTCATTCCAGTAACTGCTTGGTTTACTGCTCATCATTCTCCATTTGTCCATTAAACAACTGCTACCAACTTATTTAATCTGTCAAATAACCATAAAAGATCATATATTGTGTTTGTTTTCAAGAAATAAAGAAGAGAGGAAGGAAGAAGGATAGAAGGAGGGAAAGAATACATGTCTAGATACATATATAGATACCTTCATATGTATATACACTGACAACTTTTTATACTATGGAAATTTAAAATATTGGTGATAAAATAATAATATTACACTTCAACTCTGCAAATAAAGCTAGTTCAGGGTAATATTAAATGATTCTATGTTTGTCTGCCAGGCACTGAATATTAGGATTTGGCATGTGGTATTTCATATCAAAAGTATGGGATACTGGACAAATTATAGCTCTTACACCCAGTTTGGTTGTTTTTCTTTTCTCTTTTCACTGGATACAGGTGAACATTTTAGTCAATTAATGCCTTCTTCTCTAATAGCTTTTGCTATCCCTTTTGGAAGATTTAGCCCTCATTTTCAATTACATTTAGAGAAATTTTATTTAGATCATCTGTAAAAACTCAAAGTCCATAAGTCAAAACCAAACTCACTGCACAAGCTGGTTTCTTCTCATGAGTTCTGGGATAATGTATAATTTTTTTTCCAATAATTGGTATTCAATATTTCACATTAAAATTTAAGTGCTCAGATCACATTATTTTACACATTCAATCAGTGTTCAACACCTGAAAATTCAGTTCCCTACATTCAAGCATGCCCGTATATTTCTCCACTCTGATTTGCATGTCAGTCACCAAACTATGAAGTACACAGATAAACACATTTAGCAGATTTTTCCGAAATTATACAGAAAAATTGAATATTACTGCTTTACAAATATTTATTATAATAATATTTTTAAATACATAAATGATAAGAAGAAAACCAAAAACAACTCTTTAAACTTAAGATAGATGTTATTTTCCTATAGACTGCTGACCCTCCAAACATACATTTTTAACCATTCTTTTCCAATGATTCTCACAGCTCAGACATCAAATATTCTTCTCCAAACAACTACATGGACATTTTACAAGCACCTCAAACAAAGCATATTCATAACTAAACTCATTATCTTTACTCACCTTTGTATTTTCCTCACTATTCCTAATCTCAGTTAATGACATTGTCATTTATCACCTCTTCATTCCTAAGACATATAAGGCTATATACACATTGTAAATATTCCTGACATGTACTAAATAAACACAGAAATATAATATTAGTCTACATAGCTAGAGTTTTCCCCACTGATATAAAAATTGAAGTAACTATAAATGTTATTGGAAAGAAAAATATTCACATTTGGAAACAGGAATTTATCCATGCAACAAGGCATAAAACCTTTGGAAACACAATTGTTATAAATGTGTAATAGCCTATTTGAATAATCTACTTATTTAGATCTTCATATTCTTATGTAATTGAATAGACACATGTGTGTGTGTGTCTGTGTGTGTGACAAATTTTACCAAAACATTTTGAAATTTCTAAAATGCCGATTTCAACCATTATTATGCTGCCTTCATAAAGCATGAAAAAAATACATCCTCAGAAGTTCTCAACATATAATCATATATTACATTGGCCATCATGCCAATGACTATCTCTCATACCCTCTTATGTAATTTCAACATTTACTAGTGAATAATAAATATTTACATTATACCATATTTTAGAAAAAAAACTTTATAAGTTGAAAGTATTAGAGAAAACCCAGGAGTTACAGAAGAATTCCACTTTAATTAAGATAAAAATGCAATAACAAGATGTAGTAAATTCTTGTAATTTTATGTTGCCTCAACATCCATTTTGAATACAAGTTAACTTTCTCATACCAGAAGCAGGGCTCAGTCACCCTTGACAGTTTCCTGTTCTACCTCATACCCAAATGGCTCAAGCCAAGCCTGTGGCTAGAGGAAGTACTTAGAGGTCTCTCTTCTGCCTCGCGTACTGCGCTCCCTAATTTCCCACCAATTTCTTTAAAAAGGCTATTCAGGCATTTGCCCACCAATCTAAAGTGACACACTCTCGATTCCCTTATATATAGATTGTTAGTTACCATACACTTCTCTCTCTCTCTCTCTCTCTCTCTCATACACGCACACACACACACACACACACTCTCTCTCTCTCTGATTCTCCATTCCTGCCTCATGTGGCCAGGAGACAGAGGACTGCCCTCCTGACTCAGTAGGCCCTCTTTGCTCAGAACTGTAGGTAAAAATATTTGAATTTGTTTCCTATTGTAGCGTGTTGAATTTGCACTTTCTATCTGAAGAACCAAGGGCTATCTCAGGCCAGGTTTTTCCTGCGATGCCAAGGAGAACACAAGTCCAGGCTCCCAGTGTCAGAGCAATGGTCAGGCAGGCCTAAACTGGACATGGGTCAGACAAGAGCCACAGGGAAATCTGCCAGCATAAACAAGTTTCCCATGTGAGGGACCCCCTGAGGCGGGGTGGTAAAAGAAGTATCCATTAAGGGTACATTGTTAAACACCCATGCCCAGCTCTCCTTTATTTCTTGTTAGGGCAAAATTGCTAGCTACTCTGATACTAGAACCCTGATTTAGGAGGAAACTCCCAAAACACAATATATAGAAATAAAATGCCTGTTTTATTCTCTAGATTAATATCAATTAATATCATTTAATATAATCTTTTATGAAATAGAGCAATGATTAGTAATATTTAGATTTTATATTAAACTTAAAAACCTCATGTAAAATAAAGCATCAGTATTCAGAATGGAAGGTCTGCATGAGTAAGTCACTGTAAAAATATCATTAGTATGTAATGGTCATGCTGATATTCTGTTTTTCTCTCCAAATCTATTATCCTTTTGCCTACAGCACAAGGAAATTGATATTTATAGATTGATTTGCAGGGTGGCCTTTCCTCCTATTTCCCTGTTAGACTTCACCAATAAAAGGCACCACAAAAGACGAGACATTGGACTAGAAAAAAGGTTAAGGGATTTATTTCTTTCCCTCCCTTCTTGCCGGTCCAAGACTGTCAGTGGCTGTATTTCACTGTTAACAGCACAGCTATGGTTAAGTGATTCTCAGCTACAGACACAACTTGCTCTGGATCCTAGCCACTGCTCCACACCGTTGCACCTTTAGCAATGATAAATTTAGAGATGATAAAGTGCTTCACCATCTTTTCTTGATTTCCCTTTATTGTGCTCACACATCTTAAAACAGAATCTTAAATTTTATTAAACTCCCCTTAATTCCCCCCTCTTGGTAAAGCATCTCTTTTATGCATAGAGTTTATTTATTTAGAATTGGTTCTAGGAGTGGCCCCAGAAAATAATCCATTAAAATAGGATTCTGGCAATGGCTTGATGATAGGTTTGAAGAGGGAAACCGACTGTAATCATAAAGCTGATGAGGAAAATTTCTGGGCTCCCCGTATCAAAAACATACTTTATAAAAATGTGTACACGTAACAAAAGAGGATGTAGAGGGAAAGAAGATAGACTATGCTGGGTATTACTCATTTGATCCTCAAAAATATCTGGCAAATTTATAACAGTTATCTATCGTTATATAACAAATCACCCCAAAATTTAGAGGCTTAAGGCAACTTACATTTATTCTTTTTTACAATACTATGGCTCAAGAGCACAGTTTTATTTACCTGAGTTAGGCAAGAATGTTCTTTCCTTGATTTGTCTATGTAATTAGGGTCAAGTGGCAGATTAGCTGTGTTGACTGGTCTAGGATTGGCTGAGTGTGGCTGGTCTAGGATGTCCTTAGCTGAGATTACTCATCTCTTACCTATGTGGTCTCTCATTCTCCAGCATGAGGTTAGTTTGGGTTTGTAATGATGCCGTTGGTAAGATTCTAAGAAAGATAAAGCAGAAGCAGCAAGGTTTTTTGACACTTGAGTTTTAAAGTGGCACAACATAATTTCCACCATATTATATTAGTCAAAGCAAAGTATATACGAACACAGGTTCAAGAACTGGAGTAATAGATGCCACTTCTTGAAGGGAGAAGCTGCAAAGTTACATTGTGATGATAAGGGACACATGGATTGGTGAGGATTTGAGGATATTTTTGGCACTCAATCTACTTCAAAATTTCACCACTCTGTTCTGTCTGAGGAGCTCATTCTTATATATTACATCAAATAATTCTCATCTTTCATCTTCTTATTGGGTTTGACAACTGAGAGACACCAGTAGCACATTAGAGACTATCAAAGCATGTCAGACCACAAGTTATTTATGGCTG
The DNA here is from genome assembly GCF_037993035.2 of Macaca fascicularis. NCBI lineage: Eukaryota > Metazoa > Chordata > Mammalia > Primates > Cercopithecidae > Macaca > Macaca fascicularis. Next base: position 72,679,713 of record NC_088391.1, on the reverse strand, counting down.
AATTTCTCTCTCTAAGCTAAACGTTCTCACCTAGTGAGCTTTAAGATACACTTTTATTCATGATTCCATATTACTCTTCATTAATTAAAATACAACATTTTTTTAAAGTTAATGCATAGTAATTAAATTTTCAGATATTTTAATTTACTATTCAGTGACAAAATATCTATAACTTTGGAATAACATTCAGAATTGCTCTCGATGACACATTATCATTAAAATTGGACATTAAAATATCTTCAAAATATTTTAATTGAAAGTATATCCTTGTGAGGATATTTTTAACTGAAAAATTACTATTGTGGTTCAAAATGCGCCTATATTTATTTCCATATTGTAAGAAAATTATCTTCAAATTAAATCAATTTTTAAAATAACATAGTTTGAGCATTGATTTTATCTAATTATAATATGTGAATTTTTTTTACATTATTATATTTGACTTTCCATATTTCCCTGGGGTAAGAAACATATCAAAATAATTGTTAATGCTTGAATCTTCATTTTACAAACTATGTTTAATGAGCATTTTATATTGTGGATATTATAGAATATATTTATTTCAACTATATTGTTATAGATTGCCAGATAAGAAAAGGGTTATATTTATTTCAATGTTTATCTAAAAAAATTATAGTACATACATTTCACAAAGTTTATATCAACATTTATTTGGAAAAAATATAAAGATTGAATTCATGAATATTTCTCAAATTTGCTTTATCCATCTCCAACTCTATATCTGTATCTATATCGATATATTTATATAATCTCATCATTTTCATTATAGGCACCAGTGTATCTGTGTGTCTTCATTGAGCCAATTGCAAGCTACTATCACTTTAACTGTACTGTTAAATATTTCCACATACATCTTCTAAGAGTCAAAGCTATTCATTTACATAATTTCAGTAGTAGTATCACAATTAAGTAGAATAACTGCACCTTTATGCCATCTAATGTTCAACCAATATTTAAATTTCTTTTCACAGCCCTCAACATCTCTTTTATTGATTTTTTAAACCATATTCAATCAAGTCTCAGACAGTACCTTTATTTGTTATATTTTTCAGTTTCTATCTAGAAAAATCCCCCAACTGGTTTTTATAGTTTTGTTTTTAAATTCTTGTTTTTATGGTGTACACTTCTGATAGAATCTAGTCAGTTGTCTGGTTGATGGTCCACACATTATGGATTTGTCTCAGTGTTGTCTCATGGCGTATAACTTGTTCCACTACTCTATGTGTTTTGTCTGGGCTTATGTCTAAAAGTTTGATTTTTTTCAAGTGAAACAGGATCGGTAAGAATAATGTATAGGCAATGGTACATCCATTATGTGGCATCACATCAGCTGTACATAATGTCAATTTGTCCCAATGTTAGTTTTCCTAAGTTTGACCATTTGGTTAAAATAGTACCTACCAGATTTATCCACCTTAAAGACACATCTTTTTCCTTCCCTGAATAGTAGAGGAGTCTGTCTGCTGATACTTTGACAACATAAAACTATTATGTTTCCGAAAGTACTTTGAAACAATCATTATTTTTCCATTAAATTACTACGCTTATGGTGGAAAAATGCTTTTAAAAAATTTTAAGATGGCATCTCATGTATTAGCCTATATTCTTCTGAAAAGAAAATATTTTCTTACCACTGTCTTTTATTCACTTAGTTTATTGAGAGTCAGTATTTAATAAGTAAACTCAATTAATATTATTTTGGTGTTCAAATGATCAGCTTTGATTCAAAGCTTAATCAATAATTAAATATAATAAACGACTCTCATCAATTCTAAAGATTCTTCTATTGTCTTTCATTGGATGAAGCTCATCATCTGATACATTTCAAAGGAAGGGATCATAATTAAGTTTTTCTTTTGTTTTTGAATGTTTATTGCTATTTTAAGTGCTCGGTTTAATCTTTCAAGTTTCTTGAAAACAATGCTCCACTGTTGCTTTCTTTGTATATTTTTGTTACTCTCTGGGGAATACTATTCCGTTATATTTTATTTTTATTTTACTTCATCCAAAATAAATGGATTATTTTGGAAATAAATAGGAAGGATAATTTTGCATTAATTTGGGGCTGCTGTTAAAGGCATGGTTATAAACTTTTTTATATTGTATTTTGTAACTCCCTTTTCTTATTGCCTAGACTATGGTATGAAGGGTTTCTTCTGTGTATAATTAAACCATAATAGCTTTCCTAAGATAAGATTTTTGTTGTTTTCTTTAGATTGACCATTCAAGTTATTTTTTTACTGGCACAAGATCAGCTTTTCAATATATAAATTCTGATATCCTTATTAAACCAGAATCTTTATTCTTTTGATTTTGAACATTAGTTATTTTTTCCTTTTTAAATATTTTTGCTCTTCAGATTCTATAATTCATGTATGTGTGTGTTTATATATATGTGTGTGTGTGTGGTGTGTGTGTCCATATATATCTACTTGTGTATTGATACCCATATGTTTTAAACATTGACCACAGAGATATATACATACACATACAGATAAATACAGGTTGATCTATTTTATCTATGCTTATTTCTCCTTGCTCTTCCTAAAAATTATTGTCCTTGGCCAGCTGCGACAGCTGCGGTGGCTCACACCTGTAACCCCAGCACTTTGGGAGGCGGAGGCAGGTGGATCACTTGAGGTCAGGAGTTTGAGACCAGCCTGGCCAGCATGATGAAACCCCGTCTCTACTAAAAATACAAAAAAAATTAGCCGGGCAAGGTGGAGGGCACCTGTAATCCCAGCTACTTAGGAGGCTAAGGCAGGAGAATCACTTGAACTTGGAAGGTGGAGGTTGCGGTGAGCTGAGATCACACCACTGCACTCCAGCCTGGATAACAAGAGAGAAACTCCGTCTCAAAAAAAAAAAAAAAATTTTTTAACCCTTTACGCTTATTCCTTTATTTTCAGTTTGCATTTGTCCTTCCACTGGCATCTTGTAATAATTAATCATGAGATGATGTTGTCTTGTACTTCAATAGTTTCTCTGTTCAATTTCTTCTATCTCAAGTCTTTCTTTTGCATGTATATTGTAATTATGAGTTTATGCCTGTATCCAATTTGCTGCATTTCTTTTGTATCTCTAATTTATTTTAAAATTTTATTTAACTAGGGCGAAAAATTAGTGTACAGTTAACCTTTGCCATTTTTTCCATATCAGAGACCATTTATATTTTTAAACATAACATTTTTGATTGGCAATTTTTAGTCTTATGGTAGATTGGTATGGCTATAAATGATGTTCTCTTGTTAATAATAAACTTTCTAGAAATGTTCTGAATCAACAGGAGACAAATTGGGGTGGAACGGGAAATGAGCCTAGATAACATCTTCATTTTATTTGTTTATTGTTTATTATTCTGAAGGTACAGTGAAGTTCACGTCTTTAATAAATGATACCTTCATGGTGGGGAGAGGTCAGTGTGCTTTCTGCTTCTGACTCTATGATATTTTTTTGTTTCCATGGCTTTATGAACTACAATGGCATGCTTATTTCTCTTTGTTCACCACCACCAAACCTCCTTCCTGTTCTTAAGTACTTCCCATGCATCCTCTTTTAAAATTTTCCTTTTTTAATGCGCCAGATCTGACCCATTGTCAGCATTCCTTACCTAGAACAGGAAACTCTCTCTGGGGCAGTTTTATTTATGTTTCATCACTGTTTTGGTGCCTCTACACACTTTTATTTTAAAATATTATTTTTTTAAATTTAGAAACGCGGTCTCACTCTGTCACCCAGGCTATCCGAACTAAAGCTCAATGGAGCTTCAAACTCCTGCCCGCAGGGGATACTCCTACCTCAGCCTCAGCCTCCCAAGTAGCTGAGATTACAGACACACACCACCACACCTGGAAAAGTAAAAAGTCCTCCCTTTTTGCAATCTTCTTGCAATCTATTACTCATCAAAATGGCTCCACATCTGTGTCTGCTATTTTCAAATGTTGGTTTCCCAAGATAAAAGTAAATTCAGTTTTAAATTATTCTGTTTCCTGTTCATGCAGTCAGATGGGGGAAGCAGTTCAGAAATAAGGCTATCACTATTATCTTATGTATACTAAGAAGATTCAAGCCAATGATTCTTAAATATTTGAAAGTCGATGGAATTAAAATATATGACCATGACCACATATTTTTAATCTACTGATCCATGTAATAAAAAACACCATAATTAAGACAATGGAGCAATAAAAATAGGAAAACTTGTCCTGAGAATAAAGACAATAGCTTAAATTTTTAAAAATAAAGTCTGAATAGCCATTCAGGCCAGCAAAGATACAAAGTGAGGTTAATTAGCAGATTATAGTAAATCTGACCCAATGAGAAAAAAGCAATGGCTCATTTTTATGACTTATTTATTTACTCAGTACCACAAGGAAATGACTATTTTGTCCTTCAAAGATATATTTTTAAGAGTCAGATAAAATACAGCACAGGTTGTCATGTATTGATTTTCAATTATGGTAACCCATAAATTTTGTAACCGGTAAGTTTGCAGTTTTATCATGTATTATACACTTGCCTTCTGAATTTTCTGCTATATATATAAGAGGTGCTGTAATGATTACCCTTCTTTCTTTTCTCTCCTTCTATCCTTCCCCTGTTTCTCCTCCAAATTCTTTTTTTCTTATCAAATATGTATTTCTTCAGTTGAAAACAAAAATAAATGAATTATTTTGGAAATGGGAAAGATAATTTGGCATCACTATGAAGCTACTATTAGAGGAATGCTTATAACCTTTTTTATACACTCATTCTGTCTTTAAGGAAAAAAGTGAATTCTGTAAATGTAAAGAAAATTAGAAAATATAAATATTGAACACTGCTGCTGTCTAGATACACTGGTTATGTGCTTATTCATGCTTTAGGGTCTTATTACAAAACATGATTTCAGGAATTTTGCTCTTTAGGAGTTTTATACTGAAAGATTCAGTGAAATTGGTAGTAATATAGCATCTCTCTTTCCATGTTTGACTAAAAATTTAAAAACACTGAGGCAACCTATGGGATTATTAGTTGAAGTTCTTCTTTTCTTATACATCACACAATAGTCTGAAATTAATTTTACCAAGTTCCAGGCACATGCTTATAATACAGGAGTTAAAAAGAAATTATTTAGGTAGATAATGAGGGTACAGGAGACCTTGGTAAGGCTTTTTCTTTTAAGAAAAAGCAGTCCCCAAACCATTTCTTTTCTAACAAAAAGCATCCTGAGGAGTAGAGCTGCAAGCATAGATAAGCAAGCTGGAAGCTTGCATAGACAAATGCTGGCAGCTGTACTCAAAGTCAGGCCCACCCAGTATGGTGATTCCCCCTCCCTTTTCTTTGTCACCACATGTGCAGGTGTCATAGTGCCGGCCAGGTAGAGGTCACATTTGCATAATAAAAGGGAGGGCCAGTTTCTACAAGGGCTATGTAAATGACACACTTGGTCAAACCAATCCCCTGGGACCTATGTAAATAAGACACCACCTCCTCAAGCCTCCTCAGATTACCTACTGCTTCCCACCACAAGGGTTTTTGTTTGTTTGTTTGTATTTGGAGCCCTCCTCCCTTTTTATGGAGGAGCTGTATTCTTTCCTGCCTACTAAACTTTCTGCTCCTTAACCCGCCCCATGTGTGTCCGTGTTGTTAAACTTCTTGGCGTAACACAACGAACCTCAGGTATCTCCTCAGACAATGAAGGTGCTTCACTTATATTTCACAACAAAGGACTTTGTAAAGTCTTAATAGGAGAGATGTATTTGCTTATATCATTGTTTTGCAGATTGTATTTAATGAACATCGATCAAGAGAAAATCACTGGGCCAGGGAACAAGAGTGTGAGGATGTGTTGGCAAGAGTGATGATAGGAATATGACTAGGATGCAAGAAGAAATGTGTTTTCCACTTATCAGGGAAAATACAAGACAATAAAGCATAAAACATAATGCAGGCTAACTGGGGTGGGCAGTTTGCCAATGTGTGGGTAGACTGAATGATTTCTACATTAAGATTCTATTAGTTTTATGGAAAATTATTATTTTTAAAATGCTATTCTAAGTGGTAAGCATGATTAGACTATTAATTATAGTGGCATTAAAATTTCCATTATGCTAAAAATATATTAATGAAAACCCTAATCCTGTGAAACTTTCTTTTGATTGACTAGGAAAAACATACACACACACACACACACACACACACACACACACACACACACACAGTCAAAGGGGAATGACTTAAAAACAAGGCAGGATAGGAGTTTCCAGCACTCACTCCCATGGAGAAACATTAATTTAAACAACTATTCATGCATGAAAATACCATCACAAGAGCTAAAGCCAGGTGAGAAATTATAGTACCTAAATACAGCACCGAAATTAAAAAATATATTTGAAGAAGGTAGGAAGGACAGCTTCATGTTACCTGTGCCATACTTCTCCCAAGATTATCCAGTGAAACACAAACAAAAATACTCTCCATGTGAAACGAAAGTGAAGTGAGAATCAATCTTTGCCACAGACCACAGCACCAGGCCAGCCCCAACAGTGCCAGGCACTTAGTCCATCCCCACATACTTTGTCACTAGGCCATTTAGAGAACAAGGCTGGCACTTATGTACCCAAGGTCAATGCCTGCTTCAGCACAAGGTTGCTCTCCCTTAGACTTAGACCTTTCAGACCAACCATTGTGATCTCAAGCTGCAGGCCCACCTCCGTGGAACCAGTCACCAGGCCCAACCCAGTGGACCCCAGAAACAGGGCAGCAAAACTGGGCCCAGGACCCAGACCTGAGATGTGTCCCTCTGGACTGAGCTATCAAGCCTATTCATGCAGGTCCAACCTATAGGCCTACTCCTATTGACCTAGCCCCATGCTCACCCACCATAAGCTTAGGCACCAGTGTTGCCTGTCTGCTCACCCAGGTACCAAGCCATCATATCCATGGACTCCAGCAGCAAGTCTGGCTCAAGACCTTACAAGGTGGCACACCCAGATTCACTGGATAAGCCAACTGGTAAAGGGCTTCCCCTGATCAAGCCAGCCTATAAAGATTGGAAGAAGTGCCTACTTGTTAAAATACACAGATGTCAATGTAGAGCATGAGGATCATGAATAATCAAGAAAAAAAATGACACTGCCAAACAAACAAAACAAATAGAAAACAATAACTCACTCTAAAGAAATGGAGACCTGGCCAGGTGCAGTGGCTCACACCTGTAATCCGAGCACTTTGGGAGGCTGAGGTGGGCGGAGGTCAGGAGATCGAGACCATCCTGGCTAACACAGTGAAACCCCGCCTCTACTAAAAATACAAAAATTAGACAGGCGTGGTGACGGGCACCTGTAGTTCCAGCTACTGCGGAGATTGAGACAGGAGAATGGCGTGAACCCTGGAGGTGGAGCTTGCAGTGAGCCGAGATCCCACCACTGCACCCCAGCCTGGGCAACAGAGCGAGACTCCGTCTCTAAAAAAATAAATAAATAAAAAATAAAAAACGAAATGGAGACCTATGAACTCCCTGCAAAGGATTCAAAATAAGTGTATTTTAAAAGTTTAGCAAGCTACAAGTGAAATCAGGAAAACAATTCATGAACCAAATGAGAAGTTCAACGAAGTATAATAAGCATACAAAAAAAGAAATTCTGTTGTTGAAGAATGCAATGACTAAACTGAAAAAGTCAACAGAGAAGTTCAACAGCAGATTCAATAAAAGAAAAGAAAAAACCGACAAGTTTTAAGATAGTTCATTTGAAATTATCTATTCATGGGGACAAAAGGGAAAACAGAATGAAAAAGAGTGAAGAAGTCTGATGAGACTTAGGAGACACCATGGAGAGAAATGATGTACACTCAATGGGAGTCACAGGAGGAGCAAAGAAAGAGACAGTGAAGGAAAGATAATTTTAACAAATACTGTCAGAAAACTTTTTAAATTTGAAAAAATTCACTGGTGAATTCAAAAATTCACTGGTGAATTCCATCAAAATTTTAAAAATTATTAATGTCAATCCTACTCAATTTCTTTCAAAAGATGTGAGATAGGGGAACATTTCCAAACTCACTCTGCCAGGCCAGCATTATCCTGATTCCAAAGCTAGACAAGAAGAGTACAAGAAAAAAACTTTACGGGCCAATATCCCTGATAAATATGGATTTAAAAGTCCTCAAAAAAAAATAAAATTCAATAGAACCTTGAAGAGGTCACTCAACATGATCAAGGACAATTCATTACAGGGATGCGAGGATGGTTCAATTGTAAGCAAATCAACAAATGGGATACACCACATTAACAGAATAAATAATAAAAATAATATCAGCTTATCAGTACATACAGAAAAAACAAAATTCAACACCGGTTTATTACAAAAATTCTTATTAAGTTAGGTGTAGAAAGAATGCATTTTAACATAATAAATGCTATGTATGACAAGCCCACAGATAACATCATAGATCAGTATCAAGAGAAGGATATCCACTGTAACCAAGTGTCTAGTACTTGAAGTCCTAGCTAAAGCAATTAGGCAAACCTGAATACGAATGGAAGCATTAAATTGTCTCTGTTTGCAAATGACATGATCTTATATACAGAAAACACTACTTATGCCACAAAAAAACTTAGAACTAATAAATTCAGAAAAGTTTCATGGCACTAAAGTAATATACCAAAATCTGTTTTGCATCTATACACTAGTAACAAACTATGTGAAACATTTTTAAAATCTTGTTTATAATAGCATAAAAATACTTAGGAATGGATTTAATCAAGGAGGTGGAAGAGCTATACACTGAAAAATATAAAACACTTAGGAAAGACATGAAAAAGATCCAAATAATTGGAAAAATATCCTGTCTTCAGTGATTAGAAGAATTAATATTGTTAAAATGTTCATACCATCCAAAGCAATCTACAGATTCAGTACAATCCTTATCAAAATTCCAATGTCATTTTTCAGAGAAATAGAAATAAACAATTCTAAAATTTATATGAAAACACAAAAGACACAAAATAGCAAAAACAACCTTGAGCAAGGAGAGCAAAAATGGAAGCTTCACATTATTCAATTAGAAAATATACTCCAAAGCTGTAGAAATCAAAATATTACAGTACTAGCATAAAAGCAGACCTATAGACCAATGGAATAAAATAGCCCAGAAGTAAATCTTTGCATTTACAGTGAATTGATCTTCAACAAAGATAGTAAGAACAGGCGTAAAGAAAGGCAAGTCTCTTCAATAAATGACATTGAAAACTGGATTTAAAAAAGGATGAATTCATGTCCTTTGTAGGGACATGGATGAAGCTGGAAACGATCATTCTCAGCAAACTATCGCAAGGACAGAAAACCAAACACCGCATGTTCTCACTCATAGGTGGGAATTGAACAATGAGAACGCTTGGACACAGGAAGGGGAACATTACACACTGGGGCCTGTCGTGGGGTGGGGAGAGGGGGGAGGGATAGCATTAGGAGATATACCTAATGTAAATGACGAGTTAATGGGTGCAGCACACCAACATGGCACATGTATACATATGTAACAAATTTGCACGTTGTGCACATGTACCCTAGAACATAAGTATAATAAAATATATATATACACATAGGTATATAAAATATGTATATGTACATATATACATATAAAGGAAAACTGGATATCCACTTACAGAAAAATGAAATTTTTCTCACACCATATACAGTAATCAACTCAAAATTGATTGAAGCCTTAAACGTAAGACCAGAAACTGTAAAATAACTGGAAGAAAACATAAGGGAAAATTTTTTGTCATTGGTCTGGGCAATGATATTTTGGATACAACTCCAAAATACAGGTAACAAAGATAAAAACAGACAAGATTGCAGCAAACTAAAAAGCTTCTACACAATAAAGAAAACAGAGTGATAAAACAACCTATGGAATAGAAGAAAGTATTTGCAAACCATACTCTCATAAGGGGTTAATAGCCAAAATATACAAGGAACTCATACTACTCAATAGCAAAACATGAATAACCTGATTAAGAAATGCAAAAAGGACCTAAATAGATATTACTCAGACATAAAACTGGCCAACAATTATATGAAAATATGTTCAACATCAGTAATAATCAGAGAAATGCATATCAAAACCACAATGAAATATCAGCTCATATCTGTTAGAATAACTATTATCAAAAGACAAAAGATAACAAGTGTTGGTAAAGAGGTGAGCAAAAAGGCAAGCCTTGTATACTGTTGGTGATAATGTAAATTAGTACAGCCCTTATGGAAAACAGTATTGAGGCTCCCCAATAAATTAAAATAGAACTACCACATGATACAGCAATCCCTCTTCTGGGTATATGTCCAAAAGAAGTGAAATCAATTTCATGAAGAAATATCTGCACTCCCATGTTCATTGCAGTATTAGTCACAATAGTCAAGATGTGGAATCAACCTAAGTGTTCATCACAGGATGAATGAAGAAAGAAAATATGATATACATGAATATCTTTTAATCTTTAAAAATAAAGAATATTATCAACAACAAAAAGCTTATTAACACTGAACTACTTTTTGAATTGCTAATTGGTCTCCTCCTATACAATCTCAAGGGAGGCTTGTTTTCTTGTTCTTTCCTTCTTCCTTTCTTCCTCCCTCCAATCTCTCCATTCCTCCTTTGTTTCCTTCCTTTGTTTTCTTTCTTTCTTTGTTTCTTTCACAATCAAGATATTTAGTTGCACTTCTTTTCCTGTTATTAATTTTATTTTTGTTATCACCCACGTTTTTCATGAAGTCTTGGCTTTTGTTAAAAGGCAGGTTTCCAGTTGTGTATCTTGAACAGTTTTAATGTCTTGCTTTCTGAATCATGACTGGTTTTTCATACACAGTGCTATATGTTCTTGATATAGCTGAGGGTTCAACACTAGCTTATTACTGTGGAATCATGCTACCTCCTCCTCTTTGAACCCTGTCATTTACTTATATTTAATTCTCAAAGTAATTATTCTTAAGTTTATTATATTTCCTATTAGAAGTTTAGCTTGACGAAATTTTTTTTTAGATTTTTAAAATCTGTCATTCTATAGAAAGGGAAATACAAAAGTTAACATTTATTTACAACTTCTGTATTGCTAGACATTCTAGGAAAATATGCATGATTTTTGTGTTATGAAAAAGTAATATTTTCTAAGTACTAACGTATAGAATAAAATTCAAATTTCCTAATGTATCTATAAGACTTTTCAAAATATGTTCCCTGACCCAGTCTTACCTCCCACACTTCAAACTGTCTCATTTTCATTTCATCTTAAGTGTTACCAATATTGGACTATAATTTAAAAATAAAATCATCTTGTGGTCAAAGTGCGGTCAGAATATAGCTTAAATATCAATCCTTTATTATATCTTTTATGAACTGCTCCATACACACAGCATAATCTGAGTTCTCTGGGGAAATTTTTGTTTTGCATGTATTCAATTATTTGTGATTGAACACAACAACTCATTATAATATGCACCTCCAAATTATTAAAATATAGTCTTTCTATAAATATATGTGTGTGTGTATATATATACACACACACGCACAACTCTGTATATCTTTATATCTTTGTCTATTTAATAAGTTAGATTTATAGAAGATATCAAATACCAAACCAAAAGATTCAGGATAAATCCCTTGAACAGTAATGAAAGATAATTGTTAGTGTAATCAAATTTTACACTTAACTTGGAAATTTACTGAAGTCACGCATAAGGGAGACTATGATAAATGGCAAAATACTTGCTGTCTTCTCATTGTTAATTCTCTAAGACTTTTCAAGAGAAAAATAGGAATAATACCAAATACTTACAAGAATACATTACATGAACCTTTTTCTTAGGGTCATTGCATCTGATAATAAATAATACTTTCAGCAATGAAGGCTTACACCTGTAATCCCAGCACTTTGGGAGGCCGAGGGGGATGGATCACGAGGTCAAGAGATCGAGACCATGTTGGCCAATGTGGTGAAATCCCGTGTATATTAAAATACAAAAACTTAGCCGAGCATGGTGGTGTGTGCCTGTAGTCCCAGCTACTTGGGAGGCTGAGGCAGGAGGATCGCTTGAACCCGGGAAGCTGAGGTTGCAGTGAGCAGATACCACGCCACTACACTCCAGCCTGGCAACAGAGCAAAATTCCATCTCAAAAACAAACAAACGAAAAAATAAACTTCCTATATTAAGCCATGATAGGTTTGAACTGGTTTTGTAAACAAGTTTTAAACTTTCTCTATTAAAAGTGTAAGCCCTTCATAACAAAACTTAAAATACAAAGAAAGCTTAAATCCTGTAACAATGAATTTTTAGCATGTTGTTTGACTACCAAATCTAATTTTGAAAATGGATCTTTTGGCAGTAGCTTGAAAGCTCATGCCCCTAGCAAATGAGACCTCCATAGTTTCTAGTCCAAACTTGAAAATGAAAAATATTTTTTTCTATTTTTTTGAATTAAAATAATTTATACTATTTCACTCACTTCAGATAGCCAACCATATGATAAAATTTGACAGCAGAGGTAATTTAAAGTGGGGACAAATGTCATTACATCAAGTGTTTTTAAATTTGTACAGATGCCTATAATACATAATTTATCTTCAGAGTTCTACACCATAACTCATGGAAAATATTTTTAATAAAAAAGAATATATTATCAGTTAATAATTTCTTAGTCATACAAGAATATTATTTTGACTCTTGATATTATATATAATCTGTGTATATATATGTGTATATATATAATATATAATATCTGTGTGTATATATAAATGTGTGTATGTGTATGTAAATAACTTTTTTTATTTTAAAAAGGAATACATAATTGAATGAATTAGACTATCCCACCGGGTTTTTTTGTTACTATCTCTGTAATTTTTTCTTCATCCATCACATGCACCTCATAAATGTATACACTGATTTGGTACCCATAATAATTAAAAATTAAAAAAGATATTTGTAACTTTAAGCATCAACCTGTAAAATACATTCAGATATTTAATTGCTAAGAGAAGCTCTGTCTAGGAAGTGATTTTGTTACCTTATATTAACTTATTTTGCCTAAAGTAACAATGCATTTGTGAACTCTCTTAAGTGTTATGCACAGTATGAAAATCAAATTTTTCCATGGAGGATTTCATGTATTCTATTATTCTCATTGTATTGACTTCTCTTATGTATTGGTGACATGGTTTGGCTGTGTCCCTGCCCAAATCTCATTTTGCATTATAGCCCCCATAATTCTCACATGTTTTAGGAGGGACCTGGTGGGAGATAATTGAATCATGGGGGTGGTTTCACCCATACTGTTCTCCTAGTAGTGAATAAGTCTCATGAGACCTGATGGTTTTATAAAGGCAAACCCTTTTAATCGGCTCTCATTCTCTTTTTGCTCATCGCCATGTAAGACGTGCTTCCACTATGATTGTGAGGCTTCCCCAGCCACGTGGAACGGTGAGTCCATTAAACTTCTCTTTCTTTATAAATTACCCAGTCTTGAGTACGTCTTTATCAACAGCATGAAAACAGACTAATAGAATTGGTTTTGTTGTTCTTCTTGAGTTTCTTTTCTAACTTTTGTTGACTGGTCATTCTTCTTTGCTAACTTCAGGCTGAAGGAATTTTTTCTTCCAACTTGATCAAATTTCAAAATCTCAAGGAAACTACAAGTTATTCTTACTTCTCATTGCATAAGACTTCAAGTCAATTTTAGGAGAACCAAAAAAATAAATAAAACACTTTTTACTTAGCCACTTTACTTAAACAAATATATGGTACCTCTTGCTAAAACATCTGTGTCTATCTAGCCTTGTTTTTTCTTATTGTAGTAATTTCAAAACCTACAGTGCATTCTTTCTCATTCCAACCAAAATGTTGCTAGTCATGATTGTGAAATGATGACAGAGATGCAAATGAATGATAAATAAATAACAAACATGTAATTCTTATACTGCAACATGAAAGCTTTGAATACACAGAGTCTCCCTGGTGCTGATATTAGGAAATAACAGATGTGTTGAGAGCATACAGCCTTCTGGTGTGTAGGAATAGTCAATGAGAAGAAATTGAATAAGGATAAAAACAAAGTTTCCTCAGTGAATTTTTTTAAGTGAAGTAGCCTTTGTTTTACTTTTTATTTCAATCATTTCCAGCATATTTTCATATGTAAACAGAATTTATCATTTTATATGCCTCCATTGGAATAAATATAGGCAATTTAATCAGTGCTTTCACACACCTGCCAATATCTTTATTTTGGGGATGGTTAAAACTATGTATGTACATTGGTACATACTTTATTATCTACCAACGTTGTTTTTTTTTTTTAACTAAAAATATCTTGAATAATTCAACTTCTATAGAATAAAAAATAATTTGCCTCATGATTGAAGATAACCATCATTGAGCCTTTGTAAGTCAGTAAGACACTTAAAATAGCTTAGCCCCTTGCAATAATATAGGGTCAGTAATGATTATCAACAACAACAACAACAAAAATAAATTCCTAATAGTGATATACTTTGAAATAAAAAGAGACAACAGAAAGTCTATTTTTTTTGAAATCATAGTTTCAAAGAGGGAGATAACTTTTGCTAGGGCCTAGTATTGAAGGTTATAGATGTAGCATTTCTCACTGAATTTTAAAAATGTATGACTCACACCTGAATACTATACATAATTATTATACTCAACATTTGTGGTATTTGAAAAAATAAATGACAATAATTTTGCAAAGGCCCACGTGATACTAACTGCAAAAAATATCCAAATATGTCAAGTCAGATAAGTTATTTTGGGCTTCATCCAAGAATTCATGAACATTTCATAAACTACTTCAAGAATTCTCACTGTGATCAAGATAAAAGTGTCTGATAAAGCTTATACATTGACTGATACATGCACTTCAATGTATGAGTTAATTCATTTGCAATTTCCTAAAATAGTATTTTAGTCCGTGAATTTAAAACTGTCAATTTTTAAGTGATTGCTGAATGGCAACTATAAGAAGATAAATAATTGTCCTTGGTTAAATAACTGCAAGCCCTTAAATGAACAGCTAGGCTATTGTCTTCCTGTTTTACAAAGTTGCTGCATGCAAATTAGACTAATATTAATTATAGGTTTATTCCTATATCATTTTAAAATAACTATTTTGGCTGGGTGCAGTGGCTCATGCCTGTAATCCCAGCACTTTGGGAGGGCGAGGTGGGAGGATCACCTGAAGTTGGGAATTCGAGACCAGCCTGACCAACATGGAGAAACCCCATCTCTACTAAAAACACAAAATTAGCCAGGTGTGGTGACACATGCCTGAAATCCCAGCTCCTGGGTAGGTTGAGGCAGGAGAATTGCTTGAACCCAGGAGGTGGAGTTTGCGGTGAGCCGAAATCACGCCATTATACTCGAGCCTGGGCAATTAGACCGAAATGCCATCTCAAAAAAATAAATGAATAAATAAATACATAAATATCTTTAGAAAAAGTGCTTTTCTTTCCTTTGATTTTTGAAAAATTCTAATTATCTGCTCATAAATGCTTGATACATTACTAAATTACATCTCATGTTGAAAGAAAAATACGAACTTTTTTTCCGCCCAGTAATATTGAGGTTTACATGAGGTATATTGGGTTTCTCATATTTCTAAATACCTTAGGCTTTAATTTCATTTAATTCAGATGTTTTTAACAATCATTTTTATTCCCAAGTTGTAAGCCAATGCAAGTTTTCAATTTTATTTATCTATTGTTTACATGCTTTGGTAGTTAATATTATTATGAGTATCTTACAAAATATTTTATTTAAAAGGCATGGCAAAGCTCATGCCAATTAAACTTCTTCAAACAGAATCATTCTGAGGTTATTCAATATTTCAGGTAACTCAAAGGTAATAGTTTAATGAAACTTCTTCTTATTATCTTCAAAGGCTTAAAACCAATATAGCTTTAAAGTATGTATTCTACTGTGAGCAAGACAGCATCTAATTTTCCTTACAATTACATTTTTTAATGGATGGAGGTAGTAGAATACATGGCTCAACAGCTGGCTTCACCAGGGTACTCCAAAGAACCTTAAAAATCTGGGCATTTATAACAATTATTTATTTATGAATTGCTGACTATTCTTTGGTTAACATTCCATTAATTGAATCTATGTTTTATAGTAGTTTTAGAGCTTAGTGATATTGCATTGTATGTCTCATTGATCTCCCTTATAAATATTAAAGCAAATGAACTCTTTCCAGTTTGTTAATATAAATAATTTATCTCTAGAGCCTGGAAACTTACTGGAAACTTCTTGCATTTTAAGTAAGGCATTTCTACACTTAAATACTCAGAGAAATGATAGAAGGACCATGTACAGATTATAAATGTTGTACCAATAAATAACCTACCATTAATGAACTTAATAACTTTGATAAGTCAAAGAATAATTTTTTATTCATATCTTTCTATTTTTATTATTAGAGAAAACAATTAAAATTTTATTTCTTATTAAAATAGAATACAATGTACAATTTCAAGTTCAAAATAGGAAATGGAATACACTAGAAGTTTGTTGAATCTAGATGATTTTAATTTTATATGTGTGTATATGTTTATACATATATATATGTATATATAAAGAAATGGCTAATGAACAGTCAGAAATTCTAATTCTATGACCTTGAGGAACCTCAGAGTGGTTCTATAATATGCCCAGCAGCACATTAAATTAACCTTGTAAAGAAAATAGCATGTTAATGTACATATTGACAACAATAATTCTTCAAATCTGAATTCTAGAGGCCATATTGACAGCAATGATCCTTCAAATCTGAGTTATATGGGCCAAAGGTCATACTGTCAGTCAGGTTTTCCTTGGTAAATTTCTAGAGAAAAGGTCGTATTGTAATGTATGCAATTCCAGGCACTCCTTGGACAAACTGTGACTTACAGGTGGCTTAGTGGTAAGGAACTTTGAGTCTGAGCTCCTTGTGACCTTCGGTTAACTACTTAGTGTTCCAAGGTTGTCTTCTAGAAAATGGAGCATAAATAATGTCTTATTGGGCTCTTGTTGGAATTACATGAGAAAAACAAACAAACAAACATATATTTAGTAATGAATACATTATAGGTACTCAACCCTTTTAGCTATTTTTACCCTTTATGTACACTTCTTAAGACTCCTAGAGTAATTCCATTGTACATCATCAAGTACTTCTACTGCTGAACTAGGTCATGGCTTCCAGAGGCAGCAATTCCATTCCCTGTCTCTAAAGATAAATAAATGATCAGTAATCAACGAGAACAAAACAGGAGCATCCAAAGACAGATGTATTTCTAATTCACTCAGAGCACAATAGAATGGAAAATGAAGACACATGGAGCTATGTATTGTTTAATATAAATAAAATGCACATTTGATTCAGACCCCAACCAGTACCATAGATTATTTTTCCTCCCAGATACAATCTTTAATCTTCTAAACTGAATATTAGAATAGACATTTGTGTTTTGTGGCATGTATTTCATAGCTATATATATGAATGTGCATATAAATACATATATAAAAATATATATGTGATTATATATGTGTGTGATTGTATGTGTACAATGTCCCAAATTTGTGTCTTTACTATTACAAGGGACTTGTGACTATGACAGTAAATTTGATGTGATGCTACATCTCAAACTGCCAAAGTGGCTCTGAAAGTAGGGGAGGTCAACAAACCACAGAATGTGAGCAACCTGTAGGAGCTGGAAGGGGCAAGGAAACAGATTTTCTTCTATGGCTTCCAGAAGGGACATAACCTGGCTGATATCCTCATTTTAGTACACTGAGAAACATTTTGGACTTCTAACATCCAACAGTGTAAGGTTAAAAAGTTGTATTATTTTAAGCCCCTATATGTGTAGTGATTGTTACAGTAGGAACAGAAAACTAAACAAACTAAATCAAAACAAAACAAAAGAATGTATTGTTATCCAAAATTACAATTTAGTTGGGTGTCCTGTATTTTTATTTACTAAGTCTGGCAACCAAATATTTGTAAATATATTAGAAATTTAAAAGTGAAAAGAAGTGAATTTCTGAGTGCTGAAAGGTTAGTTAAGACTTTTTAGATAAAAACATATTTGGGATGGACTTTTTAACATATAAATGTTATTAATTAGTGGATTAATTTTTAAAGTATGTCTCTATGTATGATAATTTAATACCAGGATTACATCCCAAACTCTTATTTCAGTATAGGGTAGGAATTAGGTCAATATGTTTTAAAAGATATGAAATAATTCTTATACACCGGTAACAGACAAACAGAGCGCCAAATCATGAATGAACTCCCATTCACAATAGCTTCAAAGAGAATAAAATACCTAGGAATCTAACTTACAAGAGATGTAAAGGACCTCTTCAAGGAGAACTACAAACCACTGCTCAGTGAAATAAAAGAGGACATAAACAAATGGAAGAACATACCATGCTCATGGATAGGAAGAATCAATATTGTGAAAATGGCCATACTGCCCAAGGTAATTTATAGATTCAATGCCATCCCCATCAAGCTACCTATGGCTTTCTTCACAGAATTGGAAAAAACTTTAAAGTTCATATGGAACCAAAAAAGATCCCGCATTGCCAAGGCAATCCTAAACCAAAAGAACAAAGCTGGAGGCATCACGCTACCTGACCTCAAATTATACTACAAGGCTACAGTAAGCAAAACAGCATGGTACTGGTACCAAAACAGAGATATACACCAATGGAACAGAACAAAGCCCTCAGAAATAATACCACACATCTACCGCCATCTGATCTTTGATAAACCTGACAAAAACAAGAAATGGGGAAAGGATTCCCTATTTAATAAATGGTGCTGGGAAAATTGGCTAGCCATAAGTAGAGAGTGGAAAGTGGATCCTTTCCTTACTCTTTATACGAAAATTAATTCAAGATGGATTAGAGACTTAAATGTTAGACCTAATACCATAAAAACCTTAGAAGAAAACCTAGGTAATACCATTCAGGACATAGGCATAGGCAAGGACTTCATGTCTAAAACACCAAAAGCAATGGCAACAAAAGCCAAAATTGACAAATGGGATCTAATTAAACTAAAGAGCTTCTGCACAGCAAAAGAAACTACCATCAGAGTGAACACGCAACCTACAGAATGGGAGAAAATTTTTGCAATATACTCATCTGACAAAGGGCTAATATCCAGAACCTATAAAGAATTCAATCAAATTTACAAGAAAAAAACAACCCCATCAAAAAGTGGACAAAGGATATGAACAGACACTTCTCAAAAGAAGACATTCATACAGCCAACAGACACATGAAAAAATGCTCATCATCACTGGCCATCAGAGAAATGCAAATCAAAACCACAATGAGATACCATCTCACACAAGATAGAATGGCAATCATTAAAATATCAGGAAACAACAAGTGCTGGAGAGGATGTGGAGAAATAGGAACACTTTTACACTGTTGGTGGGACTGTAAACTAGTTCAACCATTGTGGAAAACAGTGTGGCGATTCCTCGAGGATCTAGAACTAGAAATACCATTTGACCCAGCCATCCCATTACTGGGGGTATACCCAAAGGATAATAAGTCATGCTGCTATAAAGACACATGCACACGTATGTTTACTGTGGCACTATTCACAATAGCAAAGACTTGGAATCAACCCAGATGTCCATCAGTGACAGACTGGATTAAGAAAATGTGGCACATATACACCATGGAAGACTATGCAGCCATAAAAAAGGATGAGTTCATGTCCTTTGTAGGGACATGGATGCAGCTGGAAACCATCATTCTCAGCAAACTATCACAAGAACAGAAAACCAAATACTGCATGTTCTCACTCATAGGTGGGAATTGAACAATTAGATCACTTGGACACAGGAAGGGGAGCATCACACACCGGGTCCTATTGTGGGGAGGGGGTAGGGGGGAGGGATAGCATTAGTAGATATACCTAATGTAAATGATGAGTTAATGGGTGCAGCACACCAATATGGCACACGTATATATATGTAACAAACCTGCATGTTGTACACATGTACCCAAAACTTAAAGTATAATAAAAAAAAGATATGAAATCACTATTGAAATAATATACCTTAAATAGCACATAGTAATTTATTAAAATTTATTTTATAGTGTGAACCATTTCCTAGCAGAAAATGCGAGAAGGGAACAATGTTAAGACACATTCAAATAAACTATGATTAACTAAGTGTCTAGAATAGACTCAGCTCTGAAGTATAAAGATGCATATAGGACATTGTCTCATTTGGCAGTTGGCTATTAAAACAAGTGCATGCAATTAGTTGCTTTAGGTGTTATATAATAATTCCCTAACTGAATTGTAGTTTATTAATTGTTATTTAATTCAATTTTGAAGAATTTAAATCACAGTAAACTTGAGAGCCATTCCTGCTCAAAACAAGAAAGGGGAAAAGTAGCACTTTAACTTAGTAAAGAAATTAAGCAATTGACATTAGAATGTAGATTTCAGCAATGATAGATTAGAAAAGATAAAAGATAATGAGAAAAATATTTCTATCCTTCATTAGAACAGAGAAGAGTCTGGTAGTCTGCATGAAGTGTCATGAGTCTTCTGAAATGTTTCCTAAATTATAAGACTTGAAAGTCAAAATTACTCTTTGATCCATGGACTGAAGAATGGAAACTGTGTTAGCAGGCATGAAAACAACATTAATCTCCTTGTATCTCTCCATCAGAGCTCCTGGATGACCAGGTACATTATTGATTCACAATAATATTTTGAAAGGAATTTTTTTTCTTAGCAGTGGGTCTCAACAGTAGGTTTAAAGTATTCAGTAAAATGTGATCTAAATAAATCAAATGTTTTTCAGGCTTTGCTCTTCCATTTATAGAACATAGGCAGAGTAGAATTTCACACAATTCTTAAAAGTCCCTGGATTTTTCCGAATAGTAAATGAACATTGACTTGAATTAAAGTCACCAGCTGCATTAGCTCCCAATGAGAGAATCAATCTGTCCACTGAAGCTTTGAAGTCAGGTATTGACTTTATCTATCTAGCTATGAAAGTTCTAGATGGCATCTATTTCCAAAAGAAGGCTGTTTTGTCTACATTGAAAATCTGTTGTTAAACGTAGCCAACTTCACCAATTATCTTGGGTAGATCTTCTGGATAACTTGCTATGGCATCTACATCAGCACTTATAGCTTCAACTTTTATGTCATGGAGATGGCTTATTTTCTTACACCTCCCAACCCACCCTCTTCTATTTTCAAATTTTTCTTCTGTGGCTTTCTTAATTCTCTCTGCCTTCATAGAATTGAATGAAGAGAGATAAGCCCTTGCTCTAGATGAAGTTTTGATTTAAGGCAATGTTGGGGCTGACTTGATCTTCTATCTTGCTCAAACTTTCTCCATATGAGCAATAAGGCTGTTTTTGCATTCTTTTCATTCTTGTGTTCACTGGAGCAGCACTCTTAATTTCCTTCAAGAACTTATCTTTTGCATTCACAACTTGGCTGTCTGGCCATGAGACCTAGCTTTCACCCTAAGCTTTCCTCAGTGAGCTTAATTATTTCTAGCTTTTGGTTTAAAGTGAGGGATGTGTGACACTTTGTTTTATTTGAACACTTAAAGGTCATTGTAGGGTTATTGATTAGCAGAATTTTAATAATGTACATCTCAAAGAATAGGGAAGCCTGAGGAGAGGGAGAGAGAAGTGGGAACCAGTGATCAGTAGAGCAGTCAGTACATACAAATCATTAAGTGATTTGTATATCCATTAAGTTTGCCATCATATATGAACACACTTTGTAGTGCTCCAAAACAGTGACAATAGTACATCAAAGATCACTAATTACATGACAGACATAATGATAATAATAAAGTTTGAAACATTGCAAGAATTACCAAATGTGACACAAAGACATGAATTGAGAACATGCAATTGGAAAAATGGCACTGATAAAGTTGCTCAATGCAGGGTTGCCACAAATCTTCAATTTGTAAAAAGCTCAATGTCTGTGTAGTACAATAGCATGAAGTACAATAAACTGAGATACGCCTCTAATTGATGTTCTACTTTTTGAAGAATACTCTCTTTACTGTTTTGTTTAACTAAACTCAACAGAGACAGACATCATCAAAGCCATGGTTTTATATAATGGGTGGCTGAATCTTGTATGCTGTAGTTTCATGTGAAATCAGACTTTTTTTTAAAGTAGCCTAATTGTAGCTTTAGTAATGACATGTCTTGATTTTCTATACCAAGATATCCACCTATGTGATTTCTTAAATAGGAGATTCTCTAGGATTGGCAGAAAATTTAAGTTCGTAATTATGTTAGATAAATTGAAATATATTGACTAAACATATTTCTTTTAGATGAAAAACATAGTAGAACTTTAAATGGATATATGCAAATTGCTTAACTGAATCAGGGTAATATCTTTATTTTTAGCAAATACAACCACCTTTCATTAGAAAGTGCATGGATTTGGATAATCTCCACAAAGCCATTCATGTCAATAAGGGAACATTTACTCAAAGAATTAGGGAAATATCACTACCAAAATAATGCAAGATGTAACTCTCTTTTGAGAGTTATAAGTTTTATGAAAATTTTCACTTTTAAAATTTTGTTTGTTTCCATGTGATTATGTCCTATTTGTCATTATTGTTATTGTTTTGCTTTGTTTTCAGAGGATTTGAATGCTAACTAATCCAAAACCATGCTAATCCAAAACCCAGGAAAAATATCTACTTTAAGCATATACATTAGTGACTATGGCTTCAATTAAGATTTATCTGAAGTCAGATCTAATTATATAGTAGGTAAATTACTGTTTGTTTCCTGATTGTCCTGTGATGACTCATTTTTAGATACATGATATCTTTTTATTTATTTATTTTTTTCTGAGATGGAGTCTTATTCTGTCATCAGGTTGGAGTGCAGTGATGTGATGTCCACTCACTGCAAACTCTGCATCCGGGGTTCAAGTGATTCTCCTGCCTCAGCCTCCCGAGTAGCTGGGACTACAGGTGCATCCCACCATGCCCAGCTAATTTTTGTATTTTTAGTAGAGACGTGGTTTCAAGAGATACATGATATCTTAACTTTAGTAAGATGATCCAAAAAATGCTGTCTTTTCAGTAGCATAACTTTATTTATGCCAGCAGTGAAAATATTCACTCTCTGGAGCGATATTACTAGTTTAGAAACACATCATATTTATCAGACATGAGGCACCATTGATGGACCAGGTAATATTATGTAATTTCAGAAGGAAGAAAGAACATAATCTTCATGCTGAAATTAGAAATTTTTCTCCAAAAACTTTTTTCTTTTTGATTTTACAACACATCTTACAAAGTTTCTTCTCCATGTTAATTTAGCTACTCTGTATTCCTTCACATTTCTTCCTTTTCAAGCATATATTTATACAGATGGCTACATACAAAAACTCATATACAGGTAACTAAGTCTAAGATAGGAATAGGTTAAGACCTTGGCTTTTAAAAGTTGAGCAACTCAATTTTGATTCAGAAAGCAACAATGACTTAAAATACTTTACTTTTTTTAAGAAAGACATCTTCAATCAACATTCAACTGTAAGCAGCAACCCTTCTAATTTGCTAAGCCAGAAAACCATTACATCTTCCCCTTAAAAGTTATTCTTATTTTTTTCATATTTACCTAATTACCATTTACAAAGCACATAACATTTCTTATAGGGCTGATTCACATTAGGAAGAGATGAAGTGGTTATAACTTCACAATAAAAATCAGTCCTGATAATTACAGTATTCAGTCTGGATACATGGGTATTCATGCATAGCTTGTGAATAATTGGAGACAATTCAAAGAGTGTGTAGAATTTACAAAGACTTACAAGTGAAAAAAGTTCAGGGAATAGGAAGAGTCCAGGTTATTTGAATAATTCTATCTGCGTGATTTTTCAAATTCATATCATTTCTGCAAACATCACAGCTTTCAGGATGTATGCATGCTTTGGTTTATCCTCTTTGAGGCACAGACTGTATATCAAAGCAAGAAAGAATTGATAATCATTTACATTCTGTTTAGTAAAGAGCTTTACCAAATGATAAGTAGAAAAAAAAAAGATTGAATTTTTATATAAAATGAGTACTGCAATTATTAACAACAATATTAAACAACTCATGAATATGTATGACTCTTCTCCATGTACTTTGATTAACAGTCCTTGAGAAGTTTCATTATTTAAATGATTTGTAGAGGGTAAGATTATTTTAAAGTCAATTATTTGTTCTCATATGTATATAGATGCTGAGGCTAGAAGCTACATAGTTTGTCACAAATATAAAAAACATGGCTGCCAATGTTCAATTCATTGAAATATTTATTAAGTTTCTGGTGTATTCTGATCACTGTTTAAAGAATATGGGATCCAAAATATGAGTCAACATGTTCCCTACAAAAGAGAAACACAAATATGTTGACAAAAAGAAGATATGTCAGCAAACACATAACTAGAAAAAAAATTTTTTTAATCTCGAAAGAAGGAAAGTATATAAAATTTGTGACATTCAGATTGCATTCATGAAGGGTTAAGAGTACTCATTCTTCCTGAATACTTTTATTCTGAGAAGTCTGCAAACTTTCGTTACAGATAGGCAAATTATTTCCTGGAACAGGTAAATATATTTATCACAGCCTTTCTTTCTAACAATTTAGGAGTTCCTTGTAGGAATCTGACTTTAAAAAGCAAAGCAGGGGAGCTGATTTTCTGAGAATTTCACCTTGTGTTGTTTCTTTGGTTGTTTTATCAGCATTAATACCTGCTTAAATTGTCTGGCTAATCTCACTTTTAGTTTTTTAGCCTAGTCATATTAGATTTGCTTTCCACAATTCACCCTACCTATTATTCGCAATAGTGGTACAGGAAGATCTCACACCAAAGACCATAATTGCTGATATACAAGTATAAGTACTTTATTCATTTTTACAGCTTTTGCCACCTAGCTTATTTACAGCATTCACAGAAATTTTCCATAATTTTCACCAGGATTCCATTTAAATATTAAAATTCCCTTTAAATGTGAAAACACACTCACACTAACAGACAAATTCTGTTCTATATACATATTAATTAACCAAAGCATCAAGTACTGGCATAGAATACCTGGACCTTGAATTTTTATAATCAAAGTATTAATTGCCTCTAGCATGACTTTCTGTAACTTATTCTTATATGCCACAGAATGTTATATGAAAACATACATATACACACACACATATGTGTAATATACAAATATACATATATACACAAAAAAGAATTACAAAACATTGAATTATGAAAATTGACTTTATATTAGTAAAATGACCTGCAAAACTACATTTTTAAGCCAATAAACAGTGTTTCTTCCTTGAAAAGTGAGATAGCTAATGAAGACTCAAAATGCCTATGATTTACATATCTGATCTTACGAAAATATTTTGAAATACAATGTCTGGAAATATTTACTTATCTTTCTGTCTAATGGAATGTGATATTTTAAGAAAGATCAGCAACAAAATTTTATATGAATCTTTTGAAGTTACAATATTGTGCTTTCTCAGTGTTCAAATTGATTAGGATTTTTTAAAAAATTACACATTGAGATCATGGGTGCATGTTCTGTGTTATGGTGTCCCCCAGATTTAACAAAATAACTGATACATAGAACATACCATATAATAAAAATGGTTGTCAAATTGAATTTATTAACACTAATAATACATGAATACATTGGTATAAAATAAAATGATAACTTCAGGAGACAGTTTTGAGTTTTCTTCAGATAAACTCGGATATAGTAAGATATCACTTTTTGCTACAACAAATAATAAATTTGATTCTCAGAGCTGGAAAACATCTAAAAGTTCACGAGTATACCATCCTCTCTAAAGTCACAATCCTGGTTTAAAAAAAAATCTATCTTTCTGCTGTATAGGCTATATTGAATTCTGTAAATAATAGGAAATATGTTGCTTTGTTGAGAAGTCACAAATTATTAGACATCTAGTGTTACAGAAGAACTTATTCACACCTTGGTACTAAAAGCCACTACCTAGGATAGGCTCCCTTTAGTTATTTTCCTGCCTTATTAATTGTGGTTGTTAATTACTATGTCAATTTAGCTAAGCTGCAGCCACAATCCTTGGAATTTTTTTTTACCATATGGCCCCTGGTTAATGTTGACCAGCAGCCAAATTTTTTTGAGACTTTGAGGTAGAAATAAAGGCAGTCTTATTTTTCTACTGCGAAGGAGGGTGTTATCCACTATGGCAGCTTGCACATGTTGTCACTAATGTGTTTGGTCACCTTGTTGAAGTGGGGCATCAGCTGAGCCTGCAGCAACTCCAGCTACCACCATACCTATTCCTTCATCTTCTCTGATGCTGGCCAGGTATATGTAGAGCTACACGGCAGCAGATATTGACCTCTCCTGCAGAGCCTCCACAGCCATAGTTGCAGACAGTGAGATAGAGGCACAGATTTTATTTTGTCCTCAAAATTTTTTGTTTGTATTTTCAAGCTTCAGTTTGTCCTTGTTCTCAACCACATCTATCGGGTTGATGTTTTCTAAATTCGTTGGGTGTCATAAGCAAAATTCAAAGAAAATCCCTCAAATTCCTGCCTCCAGCATTCAAAACTTATATAGCCTCCTCTCCTGATAGGTGTGCAGAAGTTGTAACTGTGATGAGATACCATTCCTACAACAGATAGACTTTTAAGTAATCAAAAGTAGATTATACTGGTGGGCTTGACCTAATTTGATGATTCTCTAAAAGGTGAAACATAGACATTTTGCCTGCTGACCTTGAACAAGCAAACTGCAATCTTGTAGAGAGGGTCACAGAGCAGGGAACTGAAAACTGGAAATAGCTACAGTTCCTGGTTGACAGCCAGCAGGAAATTGGGAAGCTCAGGTCTACAACCACAGTGAAGTTAATTTTGACAATCCAAATAGGTTTAGGAGAAGGCTCCAGTCCTCAGATGAGAATACGGGCCCAACTGAGACCTTGATTTCAGCCTGATGAGACCCTGAGCAAAGGACCCAGCTAATCTGTGCCCAGAGTCCTGGACCCACAGAAACTTTTTGATAATAAACTGTTATTGCATTAAGCCACTAACATTGTGGTAATTTATTAGGAAACAATAGAAAATTAATAGAGTTCGTGTTACCTGGAAGTGAGGGTGTTGCTATAATAAATGCCTATACATGTAGGAAAGGCTTTGGAATTAGTCTGTGAGCAGAGGCTAAAATGATTTTCAAGAGTCTAAGTGAGAAATGCTAAATTTACTTGAAGAGACTGTTAGTAGAAACTTGGACTTGAAAGATGTTGCCCATGAGGGCTCTGGAAGGAAGTGAGGAAGTGAAGAAGATGTAACATTGTAAACTGGAGAAAGAAAATCCTTGTTATGTAGGGATAAAAAGCCAATGTTTAGGAAGGAATAGGACACGGAAAATTGTAAAAGTCATATATTTTCAGATCTTGAATCCGTAAAATTTTGTTGAATCTCCTTTACCAGTGGAAGGACCTTTTCGTCTCTGTCTGAAGACTTTGTCTACTTTTGCCTGAAGAAACTTCGGTGTGCTCCCCCATGGTCCTGCTATTACAAGGAAATGCTGATCCTTCTAAGATGTACCCCTTTATCCCTTATTATTCCTCAATATATAACTAGACTTAGGTCTCAAGAAATCCCAGAAAATAAGGTACACAGTATGACCCATGGAAAGGTGTGATACACACAAAAAAATTACATGATTTAAAAAAATTTATATAGAAACCTGGGGATCATATATTGTAATTAATACTAAAGTTCTTAGAACAGGGTTAACAAATATTTTGTTTGATCAGGCTGAATTGAGACTCCATAAATAAGTATTTCACATTCAATATGTATATCAATATTCAACAGATACAAACAAGCAATGTCTTAATTAAATTAGATGTGAGTGGCTATAATATTTTTATTGGTAGATTGATTTGGGCCTCAATGTGCATTACACTAAATGAAGGCGATATACCAGAACTTCTTTATTATGCAGAAGGCATAATGAATGCCTGTAGATGAAGACATCCAAATGTTGACGGAGATTGGAAAGCATTAGTAGATTTATCATATAAAATGAACTGCATCTTATGGAAGTTATAAAGGACAGTCCTTCATAAGTTTAGAGAAATACATTTATGAGTGGAATCTCTCCATATTTTAAAAGAACTGTGATGACTATTCTTTACAAGCCAGAAATGATAGTCAGAACTACTTCTATTAAACTTAGCTCTCCTAATCTTCAAGGGAGTAAAGGGATCTGGTGTAAATTGTGACTCTTAATTGCCAAAGAGAAAAGATGCATGATTGCCATAATCAGTGACAGAGCCAACACAGTAATCAGAATAGTATGACCTGCAGAGATTTTTGGCATTGACCAGTTGATTACTGCATCTCTAAAATGAAATATATGGATATCCTACTAAGCTTGTATGAGTAATTCAACTCCAGACTTGTTGAATGAAATTGTTTAAATCACTATAATACAAAATCACAACCCCTGTACCAATTCCCAGACTTCAGTGGGTTCAACCCACAGTCTTTTGATTGAATAAGAGGAAAGGTTCATTCAAGGATGAATCCTTCCATATATCCAAAAACGACTACTCAAAATTTCTTTCTACTTTCTCCCAAATTACCTGTGGCCATTTACCATGGTGATTTTGCAATGGAAAAGAGGAAATGATTAGATACTTATGGGGTTACTGAACTCTGTCTCTGAAATGACCTTAATGCTTAAGACCTGAAATGCCATTTTGCTGTTCACCATCAAGATTAGGGGGTTATGGAGGTCAAATGAGCAATGGAGTTTTGGCTTGTGTCCATTTCACAAAGAGCTTAGTGAGATAAACATCCCCTGTGGTTATTTCCTATAATTGGAATAGTCATACTTAGCCACTGGCAGAGTTCCCACATTCATTACCTGGGCTCTTATAATAAGAAAGGTCAATTGAAAGCCACTAGAATTGGCTCTATCTACCAATAGAGTACTTCAAAATAAATCATGAGAGAACTGTAGAGATTTGTGCCACTCTGAAAGACTTGAAAAATGCAAGGATATTGATTCATGCTACATTGTTATTCAACTTGCCTATTCGGGTCATACACAATCCAGATAGATTTGGAGAATAAGGATGGATTGTCATCATCTCAATTACATGTTGACTCCCAATTGCAGCTGCTTTTATAGATGAAGTTTCATAGTTGGAAGAAATTAACAAATCCCTCAGCCAGAACCTTGTATGTGTCCATTGATCTTGAAAATATTTTTTCTTCTCTATATTTATAGTAAATGCCATAAAAGCACTTTACTTTATCAGCTGAACTTGCTAGTAATATGTGTTCTCTGCCCCAGCTATGAAACTGTCTAATCCTACATCATTTGGAGCAAACATAATCATCCCTTCATTCCCCCAGAATGGTATATTATATTGATTTATTTCATCAATAATAATCATGCTGATTAGGCCTGTTTATTCAGATGTAACCACTATTATAGACATCTTGTTAAAATATATACATATCAAAAACAAATTCCTCAAAAATTATAGGTTTGAAAAATGTTTTGAAATCATTTTCAAATTGAATGACAACATACTTCAGGCATCTCCAACCACTAAGAAAAAGGACCTCTTTGGAACATGGAGGCAATGTGTACCTCCATCTGTGCATGCTATCCTGACTACTTTGCTGAGTAATCAAAACAAAGCTCACAATTTTGAGCGGGTCACAAAACAAGACAATGCTTTGCAATATGTTCAGGTTGTCATACTTGTGTCATATAACTTAGCAGATTACATGGTATTTCTAGTATCTATGGCGGAATGGTATTACATTGCCCCCTCTCCCTCAACCCACATGTATGGTCTTTTAGGGGAATTCCCTATATGTAGCAGCTAATGAAAAGCAATGCGGGTTGTTTATAGATGTTTTTGCACAATAAACTGGCACTATACACAGGTGCAGCATTACAATGGATTTACTCTGGGATCACCTCCAGGAAGGTGATACTAAAAGGTTATTATGTTAATTAAGGAAAATGCTCACCTTCAAACAGTATACCTGGTTTTCAATGTTGTGTAGTAGGAGAGATAGTCAGAAGCATGGATCTTTATTGATTCATGGACAGTGGTTGCTGATTTGGCTGAATGTTGTCGATTTGAAAAGAAGAAAAGGGAAAAACTGTGACAAAGAAATGTGGTGCATGGGAAAACATTTCTGAATAGCCTTGGGTATGAAGATACTTGTTTCCCATAAGAAACTTCATCAAAATGCAACTTAGAAAAGAAGAATTATAATAATTAGATGGGAAAGTTGACCCATTCTAAGGATACCAGGACATAATTCCCTTTAGCTATATCTATGCTTTCCTGTTGGGCTCATAAACTAAGTGCTCATAGCAACAGTGATGAGAATGCCTGGGGTCAGCAACCTGGACCTTGACTCACCAAAGCTGATTTGAATCCAGCTACATGTAGCGTCCACCTGCCTAAAGCAGAGACCAACAGTAAGCTCTCCAGATGATATAATATCTTGGGCTAACCAGATGCCTGGTGGTGGATAAATTGAATGAGATGCCCATCACAGAATGGGCAGTACATTAGTCTCCCTGAAATAGACCCTCATGCTGCATATAGGTTTATTTTTCTTGTACACAATGTTTATGCTGCAATCACCTCACGCATATGCACTTTACTGGTCTTTCTTTGTACTCCATGACCTGAAACAGCTGACTTGAATAATGGTATGACTTTTAGAAGATTTATAGATGAATGCACCAGGCAATAACAACTCTGCAAAAAAAAGCAGGATAATATTGTTTATTTTAAAATGTCAGAAACCAAAAATGATAAATTAAGAATTTTCCAAAAGGCACACAGTTATTAATATTTGAGGTGGGTACAGAAATAAATATCTGTAACCCAAGCACATTTTCTTTTCCATTTACTATATCCCTTCTCTTATGACCAGAATTAAAATAACATTATTTTCTATGTACCTATATACTTCATCTAGAAAAGAACATATATTCTTGTTAATTACTTCATCTTTCCAAGTTGAATTAAATTTGCTTCTATTATCTGTATTTTCCTCTATGTACTTTATGTAGAAAAAAAATTAAACTACTTATAAGAACATCTGCTTTGAACAAGTCAGTATATTTTAGCATTTCCTCTTTCTCCTCTTGGATATCATACAAAAGCAAACAAAAAAATTTTTAAATAATTCAGAAAATACATTTTTAGAGAATCTTGGACATAAATATAATCCAAAACTTCAAAAATACATTTCTGGCTGCCAACAGCACTGATGCTGAGCATAAGTCATCTGAAAAGGAGTGAAGACAAGAAGCATAGCAAATGATGAGAGAACTATCCTTGACATAGCTAAAAATAAAAAGCTGCAGACAAAAAATATCTACAGTTGAAGTGCTCATTCTGAAGCTTAAAGCAATACTGGATAAAGTAACTAGTTTGACTCAAAGAAGCAAAGGACATACCACAACACAAATAATTACAGAGATGGGCCATATTTTCAGGAAACAGTCTGTCTCTGTGGCAGCAAACTGTCTCCCAAATTATTACCTCTGCACACTACTGCCTATAATAAAGACTAGCCTTCTCTGAGTCATATTGCATGGCCAAATGAAGAAGTGCTGAATGAGAAAATGTAAGCTGAACTTCCTGGAAACTTCAAAACGTGACTCAAGGGCTCCACTGGTGCCTTTCCTTACCCATTCCTTGTGCTTGAGATTCAGACATAGTGCCAGAGTGGTAGAACAGCAAGATAAGATCTTCCTAAGAGATAAATAAGCTTGTCTCTTGTTTAAGCCAATTTTATTTTGGATTTTCTTTTGGACAGCAGCTAACCTTATCAAAATATATTTTTCCAAATATACATGGGTTTTAATTTCATTTGATGTCTTTTTTTCCAGAGAGAAAAGTAACAATTCTGACAACACTTAAACAAGAAAAGCTTTATGTAAAAGGATAACTAAAAATATATATGTAACCAAGGATATCATAAGCAGTGTCTAAGATAGGTCCCAAATTGTGTTGGCTTTAAAATCCTCTCATTGTCTGGTAAAGTATCACCATCTTCTTGAAAATCTACCACAACATCTAGATTTTAGAAAAGACAGAGAGAGAAAGAGAGAGAAATAATGAGATATCCTTTTGAAGAAGTGGCACGCAGACATCCAATGACATCAACAATTTCTTTGAGTCAGTGTTAGTTTCTGCAGAATTGAAATGCTGTCTCTGATCATGACTGCTGTCATCTCCTTATTCATAAGTTCAATAAGGCGATCGTACTGCTCTCCAAGTAACAAGCAAAGGAGAAATGGACAATGAAATCCAGTATTCACTTGAGTTTTTATGTAGGATTTGAAGGCTGTTGGCAACTAAGAATAAACACAGTAAAACAAAATGGAGTAGACTTTTGTAACAGAATGCCATGCATGTATGCATTGCTCTTAATACACACTACTGAGCAAGAAAAATTAAAATTCAATGAGGCTTATAGAAAAATATAACTTGTGTAATAAAAACAGACACATTCATGAAACCATATTGTACAATTTCAGAGAAGCATACACACACACACACACACACACACACACATTAAAGCAAATGTCTCTGATGTATGGTGTGTTTGAAGAGGGTCATGGTGGGGATAGGGCTAAAGAAGTGGGCCACAGGCTGGTCTCGGTGGCTCACGCCTGTAATCCCAGCACTTTGGGAGGCCGAAGCGGGTGGATCACAAGGTCAGGAGATTGAGACCATCCTAGCTAACACGGTGAAACCCCATCTCTACTAAAAATACAAAAAAAAAGGAGCTGGGTGTGGTGGTGGGCACCTGTAGTCCCAGCTTCTTGGGAGGCTGAGGCAGGAGAATGGTGTGAACCCAGGAGGCGGAGCTTGCAGTGAGCCGAGATAGCGCCACTGCACCCCAGCCTGGGCATCAGAGCCAGACTCCATCTCAAAAAAAAAAAAAAAAAAAGAAGAAGTGGGCCAGAAAGGGAGAGGTATCTTATTTAGTTTGTTAGTTCTTATGAGGTATGAGGTATGGGTCAAATAATATAATTAATTTAATTTTGCCTTTGAATTATAGAATTAGAAATATACATATTTAAAAGGTTTGTTTGTTTTGTAGAGACATCTGTCCAATATCACACAGGACTGAGAAACAGGAACATTTCCCTGGATTACAATGTCAGGGTTACTTAGGTATACATTTTAAATGGCAGATGCCAATCATTTGTGTGTGGGAGGAGGTGTGTATGTATACTTTGCATGAAAGTGGGCACATCAAAGGCTTTAAGAAGCATCTAAGTCTTAGTTTCTGATGGTAGACATGTATTCTGAACTCTTTACATCTCTGGAATATTTTTTCTTTTGTTTCCTGTGATCCTAAATCATTTTTTTTCTTTCTTTTCCTTCCTTCCTTCCTTCCTTCCTTCCTTCTTCCCTCCCTCCCCTCCCCCCTCCCCTCTCTCTCTCTCTCTCTCTCTCTTTCTTTCTTTCTTTCGAGACAGAGTTTTGCTCTTATTACCCAGGCTGGAGTGCAGTGGCATGATCTCGGCTCACCACAACCTCCGCCACCTGGATTCAAGTGATTCTCCTGCCTCATCCTCCTGAGTAGCCGGGATTACAGGCATGTGCTACCGCACCCAGCTAATTTTGTATTTTTAGTAGAGACGGGGTTTCTCCATGTTGGTCAGGCTGGTCTCAAACCCCCGACCTCAGGTGACCCACCTGCCTCGGCCTCCCAAAGTGCCGGGATTATGGGCGTGAGTCACCGTGACTGGCTGATCCTAAATCATTCTTAAAGTCTAGATTTTGTCCCAGATTATTCTACATCAATTCCTGATCCTAAAATATAGATCCATGCACCTGTACTGTGTATTGTCCTGCTGCCTCTCTCACTATTATTATAATTTTTCTAATCAGACTTTTCATTACTGGTTTTCAAGGCAACTGAAACTAATGATGCAAATTAGTTATTATGTATTCAATTTAATAAAATTGTACTATATACCTACTCTTGCAGTGTTTCTATCACACCTGGATAATTATCCCTTCTTTATTTATTTAAATATTTTTTATCTTGAATGGTGGGTATTTTGTAAAGCTTAATATAATTGCCTTCAGAATAAAGATAAATGATAAAAGAAACATGTATGTTGATTAAAATATTTTGAAAAACATATAACAGATAAGAGAAAATATTAACATATGTTGTAATTTTAACAAAAGAAAACCTTCCCTACCCATTTTCCTTTGATATAAAGCAGAAAAAAAATAAGGCTTGGGAGGTAGCGATGAATAAGAATTAGATAGGTTCTCAATTGGAAGAAATAGCTACGTCTATTTTATTCACCCTTCTATTCAACGCATGGATTGCCTTTCTAAAGTTTGGTGTCCAAACAAGATAAAATTCAGACAAGTCTCAGATAAAACCCTAAATCAGCTGAAGAAGAGTTATGCTTAACTTTTATAAGAGCATTTCCTGGAAATCTACAGTGAAGACAAATAACAAAAGCATTGAGAATGCAGTAAAGCTTGCTGCACATCAACGATGGTGTCAGCAACTAGTGCAACAGAGATGAGGCACTGGAGCAGAATGCACAATGAAGCCTGAGATGTCAGGCAGCAGGCAAAATAGGTACAAGTTAAACCGAGATCACCTCTGTGCATCTAGGGAATACTTCAGTGACAGTTTTAGCAGCAGTTGATTTAGAAAATGCATAGCAATTATGTGGTCAATTTTAGAACAAGTGTGATGTGGTGATGAGAAGATGGTATATTCTGTTGATTTGGGGTGGAGAGTTCTGTAGATGTCTATTAGGTCTGCTTGGTCCAGAGCTGAGTTCAAGTCCTGAATATCCTTGTTAATTTTCTGTCTCGTTGATCTGTCCAATATTGACAGTGGGGGTGTTAAAGTCTCCCACTATTATTGTCTTGGGGTCTAAGTCTCTTTGTAGGTCTCTAAGAACTTGCTTTCTGAATCTGGGGGCTCCTGTATTGAGTGCATATATATTTAGGATAGTTAGCTCTTCTTGTGGCATTGATTCCTTTACCATTATGTAAGGCCCTTCTTTGTCTTTTTTTCTTTGTTGGTTTAAAGTCTGTTTTACCAGAGACTAAGACTGCAATCCCTGCTTTTTTTTTGCTTTCCATTTGCTTGGTAAACATTCCTCCATCCCTTCATTTTGAGCCTATGTGTGTCTTTGCACATTTGATGGATTTCCTGAATACAGCAAACTGATGGGTCTTGACTCTTTATCCAGTTTGCCACTCTGTGTCTTTTAATTGGGGCATTTAGCCCGTTTACATTTAAGGTTAATATTGTTATGTGTGAATTTGGTCCTGTCATGATGCTAGCTGGTTATTTTGCATGTCAGTTGATGGAGTTTCTTCATAGTGTCAATGGTCTTTACAATTTGGTATGTTTTTTCAGTGGCTGGTACCGGTTTTTCCTTTCCATATTTAGTGCTTCCATCAGGAGCTCTTGTAAGGCAGGCCTGGTGGTGACAAAGTCTCTCAGGATTTGCTTGTCTGTAAAGGATTTTATTTCTTCTTCGCTTATAATGTTTAGTTTGGCTGGATATGAAATTCTGGGTTGAAAATTCTTTTCTTTAAGAATGCTGATTATTGGTTCCCACTCTCTTCTGGCTTGTAGGGTTTCAGCAGAGAGATTTGCTCTTAGTCTGATGGGCTTCCCTTTGTGGGTAACCTGACTTTTATTTCTAGCTGCCCTTAACAATTTTTCCTTCTTTTCAAACTTGGTGAATCTGACGATTATGTGTCCTGGGGTTGCACTTCTCCAGGAGTATCTTTATGGTGTTCTCTGTATTTCCTGAATTTGAATGTTGACCTGTCTCGCTAGGCTGGGGAAGTTCTTCTGGATAATATCCTGAAAAGTGTTCTCCAGCTTGGTTCCATTGTCCCCGTCACTTTGAGGTACACCAATCAAACGTACGTTCGGTCTTTTCACATAGCCCCATATTTCCTGGAGGCTTTGTTAATTACTTTTTATTCTTTTTTCCCTCTAATTTTGTCTTCATGCTTTATTTCGTTAAGTTGATCTTCAATCTCTTATATCCTTTCTTCTGCTGGACCGATTCAACTATTCATATTTGTGTATGCTTCACAAAGTTCTCGTGCTGTGTTTTTCAGCTCCATCAGGTCATTTATGTTCTTCTCGAAACTGGTTACTTTGGTTAGTAATTCCCCTAACCTTTTTTCAAGGTTCTTAGCTTCCTTGCATTGGGTCAGAACATGCTCCTTTAGCTTGAGGAGTTGGTTATAACCCACCTTCTGAAGCCTACTTCTGTTGATTCATCAAACTCATTCTCAGTCCAGTTTTGTTCCTTTGCTGGCAAGGAGTTGTGATCTTCTGGAGGAAAAGAAAAGAGGCTTTTGGAATTTTCAGGCTTTTTGTGCTGGTTTTTCCTGATCTTTATGGATTTATCTACCTTTGATCTTTGATGCTGGTGACCTTCAGATGGGGTTTTTGTGTGGACATCCTTTTTGTTGGTGTTAATGCTATTCCTTTCTGTTTGTTAGTCAGGCCTCTCTGCTGGAGGGCTGCTGGAGTTTTCTGGAGGTCCACTCCAGACCCTGTTTTCCTGGGTATCATCGACAGAGGCTGCAGAACAACAAAGATTGCTGCCTGTTCTCCTCAGCAAATGCAAAAGAACAGAAATGATAACAAACAGTCTCTCAGACCACAGTGCAATCGAATTAGAACTCAGGATTAAGAAACTCATTCAAAACTGCACAACTGCATGGAAACTGAACAACTTGCTCCTGAATGACTAGTCAGTAACTAATTAAATTAAGGCAGAAATTAAGAAGATCTCTGAAACCAATGAGAACAAAGACACAATGTACCAGAATCACTGGGAAACAGCTAAAACAGTGTTTAGAGGGAAATTGATAGCATGAAATACCCAAAGGAGAAAGCGAGAAAGATCTAAAATCAACACCCTAACATCACAATTAAAAGAAGTACAGAAGCAAGAGCAAACAAATTCAAGAGCTAGCTGAAGACAAGAAATAACTACAATCAGAACAGAACTGAAGGAGATAGAGACACAAAAAACCCTTCAAAAAAATCAACGAATCCAGGAGCTGGTTTTTTGAAAAGATTAACAAAATAGATAGAAAGCAAGCCAGACTCATAAAGAAGAAAAGAGAGAAGAATAAAATAGACACAATAAAAAATGACAAAGGGGAGATCACCACTGATACCACAGAAATACAAACTACCATCAGAGAATACTATAAACACCTCTATGCAAATAAACTAGAAAATCTAGAAGAAATGGATAAATTCCTGGACACATACACCCTCCCAAGACTAAACCAGGAAGAAGTCAAATCCCTGAATAGCCCAATAACAAGTTCTGAAATTGAGGGAGTAATTAATAGCCTACCAACCAAAAAAAAAGTCCAGGACCAGATGGATTCACAGTCAAATTCTAGCAGAGGTACAAAGAGGAGTTGGTACCATTCCTTCTGAAAGTATTCCAAACAATAGAAAAAGAGGGACTTCTCCCTAACTAATTTTATGAAACCAGTACCATCCTGATACCAAAACCTGGCAGACACACAACAACAATAAAAAATTTCAGGCCAATATCACTGATGAACATCGATGTGAAAATCCTCAATAAAATACTGGCAAACCGAATCCAGCAGCACATCAAAGAGCTTATCCACCACGATCAAGTCAGCTTCATCCCTAGGACGCAAGGCTGGTTCAACACACACAAATCAATAAACATAATCCGTCACACAAACAGAAGCAATGACAAAAACCACATGATTATTTCAATAGATGCTAAAAAGGTCTTTGATAAAATTAAACACCCTTCATGCTAAAAACTTTCAATAAACTAGGTATTGATGGAACGTATCTCAAAATAATAAGAGCTATTTATGACAAACCCACAGCCAATATCATAATGAATGGGCAAAAGCTGGAAGTATTTCCTTTGAAAATCAGCACAAGACAAGAATGTCCTCTTTCACCACTGCTATTCAACATAGTATTGGAAGTTCTTGCCAGGGCAATCAGGCAAGAGAAACAAATAAAGGATATTCAAATAGGAAGAGAGGAAGTCAAATTGCCTCAGTTTGCATTTGACATGACTGTATATTTAGCAAACCCCATCGTCTCAGCACAAAATCTCCTTAAGCTGATAAGCAACTCCAGCAAAGTGTCAGGAAACAAAATCAACGTGCAAAAATCACAAGCATTCCTATACACCAATAATAGACAGACAAAGAGTCAATCATGAGTAAACTTCCATTCACAATTGCTACAAAGAGACTAAAATACCTAGGAATACAACTTACAAGGAATGTGAAGGACCTCTTCAAGGAGACCTACAAACCACTGCTCAAGGAAATAAGGACACAAACAATGGAAAAACATTCCATGTTCATGGATAGGAAGAATCAATAACATGAAAATGGCCATACTGTCCAAAGTTATTTATAGATTCAATGCTATTTTCATCAAGCTACCAATGACTTTCTTCACAGAATTAGAAAAAACTACTTTAAATTTCATATGGAAACAAAATGAGCTCATGTAGTTAAGACAATCCTAAGCAAAAATAACAAAGCTGGAGGCATTATGCTACCTGACTTCATACTACACTACAAGGCTACTATAACCAAAACAGCATGGTACTGGGACCAAAGCAGATATATAGACCAATGGAATGGAACAGAGTCTTCAAAAATAAAACTACACATCTACAACCACCTGATCTTTGACAAACCTGACAAAAACAAGAAATGGGAAAAGATTCCCTATTTATTAAATGGTGTTGTAAAAACTGGCTAGCCATATGCAGAAAACTGAAACTGGACCCCTTCCTTACACGTTATACAAAAATTAACTCAAGATAGATTAAAGACTTAAATGTAAGACCTAAAATCATAAAAACTCTAGAAGAAAACCTAGGCAATACCATTCAGGACATAGGCACGGGCAAAGACTTCATGACTAAAACACCAAAAGCAAAAGGCCAAAATTGACAAATGGGATCTAATTCAACTAAAGAGCTTCTGCACAGCAAAAGAAACGATCATCAGTATAAACAGGCAACCTACAGAATGAGAGAAAAATTTTGCAATCTACCTATCTGACAAAGGGCTAATATCTAGAATCTACAAGGAACTTAAAACAAAGTTACAAGACCAAAACAACCCCATCAAAAAGTGGATGAAGGATATGAACAAACACTTCTCAAAAGAAGACATTTATGTGGTCAAAAAACATATGAAAAAAAGCTCATCATCACTGGTCATTAGAGAAATGCAAATCAAAACCATAATGAGATACCATCTCACACCAGTTAGAATGGTGATCATTAAAAAGTCAGGAAATGGCAGGGCGCGGTGGCTTACGCCTGTAATCCCAGCACTTTGGGAGGCCAAGGCAGGCGGATCCCAAGGTCAGGAGATCGAGACCATCCTGGCTAACACGGTGAAAACCTGTCTCTACTAAAAATGCAAAAAATTAGCCAGGCGTGGCGGCGGGTGCCTGTAGTCCCAGCTACTTGGGAGGCTGAGGCAGGAGAACGGCGTGAATCTGGGAGGCGGAGCTTGCAGTGAGCCAAGACCGCACCACTGCACTCCAGCCTGGGTGACTGAGCGAGACTCTGTCTCAAAAAAAAAAAAAAAAAAAAAATTAAGTAAACAACACATGCTGGAGAGGATGTGGAGAAATAGGAATGCTTTTACACTGTTGGTGGGAGTGCAAATTAGTTCAACTATCGTCGAAGACAGTGTGGTGATTCCTCAAGGATCTAGAACCAGAAATACCATTTGACCCAGCAATCCCATTAATGGGTATATACCCAAAGGATTATAAATCATTCTACTCTAAAGACACATGCACACATAGGTTTTTTGCAGCACTATTCACAATAGCAAAGACTTGGAATCAACCCAAATGCCCATCAATGACAGGCTGGATAAAGAAAACATGACACATATACACCATGGAATACTATACAACCATAAAAAAGGATGAGTTCATGTCCTTTCCAGGGACATGGATGAAGCTGGAAACTACCATTCTCAGCAGAGTAACACAGGAACAGGAAACCAAACACCACATGTTCTGATTCATATGTGGGAGCAGAACAATGAGAATACATGAACATAGGGCGGGGAACATCACACACCAGGGCCAGGGCCTGTCAGGGGGTTGGGGGTTAGTGGAGCGACAGCATTAGAAGAAACACCTAAAATAGATGACAGGTTGATGGGGGCAGCAAACCACCATGGCATGTGCATACCTATGTAACAAACCTGCAGGTTCTGCACATGTATCCCAGAACTTAAAGTATATTAAAAAAACGTAAAATTACAAAAATTTAAAAAATAATAAAATGCATAGCAAGTGCATGAAGCAAAGAAGAACAGTAGAGAAAAAAATGGCAATGATATTGAGCAACAAATTTTCATTCTCACTAAGCATGCTGTAAGGCTGTATAGTAAAGTTATTGATAGTGTTTACACTGTGCTTATTTTAAAATCACAAATAAAGTTGAAAATATGAGTGATTTATTGGTTTGGAGTTAAAAATGTAATGTAATCTGAGAGTCTCACATACATTCTTTCAAGGTCCTAATAAAGAGGTCTGAAGAATACAAAAGAGAGGAGTTCACCCTCTGTTTTAAATGGTTGCAGTTGTGGAGGAAGCAAGCCACAAGTTTGATGTGAAATATATATGTGATTAGGCCTTTTGTCATACTCTCAAATGTCATTTTTCCTAAACCATTTCCTTTTTTGGCCTTTGGCAAGGAAAGTATATATAACATTTCTGTAAAAATAGCTAACAGATATGCATCAGCAACAATTAATTACTGAGAGAATATAAATATGCTTTAACTATTTTACAGGTGTAATTGTGTGGGATAGGTAACAAGCTAATACAATGTTTTACACACTGATTTCTTTATCCCTAAAGCATTGACAATTATTTTACAGTACAGACAAGGACAAAGCATCAGTTGTATGATAGGGAAATAATTACTCCAGTATGTATAACTTGTTACAAATACATTATATATCATTTCATTAAATTCTGAAGTATGAAAATAGCAATATAATATAATACTTATTTGCTTTCCATATTTAATAAGTATTTTCCTCTTATCTTCCATACCAAAGGAAGCATTAGGCTTTCATATGTCCTTGCCTAAAATGCTTTAGCAAGACAGATAGAGGAAACTATTGAAAACAAACCTCATTTTTGTATGCGTATGAAAGCTTGAGATTATTTATAAGCCTTTGCTTGGTGTCCCATTAGGGAAGTGCCTTACACTTTGGAATCCATTTGACTGTGAATTAATTCACCTAAAACAACCCATTATGCTTGCCAAGTTCCAGGTTATCAAAAACATGTTCTTGTTAAATATTTACAAAGTTTTTAAGCAAATTGTACAGCATGTGATGGTTTCAACCACCTTTGAATATTTTCGAAGTTTTAATTCAATTCAGTTTTAATTTTAATGTGATTCTTTTAAAATCCCAGGCCTTTGATTTAGCTAATTAGCTGGGGTTTTGAGGGATAGCTGAATTGTACACCAGTGTATATTCACCTTTCAGACACTGAACATCTCATTTTTTTTCCAAAATACACAAAATGAACATCTGATCAAGTTAGTTACATTTCTGGACGGAGACTGAAAATGTGTTTAAATTAGTAGCATTTCATGATTCATAAAAGCATTGACATCCAACTACTGGAAACACTTGAAAATCAAAACATACAACAAATGCATTCCCAAATATCATCAAACCAATGTCTAGAAAAACTCAGAAGTGTACTATATTTTGTCCACAGTGAAACTGGTGTCATAAAACTGCTGCAGGCAAATTTTAAAAATTACAATTAAAATTAAACTACACTGAAACTCTAAATTGACCAACTGTAATTCAGGAGGAAGACTCAGAAGCCACTAAAATTACCCCATTCTATATAATTTGTTGTGAACTGTATAAATACTTAAAATATGTATTGTGTAAGTAGGTAAACCTTTAAATTTAATAATCATGCAACTTAACAAATTATCTTTTAGCCAGTTACATTTTATTACAAATTTTCACAAGATTTTTGGCCACACATCATATTGGCAATTGCACCTGGCAGGTGGTATATCCTAGGAAGGAATATATTCACTTATTGCCTAGGGAGACTGGACACTGGGCAGGTTCCCGTTCTCTCAAGAAGATCATAGAAACTGAAAACTTGGCACTGACTTTCAAAGGAGCAATTAGCATCCCATGTGTAAACAGAAATACAGGACATTCTCTGGAGCTTTGACAGATTATAAGCACTCCAGGATCTCTGTAGGAATCTGAAAACGTGGTATGACTTTTTTAAAAGCTGAAGTTATTTACTGAAATGAATTTTCCCTGTACATCAAGTAAATTTCTCTAGGAAACCAACTTAATATGGATCTATAATTTATTTTATATTTTTTCAAACACTATAGACCAAAGTGGCATTTCCTCCACATCTAGTTCTATGATTGTAACTTATACTTTTCAAATGATTTTTGCAGATGAGAGGAACCTAACATGACAGGAATTCTAAGTGATAACTCATTAATACTTGACTAATTTGTCCTATATAAAAAGAGACTCTTGATAGAAAGCAATGTTGCATCTGATTACTTACAACTGTAGTTTTGTTAGTTTGAGTTTAATTTTATAAGCATATTCTAAATATTTTGTTGATTATTTTACTGTGTATTATGAACAGAGGCAAAATTGTGATATTTATATGCAAGAATTACTTTAATAAGTGCAAAAATAATGACCCATTACATGTTATAAAAGCCATGTTTGTTTTACCAATTTAATTTCTAGGGTTAATAGACTTTCACTACAGAAGCACTGTAAGGCAGTTTAATGACTAACAATTAGTAGCTTTGTTGACTACAACAACCTATGAGTAGATAGGGTAGCTATAACTCCTATGATGGGGGAGAGAGGCAAACTATAAAGGCACCAAGTCCTGGTCATAAGGTACAACTGGTGTACTTGTATACCAATTCCCTCAAATTTCAGTGATGTCTTGAGCCTCATATAAATGTTTTAACTTGAACCAAGGTGTAGGTATTGTCAGAATTTCTGCACAATCTTCTTTTTGAAAAGACTTACTAGCATTCTATACAATGAAGTACATCTCTCCTA
The DNA here is from genome assembly GCF_037993035.2 of Macaca fascicularis. Classification (NCBI taxonomy): domain Eukaryota; kingdom Metazoa; phylum Chordata; class Mammalia; order Primates; family Cercopithecidae; genus Macaca; species Macaca fascicularis. The sequence continues at coordinate 72,636,370 of NC_088391.1, read as the reverse complement.
AGGAATACTGTATAGGCCTTTCGGGTCAGAGTGAAAGAATGGAGAAACAGGAAATTATTTCTATTCATTTTTTTGTCCACGGTACTAAATGATTACCTGTAATTAACTGCATGATGCTGTTGGGCCACAATCATGATAAACCATTTTTCAATGACCCTAAGTTTCTTCATTTAGTCATAGTCTTTCTTGAGAAAATATGCACATACTACACAGAGGATGCTGTACCCAACCTCTCTAAGTTTTGTAAGATTGAATTTCATGAAAGCAGCATTCAGATTTTTTTGTTTGTTTGTTTGAGACAGGTTCTATGCTCTCTCACCCAGGCTGGAGTGCAGTGGCACAATCAGGGCTTACTGCAGCCTCTACCTTCCGGGCTGAAGTGATGTTTTTGCCTGAACCTCCCCAGTAACCGGGACCACAGGCATGCACCAACACGCTCTGCCTAAATTTTTTGCATTTTTTTGTAGAGACATGGTCCTACCACATTGTCCATATTCTGGACGCAAGTGTCTGCACACCTTGGCCTTCCAAAGAGCTATTTGCAGGGTGAGCCAGTGCAGCTGGCCCAAGGTGCACCTGAGCCAGTTCACCTTGCTGGGTCTCATATCATATGACTTCAACTTCTTCTTGACAAGCAGGTAAGGTAGTATTTAATAAACACTTAAGATTAATTTAACCAAACACCTGTATACTTAGCATCTAGTATAGGCGAGGAATCCTTACAGATTCACCAACTGAGTGTTTTGAGATATATTTTTTCCTACCTGATAGGTAAGAAATTGAATTTCAGTGTTCTGGCCCTCTCTTCACAGGCATTTGTCCTAAAGTTTTTGTTTGTTTGTTTAGCTTGCTAGGTTCCTTTGTTTTAGATTGCAATGTCTTAGCTGATGATATTTTTGTTTATGTTGGGGATGGGTGCTGTTTCTTCTACTTCAGTGACAGTTGTTTCTTTATGACTCTTGAATTCTAAAATTTGTTTCCGTTTCTTTATTTTCAACATCAAGATTCTAAGGGATGCCTCATTTGTTCCAACACACTATCCTCAGAAAAGAAAACTTTCTAAGACTGTCACCTGTTTTGACACATTTTAGCTATTTCCCTACAAAAGTCTGGTCGCCAATGCTATAATAATAAACAAAAAAGCTTCAATACTGTCTCAGTATTCTATTCAGAATGGGATACCGAAATGATTAGAAAAACAGTATAAACTTTAGAAGAGTAACATGGCAACAATTCATAGTGGTGGGGGGTGGGGGGAGCAGTATTGGCAAAATATTACTAAAATTTGTTGCTAAATATCTTAGAAAATAAAGCTAAAAAAGCATTTCCAAAAGTGTTGACCTCCTTGGTTTTGCTATCCTTATTAAACACATGTAAACAATGTATTACTGAAGTATTTCTAGCTAAGCAGACTTAGAAATGCCTCAGAAGAAAGTAAATATTCTGTAAGTTTCATGTTAGTCTGAGATACTATCTACCACTGGTAAGTTGGTGGTCTATACAGGATGCTGCTAAAACGTGTGTTGAGTGTTACAAGTTAAGAGAAGAAAGGTCAGGAGATCGAGACTATCCTGGCTAACATGGTGAAACCCCGTCTCTACTAAAAATACAAAAAACTAGCCGGGCGTGGTGGCGGGCGCCTGTAGTCTCAGCTACTTGGGAGGCTGAGGCGGGAGAATGGCGTGAACCCGGGAGGCGGAGCTTGCAGTGAGCCGAGATCACGCCACTGCACTCCAGCCTGGGAGACACAGTGAGACTCCGTCTCAAAAAAAAAAAAAAAAAAAAAAAAAAAAGAGAAGAACCGAAAACATAACAAAATGTTACAAGGGCTAGCTACCAGAGTGTCATAATATATGGTTTCTAGCAACAAGAAATAAATGCATAAATTCCAAAAAATGACTGAGGCTGCACGTGGTATATTGTGTTTAGTTTGAAACTTTTAATTATGTGTTAAGTATAAAGAAACCAGAGACAGTTTAGAAGAGACTGCCAATAATTTAAAAAAAAATGAAGAGCTTATTAAAAGAAGATACATTATAAATATAAAAATTGATTAGTTGCTTTTCAAAGTCATAACTTAAAATAATATCTTAGTTTCAAAGAAATTGACATTAAAATCTGAATAATTTAGAGATAATATTTGTGGCATAAGAGATAATATGTTTTGGCCGAAGGATAATGAAGTAACTGAAATGGAAATAATAACATATTACGGGATACATAGCAAGAAGGCTGTACATATCATAAAAGAGTCTTTAACTTTCCATTTTGTCGTTTTAAAAATGCTTACATTTCTGAGACTATATTCATAATTATTGCACAGAAAACAACTGCTTTACAGGTACTTTCTGAGATATGAACTAAATGGTCAATTCTTAGATATAGTGAGATCAGCAACTACAATTAATTGCAACAAGGCAACTGGTTATTCTTCTAAACTTAGTTCCAATAATACCAACATTTTTCCATGTGACATTTACAAAGCATCACAAACATAAGAGAGCATGGAAACGGGTACCTACATGGAAACAAAATATTTAATGCACTTCCTGGAGCCATACACAAGTCTATAATAAGTTCTGTTGACATAAAAATGCCTGAATGAGAAAATACTCAAGTTGCAGGCACAAAGGAACATATTTCACATAAGTTTTGATACCTGCAAAATACTGTTAGTTTTTTAAAAACAAAATTATATAATGCATTTCCATGAAATTTTATTTTCAGTAGTTTTATCAAATGCAATATCCTCATTAGGCAGATTAAACAATTGAAACACATAGAAATAAACGTTTTCTTTTCTCTTCAATTCCTATATTTTTCTCCTTATTTTCATAGTATTGAAATTGAACCAGGAATGCCCCAAAGCAAGTTAATTCTATTTTCATGTTGACGATAGAACAAAAATTTGTAGAAGCATTTGTATAAGTTCTTGCACATACAAGAGAGTGTTAAGGACATAGTGATGATTGTTTATAGATGGAAAATATATATTATCACCATAACATTTTATGCAAATGCATTGAAGATAAGTTTGCAGAGCAAGAACAATAATCAGCATAACTCTCAGAAAACTGTACGCTGGTTTTGATGAGATTCCGCATACATTTTATTAACTTTTTGTATTGAGATTTTTTAAATTACATTCTGTCTCAAGCATATTTATGAGCTTTCCTTTATTTTTCAAAGCTTATTTGTAGAAGGAAAACACCATTACCACATTTATATAAAAATCAGAACTTCCTGCTTTCATTTACTTCTCTACATCTTGGACTTTATCCTATTTTAAAATTTTCCTTTGAACTTGGCTTCTTCAATTTTTTCTGTATTTCTTAAGACATCATATATTTCATGTAAGGTTTCTTAATGTTACCTTTTTAACAAAGCTAAAAATAGAATTTTTATGTCATATTTAATTAAAAAATACCTTATAAAAATGTAATAATCTACTTTGCAACCAGTAAGTGAGTTCAGTGCACATGATAACTAAATTTTTTAAAGGTTATTTCAAATTGTATTTGAATTATAAAACAAAGATAAAATAGGACAAAATAACTATTATCAAAACCATTTTCTGCTGACAGGTTTTCTAAGTTATTGATTATCAACATGGGTAATTTTGCATGCCCTACAGGGTTCATTTGGCAAGGTCTGCAGTTCAAGAGGGGAACTGGAGTTATTTGAACGTAGTGGGTGGTGGCCAGGAATGTTACTAACCATCCTACGATACACAGGACAGACCCCCACAACGAAGAGTCGTCCAGTCCAAAATGTTAACAGTGCTGAATTTCCCTGCTTCCAAGTAGTCTTGAGATTAGTCAGTATTTAGAAAACATAAATTAGGAGGTTTACTGCACCTATTTGTTCTCCTCATTCAATTCCCACTTAGAAGTGAGAACATGCAGTGTTTGGTTTTGTGTTCCTCTGTTAGTATGCTGAGGATAATGGCTTCCAGCTTATCCATGTTCTTGCAAAGGACATGATCTCACTCCTTTTTATGGCTGCATAGTATTCCATTGTGTATATGTACCACATTTTCTTCATTTACCCTACCATTAATGGACATTTGAGTTGATTCCATGTCTTTGCCCTTGTGAATAGTGCTGCAATGAACATATGCATAGAATGATATGTTCATATAATAGATATATTATATGATTTAATATATTATATGATGTAATAACATATAATATGTTCATAATAGAATTATTTATATTATTTTGGGTATATACCCAATAATGGTATTGCTGGGTCAAATGGTATTTCTGGGACTAGGTCTTTGAGGCATTGCCACACTGTCTTCCACAATTGTTGAACTAATTTTCACTCCCACCAACAGTGTAAAAGGGTTCCTATTTCTCCACAGCCTCACTAGCATCTGTTGTTTCCCGACTTTTTAATAATCACCATCTGACTGGCATGAGATGGTATCTCATTGTGGTTTTGATTTGCATTTCTCTAATGATCAGTGATGTTGAGCTTTTTTTCATGTTTGTTGGCACAGCTTTACCTATGTAAGAAACCTGCACATCCTGCACATGTATCTCGGAACTTAAAATAAAATAAAATAAAATTTTTTAAGAAAGAAAATGTAAATTAGGAAATAAATTGATTTATTTTATTTTCAAGCTGAGAAAATTTCAGGTGTGATAACTAAATAATCAACACTTTCCTGAATAGACTTTGCCTGTTTGGCTCTCCACTCATCAATTGTATTTTAATACTTTTGTCAAAGACATAAAACATATATAAATCAATTTTAAAAGCTCTTACTAATATGATATAAACTGAATTCACTTTTTGCAATTTTCCAGGTTCTCATATGCAAAATTACACATATACACGCATACACACATACTAAGAAAAAATACTACCTAACGTGTATAACCCCTGAAAATTTACTAAATTATTTAAGTGTCCTCATTATGCCTATGAATTCAGTTACCTCCAATGTGCTGATTATTTTCCAAATTGCCTCTAATGATAGTCTTTCTTCTTTATCTTCAGAAGTACTCAAGGACTATTGGTGCTTTCTTATAGACACTCTTAGTACACTGTCCAGTGTAAAGTAAATTACACAGTAAATGCTATTGACAAGACCATAAATAGCATGAGATTATGAATAAGTCTGCCTAATTCACCAATGTATCCAAATACCTTGCATGATACTCACCATACATAGCTTACTCTCAATCAATATTTATTAAATGAATAAATGAATTAAATGAAAAGCATGTTGATTCATTTTTAATTCCATACAATATCTCTGCTTTTTTGAGACTAATGAAACTGGAGAAGCCAAAAGATATAAAGTACTTATATTTTGTATACTTTTGGAATGCAGGAAATATTTAAGGTGGAAAATAGTTGAAGTAGTTGGCCATGTGTGTTGACGTTACTTTAATTGTTGAGTCACACAATGTAAAAGTAGAGTAGCAAAGTTAATAAAATGACAAGTAGATTATAGCACAACAACCTGTGATAAACAGTGAGAGACTGAAGGAGAACCTATTGACTTCTCACATTGTAAACTGCTGAGATAGCATCCTTTGTTAGAACATTTCTTTGACTTTAGAAAAAAAAAATATTTCAATCTCTCACAGTATATGTGTGCTTTTTTGAGGGAAAAAAAAACATATTATTTTACATCTGTTTACTTAGTAAACGGAAACAGGTTCAAATCAGACTTATATGATGCACCAAAACTTAGATGCCACCAAAGTCTATTCACAAAGTTAAGAACAAACATAAAAAGAATCTTCTATTTTTATTTACATCTTGCAATATTAACCGTACTATGATACTAATACTGATTATACTTAAAACTAAAATAAAAAGAAGACTATATTTTACTACCATCAGAGTGAACAGGCAACCTACAGAATGGGAGAAAATTTTTGCAATCTACTCATCTGACAAAGGGCTAATATCCATAATCTACAAAGAACTCAAACAAATTTACAAGAAACAAACAAATAAACAACCCCATCAAAAAGTGGGCAAAGGATGTGAACAGACATTTCTCAAAAGAAGACATTCATGCAGGCAACAGACACATGAAAAAATGCTCATCATTCCTAGTCATCAGAGAAATGCAAATCAAAACCACAATGAGATACCATTTCATACCAGTTAGAATGGCGATCATTAAAAAGTCAGGAAACAACAGGTGCTGGAGAGGATGTGGAGAAATAGGAACACTTTTACACTGTTGGTGGGATTGTAAACTAGTTCAACCATTGTGGAAGACAGTGTGGCGATTCCTCAAGGATCTAGAACTAGAAATATGATTTAACCCCAGTCATCCCATTGCTGGGTATATACCCAAAGGATTATAAATCATGCTGCTATAAAGATACATGCACACGTATGTTTATTGCTGTACTATTCACAATAGCAAAGACTTGGAACCAACCCAAATGTTCATCAATGATAGACTGGATTAAGAAAACGTGGCACATATATACCATGGAACACTATGCAGCCATAAAAAGGGATAAGTTCATGTACTTTGTAGGGACATGGATGAAGCTGGAAATCATCATTCTGAGCAAACTATGGCGAGGACAGAAAACCAAACACCACATGTTCTCACTCATACATGGGAATTGAACAATGAGAACACTTGGACACAGGGTGGGGAACATCACACACCAGGGCCTGTCGTGGGGTGGGGGGAAGGGGGAGAGATACCATTAGGAGATATACCTAATGTAAATGACGAGTTAATGGGTGCAGCACACCAACATGGCACATGTATACATATGTAACAAACCTGTACGTTGTGCACATGTACCCTAGAACTTAAAGTATAATAATAATAATAATAATTATAATAATAAAAGATCTTCACCAAAAAAAAAAAGAAAGAAAGGCTTTCAGGCACTGCGTGCTGGGACTCATTCTACCTAGAACATAATAAAATATAATAAAATGCTAACCTCGAAGACAGAGGACATATCCCAGAAGGATTCTCTTCCTCCAGGACCTGACAGCACCCTCCAGGTCTGATAAGGTAGAGGGTGGAAAAAAAAAAAGAAAAGAATTCCGCGTTCAGGTAAAAGTATTAATTAAATCAATAATAAAAACAAAATAAAAATTCCGTAATTTTGTATTGGAAATTATACTTTCATGTTCTTTCACACTTGGGGGTTATAATGAGGATGTGTTGGAGATGGCCTAGGCATGGAATTTATTCTTGTTTTAATTAGTTACTGGACTTATGACTTCATATTTGATAGGAATTAATTGTCATTTGAAAGCTACAGAGATATATAAAATGTGCAGTGTATATTTACTGTTCTTTTTAAGAATATATACTTGTTTTTCAGACACTCAGGGAAACATATAGTAGATTCTTTCTAAAATTTTCTTTAAAACATATTGTTCAATATTATCACATTTTCTCTCTAACAGTGGTAAATTAGAACAGAAGAGCTATGCTATTTGCAATATCTACTTTACAAATGTAGATTTTTAACCCCCTTTTCTAACTACACAATACTTATTTCAGATTGTATTATATAATGTGATTTTAAAATTATCCTTATTTTCATTAAGTGTTTTAGTTGAATTTTTTGTGCTTGTGTATGTAAGAGGATAAAACTTATTTTATCAGGATTTGTCTTTTGGAAATAACTTGTCTTGGTTTAGGAGAATAATTTTATATACCACTTGTAAGTACAGAGTGCATGTTTTAGAAAGAAATAGCCTGAAGAGAGATAAAAATCACTGTTAGTAGATTACCGAGAATCAAGACAGGGATAGACAATTAAGTGGAACTTGTATTAGGGATTTACCACCACAAATGGTTTTCATAATTACATGTAATAAAGTTTTAACTGTGAGCGCCCCCAACATCCCACAATCCATTCTTACCAGCACACAAGAAGATGCAGTATCTCCAAGAAACTAGAAAGGCAACATGTCCCTGCCCACAATTACAAATCATTTCACCTATTAAAATACCCATTTGCCAAATGTGATAAAGTCTTCACATTCATCAAGTTGCTCAGATTCATCAAGCAGTATATTAAAAAAGATAGCATATACAGGTAGCCTGTTCTTTTCAGTACTTTAATTAAAATGTAATTCAGATTAGATTCCAGCTCTGCTCAAACTACTGGATGCTTCCCATTTCCATCTGAAGATATTCCAGTATCTTTACACAGAATATAAGATCCTGCACTGTCTTGGATATCTGCTCTTCTCTCAAACCTCATCTCACCATTCTGCCTCTTTCTCAATGGACTCCAAGCACAGAGGTACCTCCGCAATTAACAGCCTACCAGGATTTACACTTGTTCCTCCTGTCTGGGACAGTCATTTCAGATATTTCCATGAATACTTTCAAGGAGCACTTGAAAACTTGAATAACTGTAGGTTTGACAAGTTAATAAGTACTTTATTAAACTTATTTTGCAGTTTGGGAAGACTTCATTCAGACAACTACTTCAATTGCAGTGATTCAGTCAAAGGTTTATTTCCTTTTTCAGGAGAGAGTGGATATTTTAAACCATGAATCTGTTTCCTTAGAAAGATACCCATTAGCATACAGTTTGAAAAAAAGCCTCTGAAATATAGAGTTATTTAAAATGGAGAATTTAACAATTCTCTAGATGTATGATTTCATTTCCTGCAGTCAGGTAGTGTAAAAGGGTGTTCTAAAAAGTAACAAAACAAAATAAAAAGCTAAATGAAAATTCCAATGTAAATATCAACAGTAGTTACCAATTTTTAGAAGAAATATGCTCTGAACTTCCTCTAAGAGAATTTTTTTAAAAAATTACTTCTTGGTAAAACCATATTTCCTATTTTTTTATCTTTAAATGTATATTAATTCCAGACTACTATATTAATATTAAAAATGTGATAGTTTTTCTTCTAAGGAGATTATTAATATTTGATTGCATACAATCATACATAGTTTTTTATATCTCACTTATTACATACTGTTTTATATCTCACTTATTATTTTTTGAAAAACAGTGGATGATTCAATTATATATTCAGCAACACTTCCGCAACAAGCAAACTGAAAAAATATCTTTTGCTCATTTAAATATATTGGCTCATTCAAGTGTATCAGGAATGTGAAAATAGCTAAATTATTACTGTTTCTTTATTTTTGTGGATATATGAGGTTTCACACATTATATAGTCTTTACAAAAATAATGTGTTCATGCAAATACTTTGTTAGTCTTAAATTTCATTACTATTATATGCCAGAAACTGAATATATTTACTGATTTACTAAAAGAAAAACTGCACTACTTCAAAACTAATTTTGAGTAACCATGATGGCATAATTTATACTCTATAAAAAAGGTTGACACAATGTAGACATTTTTAAATTGTTTATTTTTGTTTTTAAATGTATGCATTTATTTAAATTGACAAATTTGCATGTATTTATGTTATACAACATGATGTTTTGAAGTGTATATACACTGTGGAATGGTTAATCTAGCTAATTAAGATATGCATTTACCTCACATAGTTATTATTTTTTTGGCGAGAACACAATATTCACTCTCAGCATTTTCCAAAAATATACTATACTGTCAGTGACTAATCACCATGCATTACATAAAGGGGTGTAATTCTTAGGTACAGTCTATGACAGCTGGATAACTGAGAAAGAAAAAATAATAAGCAACATTTTATTTTAAGAAATTTTGAATACTGAATGTGCTGTCAATTTATCAATACTTAAAAATCAATAATTCAATTATTTTATTCAATTACTTATCTGGAGTAAACTTGATTAGTCCTAATTTCCATTTATGTGTTTTGTAGATATTGTTATGACAAAAAATAATTGAGTGATATAGATACAAATTTTCAGTAAATATGTTTTTGACCCAGACACATACCTTTCAAGCTCTTAAATCTTTTTATTATGAAATTTTATTTTAAAAAGTGTATCATATATTCTTCTTTAACCATAAAGACATTCTTTGCTATGAAATATGGGGGTTTTATTGTAATTTGAATCACTGTAACTCTTGCTTAGATTCTGCTGTAATCAATAGGTCACAAACGGCTAGGAACTTGCACTTAGGTCAGATAGAATATAAGATTTTAATATTTCTACAAATAGCAACTATCGTCTTTTAGATGCTCAGGTCAAAATATGTGGTGGCATTTATCACTCCTCTCATATTTTACATCCAATTCAACAATAAATTTCTGTTGACACTACTTTCAAAACAAATGCAAAATCTTACCACTTACTATTATCTCTACCACTACTCCTTTGGTTCAGGATACTATTTTCTCTTACCTGGTCTATTTAAAATGTGAACTATGCAAAACACTTAACAACTAGCCTGCCTGAGCAATGATTTCTTGGAAAGTGCAATTATCATAATCAGCAAGTATGGTCACACCGGTAAATAGTAGTGACATAAAATGAAGGGAAGTAATTAAAGTTTAAGAGAAAGTGACAACTGGATTTGGGAGTGTATTCTCCGTAGAGAGGAAAGGAAGAGAGTTTGATGAAGAAGAACCAGATCTTGGAATATTTGAATTCTAATAGACGTTGCTTAAAAGTAAATTGTAGTTAATGCAGTTTTCCAATGAATTCTATTGTATACTTTGAGCATAAGTCTGATGGAAAAAAGGTCCCTGCATGTATTTAACAAATTTATGAACAGCACCAAATAACCCCTATTGCTAAGCAATTGACTTTCAGTAGTAAATATACTAATCTTTCTTATGCATTAAAAATAGTACTGATATAGTTGTCAAAACTCTGACAATACAAATAGAAATAAACTATAGAAATGTATATAAGATGTATCATTATTTCACTCATTCTTCACTCCATTTACTTTTTGTAAAACTCTCCTGGGTGCTAAGGTCCTGTTATACAGCAAATGTGATGTATGAAGTTAGTGCATATACAATGTAGGCGAAAATATTTCCTGTTCTGCCTTTTTTTAAAAAGTAGCAGTATCTTGAGGGAGACAGAAATGGTTTCATGTAATTTCAAAATTTTAGTAAATACCAAAATAGAACATAAAGAAGCTCAAAGTTCTGACAAGACAAAGTTAGTAACAGCCCAGAGAAATATGGCAGATGCCAACTAAGGGTAATATCTACTCTCAGTGTGGAAGGTACTCAGCGTGCAGGAAAATTTGATGTGAGGGGTATAGTAACTGTATCTGGTGAAGAAAATGTCAAAAGAATGTCAATAAAATTCTTGGCCGGGCGCGGTGGCTCAAGCCTGTAATCCCAGCACTTTGGGAGACCGAGACGGGCGGATCACGAGGTCAGGAGATCGAGACCATCCTGGCTAACACGGTGAAACCCCGTCTCTACTAAAAAATACAAAAAACTAGCTGGGCGAAGTGGCAGGCGCCTGTAGTCCCAGCTACTCGGGAGGCTGAGCCAGGAGAATGGCTAAACCCGGGAGGCGGAGCTTGCAGTGAGCTGAGATCTGGCCACTGCACTCCAGCCTGGGTGACAGAGTGAGACTCCGTCTCAAAAAAAAAAAAAAAAAAAAAGAATGTCAATAAAATTCTCACAGCTTTAATAGTATTTTAATGGAAATTTCAAAATAGGTATCAATATTTAAAAGCTAAAATAAATACTTGATTTAAACGTTCTTTTTTAATTCTTTTCCAGACTTTGTATTTTCTAGCCATTTACACTCAAAGGAGAAAGTAGGTAATAATATTTGCCTGTCTAATATTCACATGCTTATTTTAGAGTAGTATGTATTTAATTATTCATATTCACTTATACCCGAGACTAGTATTTACTAGGCAAAATTTCCTTTCTTCTTGAAAAATTTCATTTCTGTATATTCACCAAAGTTTTTATAAATAAAATAAACATTTCAGACTTATCCTCATGAGTAAATAATATTTTTTTCACTTGAAAAATTAGGATTTGCTTCTATAGATCACACTGAGTTTGGCAATAAAGCTCATTGCTACAGCTGCACTCACTTCAGTGAATTACTTTTTAATTACCAACAATTCTTTTCATTTGGTTTGGATGACCAGACTAGCATCTGGGACTTAAGGGAAAAAAAATGGCTTCTCCAAACAACAAATTTTCTTAGCTGTACAAATCCTTTTTTGTACTTATTCTTATTTTTAACTCAGATTTTAGTGTTATTACTTTTTCTTTCAATACTACTAATTTTAGGCAAAATACCAACAAAAAACTAAAAACTAAGTTCTGGCAAAGCCTTGTAATTAAATCAGCAGTTTGAGATTTCTCCCCAATAGAATTTTCAAACTTCGATGCCAATTGGCACAACCTATTTTAGAAAAGTGTAAACCCAGTTTTAGAGAAGAGTACTTTTCAGGTGAAATTATTTCTGTCATAGAGGTCTGGGTCACCTTTCAAGCTGTAACATTTCTACTTCCTCTAGTCTCTTCCAAACTTCTGGGAAACAAGTTCCCTAGATAATCTACTAGACTGGAAATAACTAAACTAGCCAGCCTGAATAAAGAAGAGCTTCAAAACAGTGTTTTCCATCTGAGAATCAGGAAAAAGAGAGACAATCTCCCAGAGAGGTTTTAACATCTTTGGATACTCTGCTTATAGAAAAGTCTCACACAGAGTCTGTTGGTTAGTTCCCAAATCACACTCTGCTATAAGAGCTTTGCACTTCTCTGCTGTTCATAGAGGAGTCATTATGTTCAACCATTATGTTCAGCATCTGCCTGGGCTTCTCTCCCCTCTCTTATATATCTTCTGACTGTATTAAAAAAAATCTTTCTAAAAGAAACCACCCCATTCTCTTTAATATTTTCGAAATAATACATTTGATAAATCAAGTTCTAGCACAACATACAATATTTTCGTCATTTCAATTTAGAAGGCAAAACAGCATTTACTATTTCACAACCAGGTAGAGGTATTTAACATTCAGGATTATTTACTGAATGGTGTCCTTCAGCCTCAAAAAAATTCTTGACAATGGAAGTTAAAAACTGTGTGTATTAGCAAAGATCTTAGTTCTTATAGATTCTACATTCTAGAGGGAAGCATTCAAAGCCAACAGAAAGAGAAAGAACAGCTTTGGAGACATGTATAATCAGAAAAATAGAATTAGGTTAAGGTTTAGAGAGGACATTCCAGAAAAGTCACCAAGAAGGAACTTCTGGTGTATTCAAAGAAACTGAAAGAACGCAAATATGGTGGAAGCCGAGGGAAGGTAAAATGTCACACTACCAGAGAAACAGCTGGTGGCAAGTCATAATGGGCCTTGTAGGCAAGGGATAAGTATTTGGTTTTTCTTTTAAGGGCACTGGAATTCAATAATTCTATGCCCAAGAATAAGAAAATGTAATTTTTATTAAGAAACATCAATGTATCTTCAGAGCAAGGATTGAAGCAAGAAGGTCATATAAATGTTAATATCAGTAGTCACCATAAGAAATGATACTGGATTGCATTAGATTGAATTGAATTAGGATGGAAGCAATAAATTTGAATAAAAGTAAATGGAAAATTGGGTGTTTTGTTTTGTTTGTTTGTTTTGCCTTTTGCTTTGAAAGTAAAGCTATCAAAATTATCTGATGGTTTATATGTAGGAGGATCAGTTAGGAGATATCCACATTGAATTCTAGTTTTGCCTTTAATAGTTGTCTGGATGACAGTCGTATTTACTGAGATGAAAAATGCTTAGGTGGGAGCACATTCAATTGAGGACAAGGTTCTGTTTTGAACACATTAATTCTAAGGTGGCTTATAGACTTGAAATGAAAGTATTGACTAGTATTAGGAAATTTTGACTTGAATTCACAGGTGAGGCGAAACCAGAACATTTAAATTTGGGAGTAATTAATAAACGGGTAACATTTAAGCTGTAAGATTGGATAAGTATACATATTTCAAACTATATTGTGCCATATAAACATATACAATTATGATATGTCAATTAAAATAAGAAAGCAAAAGGTTGCATGAGTTAATCTAGGATAACTTATAGAAAATAAGGGGCTAACAAGGCTTAAGCACAGCACATTCTACAATGTAGGATCCAGCAAAGAAGGTTTAGAACTAATAGTCAATGAGATAGATGTGAACTTTTAGAAACAAAGAGAAGGAATGATTAAAGTAGAGAATAGTACAGAGAGTTAAATGCTGCTGCATTTATTTATATATATATTTATATATTTATTTATATTTATTTATATATTTATTTATTTTTATATATATATGTATGTGAAGTGGCTAATAGATCAGGCAAACAAAGTTGACAAGAGTAGTTTTAATGGAATAGGGAATAGGGCTGGTATTCAGATATGGTAGAATGAACACATAGAGAAAGTTTCAAAGATAACACTTTACAGATTTTGGGGGGTTTTATTCTGTTTTTGTTTATTTGTTTGTTTGTTTTTATAAGGAGAACATAGAAATAGAGATGGAAGGACCCAGAGAGAAACGTAGATATCAACACTTCTTACTGATGATTTCTGATAATATTTAAAATTAAAACATAACCTCAATTTTTCATATAAGAAAGTAACATTAATAGATATAAAAATCACTTTAGGAATAAGTATCCATTCTCTTCCAGAATAGTCCTATTATAATGAAACTCGATAATATTTATTAACCATGACCTCAATTCAATATAGAAAGCTATGAACTAGACTTAAAATGTAGGAACTATCATTCATACCCTTTGAAGACCCGCTTCTGTATACAGTACTGCACTTTATTAAATTCTCAAATTTAAGGTTGTAACTTTTGCTATTCATGGAGAACACCAAAGTTTCAAGTGCAGATCTTTTCTTATCCTTAATTTCACAGGTTTTGATCCCAGTCAGCATCTTGCACCCAAATTCCATCTGAGCCAGTCTCTATTTTCAGAAGGCCCAGCCTGAGAAAAGAGTCTTGAACATAATATTTATTCTGTAATGTCAACACTATAGCTTTCTTTTGCCTATGTGTTACTTTTAAAAGAAAATTAGAGTATAAATTATTATTCTTAAATGTATATCATTTCCTGCAGAGTTAAGTAAGCTCTTTTTGTTATGTTTTCTTCTCAACAGCCCTAAGTATCATGCCTATTGAATGATGGTATTCCTGGCATAAATTCAAAAAGAATTTTCTTTACATTTATTTATCTAAGCCATGATACATATTGACTTGTCTTATATTGAAAGTAGGTCTTTCCTATACAGTTCGTGATTTTATTTGAATTTTCTTACTGATGTTGTTTTATTATTGGGAGAATAAATAGGTTCTTTGCCTAATTTCTAATATTACTTACCTTTATTCTAGCTATTGCTTGAAACCATTCTTTTATATTGAAATCATTTGTTTTATTTTTCAGTATGGAAGATTTACTTCATGTTAGGTCCATGTATTTGCCCCCTGGAATTTTCAAGTGCTGTGTATATATATGTGTGGACGTATGCGCACATATATGCACATGTCTTATTTATTTTCTCATACGCTCTATTATATCTTATACATTTTTTCCAAATTGACTCCCATACTACCCAGTCTATGGCATCCTTACTACTTGATATGGTTTGGCTGTGTCCCCTGCCCATATGTTATCTTGAATTGAGACTCCCACAATTCCCATGTGTCATGGGAGGAACCCAGTGGGAAGTGATTGAATTATGGGGGCTAGTCTTTCCTGTGCTGTTCTCATCATAGTGAATGAGTCTCACAAGATCTGACGGTTTTAAAAAGAGGACTTCCCCTGCACAAGCTCTTTTTGCCTGTTGCCATCCACGTAAGATGTGACTTGCTCCTCCTTGCCTTCTGCCATGAATGGGAGGCTTCCCCAGCCATGTAAAACTGTAAGTCCAATTAGACTTCCTTCTTTTGTAAATTGTCCACTCTTGGGTGTGTCTTTATCAACAAGCGTGAAAGCGACTAATATGCTACTCTATTTCCCCTATAAAAGCAAAGCAAAACAAACAAAACCCACCTCTCTCCTGGAATTTTAAATTTTCTTGCTTTAATCTGTACTGAATTCTTATCAGGTTCCTACAAACCCTCATTGCTTCCTTCATTGGATACTTGTTTCCTTTCCCCTTTACCTTATCTTGCTTCATTTGATCCCTCAGTTGTCTAAGTATACTCCCTTTAATATATTTTAATATATTTTTAATAATAGGTATTCAAAGTTAAATTTCTAATTCCCTTCAGCTCTGAAAATGTATGTCTAATCAGCCTGTTCTCACTACTTGGTATGTAATTTGGTAGGAGAAAGAATTGAAGTGAAAAAGCATATCTCCTTCAGTATTTGAAAACCAATCTCCACTGTCCTCTAGGATTTAGTAATATTAATGAGAAATCTAATACAGTAAGTCTTCACTTAATGTGATTGATAGGTTCTTGGAAACTCCAACTTTAAATGTAATATTATATAAGGACACCAGTTTTACCACAGGCTAATTGACATAAAAAAGAGTTAACCTCATAGGGCATATTTCTGATTACAAAAGCATCACCAAAACACTCTCAATAAAGTGTCAAAAGTACTTTTAATATTAAATATTTGAATAAATGTGAGCTATACATTCATCTAAGAGAAATTAATAGAAACCAGTAAGATAATTATGTACCAAATTTTTTGGTGACTCAGTGAGTGATGGCAGTCATAGAAGTGTGGGGGTAAAACAAGGGATATGTTTGGAAAGTGAGCATTGCTAGGAGCAGCTCCTCCCATTATACAGTTCAAAAACAATCACAACTATCCAAGGCTTGCTGAGCCTTGTCAGACCACGTTTATTTATTTATGTATTTATTTAGGCAAATACATGCATGTTAATAAACAAATAACATTCTAGAGGTGGCTGCATGCAAACATTTAAAACTTTTGAGAGATTACAGCACACCAGGGAAACTATTTCTATGACTATTGGAAGGATAATATCAAGGTTTGGAATATGCTCCTTACCCAGAATTCCCATAAACCAAGTGACCTAAAATCAAGTAGATCAAAGAATAAGCTAGATAAACAGTTTACTCACTTAAAGCAGTTTCTTTGTTAATTCCCTACAACTGAATCCCTATAATCTTCATTTGATGTATTTATCTACAGGCCACAAGGGCCAGCAGCTGCACAGATACTTCTTTGTTTAGCCAATTCTATTATTTAGCATAACTTTCCCAAGAAAATTTAAAGTCTGCTGTGTAACTAAAACCTTTACATTAGAATCTGCTATATAGCTTATCACGAGGAATACCTTTCTAATCATTGCTTATCTTACTCCAAACCATGGAAAAAGGACCTAATAAATGATGCCCTTCTAGAAAAGTGAAAGCCTCCTGGCAATGTTCTCTTTAACCCATGATGTAGACCACATCATTTATTGTCATGAATTTGTCTGATTATTGCCTACAAATTTTTGTTTTACAATGATTGGAATTTATTCATTCATACATTTCTAATCTGCTTATTTCATTTTAGGGCTGCAGGTGGTTGGAGGCAATCCAGGTAGCTCAGAGCACCAGGTGGGAACCAGCCTGGACAGAAATAATGTAAATACACCAACTCGCCTAACAGGCACAACTTTGAGATGTGGGAGGAAACCAGACACCCAGAGAAAACCCACACAGACATAAGAGAATGTGCCAACTCCACAGAGGCAGTGGCCCCAGCCAGAAATAATTTTCTCATGAAAGTTATAACAAAACTACTTTGACAACCTGCTTTATTACTAAATTACTGCAACTTTGTAGATTACCTATTTTCTCTATAAAACTCAAAACTTCTACAGGTTTATTTGTTGTTCTGGTTGTTCACAATGATTTGTATAGGTATTGGTATAGGTTATTATATTTATCCCATTTGGCAATTCTAATATAAAGATTGCTTTTTTATGGTCTTTTAAAAAATTTCTTTTGAAAAATGTTTCCATTTTTTGGTTTTTCATTTTTACTTTGAAAAATATGTTCTCAAGATATTGAACCAATGGTGGAGTCTTCATCTTATATTCATTTTGGCACATAGTAAGGACTTGATATTTTGAATCAATATCTTCATCTTTTTGTTATTTTATGAGCAATTTCCTTGATGTTATTTAGCCCTTCTATTGATTTTTTTTAAAAACATTTCTGATGAGCAAAGAAAATCTAGCAACTTCATTTTTTAAAATAATTGATTTAATCCTCAGAAACTCTTAAGGAATAGATAAGGAGGGAAATCAATGGTGTAGAATGTAAAACAGAAATTCTCAGTTTTAGGACAGCTAACTCTAAATGTTCAGTTACTTTAATGGTTAATTCTATTATTGGCTGATTCTATTTCTTTCTCTTTTTCATTCTCTTTCACTTTCTCTTTCTCTTAGCCCAGATGGTGTGTGAGCACAGGGGTGTGTAGGAAATAAGCTTGAATGATCTCATACCAGCCATGAGAAGAGTCTGTAGAGCAGCATGTGTGCTCTGGCCCCACATTGTTTTCCACTGTGGTAGGGGTGGGGATAGATATGACTAGTCTGTTGCCCAAGGATGGTATCTGGCAACAATATTTGTGGCTGATGACCTCCTTGTTTCTTATTCTAGTATGGCCAGAGCCTACCTAGATCCCACAAACTATCTTATTTTTACACCGTGCTGTGTGCGCTCTCCTGTGGGATGACTATGCTTCCTAAGATGACTCTGTATTGCTGCTGTAATGAAGTACCACAAGCTTACTGGCTTACTACAATAAAAAATTATGATTTTACAAATCTGGGGTTCTAAAGCAAAGTTTAAACTTAACAGTGTTGGGTGGGCTATGTCCCTTCTGGGGGCTCTAAGGGAGAACTGGTTCCCTTGCCTTTTCCAGTTAAAAGTTCCTTGCATTCTTTGATTTGTGGCCAGCAGGAGTGTATTATCTTACAGTCTCTCTCTGTCTCTCTCTCTGCCCTGTTTCTGTTGTCCTACTTTTTTTTCTGACTCTGACTTACCCTTTTCTAATCAAGACTCCTGTGATTACATTGGCCCCCAACTAGATAATGCAGGAAAATTTCCACGCCTCAGGAACCTTAACTTAATCACAGCCCCGAATTCCCTTTGCCATGCCATGTGGTATGGACTCACAAATTCCAGGCAATAAGTATCCTTGGAGAAAGTTAGGGAGCACATTTTCTATTTACCATTTACCATGGTCTTTGAGCTACTGGTAACCTTGCCGCACAGATAATGATTACTTCATCAGTTTTGCCAGGCAAAATTAGCAGTCACATGTCATATACCTCTATGGGGTACTGGAAACTGAAGCCATAAGCTTGGATGGCTCAATTTCTGTCCTGTTATAATGTATTATCATATTCATTTTGTTCCATTTACTCAATGATTGCATGTATCATCTCCTGGAAAAATATACTCTGAGTATCTAAACTGGGATCATGAATCAGATACAATCTCATTTCCTTTTAAATTACTTTATTTTATATTTTTAGAGACATGGTTTTGCTCTGTAACCTAGGCCAGAGTGCAGTGGTGCAATCATAGATCACTGCAGATTCGAGTTTCTGGGAGCAAGCAATCCTCCTACCTCAGCCTCCCAGGTAGCTAGGACCATACACCACCAAACCAGACTAATTTTTTATATTTCTCTTTTGTAGAGACAGGATGTTGCTATGTTGCTCAGACTGGTCTCAAACTCCTAGCCTCAAGCTATCCTCCCGCGTTGGCCTCCCAAAGTGCTGGGATAACAGGCATGAGCCACCACACCCAGCCTACAATCTGATTTTGATTGTCCCTTCACTACATCTAGAAGCCTGTTGCTTCCTACTCTAGGTGAAGGAATTATACAAGAACAAATGCATATTTCTAACAATTTGATTCCAGTTGCTCCCCACCCCAAAACCCAGGCTATTCCTTTCCTTATTTTTGTTTCATTTTCTCATGATGGCCTTCTTTTATATAATAACTTCTTTTGCCAGTGAGTTTGTGATCAGTTTTTGGATGCATATCACTTGGTATTTTATAATCTCTCCTTTAAAGGACCTCAAATATTAATCCTGAGTTAATTGCCATTAATGATTTTATGTATTTGCCAAAATTTCAAGATCAATTCTCATTTTATGTTAACCACACTGTGGAAATATCACAGCATTGGCAATCATATGATTTGTGTTCACAGTCTAGTTTCAAATGTGTTATCTGACATTGGGAAAATCAATACATTTTTAGGGCTTTGTTTTTCTTTGGTATCAAATGAGGTTATCTAACTAAATATTATTTGAGATGCAAAGTTTTGATTCTCTGATCCTGAGAAATCCACTATATGTTTATTTGTAGCTAGATGTATGGAACTACTCATATTATGAACAAATTGTGAGTAACCTTGGGGTATGTCAAAGAGAACCAGAGCTGGACACTAAAGTGATACTGATAGATTTTTTTTAGAAACTATTGCAATAGGGGAAAATAGACTTCAGTATTTAACTGAGTTAAATCTCAATATAGCAAGGGCAAATAGGAATTTATAGCCAACGGGAAGGAGGCAATGGATAGAAAATTACCAAGAATAAATATTAAGGGAATTCTGGATAAACTGACTTAAGCAGGATTCTTGCTACAACTGGGCTAGGTAGGCTTGAGGTCAGGGGCCAATGACAAGACCTAGTCCAAGAAAGGGCTCAGAGGAACCTGTGGAAAGTTCAGTCCCAGAGTCTTACTAACAACACCCACCAATGTTGTGCCTGGGAGAGAATGAAACAATGTATTGGTAAAAAGTTATATTGGGAACCAAATATAAATCTGTAGCAGTACAATGTTTCTCAAATTGTCTTGGTTACAAACAGCAGAGAAGCTTAGTAAATATGAGTGCCTTGGCCTCCTATGAGAAATTAGCTTATGGCTAGAATTGAGAACTATTAATATTTGTGTAGATTATCATCAACATATTTTTAGCTTGTTTTAAATTACTTTGCCCTCTTGCTTACAATGGCAACATATGCTTTTCTTTGTTGGGGGAGGGTAGAGAACATTAAAATAATACAAAATATAGAATATACAATTATCATTACCTTAATCTTATATCCCAATCCAGAAAATATTGCCCTTAGGGCATTCTGGTGATGAAGAGCATGTTTGAAAGAGAAATTGCCAAGAGCATATAAAACAAACAGCATAGGGATTATACCCATAGATAAAAGGAAGTCCCATATTTTTTTGCTAATCTTGGGTCCTAAGTTGCTCAATAGGTTCATTGTGGAAATCTGAAATTAAAGTTTTAAAAAGCATGTGATGATTATTTTATGTGTCTCTACCAATTATAGTTTAAATTATGACATCTCTGTGCATGGAAATAGCGTCCCTACCTTCTATGGATCATTGAACAGGTTCCAGAAATGAACATAGAACTGTTTCTTATTCATGTGTTTAGAAAAAAAAAACTATCTGCATTGTCACGGTATACTTCTTTTTATTTTTTATTTAGTTTTTTTTGAGAGGGAGTCTCGCTCTGCGGCCCAGGCTGGAGTGCAGTGGCACAATCTTGGCTAACTGCAAGCTCCGCCTCCTGAGTTCACGCCATTCTCCTGCCTCAGCCTCCCAAGTAGCTGGGACTACAGGCACCCGCCACCACGCCTGGCCAAGTTTTTGTATTTTTAGTGGAGATGGGGTTTCACCATGTTAGCCAAGATGGTCTCGATCTCCTGACCTGGTGATCTGCACACCTCGGCCTCCCAAAGTGCTGAAATTACAGGCGTGAGCCACCAAGCCCGGCTGTCATAGGGTATACTTCTAATGTGCTTAGAGCTAACTTTGGGATGTGATAATTCTTCCTAAGACTTAACTATAATAAAAGTACATACATGTGGTACCTAAAGCCATCACAAAAGCTTAAAAAGAAACAATTCATACCATTAATTTTGGGCTATAATTTTAGTGAGAACTAATGTATTAATTGATTCCTAAAATTGCATATTTTATACTTGACTATTAATTGATGTATTATTTATATTTAGATATTCTGAATTACAAATTAAAAGCATGATTTGCTAGCTTTTTTTACAATATTGTGTTGTGTGAGTGTAATAAGCTATGACATGCTTGTGTGATGTAGATCCAGTTTCATGTCAATTATATGAAAACTAAAGCTGTTTCCAAGCCAAATGATCGCCTTTGAGTTCAAGCTCTCAAACTGTGAATACCCTGGGTGGTTTCTTGGCATGCAGATTTCTTCCACCTGTTCTTAGATGAAACATAAATGTGAACCATAGGAGATGTGATTTTCAGTGCTAAATGGAAACCATTTACTTTATAACTTTGCAATGGAAAACTACCAGTATGGCCAATTAGGTGTTGAATACTTTAAATATTTTTCTCTACCAACATGAGATTTTTGCCTAGAAAATGTCTTCACCAAAACAAACAAGAAAATAAATCAGTTGTTTAATTGGCATAATCAAGTTAGACAAATACAATAGAAAAAGTGAGGCAATAACATAGAAAATTCAGGTTAAATAAGATTCTATTGGGTATAGTGTTTAATCTTGTTGAGTTTTATTAAAGTTTAATTTGAATGATTGGAATCTTTTGATATGCATTTCAGTTAATCTATAGAAGCATCTTTAAGGAAATAGTCAAGTAGATCCACGGTAACCTGAAGGAGTTCCTTTACCTTTCTCTTGTATATTATTTATAAGCAAATATAATAATAATAATAAGTGGTAGAATGAATTGTATCCCCTCTTAAATTGTTAATGTAAAAATCAGAACATTCAGTGCTGAGTGCTTTGAATTGTCCTCATTCCTTTAATAAGCGTAATGAGAGAATTGCCTTGTTGGTAGAATTGCTTGGACCAAGGGTGGTACCTGACTCAACTGGACTCAGAACTGTTAAGCACATTAATATCAAAAGTAATACTTTTCACTGGGAAAAGAAACTAAAAATAAAACGGAGTTTTTGGTATCTCTCTTAGCCTGGGCATAAATCATACCTCAACAAAGGAAAAGCAGAAACTGATTCAACAGAAAAAATATATATATTTGGGAAAGAGTCCTTGGGAGCACACAGGTCATGGTTTCTCAGATGCACTGGCCCCCTTTCTCTTGTTAAAATGTTCTTTGGAGTGTAGGATTTGTATATGTCCACACTTTTTTTTTTTTTTTTTACAGTCTCACCTCTGTCACCCACGCTGGAGTACAATGGCGCAATCTCGGCTCACTGCAACCTCTGTCTCCCGGGTTCATGTGATTCTCCTGCCTCAGCCTCCTGAGTAGCTGGGATTAAAGGTGCGTGCTACCATGCCTGGCTAATTTTTGTATTTTTAGTAGAGACGGGGTTTCACCACGTTGGTCAGGCTGGTCTCAAACTCCTGACCTCATGATCCACCTGTCTCGGCTTCCCAAAGTGCTGAGATTACAGGTGTGAGCCACCGCGCCTGGCCTACGTCCATGATTTCTTAAGCTACCTTAAGGATTTCTATCAATTGAAATCAAGAGTACTAATATAATTAGCTTAAGATTAAACAAGACTTGGTTCCCTTTGTTTTAATAAGAAATTATCTTTAGATTTGAAATGCATGTCTTATCAAAACTAAGCATGTACCAGAATAATAAATAAACCTCATTATATTTACATTTGAAAATATTAATATTCTTAACAAATAAAGATACATCTTTAGGAACCAAATTGGCAAAGTAAAAGAACAGGCAACACCAGACCATTATGAGGCTACAGAACTACTAAAAAGAACAAAAAAAAAGCATAATTATATGAAAATATTACAGTTTTTTCAATTTGGATGTGATAAAGATAATATGTCCAAATATCTGGTAAAAAACCAAAAAAACTGTGATTAGCAGCATTACCACTGGGAATGGGTGGAAACATGAGTGAATCATTTTTAAGATAAGTATTTTAGTCATTAATTGCAAGAGTTTGGAAACATTTATTCTGAAAGCCCTTTTAAATAAAATGAACTGCTCAACCATATATTCTTTTGAGGATGGAGTGAAAGAAGTAGACTCAGCTATTACTACTGGTAATGAAGACAGTATGGCACGGGTACTCTCGCAAAATTGTAATCAACTTCCTTGTGCATTTTTAGAACACTTCATCATGGTTTAGTTGACATAATAATCAATTGTCATATTGAAAACACTACACAACTACCTAACTAAATTCTGGAATAAATTTGTAAACACAATAATAGGTTTTGTGGGTTTTCCTACACATCCAACGAACTTCTTTTTCTAATAATGGAACCCCATATTTACTTTAAGTTACTATTGCTCCCTAATTGTTTCCAAGTTTTTTTTCAAGCAAAGTCAATTTGACCTGTAACTCCAGAGACAGGGATATGGCCCGGTGTTGATAACTCAAATTAGCTGACCATGAAAGAGGTCATGTAACCCAATCAGAGCCTTTGAGACACCACTTTTTACATAAGCTTGGAGTCTGGAGGCCATGAGTTGGAACTATGTTGGTATGACAGCCTGTGGATACTGCATGGTAATGCCCTGTCTGAATGAAATGACTGCAATAAAACCAAACAGTGGGGCCTAGGGTCACATTGTAGCACCTAGATTCAGCTTCACTAAACTCTGGCTTTTCAGCAGCATAACTTCCAAGTTCCATTTTACTTAAATAAATTTATATTGGCTTTTCCTTGACTTGAAACTCAAAAAAGAATTAATTGGAAACTTGAGATTCTGAAAACAATGTGGAATCTAGGGGATAAATACGTAGAATTATGAGCTATAACTACCATTTGGAGCACTGACATCTCTCGCAACTCTCTCTCTCTCTCTTTTCTTTTGTCAATTCTTGCTCCCAAAGGTCAGACCCTCAAAATCGTATGTGTGTAAAATCTCCAGCTTCCTCAATGGAACTGGTTATATGACCCAAGCTGTTCCAAACATATTCAGATTAAGGAAAAAGCATATAATATTGGGAGATTTTGGATTATCTTCTGTTTGCAATACTGCTTAAGAAACATAAGCAAAAATGAAGGAAATACGTGGAACTGTGTGGTTATAATAAGCTTATATCCTCCTTTTTACATATATGTACACTAAAACAATTTGGTACTAAATACTTATTCTGTCCTATCAAATATTTTACCAACTTAAATGCAATTTCCACAACTTTTGTGAATATGTTGGAAGAAGCAGAAACCATAGGATGTGGAGAATCTGTTTTTTATTCCTACATGATGACACATAACCTCCAAGTTCATTTTCTCTATTTTCCTGCCTTTATTTCCTTCCTTTGTTTTATTTTTCTTAGACTCCTATCCCATGCTGGGTTTGATCTATGATCTTCTAGCAGCATCAGAGGGAGTTGGAACAAAAATAAAAATTTTATAGTGTAGTAATTAGAGTAACAGGTAGAGAGATCAGTAAATACATGGCTCAGTGCTAAATTCTTGCAGATGTTTCTGACTGAATTCTTGCCAGAATTTGAAAGCAATGTATGACTGTTTCTGGGAGCTGCAGACAATCAACTCTCCCTTTCTGCACTTTTAAGTACAAGGTACTTACAAGCAACATAATGAAATAACTTACATCTCTCTAGTTTGTTCAGCCAGAGACAACATCTGAATCTTGATTGTTTTCAAATCTCCTTTATGAAACTTTTTCAAAAGCACCATTGTGTTACTGTTGTAAACAAAAGTTCTTTTAAATCATAATTATCTGAGTTTCAAACATCTGTTGATAATTAGTACTCTTATTCACATAAAATTATTTTTAGTCCGGAATCGTCACAGTCATTTTTGATTGTGAGATTATCTAGGGACTTTGGCAGAATTATGGCTGTCTTTGGACCTGCCCCAACTCTAATATCTCCCAGAGATATTAGAATCTGGAGGGTCTTGTAGCCATAATTTGAATAAGGCCTCCACACAATTCTTATATTCAGAAAATATTGTTAAACACTGATTTAGTCTTGACATAAATTTAAACCATATCACTCCACTTATGCTGTACCTTCTACATCTAGTCAGTAATCAAACGCTCCTGTGTCTTTTGTTCCTCAATCTACTCCAAAGCCAACATCTTCCCCGATGTCCTTCACATAAATCCTTCTTCCTAAAATTGTACTCTTCCCCCATGACTTAGTTTGTGCTGATGTATCATAGCATAGACTGGGCAGCCGAAACAGCGAACTTTTATTTTTCTCAGTTTTGGAAACTGGGAAGTCCAAGGTCAAAGGGCTGGCAGATCCACTGTCTATTGAGTGTCCTCTTACTGCTGTGTCTCTTCACATAGTAGAGAGAGAAGAAGCAAGCTCTGTCCTCTTTTTTTATATAAGGGTATTAATCCCTTCACAAGGGCTTACCTCTTATGGAGTCATTCCAAGAGTCATTATCTCCGAATACCATAACATTGGGTATTAGAGTTTCAACACAGGAATTTTGGGGAAGACACATTTTTGTTTTCTTTATATATGATATGTAGTTAATTTTGTGAAATTACTTTCTATTCATGTGTGCTGCATAATATGAGATTAAATCAGTTTCTGACTTTTATATATTGACTTTTACTTCAGTTTTGCAGCAACTCACATTCTTTATTCTCCAAAGCAGTTTGGCTTCTGGTTTTGGAATAAGAGAAACCAACAGTAGCTAACTTAAGCAGAAAGGAAATTTATTGGAAGGATATCTAGCTGCTTAAAGAATCATCAGAAAGACCAGAGCGATAAAGTTGAGAAAATTAGCAGGAAAAAGGAAAGCTAGGCCATGTACACTTGACAAATAGTGTATCACAGAAGCAGACTTTTTTTTTTTTTCCTTTTTCTGGGATTCTCCCAATGGACACACTTTACTGGCTACCAATATCACTTCTACTCTAACTTCCACACCACTGCCATTGGACCACTTCTCAATTGGCCATTTACTTTTCAGCTATTTCCTTAATGTCCAAGTAGCAAATAGGAGCATTTAAATGGGTGATTATTGGTCATGTGCTCATTTTCAACACTAGAGGAGATAAAAATAGATAATATTTGAACTCTTGTTCTCTCATAGTACAGGTAGAATAATTCAGAATCACATAATGGGAAATTAAAATAGGTAGTATCTTCACATGCTGATTAACTGTTGATTCTAATAATACACATGAGTAACTCTTCCAATACACAAATTTTCAAACTAAAAAATTGCCCCAACAAACATAAAACAACTATCTTCTGTTCAATGTAAAATTCATACACATCTGACAAAGTGACCTAAAGGGAGGCAACCCACAACACTTTTACAAACAATGCTAAGGCCCACATATCTTGGTGTTGTCTATTTTTTCTCTAGTTCTGACCTGTTGTTATCTAAATATTGTCTCATGTACATAATTAAATTGCAAAGCTAGCCACAATCGATACACTCAATATATGATTTGGGGAAAATAAGTAGTAAAGACTATATATACATACACACACACACACACACACACACACAGATATAAAGGAACACAAATAATTTTAGAAAATAAATTTTCTCATTTTACAACTGAATTTTAGGGGGAATTCCTGACCTTTCTTCTCCATTAACTATACCGTCTTCCCTACGATTTCAATAAAGAGCTCAAGTGGTCAGGTTCTAAGTCTTCTCTTGTAATATAAACTTTCCTTTCCGAAAGACCTGTGTCTACGGTGGCCCTGCTTTTATACTGTTGCAATAGTCTTCCATTAACATTTACCATTAGATACAAAAAAATAATAGAGTCTGCCCAGAGAGAATTTGGACTCCCTTTGAACTCTCCTTGCTTCTAAACTTTGGAAATCACCCTAACCAAAATCAACATTTCCATTTTTCCCCAAATGGTATCAGAAACTACAGAAGACAAGCTGCTGTTTCAGCTTTCAATTCAATGGAATCATGGAATAGGGGAAGTCTATCTGAGGTAGAAAAATCTCTAAATTGCACAAGAGGAGAGTCATGGAAATAGTAAGCAATGTTTTTTTTTTTTTTTGAATGGATACTTAAGGGTAGCCATGGGATGTACCACCCCTTACTTCCAGACTCATGTAGAATTTATTCTGTACCTTACATTGTGTTGCTTATAACTGACACCTGACTGGGGAAACTAGTGATCCCCATTGACTACTTCCTTTCTTATTTTGCTGTATAATAAATTTCTCTGTCAGAAGCAATGCTTTACAAAAGACTAAAGTGGTTTGTCATCAATTACTAACTGCATAGATAGTAGTACTAGCAGAGGCATAAAGAGGCAGAGAAATAATTTTTAAAACCCAAATGAGTAACTGAGTTATCACAAATTACTACCCTCTCCAAGGTAAAATGAATAAATAAAATTGAACCTTTTCAAGGTTATTCTAAGGATGCAATACAATATTAGGGGCTTCAGTCTTCTTACTTCTGCTAAGTTGAGCACCTGGTGGCAGCAATCATTAAAATAGTTTTAGTCAGCCAGGCGCGGTGGCTCACGCCTGTAATCCCAGCACTTTGGGAGGCCAAGGTGGGCGGATCATGAGGTCAGGAGATCGAGACCCCGTCTCTAAAAAATAATTAGCCAGGGGTGGTGGCGGGTGCCTGCGGTCCCAGCTACTTGGGAGGCTGAGGCGGGAGAATGGTGTGAACCCGGGAGGCAGAGCTTGCAATGAGCAGAGATTGCGCCACTGTACTCCAGCCTGGGTGACAGAGCAAGACTCCATCTCAAAAAAAAAAAAAAAAAAAAAAAAAATACCTTTAGTTATGGGAAGACTATGCCATTGATTTCATGCATAGCCTCCTATCTACAAAATAATCTCCTTATGAGGTCTTTGTGAAAGTACTTCAGTAGCAGATGAAGGAGACATACTTACTTCCTTAGCTTAAGTAATCTTGCCGTGTTGATTATTAACATTTCTTCTGTCATAATTGCTTTTAGGTGAGCATTCACATATGACCCAAATATGTTTATAGACGGGACCATTATACAATATCTCTCTAAAAAAGTCCTCCTCGTTGTTTAATAATACCTTTTATTTTCTTGACCACCCAACAAAATTGATTACTTGTGCTATGAATTGTAAGATACCCCTATCTCACACCATTTTTTTCCAAGCAAAGTGGGCCAAACATATACTACTCTAAAAAATATCTCTGGCAAAACATTGCTTGCTCTCATGGCCTTCAGAACCACTCCTGAGAAGACTATACTGCTATCACAGTTCATTTTTCATTATTTTACTGCTATATAAGGTAAACTCATCTATAAAATGTTATATTCTGTTTCAAATTATCAAGGAAATCTCCTTATAGAAAAATTGTTAATTGAGAAAGGGGAGGTTATAAAGTTGGATAATTATAGTGGGAGATTAATGACTCAATCTATGATGTGCATCCAAAGTTATGTCAATTCAACAAAAACAATTCATAAAGAACATTTAGCATCATATAAAAATGTGGTAACCATTTGTATTAGTCCATTTGTGTTGCTATAAAAGAATATCTGAAGTTGAGTAATTTATAAAGAAAATATGTTTATTTGGCTCATGGTTCTGCAGGCTGTATAAGAATCACAGCACAAACATCTGCATCTGGTATCCACCTCAAACGGCTGCCACTCATGGTGGAAGGGAAAGGGATGCCAGCACGTACAGAGATCACAAGGCAATAGAGGAGACAGAGAAGTGCCAGGCTGTTTTTATCTACTAGTTCTTGTGAGGACGGAGTGAGATCTCACTCATTATCTTGAGGACGGCACCAAACCATTTATGAGGGATCTGCCCCAGAATCCAAATACCTCCCATTAGACCCTATATCCAATAATGGGGCTCAAATTTCAACATGAGCTTCAAATGGGTCAATGAAAGCAGACTATAGTACCATTCAAGGTTTCAGCTGTTGTACTCTTTCATGGCCTATCACCAATCTAGAATCTATGTTGGAAAATGATAATGGTTACATAAGAAAGGTGACAGTCTGGCTTCAAAACTAAAAAGTTTCTACTATGCTTTCAAATTGTGGGTTATTGTAGCCTCCATAGAACATTCTGAAATGTCACAAATGTTTGAGTGATACTAGATTTTCTGTTTCAAAGAGTCAAGTGGCAGAAGAACTTATTTGTCATGAAGGGTTAACTGGAGAAAATTCTCTTGCCTTGACATGAGTCTCATTTAATTTTGGCTGCCTTTCAGATCTCAAAGTAAACAGACTGAGCCAAATCTCTTGTTCTTGTTTTTGTTTTTTCTATTTTTGGTGGTGGTAAGCAAAAGGTAGAGAACTTTTTTTTTCATGATATGCAGAAATCATATAAGCTTCCCTAAAATGAAAGTTTTACATGTTCTGTGGGATATGTGTCTTTGTCTCTGCCAAATGTATTACCATATTATTTAGATTGTTTATTAATTTGAAGTGAACTCAGCATGATGCATACAGTGGATCCATTGGAATGGGAAGACATTAAAGATCACTAAAAATAAGAAGTGATACCAAGTTTGAGAAATAATCTAGCCCAGGAAAAATATTGAATGTATGATCTACTAGGTAAAAGAAAACTGATTGTGATGTTCTATGTTTATTAGGATAAAGGCAAAACCATTGCCATATCAATAGTGTTGAACAGGAAATGAACTGATTTGCTCTGAAACAAAACAAAAACTAAAAGAAAAGCTGCAATAATTGGTCAATGTACTACCATTCTGCAAGACTTCTAAGCTTTCATTTCAGACCAAACAAGGACATGTAATTGCTTTTAATGGACTATTCTGATACTGAGAAGGAACTGCTATTATTTTAGGGTCCTCTCTTAAATATATATATATACCACATAAATTAAATATATAAATATACCACACTTATATTTATATATTATTTACATATTTTATATATATACACACACACATATGCATACACACACATAATGTTTCATAATTGATATAAAGTTGTATTTCCTGCTTGGAAACACATACTATATGCACTAGGAATCATATATGACTAGATGTAACTTTAGGACAGATGGAATATAATCAAAATAAATTTATATTATTGACAGACTGAGGGTCTATTAGGAATATTTCCTCTTTAAGAAAAATTAAAGTGACATAAATAAGTTGGTTTAAAAAAGTCAATGCATATATGCTTTCATATGCACTAAACGATTTGGAATAATATTGTATTGAGAAAAACTACTTTCAAGCCAAGTGAAAATGCATCGGAGAAGAACAAGGTAGTGAGAAACTGCGCAATCAGAGTTTGGGCAAGGAGAGAAGACTAAATGGGATAAAATGGACATTTGGGATATTCTCTCTTGTAGAAGAATTTAATGATGTTGGACACAACAGCTGAGTTTGAGAAGCTGAACAAAGCTTTTTGCAGACTCATGGACCTAGAGGGACAAACTTGGACTTCAAAAACACCTGAAAAATCCACAGGACTTGGAAAAGGGCCCACAAACAGCTACAATGAAGCAATAAAAGTGAACTGGAAACAAGATTTTCACCAAAACTGAAGACAGCTTCAGATTATCTCAATTTCATAATTATGCCAGAAGCAAGATAAAGTTACAATCATTGTTTAATGTACTACCAAAAGAAGATAAATAGTCTCTAAATGAAGATTACATAATACAGAGCCTCAAATTGTTTTCATAAAGTGTAGTATAACATGGCAAATGCTCAATCAAAAGGAGCATGAGGAATAAAATGTGAATGAAAGCCAACAGTAGCAACTGGAAAGAGACACTGACCTATAGAAGACACATATAATAGAGTTGTCAGTCACAGACTAAGCAATATATGTTTAAGAAGAATTTATTGACAATAAATAAATGGCAGTATTGTCAGAAGACCAGAAATTATAATAAGGAAATGTGTAATATGTAACACTAAAAATTATAATAAATGAAATCAAGAACTCAGTAAATGCAGCAAGATGAAATTAGATGCCAGTGAAAAAGAATTATTAAACTAGAAGGTAAGCCAGAAAAAGAAATATTCAAAATGAAACACAGAGATACATGTCAAAAATTGTGAAAAATCTGAGATTATACTCTGCTTACAAGTTAACAAATTAGTCTTCCAGAATGTCATCGATGCTACCAGAAAGCACAACATTTCTGAATCAGACAAATAACTTCGATAGCATGACAGCAGAATGAACGTCATGTTCATATCTAATCTGCCTCCCTCTATACACCCCACAAATTCCATGGGGATGAGGCTCACGTTGGGCCCAGGTAGATGCTGCACATACAACATGTTTGTTCCGCAAAACTGAAGAACACCAAGCTTAGAAAATCTCCAGTCTCATAAGGAAGCTGCAAGCAAACCTACCTAACTTTTTCTCAGGAAGGATATGTTATCTTTATTTTTCTGAACAGAAAACAAATCTTGTCCCAGTGTGAGACACTATCTTTATCTTTCAAGTTTATTTACTATGTAAATAAATCTCTTTGAAAATATAGTCTGAAACAAAATCTACTCCAAGCTATGTAGAAATACTATGGAGAATTGCTCATTAACAATACATATCTCTGTTTGCATCATCACATTTTCTGAAAGATTTTTCAATGAATATGCTGATCCATCATCCATTTTGATTAATCTGGGATAAAGGACTTCATTCAATGAAGATACCATCAATAGAATTCTAAGCATCAGGCCAAGTGTCAATGCCACCCAATAGTATTTATAGTAATAGTATTATTTATAATAGTCCCCAAATTGGAAATTGCTCAAATGACCATCAACAATAGAGACAATAATAAACTGGCCGGACCCGGTGGCTCATGCCTGTAATCCTAGCACTTTGGGAGGCCAAGGCCAGCAGATCACTAGGTCAGGAGTTTGAGACCAGCCTGGCCAACATAGTGAAACCCCATCTCTACTAAAAATACAAAAAAAAATTTCTAGTCATGGTGTCAGGCACCTGTAATCCAAGCTGCTTGGGAGGCTGAGGCAGGAGAATCCTTGAACCTGGGAGGCGGAGGTTGCAGTGACCCGAGATCGCGCCACTGCACTCCAGCCCAGGTGACAGTGAGAGATTCCGTCTTAAGCAAAGAAAAAGAAAAAGAAAAGAAAATATAATAAATTATGGTGTATTAATCACAGAATACTTCTGTACTTGTAAAAATTGCAACTTTATGAGCCAATGGAGAGGAACCTCATGAAATAGTTTTGAGACAGAAGAAAAAAAGCAGAAACCAAAGGACACATCCTATATGGTTCAGTTTACACAAAATCCTGAAACAGAATTGATGCGTTGAGTTATAAATTAGCATAGTTTGGTTAGTCAGTGGGAGGAAGGACCAGGTGGGACACAGGCGCAGTATACTTCTTCTTAATCTGTATACTGGTAACAGAGAGTTGCTAGTATGCAAATATTTAATTGAGTTTTACATCTAGAATTCATGCATTTCCTTGAAGGTTCAAAACCCTGATCATGGTATAATATTATATTAACAAAGTGAAGAGACTCCGTCTCTACAAAAAAAAAAAAAAAAAGAAAAAAAAGAAATCCTAAATAAAACTTAGAAAGTTATATACATTAAGAGAAAGAAAAATATTGACATTTGGTTTCATACATTAGAATGAATAACTTATTTTCATTAAAAGATGGAAACAAATGCATGAAGAAGCAAGGCAAAGAGCTGTTTCCAACACATGTAATTGAAGAGAGGCTTATATCAAGAATTTAGCACAAATTCCTGCAAATCGATAATACAATGACAGACAACCTTATTTAAAAATTACACAGGTTCTTCAGAAAAATAGGATATAGAAATGTTCAAAGTGGTTAGTTTTCAAGGAAATGCAAACGAAAGGGGCCCTATCACCAACATTGGCAGGACTGTTACCAGCAGACTCTGTACAAACTAGACCAAGAGCTTGGCTTTACAAAGAAACATTATCCTCAGGGAAGGAATCAGCAGAAAAATATGTTCTTGTCATGGGATTTGTCTGCAAAAGTTCTAAAGTTTTCATTGACATAACACAGTTATTTATCCAAGCAAAAGAGTTATTATCCAATTACTCTTTTTTGAGTAATTGAAAAAAGAAAAAAAAACTTTTTTATGGAGCAACAAGAGAATTATAGTAGACTTGGGAACGATCCAGAGAAGGTCCAGAACACTCCAAGCCCAACAAGGCAGGACTTTTATTGGAACACAATTTTCCAAAGAGGTGGAGGAGGTGGCACCATGGATGCGACCTGTGACTATCCTATAAGACTGCTATAGTGACCCTCTTTTATGATCACACTGGAATGGTAGCAAAATATTTTTACATGCAAATAGATATCAATCAAGTCATATTGACTATAATTCTGAGAAAATTCATGAGTTCTAATTCATTATGAAAATTCTTACTATTTCTTTGCTCCTAAGCTTTGCTTTCATTTAGCCAGCTGACTCTAATTTGAAAGGAGCCCTTGGGAAAATCCGCACCCCTCAGGATAAACCAGACTCACAATATGAGACATATTTCTTGCTTACTATGACGCTTTTCTGCAAAGGCCTTTGGTTGTTTAATGAACTAAGTCATGAAGACTGAATCACCCACAGTTTCTTAATCACCTTATTTGGACTTTCCTTCAGAAAAGCTAGTT
The DNA here is from genome assembly GCF_037993035.2 of Macaca fascicularis. Classification (NCBI taxonomy): domain Eukaryota; kingdom Metazoa; phylum Chordata; class Mammalia; order Primates; family Cercopithecidae; genus Macaca; species Macaca fascicularis. The sequence continues at coordinate 72,601,945 of NC_088391.1, read as the reverse complement.
AATTAATTTTGGAAAAGCAGCTGTTTATTTAAAACCAAATAAATTAACACTGTAAACCTTTTAGGAAAAGCTTTTTCTTTCTTTTTTTTTCTTTCTTATAAATGAAGCAAGAATTATTTTCTAGGATAAGTTTATCTCACGTCAATTTAAATATGCGACCTTAGTCTGTAATGAACCTAAACAATACCATTTCAAGTATATGATTTCATGAGGAGGAATATTTTTAAAATTCAAAGGACAAGAATGGTTAAGAGTTGAAAAAGATACTTCGGAAAACTGGGAGATGATATGATTCTAAAATCAGACATTCTAAATCAACTCATACAATTGGAAAGGGATCATCAAAAATTCACACTAAAAAATCATGTATTTGCAGGATTTTAACAAAATCATTTTAGAAACTGAAAGTGGGACCAATTTTATACAGGACTGAAAGCCCCGAAATCTGAGTCTGTAACAGAATGTTTTAGGGATGATTTCTGGCTTCCACTTTATATTTTTCCATAAGCCCAAACTGATGTGAAAATAACTCAGCCTAGGTTTACTCTGTGATTTATAACCTCTTCCCAGTGGAAAACCACTCTTGTCCTGAATCTGAATTTCTTCTCCTCAGCTGTTGAACCCAATCTACTACTCTCTTAGTCTCCTTAAACAGATGACAATTTCTCTATCATGGGATTTCTGATTTCTAGTCCATCACGTACCTCAAGAGAGGTTTTTAGTCAGTTCCTAAGTCTCAGGACTTCCTCCAAAGGCAGAAAGTCAGGTATGAATATTAAGCTAGAAAAGAAAAGCCAGGTGTGAATATTAAGATAGAAAAGAAAACAAGTATCTGAACTTAAAATAGTTTAGAATCCAGTATAGGGTGCCTTGCAAATATAAATAAATAAAATGTTTTTTCATTTGTATTTAAATACAAATCTCATTACACTATTGAAACTCATTTCTGGAAAACCAGTTTTGGAATATTTATACATTTTAATCAATATGAATGAAATAAATGCTGAAATGAAGTTTCTGCCCATCTGAGCAAATTAATGTTGAGGTAATTGAATAAATAATGAATTAATACTGAAAAGAGTTTTCTGCCAATTTAAGTAAAACCACAAGTCATTATAAATAATTCCAGTCATCTTGCACTAATCTCATAAACATGTCCAATTGACTAATTTAATGCTATCATTTATGCTCCCATCATTTCTAAAATGTTTAATTTTAATAGAAAATAAATTAAATGGCTCATTGAAACATCTATCTACCAGGTTAGAATAGGGTGGCATATTTTTCTTCAGTTGAAAGATGTAGAAATAAGTGAAGACCACTCAAATGAGAACAAGCAAAGGCAATTTATGCAGAACTTGCCATGGGTGACAAAGAGCCAAGCACCATCACTTGCATGTGGCAGCAATTCAAAGGCAGGCAGGTAGGTGTAAAAGCTTTATAGAGAAAAAAGAGAAAAGTTTTAGTATGACCTGATAGGAGGTTGTTGGCAAGGGGAAGCAGTAGATGGACTTCCTAGAAGTGGGGCACCCTATCTGACTGGTTGGTGGCACAAACTTGGCTTTCTCTGCTTGGTCCAAAGTTGGAAATGGGAGTAAAAAGGGAAGAAAAAATAACAAAGCTGGCAGGTCTAATTTAGCCCTGACCATTTCAAGTGCTGCAGTGCTACAGAGTGTGAGGCTTGGCTTTCTGGTCTGCAGACTGTAGGACAAAATTCTATGGGTCAGAGTTTTATTTTTATATGTGGTCTGGCCACTCTCCTTGTCCATTTGCACATTCAATCTCTAAGAGACAAGTGCAACTATACTAAAACTCAAGTTTTCTTCGATTAGATATTTTAATGCTACAAACATATGTGTCGCTTTTTGAGATATTTAATCCCCCACATATAGATAACACTTACTAATGTAGAGAAAGCTGTTGAACTTCCACACATAGTTGAAAATGTCATACAAAATTGTATTCATTTTAAAGTCCTTAAAATATAAGGAGAAATATGTATCGTTTGTTTCAAATACAACGAAATCATTTTTGACAGTGGATACACAGTCTTGGCAGATTTTTAAGTAGAAACTTGATTTCTAGAGAAATTAACATCTGTGAGACTGCAGTATTCTCTCATTGCTTATAACACGTATTGTTAATAAGCCTTCAGGAATCACCTTCAGTTCCCTCTCTGCCCAGTGCTAATGTTGGTGGCATTTTCCAAATTTAAAGGTACTCAGGCATAACTACTCAGAAAATACTGAGCAAACTACAAAATTCGTTTGGTATCAAAACAAATCTTCTGGGAAGTGGACTGTGAAAGTTGTGCAGCTTCAATTCAGACTTAGACACGGAATAACAGATAAGATCCTTCTAGAAGGTGGTGGATCCACAGAGCACAGAGAATAATAGTCAATGAAGGAGTTTTGTGAAAGAGCTTAATGAGAGTCTATCTCTGGTCTACGGTGGAGTGTTGGGGGATAGACTTTACCCATAGACTTTGGTAAAGGCCCTTTCCTGAGAAAGTTCCTCTCTATTCCTATTTTGCTTTGTGTTTTAGTCATTGACTTTTTCTGTGCTTTTCCAGCATCTATTAAAACGACCATATATTTTTCATCTTTATAAAATGAGTTGGAAAGTGTTCCTCCTCATTAGTTTTGAAAATTTTTTAGAATTGGTGTTCTGGAATTCTGTTTAAGGTAAAGCTTTTGAAAATGAATTCAATCTTTTAATAGATACAGGACTAGTTAATTTTTTACTTTGCATCTTGGGTTAGTTCAGGTAAGTTGTATTTTTCATGAGATTGGTTTATTTAATAAAAGTTTTTCAGTTTATTGCCATAATGTTTATACATATACACAGTTATATATATATACACACACACACACTTTATATATATATACACACACACACACGTTTATATAGGTAATTACCTTAACATATGTAGAATTTGTAAGTATAGTTTTTTCCTTTTTTTTTTTTTTTAAATCACCCAGCTCAGGGCTTCTCAACTTTGTTGATCAGTGCAAAGACCTAACATTTGGCTCTGTTAGTTGTCACAATGGTTTGCCTCTTTTCTATATTGATTTCTCTTCCTGCCTTTCCTTTTTATCTCTCTTACAGTTTATTAAATTTGTTTTTTTCCCTTAGCTATTAGAGCAGATTTTAGATCACTTATTTTATACATTTTTGTTTCTTCCCTAATACAAAAGTATTAAAACCTATACAATTTTCTAAGTCTTGTTTTTGCACTTCTAATATAATTTGTTGTATTAAAAAATCACATAAGATAAATAATAATTTACTAATGTTAAAATAAGGGAAGATACTCCACCCCCAACTTTAGGAAGTTCTTCTTTTGTCTCTTTGAAATGTATGTGAAATTTTCTAAGAATTAAATAAGCCTCTTGCTAGCTTTACAACCCAAAAATGTCTTTGTTAAGTACCTACAAACCATCTCCTTGAAATGCCATCAATAAAGAAGACAGCACAGTTTTCAAGTTTCTGTGAGAGAACAGGCACATGACTTCAATGGGCACCTTGTTCCAGGTTTTAGAACCATATTCTGTTATAAAGATCTAATTTTACTTTTTCTTTAAGTCAATTAACAGATGGCTACTCTAATTACTGAGTAAACTTAGGATAAATACGTGTGACAAATAATGTTACACACGCTCTTACTTGAGGACTGCATATTGTTTATTTTGAGAACACATATGTAATGGGTTGTATCTACTTGGCTATATAAAAGGGTGAAATTTCTTTATGACTTTGCAATCTTTTTAGTGGATTGTCTGTGATATACGTCATTAGTACTTATTCAATAAACTTTTTTTTTTTCTTTTCTACCTTTGTGGATAATTTTTCTAGATTGGAAGATTTTATTTTTAATTGCATTTCCCCAACAATTGTATGTTGGTTAACATTCATTTTGAATTTTTTAAGTCCCTTTAAAACATTATTTTAAAGTTTCATTCTTTAATGCGTGCATTATTTAGAGATGTGTTTCTTACTTTTTAAATACTTGAGCTCAGTTATTTTATTCTGCTTTATATATTAATGATTAAAATTCTGTCATAATTTAAGATATTAAAATTGTAAATATATTGGATAAAATAGGATATAAAGTCAGTAATTCTTGACTTCGAAATGCAGTTTTGCCAATTAACATGTGTGACTTTTGAAATGTATCTCTAAGCCTTAGTTTCTTACCTATAATATAAAATAATACAAAATTGATCAGTTTGATTGAAGATATAAATGTGTGTATGTTTGTATGTGTACTGTAGGTTAAAGCAAAAGTTAAATTACTAGTATTATTATATTGACATGGGAGACTCATCAGCCTTCCACTCTAAAACTAGTCATTGTTATTATTCAAAATTACCTTGCATCTTTGATGAAATCAGTGCACTCACATTAGTAAAGATGGTGGAAAACAAGAGTGATAACATTATTCCTAAAGAAAAGAAAGTAACATCACAAACATCAGAGAAACAAGATTATAGCTAGTGGGCATTTTCCTTAATTGAAATAACAAATTATAGTTTATACCACTGATCAGAAAAGAAGTTGGGGTATTCTCCTTAAGTACTTTAATGAGGACTAGATGGGTTAATGTATTTAAAGCAATCTGAGAGTGACTGAAAAGATGTGCTTTTCAAATCAATCAATAAAAAAATGCATATGTACTACCATCACACCCAATGGCTTAAAAGTAAAGGAGTCATTGCTATAGCATAGGCATAAAGCTACTTTGCATTGTTACTGTAATATCTATATTTGCTTTTAGATATCATATGCATATAATCTGAAAAACACTGCTCTAGAGAAGGCATAAGTTATTTACTCTAAGTTAAAGTCTTCTGACCTAATAGTTAGATATCAAGGAAAAAGCACATAAAATCATCAATAAATAATTTATTATTAAAGGGCATGTATATGAGATAATTATTACTAATTTCTAGTCTCATCATTTACTAATGAGTCAATATTGTTGGAATGATAATATATGAAAGATACGGTAGAAATATTAGAAAATATTTTATCAGCAAAACCTTTCACTATTATGGTAGCAATGATATGCACTGGATTCTGGAAGAAGCTATACATACTACAACAAACATTTTCATTTTGTTGGTTAAACAAGTTACTTTTTTGCTGTATTCCATTGGTAATCTTAAAAACAAATTCAAACAACAAATAACATTGTACATCAGTTAACGGTTTAAAATGCAGTTTCTCCTTGTTCATCAAAAATCCCTATGAAAGAGATGAGTCTACATTGTTAGGTACCTCATTTTATTTACAAGTAAAAAAATGACCAAAGTTTGTATAACTTGTATATAACAGGCATTACTTATCTTTGTAGTCAGATAACTTCAAAAGTTTGCTACCTCTTTAATCTGCAATTCTCAAATTTTAATATTCTTAGGAATCTCTGAAATCCTTGAGAAATAAAATTTCGATCCCAGATTCTACTTACATTCTGATAAGATTCATAAATCTTCTTTTTAAATAGGCACCCAATATTATTTATAACTGGGTTGTCTATTGACCATACTTTGAGACAAAAACACTTTCTAGCCTACATTTTTGTATATGTCTAACTGGCATGATTGGCATCATGCATACACAATCCCCTATTAGTCTCCACCTTTGGAAAGAAATGAATAAAATACACGTATTTTTCTTAGGTAATTGTTGAGTGTACCTGGAATACCCAACAAGGCCTTCTGAATGGCATGTATTTGCTATCAAAACTTATTTTCTACACAAATAAATGGGTTATGCAAGTTCTTAAGTACTCTTTAATTAGACCTGCAGCCTAAACTCCAATTATTTCTCTCAAATCTTGTTTGTATTTGATTAACATCTATTCTAATCCTACAAAGTAATTTCCACGCTCTGCTAAATTATTGCACTGTAAATAAGAAATAATCGTTTAAACTTCAACCTTCTCTTTTCAAAGATTATGACACTCAGGTTTGATGGTATTATCACAGAAAATGTCAGCTCAATTATTTTTAGAATAATTAGCTTCATTATATACAGAAGGTACACAGATATAAAACTCAGTTTCTTGATTCTAAAGTACCTTCAACAGCAATCAAATCCTAATTGAAAGAGGCTCACACCTGCTACCTTCATCCTTTGTCACTTTCTTATGGAAAGATTTACTATCACAGAATCTAAATAATTATTAACTATCCCCATAGAAATGATTGTTAAATATCAACACATATATCCTTAAGTTACTAGATTGAAATTACCTAAAATTATTTCTTATGATTGGAAAATTTAGTCTTATATAGGGTTGCTGTGTAGCTAAAGTATTAGAGGCACAGACAGGCTATGCAATTTGATGAGGAAAAAGCTTGAAATAGGACTCAGGTGCTCAGACATAATCACTCCTGTTACATGAGTTCATTGCATTCATAGAACATAGGTGTTTACTTTGTCAACTGAAAATGCTTCTGGGATAAATGGAAGTATTACTCTAGACCAAAAAACATTCTAATTTTTCCATGTGATTTTCCAGGTACACAATTTTTAAAGAACATGCAGTGACTAATATTCAGTTTAGGGAAAAATAAGAAAGATTTGGTTTAGTTGCCAGGAAGATCAAGAAACAGGATGAATATAGTCATGTGCAGAAAAAGTTAGGGGAAAAGAATAGCAGCTGAAAGCTATGAGTATGTACATATTAATTCAGAGGACAACTTGGGGCTCAGGTTTGGTACATCATTAGTTAAACAGGTTATGTTTCACATATGAGTAAACAATATGAAGATATACAACAGTTTTAAAGGTTAAACTTAGGTGTATACTCCACTCTTCACAAATATGCTCATAAAATAATGATTTTTGTATGATAAATCAATTTTTGAAATATTTTACATCAAAAAATTTGGCCGTTTTTCCTTTTAAAATCTGATTTGTTTCATAATTATACAATAATCTAAATTTGGATTTATACCAGGTTCAAATTATTTATTACATAATTATCAGACAATAATGTTAAATAATTTCTTTTTAAATTTTAGTCTATTTATTTATTTGGAAACCAAGTTATGAGACTGGCTCACTTTTGCATTTTTGGTAGAGACAAGGTTTCACTGTGTTGCCAAGGCTGGTCTCGAACTCCTAGGCTCCAGCAATCCACCCACCTTGGCCTCCCAAAGTACTAAAAATACAGGCATGAGTCACTGCCCTTGGCCAATAATTTATTTACCTAAGAAATATTAGATACAACACTACATGTACTTTGATTTCTTTTCAATTGTGGTAAGAACACATGAGATCTACCTTCTTAACAAATGCTTCAAGTGTATAATACAGTATTGTTAACAATGAGCACAATGTTGCACAGCAGAGCTGTAGAACTTACTCATCTTTAGTAAGTAAAATTGTATACCCATTAGCTATTCCTTATGTTCTCCTCCCCTCACACCCTGAAAAATCACTACTTTACTCTGCTACTATAAATTTGACTATTTTAGATACCTCTTATAAGTGGAATGATGCAGTATATTTCCTTTTGTGACTTTCTTATTTCACTTAGCTTAATGTCCTCAAGGTTCATACATGCTGTATCATATGACAGGATTTCTTTCCTTTTCAAGGCTTAATAATATTCTACAATGAGAAACCATGTCATCCCTGTTAGTATGATTATCATAAACACAAAAGTATTGATGAAGAGGTAGAACAATTAGAACCCTTGTACACTATGAGAAATGCAAAATGGTGCAGCCACTATGAAAAACAGTATATGTTTCTCCAAAAATTAAAAATAGTACTACAATATGATCCCCTCATCTCACTTCTGAATATTTATCCAAAAGAATAGGAACCAGGATCTCAAATAGATATTTACACTCCCATGTTCACTGCAGCATTATTCATAAATAGTGAAGATGTGGAAACAAACTAAATGTTCATCGATGGATGAATGAAGAAACTATTTTGTAACTTAATAAGGATAGTTACTATGAATATTGGAAAGACATTTATATTTTTATAAACCATTTAAAAAGCAATTAAATTACATTTAACTCTAATTTTTATATACTCTTGAAACTGATGAATACTAAGTATATGTAAAATGCATGTTTTCTGAATAAATGCATGTATGTTGTCCTCAAAGCATTACTATTATTAAGATCTCTGTGTGATTTATGAATGAACCAGTGGAGTTACTCAGCCTTAAAGGAAGGGCTTTTAAATTTAATTTTATACCTGTTAAGTACAGTTATCATCCGCCTCAGACTTTAAACTTTTGTTCAATAGAAAAAAGTTGATCATTAAACAACTTAGGAAAGCTTATTTACGTAGGCTTTTTCCCAGCAGGTTTCTGTTGTCAAAGATCTAGTTCAACCATCTCATGAAACATAGTAGCAGAGGATATTTGCCTAATGGTACAAGCATTCAGGATTATTGAGAGGAATTCCTCTATAAATAAAAGTTTTTTAAAGATTAATGTTTGAAACAGGCTATAAATCCAGTTTCCAAATTCAGAAAGCAGTCAGGTTTTTTTAGATGTTGGACTCAAGGCATCTTTAGATGGTGGAGTGAGTGAGTGAGAATGGTAGTGGCAATCAGATAAATATCCCAGTTATTATTCTGAATGTTTTTTGTGATGGCCTAGACATCAGAGAGGATTTGAAACAATGATGATAACACTTAACTTTCTGTGAGAATATGATATTAAAGAATAAAGATAAAATGTTTTTTGGACATAACAAGGACTATGTCAAATATTATATCATTTCATAAATGAATAGTATTTTGTTTATATTATTAATAAACTAAATGGTAAACAACATAATCATAAAACTATAATGTGATTTACAACAGCTCTCCCTAAACTTCTAATTTAAATAGGAGCTTTATAACAGGATATCCTGACTTGTAAACTTTTTCCACAAATTGACATTTCTTAAGTAGCAGGAACATATTTCTACATCTCTATAAAGGTTTGCATATAAGTAAGGAATTTATAGTCTCCCATAAGAGTATCAGCCTATAAACTGCATGGAGCGTCACACTCCTGAACTACTGTTGTTCCTTCTCCATCGTTCCAGCAATGAGCATAGTCAGAGAAGAAAATATAGTCTCCACAAACTAAGGTCAAATTGTTAATTTTTCATTCAGCTCTTATTGACATAAATGGCATAGTAAATGCTTAGAACACTGACTGAAAATAAAAAGAACTGTTTAGTAAATTTAAAAAGTGTTGAGAGATTTACTAGAAGCCTGGTAAGAATAATTTTTCTTGAAGTGAATTTCAGAATAAAATATAAATCACTGGATCTTATTTAGAGTAGTTTATCACAGATGCCACGAGGTCCTTTTGTAAGATGACCTAACCTCAAGTTTCAGTGCCTGTTTTCTAATAGCATTACATAACCATTTCTGGGGTAGTATTTATTAGATAGCAATTCTCTGAAATAAACCTCCAGCTCTGTGTGCTTATTTACGGCATTTATAAGATTAAGGCGTGAGCTTAAATAAAGCAGGTTGGATCAGCACTTACAGACTTGTGCCCTCATGTCTCACGAAAGGATAAAGACAGGAAGATAAACATGGACTGGTTTACCAAGAGGACATCCTGACTCTTCATAAGTCACTTTGGAATTTTTCTTACCACTTGATGCCTAACACTTTGCCACCTGTAAACCAATGACTGTTAGGTTCCCAAGACAAGATTTGTCCAAAACTTGTAACCAGGAAAAGTATTGCATCCCATGGAAGGAGCTTAAAAAATATAGCGCTCTCTTCATCCAGAAAAACTAAGAATTATTTTAAAACTTTTATTTTAAAAGTGCTTACAGTGATCAGTACGTGAGGAATGTTTAGGGAGAAATTAACTATATATTTCTCTTATTTTTTTTTTTGGTAAAGAATTTCCCAAGTCAGCTTAATAATAAGAATCATAAGGGGCACCAATTTAAAATAAAAATAACTAATAAAAGTAATAAAGCACATATCTGACAACTTCTCCTTTATTCTAATTCATTAAACCTGGGGCTCACCAAAGAATCTATCTTTTTATGAAATAGTTTTAATAAGATTTTGAGAAATATAAGTAATAATTGAAAAGCCATTTAAAATGCCTCTTCACAGCATATATTTCAATACAGGTATTAATACAGTTTAAAAGAAGGAAACACAGCATCAAATCATGGGGGTAAAAATGTAAAGCAAATATAAGAGAAGAAAAATATATTTGAAAATATTGTAAAAAAATTCAGAATAAACGGCAAATATATATAGATTGTGTAATGCAACAAAAGAGAATTTATGATATAAAAATGATGTACATCACTTAGCATTTGTAGATGGTCTGGACTGTAGTCTGTCTTTCTGGTGCTGGCCTAAAGATCTAGAACTTATTTCTTTCCTATGTTTTAGTTCTGGTGATATTATTCACACCCAATTAATGCTCTCTTCACTCTTATTTTAAAAACCATCTAAGTGTATAGCACAGTCACAAATTTTAACCCACACAATAATTTCTATATCTAGAAAATTGTAATTGCTTTTTACCTACGTTGAGCTTTCTCAATGACAGCACGCACTCCAACATACACACATAATCTAATTTAAAACGTATTCCGATGCAATAATTTAAACTTTAATTTCTGTTTGTCCTAGAGAAAATTCTCAGTTCTCCGTGAAGAAGCATGATCCCTGCTTCTTTGTTCAAGAAGGTGCCTATATGTTTGAAAGAAAGAATGTGGAAAGTTCTGGGCATAATGACCTCCATCTTCTGGGATGCTATCTTTTTTCCATGTGAAAGCTATTTGTCCTCCAAATCCCTCTTGTCTAAAACATGAGCATATGGTGCTCTTTGCTCCCTGACTTAGTGTCCATCTCTTGTTCCTGCCAATCCTATGTTCCCTTTGGGGTCTGGGTACCATTTTGGCACAGCTCTGAAAGTCTGCTCTGCAGGCACATTATAGAAACTAGCTTTCTAAGGCAAACTCCTTAGGCACAGTGTCAGCAATATCTGGATCATGTCATTGGTACACAAGAAGCAAAGGCAATATTAAAGCCTCAAAAACTGTCCTCTGCTTGAGCATTAGCCCTGACAGATGTACTTTGATATGACCCAACCTCGATTTAGTATGGAATGGCCTGCAAAGCAAACTTTTCCTATTGTCTCTAACGTAAGAGTCCGACCCTCAGTCCACCCGCAATGTCAACCTCACTTACTGAAAGACTTCCTCATCAATGAGTCAAAGCCTAGAATAAGAAAAATCCAGATCTCATTGCTTTGCTTTCCTTCTTATAATCCTCTCTGCCTAAAAGTACGTTTTTTTAAATATATCTTATTTTGTATACATCTTTGTTATAGCCTTCACAGAACTGTCGCAGATGTTAAAAGTTTTATTCAGCACTTTGCAGGAGAACATTATGAGTTGGTCCTTTCTGTCTTGAACCTTGATTTGCTTAAAAGGAGGAAATGATAATCTGGAAAAATTATCTCTCTACCAAATCCCTGAATTTAAATGCTACTGTCTAAATCTATAATCCTATTGTTAAGTCGTTATTATCATAGTCTTACCTTGTAGTTTCTACCATAATCAATACTGATGTGGTTTGACTCTGTTTCCACACCCAAATCTGAACTTGAATTGTAATCTCCACGTATTGGGGGAGGAACCTGGTGGGAGGTGATCAGATCATGGGGACCATTTCCCCCATGCGGTTCTCATGATAGTGAGGGAGTTCTCACAAGATCTTGATGGCTTAAAAGTGGCAGTTTCCCCTGTGCCCTCTCTCACTCTCTTGCTGCCTTATGAGAAAGGTGCTTGCTTCCCCTTTGCCTTCTGCCATGATTGGAAGTTTCCTGAGGTCTCCCTAGTCATGCAGAACTGTGAGTCAATTAAACCTCTTTTGTTTATAAATTACCCAGTCTCAGGTATTATCTTACTAGCAGTGTGAAAACAGAATAACAAAAAAATCAATATTTCTACCATCACCTAAATATCTTTAGTGAACTAGTGTATACATTTTATGCTTACAGATGCAAAAAGAAAAAGCATATTAGTAATTTTTAAAAATGTTCTCAATAAAAAATTTATATTAATGTTTGACAAAAAACAATGTAAATTATACATGAAACCTGAGAAATACTCTAGCTCCTTCTTCAAGCTGCAATATTCTTCCGAAAGAAGTGCTTCCTTTAGAAACAATTACTTAAATAAACTACGTTTTTCACTACACGTTTTTTTTTCTTTTTGTTTTTTGTTGTTTTTTTTTTTGCAACCCAAGTGCAAAAATGCTTTTGGCTGCCGATTTTCAGTTATATTTTGTGTTCTCTGCTCCCATTCAAAACCTTCTCCATTCAGAGATAAAGAAAAGCTGGTTTTATTCTTTCACTGAATGTATCAGTTTCCTTTTCCTTTTAATTACTCCAAAAAGTCAACAATACTTCCACCTACCATCTCCCTTATTTGTTCCTAATGAAACCTCAAATGGCTCTCCCCAGTCCTTCAAATTCCACCTTTTTCTAGAATGTATCCATGTACCATTCAGTTACTTTTTTGGAGGTTTACCTATTTCTTTTTTATTCTCTAATGTCCTAGACAAGAAAAGGAATTTCCAAATTGAGAACATTCTGTATAATATGGTGAAAATAGACTAGTATCACTATTATCCTTGCTTCAGATTTCTAAAACTCAAAAGCATACTAAAATACTGTGTTTGAGAGGGTATAATTTGTAGTATTTACAGCTATTCTTAGAGGTAACCAAAAAATTGAAAAAAAATTATTTAAATTTAAAACTCACCTGAACAGACTACAAATGTTTGTGTGTGTGTGTGTATATATATATGCTATATACATATATATGTTGAGTTTTAAATGTTCGCTTAACCTTTATTTCTCCTTTATTCTTTGATAAACACAGCTCTGAATATTGAAAACACTTACAAAATAGTGAGGAAACAGCTATTTACTTATTATTCATCAGTCTTATAATTAGCTATTCCTACCTTGAATGCTTTTGGGATAATCCACATAACCGCAGATGTTTTGAACCATTTTACAGTAACATCATTTCTAGTAAAGAATGATCAAATTCTGCATTACAAGTTTAAAAGGACTGTTTTGTTTCGATTGAGAAAAAAAGGTGTGATCCTTTTAGTTTTAGTTATAAAAAAATAAAGATGTCATTACAAAATTTTAGAGTTACAGAGTAATAAAATAATTTAAATGTGCTATAACAACTGTCACCTATTTTTTCACATACTTAACTAAAGTTGGTTGCTTCTGAGAGATGACTTTTCTCTTTTATAGAGCTTAATTGAGTCCTTCATTTTTTGTTCTGGCCACATAATGTATTATTTACATTACCCTAAATCATTTTCTTTTCACTTTACAATTATTCCAAAGTCTTTTACTTTATAAGCTTTGCAAAGCAGGTTTAGGGTCTAAAAAGAAGACTATAGCAATTTCCCTTCAGGGATTTTGCATTGACTAAAAGAGAGCAATCAAACTTATCAGCTGAAAACAGTTTTTAGCTGCAAGCAAACAAACCAGTTCATTTACTGCATTTAGAGTCTTACTGGGGCAGTTCAACTCCACTGTGAAGAAACTACCACCACAGCATAATTAAAGAATCTGTAATTCTGACTGGAGTACTGTGCATCTTAACCAGGACCTCAGGTTAGGATGGCTAAGGCCCAAACAATATGGAACAAAAGAAATAGTATTTTATAACTGGTGATTTATGATAAACCTGAACTTTTAAAACAAGTCTGCATTGTAAAAAGCCAAAATCTTTCTATTTATAACACATTGTTATTGTAATATTTTGAAGGAATGCATTGGAATTACGCTCATATTTTAACTCATTACATATCCTGTAACAGGTAATAGGAATAACAGAAGTGCAGAGAGTTAAGTTCATTTCTCTGAAAACTTAGTAAATTTTCTTTAAAATATCATTTTCAATATAATTAAGAGAAATAAAAATAATTATGAACAAGGGCTTAAAGAACAAGCATGAAAGCCCTGGTAGCTACAGAGAAGAAATTACAAATATAAGAGGGAGTGGGGCAGAAAGATGAGAAAGCAAGGCATACTGCTCTACAATTATGCTTAAGGGGATACATACTAGATAAAGGAGTTCTTCAAAATATATAGCATCAACCTAAGAACAGAAAAAAATGAAAATCTAGTCTTTTTTTTCCTGCATAGAATAGACTTCTACTGTAAAGAGGAAGAAACTAGCTTCGCACAACCATATCATACTTCAAATAGGATTAAGTATGCTGATTCCACACCAAATGGTCACATCCAACACTGCTGCCAGAAGGGAAGAGAAACCATGTGCTAGTGTTTTCATCAAGGATCTCACAAAGTAATATTTCGAACAAAAAAATTAGATTATAAATTGGGACTACCTAGGATATATCTGAGACAAAACTGTGACTTCTTCAGTAGCTTTCTAAGACTAACATAGGCAAGTGAATTCATCTTTCTCATTTTCAATTTCTTCTTAGATAAACTGAGACAGTGGAATAAGTTGAATTACAGAGCACTTTGATGCTGTATCTTAAATATTTTCTTGCCTCCAAAATTCATGTGTTAAAAATTTAGTCACTAACCTACAGGCTTGGGCAATGAGCCTGTGACAGGTGTTTAGGTCATAAGGACTTCACCATCATGAATGGATTAATGACATTATAAAAAGGTATATTGGGAATGAGTCTTTTCTGCTTCTCTGCCATGTGCAGGCACAGAGTCCCTTTCTTGGCCCTTCTATCTTCTATGCGAAGAAGCAACAAGAAGGTCCTGGACAGATGATGGCAACTTGATCTTGAATTTTCCAGCCTCCAGACTTTGAAAAAATATATTTCTGTTCTTTATAAATTACCTAGTCTCAGATATTCTGTTACAGCATGCAAAATAGAGTAAGACATTTAAAATGAACCATGCCAGTGATTTCATACATCAGTAATTAGTGACTTTTCAATAAATAGTAGTTTGTTCATCTGTACTTCAATGGCAGCAAATAATATTTTTTAATGTAAGTGTGGTGTTGTCACAATTGAAAATATACAGATATGGTTGCTTAAAAGTTACATATCTCCTAAATACTAAAAACAAAAATAAATAAATAGCAATAGAACTCTAAATAGTTCCAAATTTGAGAGTTTAATCTTAAATAACACATAAACATTCCTTTATTCTTCAATAATTTAATTGACTTAGTCATTTGATTCTTTCAAGCAAAAATAATTAAAGGTTTATTTGCCACATTTTATCTTGTAAATCTGAAAATAAATCAGTACCACTCAATAATTGTTCACTAGTCACTGCCTTTTTGCTTTCATTGCCATGGTTTTGAACTTTAAAGTTATTGTTAAAATTTGTAAAAGTCTGTGATCAAGAAATATCACTTCCAGATGTCAATTAGAAACTATCCATTGAGGTTTCTCTATACGTCACAGTATGATTTCAGCCTTTTTCCTAGGGGAATTTATTTTTGAAGTGCCTGTGTTTCATTTTTACCATTTCCAGCCTTTTGTTTTGTTTTCTTCTTCTGGGTTTCAAAGTTTATTTTTGATATTTCCAATTAAGATTGAAGTTTGCTGTGGTTTTTTTTTTTTTTTTTTCTTTTTGGAACAATGCCATTTTCCTAACCCACAAAGCTGTTACTGTGAGTAGGCCTGCTCTTAGATAACTCCTCCGGTACAGCTCTGTTCATGATTAATTAGCATTTCTAAAGAAGTAAATGAGCATCTTGCTTTTCACATTCTTTGCAAATGTTTGACATATTGTGAATGTTTGATTTTGCTGTATTACTCTTAATATATGCTAATACATGCTTGCAATGGGATAAAATAGTATAGTGATTAGGCAAGTTTAAGAATCTCAGTGAGGTGATTAAATGCTTTTCTTCTTTAATAGTATGGTGACATAGTAGCTTGTCTATTATTGATAATGATACCATTAAAATAATCTTACAAATGGAAAATAAACTGATGGGTTTACTTTCTCTTCTCTTGGAAAGTATGAGTTTTGGAACTCCTCTATATTCTTAACCATTCTTAATCCAGGAAGGTATCCAGATATACCAAAATAAAATTGTTAGATAATTTATGTGCATTTGATTCAGCTTCAAGAAACACAGTTTTTCATTTATTAATTGCCTATCTCCAATTTCTAGAGGAAAATTACTTTTGAGTTTGAATATCAGCATTATATTTTTACAGATATTGTCAAAGTTACATAAGAATACACAGATACCAAGTTAAAAGGTAAGAAGCAACCTATAAAATTAAATTCAGCTGATCTTTGACAAAGGAGCAAAGCCATGCAATGGAAAAAAGATAGTCACAAATTAAAAAAAAAAAAAAATCAATCTAGACACAGACCTTAGAACCTTCACAAAAATTAACTCAAGATAAATCATAGACCTAAGTGTAGAATGCAAAAAGTACAGTATAAAACTCTTAGAAGGCCAAGCATTGTGGTTCATGTCTGTAATCCTACATTTTTCTGGTCCATGATCCCTTCAAGGATCATGGGAGATGGGAGGTTAAGGCAGAAGGATTAAGAAAAAAAAAATTATTAAATAGAAGAAAATCTACATAACCTTGTTTTTTTTTTTTCTTTTTTTAGGTTGTTTTTTTTTTTTTTTTTTAAGCATCTCACTCTGTCACCCACACTTCTGTACAGTAACACAATCCCAGCTCACTGCAGCCTGGACCTCCAGGGCTCAAGTGATCCTCCCACCTCAGCGTCACAATTACCTGGGACTACTGGCATGCACCACCACACATGACTAACATTTTTCTTTTTTTGTAGATATGGGTGGTCTCCTTATGTTGTCCAGGATGAGCTCCTGAACTCAAGTGATGCTTCTGCCTGAGGCCTTCCAAGTGCTGGGATTGCAGGAGGGAGCCACCACACCCGGCCTGACCTTGGTTTTGCCCATGAATTTTTAGATACAACACCAAAGGCATGATCCATGAAATAAATAATTGATAACTAGAACTTCATCAACATTAAAAAAAAAAAAAAAAAAAAAAAAAAAAAAAAAAAAAAACCTGCTCTGTGAAAAACACCATCTAGAAAATGCAAAGACAAACCAAAGACTGGAAGAAACTATTTGCAATAGACACATCTGATAAAGGACTGCTATCCAAAATGCAAAAAGAAAACTTGAAACTCAACAATAAGCAAACAACTTCATTTAAAAATGGGCAAAAGATGTATAGACATTTAACTGAAGAAGACATACAGATGGCAAATAAGTGTATTAAAAATGCTCAATATCCTGTTATTAAAGAATTGCAATATAAAACAGTAAGATACCACTACACACAACGAGGTACCATTTGAACTAAAGGGATGTCCAAAACAAAAAATACTCAACACCACATTCTGGCAAAGATGTGGAGCAACAGAAACAAACTCTCGTTCCAGGTGAGAATGCAAAATAGTACAGTCACTCTGAAAGACAAATTGGATTTTTTTTAACAAAACTAAATATATTTTTAATATGCAGAATTACATTCCTTGACATTTATCCAAAAGAAAAAAATTCTTGTATCCACATAAAAACCTGGACAAGGATGTTTATAGCAGACTTTTTCATGATTGCCAAACTTGAAAGCAAACCAAGACATATTTTAGCAGATGAATAGACAGTTAAACCTTGCTACATCCAGACAAAGGAATGTTATTCAGAGCTAAAAAGAAATGAGCTATCAATTCATAAAAAGACATGATGGAACCGTAAATATGTATTACTAAGCGAATTAACTAAATCTGAAAAGGCTACCCCTTGCATGATTTCAACTAAATGACATTCTGGAAAAGGCAAAACTATAAAGGCAGTAAAAAGACCAGTGGTTGCTAGGGTTTGGGAGGAAGAAATGAAAAGAATATTAGGGCAGTGAAAGTATTCTGTATGATACTAAAATGGTAGACAACTGTATTACACCTTTGCCGAAACCCATATAATATACAACACTAAGACTGAACCTAATGTAAACTATGGACTTTTAGTGATACTGATATATCAATACAGGTTCATTAATTGTAAGAAATACACCATTTTGGTGGGGGAGGTCTATAGTGAGGGAGACTGCATACTGGGGTGCAGGTGGCCAGAGAGTATATGAGAACTCCTTATACTTTCTACTCAATCTTGCTGTGAACCTAAAGTATCTATAAAAATAAATTCTATTTTAAAAAGCAGAAAATATTAGAACTTAAAATATCTGTAAGTTACTCCTCACATTTAAAGGAGAGGAAGTGGAATGTAAAGTGCTAGGTGACTTGCTCAAGGATGAACAAGTAAATAAAGACAAATTATTGTATAGAAACTTGACTATTTACTGTCCTCAAAGTCCCTGCTCACCACTAATACCGGACAGACATGTTGTTAAATATCTTTTAAATAGTGTCTGAATTATGTTGACCTTTTAGGCCAATGTCTCCATGGTTCTAGTATACTTCCAAAGATAATACTATCCAACATTGATTTCTGGTGTTCTTGATCACTATAATGTTTACACTGGGTATCATACAACCTAGGAAACAAATTTAATTCAATTGTATGCTGTCTGTGATGCAGTCTTTTCATTCTTCAATAGCCCGATTGTAGTATAAACTCTTTTTAAAATAAGTAAGCTATTTTAAAAGTTGGTCGATGGCTTACATATACTAGATATGCTTTAGAACCTAATCTCATGCACTGAATCCTATGTGACTTAAGAAATATTTATATAATTTGGAAAATCTACAGAATGAGACTTTTACTAAAAGAAATTTATTGCTAAAGTTGAACATGGTCTGATAACATGATTTAGCATCCAACAAGAAAAATGTACTGCTTATTTAAAACCAGTGTTTGGATATTAAATGTCATAGTATTTAGTACTGTGTGCTAGGTATAAGACAGGAATAAAATTACCTTCTTTATTATAAATAATGCTTTCTTTGTATGAGATAAGCAAAATTGATATTTATTGCTTAGATAACACTTTCAAAAATGATGACATTTTTAAATCATTTATTCAATATTATTTCTAAAGAGATGGACAACCAAAAATACAAACATATATAAAAGAGCTATTAAGTTAATTCAATTTCTAAAGGCATCTTAATAATTCATATCTACACTTAACTCTTTACTTGAATTTGATTTTTATTGTCTCTGTTAAAATAACTAGAAAATTACTCTTTAGCTGAAGAAAATATAGAAAAGAAATATAAGTGAAGAAGAACATAAGTTTTTATTTGTCACCTTTTTATTTGGATTACACTGAGACTTACAGAAAAGGTAAAAAACAAAAACAAAAACAAAAAACCAGTAGCATACAGATTCCCAATGAGCCCTTAACTTGTTTAAACAAATGTAAACATCTTGCATAAATAGATTTTATGTAAGGAAAAACTATAATCAAACCAGGAAACATTGCTGTAGTACTAATAACTAATCCATAAACTTTACTCAAATTCCCAATTCATGTGCACTTTTCTGGTCCATGATTCCTTCAAGTATTCTGTATTAAATTTGTTGCCATGTTGCCTTAAATTCTGCTTATCTGTTTCCCACTTCATCCCTATCAGTCATATTGAAGACATTTCCTCAATTTGGGTTTGTCTGATGATTTATCATGCATTTGGGGCATGTCAATATATGTGTTTACATACATAAAATATAGTTTTGTGTATATCATCGTGTGTGTCCATTAACAGTGTTTATACTTAACTGCATACACATTTTATCCAATTCAAAATGTATCGTAGTTTGTGTTCTTAACAATGTATATTGAAAATCCTTCCTCTTCAGTAAAGTTCTTCATATATTTTCTATGGCATTCAAAAATTATATTAATTATTAAAGTCTGACAAATCAGAGAATTTGTCTTTTTAATGAAATACAACCAATATTCAATAATATATTTTCTTACTCATTGTGATGCATAAAACCAACTTTACTTTTACCTATTTGCTGATCATATCCCCAAGATTCCCAAGATATCTACAATTAAATACTTTCTCTTACCCTTGAGCATAACTCAAAAATGTTTTCATTGATGATTTGTTAAGGAGATATTCTATTTTTTCTAAATACACATACACACACGCACACACACACACACACACAAACACGTATGTCATGGGTCTAACACTTCTTTCACATCTCTTATTTTTATCTTTATTTGGGGTAAGTCTCCTGATTTTCTGCTTTAAAAAAATATGTTTAATGTCCATACCAAATGCACACCTGATAAAAAGCAGGGGAGTGATACTGAGTTTATGAAATGCCCTGCTTTGGTCAGACCACACAGACCAACTTAGGAACTCCAAGAGCCAGTGTTTGTTCTCTTTGACTTGTCCTCAAATCACAGCTGAGTTAATCAGTTTCTCTCCTGTAGCTTTGAAATGTGCAACAGAGAGACACAGAGATTAATTATTATCTTTGAGTCACATTAATTGAAGTGGCCCTCAAACTTTAATGTGCCTATGGATAACTAAAGGACTTGCTAAAATGCAGATTCAGGTCTAGGATACAGAGAGCAGTTCTGCCTTTGTTGTAAGCTCTTAAGCAGTGCTGAGGCTGCTTTTAGCTGAACCACATTGTTAACAGCAAGGATATATGTTAACCAGAAATTTGATGAAATTCTTTGCTGATACTCTTCAAGTGTCTAGGTTTTTCCCCTTCCTTTGGTTATTTTCTCTTCTAATTGCTCGAGACAGCTCACCATCTTTTCAATAAATTCATCTTTTTTTCTACTATACTTAAGTTTTACCTAAAGGTACAGTTCATTCATTTGTAATTCATTTAATTATATGGGCTCCTATAATTATTTTTTAGGAATACAAAAAGAGTATATCTAAAGAAAAATATATTTAAAAAACTAGTTTTAAAAAATGTGAAATATAAACCCAAATTCATTTTTCTTCACGTTAACCAGAGTCAACTCATTGTGATTAAAACAAAAAAATGTCAAAACCAAGAATACTAATGCCACTGTATGTGTTCATTTATGTCATAGGTATTCAGAATGAGTTTTATTTAAAAGAAAGAAATTACAACTCTGGCTTCCCCTGAAAGTACTTGTTCTGTTGTGGACAGTTAACAGTAATTTCTGAGTGTACATTAAATTAAGGTAAACCAATTTATTTCCCTTCCTACGTGATTTGTTGCACCCAGCCTCAGTTTCTCTAATACTTGTAGTCCTATTTACAACATGATGTCTCACAATGGTATCTGAGATTTTTGAGGCTTAAGTGAGTATCAAATAATCAAGTACAAAGGGCTAATATCCAGAACCTACAAAGAACTCAAACAAATTTACAAGAAAAAAACAAACCACCCCATCAAAAAGTGGGCAAAGGATATGAACAGACATTTCTCAAAAGAAGACATTCATACAGCCAACAGACACATGAAAAAATGCTCATCATCACTGGCCATCAGAGAAATGCAAATCAAAACCACAATGAGATACCATCTCACACCAGTTAGAATGGCGATCATTAAAAAGTCAGGAAACAACAGGTGCTGGAGAGGATGTGGAGAAATAGGAACACTTTTACACTGTTGGTGGGATTGTAAACTAGTTCAACCATTATGGAAAACAGTATGGCGATTCCTCAAGGATCTAGAACTAGATGTACCATATGACCCAGCCATCCCATTACTGGGTATATACCCAAAGGATTATAAATTATGTTGCTATAAAGACACATGCACACATATGTTTATTGCAGCACTATTCACAATAGCAAAGACTTGGAATCAACCCAAATGTCCATCAGTGACAGATTGGATTAAGAAAATGTGGCACATATACACCATGGAATACTATGCAGCCATCAAAAAGGATGAGTTTGTGTCCTTTGTAGAGACATGGATGCAGCTGGAAACCATCATTCTTAGCAAACTATCACAAGAACAGAAAACCAAACACCGCATGTTCTCACTCATAGGTGGGAACTGAACAATGAGATCACTTGGACTCAGAAAGGGGAACATCACACACCAGGGCCTATCATGGGGAGGGGGGCGGGGGGAGGGATTGCACTGGGAGTTATACCTGATGTAAATGATGAGTTGATGGGTGCAGCACACCAACATGGCACAAGTATACATATGTAACAAACCTGCACGTTATGCACATGTACCCTACAACTTAAAGTATAATAATAATAAATAAATTTAAAAAAAATAAAAAAATAAAAAAATAAAAAATAATCAAGTACAGTAGTAATTATAAAAAATCCATACAGCACTTTGGGAGGCCGAGGCAGGCGGATCACTTAAGGTCAGGAGTTCAAGGCCAGCCTGGCCAACATGGTGAAACCTCTCCTCTACTAAAAACATAAAAGTTAGCCAGGCATGGTGGTAGGCACCTGTTTCCCCAGCTATTCAGGAGACTGAGACAGGAGAATTGCTTGAACCTGGGAAGCGGAGGTTGTAGTGAGCCGAGATCACGCCACTGCACTCCAGCCTGGGCGACAGAGCAAGACGTCATCTCAAAACAAACAAACAAACAAACAAAAAATCCATACCATAAATCTCTATGTAGGAAAATGAAGAATATATAATGGATAACATTCTAATATGCATGTCAATGAGTCTTTCCCTTATCGCTTAAATTCAGGAGGAAATAATTTGGACACAATTTTTAATCTTATTCAGAAAAAAAAATCTGTAAAACACAATTTTTAGTTGTAAAATAACTTTTACACAATGGGGGGAAGTTCTTAAATATTGTAACAATATTAATAATAGCTCAAAGTACATAGAAAATACATATTTATGTTTATATATTTTAACATCTCTAGAATCTACATAACACAACAGAAATATCTTCTTATAATTTAAAGTGAAATGTAATGTTTACAGTATTTTTGCATTCTAATTCCTTGTTATGAGTATGCAAGAATTTAAAAAATGACTCTCAGAAGTGTCCATTTTTTTATCTGGATAACTGCCGCTTTTGCTATCAGGAAATCTTTCATCTTTCTGGCAAAATATTACAGTAACTTTGCTTAAGTACAATGCTACACAACTCTCTCCCTATACACGGTTTGGATGTAGTTGCCATAATTCCTAGCTAATTGGTGAGCTCTGATTGGCCTAAATCACGCAGAGTGACGTAAAAAGACTGGTTCAAGTGTGGCCTACTGATCTATTAGGGGCCTATGAGATCTGCACCCAGGACTGTTATTCCTCTGTTGAGTGAAGAGAAGAGTTCTTTTCGTTACTGACACTTAAGGAGCTTTTAAAAATAGG
The DNA here is from genome assembly GCF_037993035.2 of Macaca fascicularis. Taxonomy (NCBI): domain Eukaryota; kingdom Metazoa; phylum Chordata; class Mammalia; order Primates; family Cercopithecidae; genus Macaca; species Macaca fascicularis. Next base: position 72,578,678 of record NC_088391.1, on the reverse strand, counting down.
GATGTATGGGCCCCATGCCAGACACAGAATCTAAGGAGCTAGGTTTAGGTAGGAGCTTATTCTATATTCAACTGTATGTTATTTTTAAAAGCAACTTCAGTAAGTCTAATAAGCATTCTAGTTTCACTCACTCACTGATTCACGGTGTAGATTAACTCACAGCATCTTTCCATGATGTAAAACTTGAGTGTGAAAACAATGTAGACAAAGACAGAACCAAGACATAAAGGGAAATGGAGTCTTGACGACGAGATTTGAATCCATGTCTGAATTCAACATTACTACGAAAACTTTGCTGCTACTTTACAATCAATTCTTTCCTGATGTAAATGAGTTCAAGTTGGATTTTCTGTCGCTTTCAACAAATAGGCCAAATATATAAATAAAGAACATTTTAAGTACTTGATTTTATCACTGCTTTCTTAAGATACTTTATATTCATTTACAAATATGAATATAATAATTTTCAATAAGTAATGCTATAAAATAAAATCCAGAGTTACTATATACATACTTTTATGGTCCCATCAATTACCCCATACAATTGAAGTCATCATTGATCCCAAGAATTACAACTCATTTAGAGCCTAATTATATTTCTCTTCTAAGTCTCACAAAATAAATGATTTTGCATGTTCTGATATTAAATAAATAAAAAAGAGCGTAATATAAAAGGAAACAGGTTAAACTCATTTTGTTTGTTCTTCTAATTAATTTTGAGTTTCAAAGCCATATTACATTATCAAAATTTTAAATATATTTATGATAGACTCATAGCAACTATAAAGTCATCTTCATATGACAAGTATTTCTTCTATGCCATATATATTTCAACAAATCAAAGAGGCCTGCAACTATATGAACAGCTTTATCATACCTACTAATAATTAATCATGAGACTAAATAAGCACACGACTAAATTAATGCAATTCTAAAATTTACAAGGGGATTTTTCCTTTTGTCTCCCTCATGCATCATTCCATATTGTTGTTTCATGTCCAGAACACTTGTTTGTACCAAGAACACTAGGTAAACTGAGAAATATATGTATTTTTATGTAAATAAAAGGATAAAAATTATGCCATGCAAAGAACTTTTTTAGGCCCAATATATTGCTCTAATTTGTTCCCAAACCTGAGGTTAAATGGAAATTTTACCACCTTATTTACAATGCAATTATTTTATCTTTAAAACATAATTCTGTCATTTTTTAATTGATTCATAATTTGTAACAATGATTAGTATATATCTATGATACCTAATCATTATAGAGCTGTTTATGGTTATCACAAATGCTAAAAAAATGATAAATGTTATTCTTGCTCTGTTTCAGTTATTCATTCCTACATTTGAAAAAGTTATACTAGTTTGTAGTTTAGGACAACAAGTTATTATTTTTCATGTTTCTGTAGGTCAGAAATTTAAGCAGTGGTGGGTTGGGCAGTTCTGTTCAACCTGACGTCAGTTAGAGCTTATTCTATATTCAACTGTATTCAAGTGGTATTCAACTGGTGACTGAAATGAGCTAGTCTAGAAATATGCAAAACATACACATTCCTCATGTCACTAATCCATCCAAAAACAGTATTAGCAAAAAGCCAAGAATTACATCATGCAAATTAAGTCCAGGTACAGAAACGCCTCCCTAGGGAAAATTACTCAGTTGTAGCTTCTCAGTTTAGCTCTTCTTGTTCCAGAGCTAAAAACACAAATTACTTGAAGTTTCTGTAAATCTAACTATCTGTGTAAAAAAAGAAATTATTTTTCTCCCTTACCCTACCACATAACATATAATAATGAAGCAGAAACGAGAAAAAAAAATCACAGAAATTCCAAAAAAGAGGTGAATGGAAGCACATAGCAGTCAATGGTTCACACCTGTTTTGAAATCCAATTATGCATATATCGTTAGCAATTTCTACATCCAGAGCAGGGAACAGTTTTCAATTAATGCCCCATTTTCTCTCTGGAAATGCACTTCCACAGCCATTAGCACTACTTTCTGGGAGTTGGTTTCTGCTCTTGGAGTTCACTCTTAACGTTTTAATGAAACACAGTCTATGTTTACAACTATCTTTCTCAGCTAGTTTCTGCCCTTAAAAGACAGAAGGCCCAGATTCCTCTTTGTTTTTCAGTTAACTCTTTCGCTTTTATTCTAAGCTGTTGATTCTTGGGTATGAAATATTTCCTCCAAATTTTGCTTAAAGCTGAACAGCTCTGTCTTTTATTAATCTCTCTTGCAATATCTTATCATAAATGTGATATATAAACCAATTGGCACTTTGAACATTATGCCTTGAAATATATTTAGTAGTTCTCAAATTCAATAGGTGTATTTTCTATTATCCATGTAATGCAGTCAGCTGTCCTACTGGTTTTTCCATCAGAATATAATGTGCCTACTTTTCTTCAGTCTCCAATAGCAATAGCTTCATTGAATTTACAGTTTCCACTAACAATCTTCTCACTGTCTTCCTAGACTTTTCTTACTGCTTGATGCCAGAGCCAGTGCCACATGTATTAGGTCTTTATTAGAGCAACAACCACTTTCAAAGGCAGTGGAAACAAATTCACCTCTTAGAACTGGTATGTACATAGAGATAGAGAAAAAAGTTAAAGGCTGTCTTTCTGAACTACCACATGATCTACCGTAATTGATTATGGTGGTTACAGAACTTCACCCTTCTACATAGTGCCAATTTCAGACTACTACATGATCTACGTCTGTATCAATTTCAGACCACTACATGATCTATATCTTTACATATCTACAGATAGCCATAGATCATGTAGTACTCTGAAACAGGCACTATGTAGAAGAGTTCTACAATTGAAAGCTAAAAACCAAATATTTGAAAAGTCATTAGTGTTTGGAATGGGAATGCAAGGATAATTTAGGCTTTCTTTCCAATATGGTTTTATATATTTTAATATACTGGATGTTATATGTATATATTTATATGTACAAACATAGATATATATATTATGGCATGAATAAACAATAATATTTAATAACTATTTTCTATTTCTTTTTATTGTAGAATTCTGAAGGCTATGGTGCTCGAATAGATGAAAGTAGTTGTTTAGGTTGTGAAAATGAATATCTTCCTTTTAAAATTTTGGCAATTGTATTGGGATATCTATATCAGTCTCACATACACTAATTAGCATGATACATATTTCAAAGCCAAAATAATGATTGAGAAGCAATACGGTGCAGCAATGAAGACAGACCTAATTATTGTGAATTCCACTTTCTCAATTTCCTACTGCTGTTGCATTAATCAGCTTGTCAGTGCTATAATAACACCTTATAATTTTTTTAAATGAAGCAAAATGCTTGATAATTTAGCTATTGAATAAAATAAGATATTTTTACTGAAAATGGGGAAAGCACCAAATCACTACAATCTATAGTATCACCTCTGAGAAGTAAGCAGATTTTAATTCTCTATGAGGTCACATTTCACAAAAATACATCGAAGTATTTTACATAAATATTGGTTTAAATATGAAAAAGGAAGTGCTTGTATTCATAGCATATTGTTAATGACATTTCAAAATATATCTAATATTTTATAGAGTATTTAATAGTATGTATTTTAAAATATTTTTCAAAGTACAAATGTGCTTTCTCATAAACAGATGTTGACAACACTTTAAACCAAAATTTGTCAAAATTTGAGTATATATTTTTCCAATGCAGAGATTGAAAAAATGAATCTAATATTTTCATTTCTGCCCTCAAACAACTTATTAAAAAGGTCAAAACAGAAGCTATCTGTTGGAGTTTCACCGCTTTTGAAAATTTACCATGATTTTTCAGCGCATCTAATCTTAATGGGAAGTGACAGCATGGCAACAGAAGTAATTTCAACATATTTTCGTGGTATCAGTGGCACACACTATTACTTGTGATCCCTACGAGTTATATTTGGCTGAATTTCCCTTGACATTTTATAAGCCATTTTTTTCTTGATATAATCATTGTACTTAAAAAAAAAAAAAAAAAACTCATATTATCTCAAAGCTTTTATGCACTACCTAAAGACCCAACTAAACTGCCAGAAGTTACAACTTCTCCTTTGAAAATTTTTAATAAATCTGCTAGCTTATTATCTAGTCCAATCAGCAAAATTTTGGACTGTAATATATCCCGTCAGTATTTGAAATGAATAAATCAAGAGCTAAAATTCCAGCACTCTAAGAAACAATATAGAATCAAAGTATATTAAATAATAAATCTAAAACTTACTTTAGATAGTCTGAATTTTCATTTTTGTGTTTTTCTTCTCAATTTGTATTTTATGACAGAGCTCCAACTAACTTTAATTCCCATGATAATGTTCCATGTTATTAAGTCTATGTGATTTGAAAGAAGTTAGTCAGAACCAAGTATTTGGTTTGGTATATTTAGCTGCAATTTCATGAGTGGAATTTTACTAACATAAATTGGATTAGTTTTCATTATTAATAAGTGCACACTACAGTTTCTATTTTATAATATATATATATATACACTAAATTTTCAAGATCAAAAAAACATAGATCCATGAAACAAAGGTAACACAAGAAACCCCAAACTCATGGTAATAGTTTAATTGGCACTCCCTTAAAGTAGGTATTGTATTTTATTGAATGGATTAATCCATTTTTCAGATAATACAGCTTGTGCTTAGAGATCAAAAATACGACAGGAAGTATTTCTGAAGAAAGAAATCCAGAAAAAAATGGGAGAATGCATAACAATTATTTGGAGTAAATATATTTAATCAATCCAATTGCTTCAAAATTATACTCTGGATCAAATTTGTTTGAACATATCTTGTGAATAACACTAAATTTGACTAATGCCATTTTGAAACCAATTTGTGCAAGGCAGTATGCTAGAAAAGCATATTAATTCAATCAACTCTACATAGCACCCAAGGTAAAAATTATCATCCTCTTTTGGTAGATGAGAAAGCTGAGGTTTAAGCTGGCAGATAAGAAATTCAAGTTTAAAAATTTCTGTTCAGGATTTATTGAGTAACATTAGATTCAATCTTTTCAGTAAGTCTTTTTAATAAAGTGAGATACAAAAAAAAAGGAAGAAATCGAATTCTCTATAAGTTGATGCCCTAGCTTTCCACTTTCAGGTTGATGGCTAGTAATTTTCCCTACCGGATATTCTCTAATTGATTCATGTAAAATTTAGTTATTAAAGTGAAATGCAGAGACCACATAAAATCTTCCAAATACATATTTTATAGCAGCTTTAATTCAAAATTGCAAATACTTGTAAGCAAACAAAATGACCTTCATTAGGTGAATAGATAAATAAACCATGGTACCTCCTGACAAAGGTATTTCCTTTTATTCTGAGCTAAAAAATGAGTTATCAAGTCATAAAAAGACATGGAGGAACCATAAATGGATATCACTAAGTGAGTAAGGACAATTTGAAAAGGCTATATACTATAAAACTGCAACTATATGACATTCCGGAAAAGTCAAAACTAGAAATCCAGTAAAAGAATCAGTGGTTACCAAGGGCTTAAGCCAAGAGAGTGGGATGAATAGGTGGAAAGCAGGATTTTTAGGTTAGTGAAAATACCTGTAGGATACTAAAATGATAGATACAAGTCATTACACATTTGTCAAAACCCACAGAATGTGCAACACCAAGAACGAATCCTAATGTAAACTATGGACTCTGGGTGATAATGACGTGCCAATGTTGGTTCATAAATTATGACACATGTACCACTCTCGTCGGGGAGGCTATTCCTGTGCGGAAAAGGAGGTTTATGAAATAGCTGTAACTTTCCATTCAGTTTTTCTGTGAGCCACGAATCATTCTAAAAAAATAAATCTATAAGAAAATGAAATGCAGAAACAGAAGTCTCTGGTAATAATACAAAAACCTGTCCCTCTCTTTCAAAAATTAAAACCTGGAAGTAGGTATTCAAAAATGAGCTTAGTAAGTGTTTTACACTTTTGGTAGCTTTCAATGTGAATTGAAAGAACAATTGCAGCACAACTATTTTGAATGATGATGCTTATCTTGACTTCTATTTTTTTTTTTTTTTTTTTTTTTGAGACAGAGTCTGGCTCTGTCACCCAGGCTGGAGTACAGTGGCCAGATCTCAGTTAACTGCAAAGCTCTGCCTCCCAGGTTCACGCCATTCTCCTGCCTCAGCCTCATGAGTAGCTGGGACTACAGGCGCCCGCCACCACATCCAGCTAATTTTTTTGTATTTTTAGTAGATATGGGGTTTCACCGTGTTAGCCAGGATGGTCTCGATCTCCTGACCTCATGATCTGCCTGTCTCGGCCTCCCAAAGTGCTGGGATTACAGGCGTGAGCCACTGCACCCCGCCGACTTCTAATAGTTTTTTTATTGGTAAACCAAGCACAGAATAAAAAACAACTTATGTTTTGACTTTCAATATGTAAAATGAGTGTCTAAGCCACGGAATACTGGAAACCCTTCAGAAAAATCTATCCTTTATAGGAGTTAACATTTCTCTCCTGAAATTCAATTATGTTCTTTACTTGTCTATTTTTTAAATGCAGTCAGCTTCATAAGAAATTGGCACTTACAGTTCTATAGTTTTTTATATATCACTTCAAGAAATTCCAATTAAAGTTGTTAAAATTTACATATTAATATTTGTCAGAGACAAAACAGAGATGCTAAGCTATTTGCATTATTGTTTGTAAAATCCCCACCTCTCCCAATCTTGCCTTCATACATGAAAAAGTACCATTATCATTTTCAAACAGTATATCATTTGATTACAATATGCATGACAATGTGAGTTCACCTAGTCCAGGGCCACAGGGACACCATGGTATAGCAGAAGGGCTCCATCTCCTGGCCGAAGACCAGAGTCTCAGACTGAAAATTTACGTGTGTTTATTACAATTAGGTCAGGTACTGAGGCTACATAACTTTTTGTCCTAAAACATTGACATTCCTCCTTGCTGTTTTTAATTTCACATATGCAAGTACACAAAGCATATTTCTGAGAGATTAATTATTAAAACCTAGGTAGTAATTGCAATCAAAGCAATGTTTTCACATTTAGATTATCTTCGGTTGATAAACTGTTTTGACTCCAAACCCCAATGATTTAGTCACTAATGAGGATTGTTTTCTCTCTTGAGGGCTGTAAGCTTAAGTATGTCTTCATGTAGCTGATTTTTTTCCCTCTGTCTTAAAGCTCATTAATTAGAAGCTAACTTCCCCCAGTTGTAGCTTTTTAATGTGCTGCTTTAGAAGAGCTTTCACTGCTTAGCATTAAAATGTCACTGAATCCAAACAGCTCTTACATTCTCTCAAAGAAAGCATTTTATACCAAGTGCAATATTACAGTTAGCAAAGAACTAAAAGAATAAATTTGTGTTTTTGAATGCATATGCAGCTTTCTTTCTTTTTCTTTTTTCTAATTCCATTGAAGACATGTAGAAACTATTTTTGCAATTCAGGATTTTTCTGCATAGCATAACCCTAGACCCAAGATGGTATGCCCTGGGCAAGGTGCACCCTAAATTACCAGCAATTACAGAGTTATGTTATACGATTTCCATAACAGTTAACTTAAGCCCGTCAACAGCTCCCAATGAGTGCTTCTCATCACCATCCATCATAATCTAATTTCCTTTTTAAAGTTTATCTTAAACATGCTATTTTTAGACCTTGGGCATGTGCATACAATCCTTTGTTTATGCTCACAGTCAGATGCTATTGATATCCTTTGTTCCCCCCATGTTTTATTTCACTCTCATTTTTCACCCCCATCTCTGTTTCCGCGTCATAGGCAACAATTTAAAATGTGTTTGATGTGTGTTATTTTACTCTTGTTTTCATTTTAAAAATGTAGTGTAGTTTTCTGTCCATATATTTTAAATGTTTCTAACTATATTATTTTTAAAACTACATTCTTGTTGCTATGTGTACACTTCATTATTTCATTCCCTGCAAAATCATCCTTCACATTTGGCTTTTATATTTGACAGTATTGGATATAATTATTATCTCCTACTCCCTGCAGTCACACACATACTCACACACCCGTCTGTGATAAATGTTCATAAATATAATCTCTTATGGAGCACTATGAAAATTTCTCTGTGGTTCATATCCAAGAGTGAGTGGGGTTGGTTCTTATGGTTAGAGCTTTATCAATTTGAATAAGCCTTGCTCTCCAGAATGCCCGGACCAGTCTATATTCACATGAATAGTACACTGGGCTCATATCTACAACACTAATTATCATCCAGTTTTATAATTTGCTAAACTGTCTTAAAATATGTATCTTTCTTTCTTGTTTTGTTTTGTTTTAGACAGTGTCTTGCCCTGTTGCCCAGTCTGGAACAGCGGCATAATCACAGATCACTACAGCCTTGAACTCCCCAGCTCAAGCAATTCTCCCACCTCAGCTTCCCAAGTAGCTGGGACCACAGGTGTGCACCACCATGCCTGGCTTTGTTTTTGTTTTTGTTTTTGCTTCTGTTTTTGTTTTTGTAGAGATGATGTCTTCCTATGTTGCCCAAGCTGGTCTTGAACTCCAAGGCTCAAGAGATCCTTCTGCCTCAGCTTTGCAAAATGCTGGGATTACAGGCATGAGCAACCATGCCCAGCCAAAATACATATTTCTAATTATAAAACAGCTCTTCATACCTATCCAGTGAATTGGATTTCTTCTCAAGTTACTTGATTACACCTTTTGTTTACTTATTGAATAAGCTGTTGGTTTGTAGGACTCTCTTGTGTTTTCTTGATTTTAATCTTTTAACATTATTAGACATTTTGCATATTTTCTTCCAACAGAGCATCTTTGTTATATTTGCTCCAGGTATCGTCCTTTTAACTGAATTGTTTTTATTTTAATGTATTAAACATTCCAATTTACTATGATGTAGCTTTCCTTAAAAAGACTTAAGTATACTTTAATATGTTTCTCTGTGAGGATCCAGATTTTATATAAACAATGAGGCATCATGCAGTTAAATTTCTCAAAGAACAAGTTGTAAGTAGAAATCTATATTTATTAGAGGGTCTTGGACTAGAGCAGGTAGCCAGCATTCACCTGCTTTTATTTGTTTGTTTTGTTTTGTTTTTAAGACAGGGTCTTGCTCTGTTGCCCAGGCTGGAGTGCAGTCATGCTACTACATCTCATTGCAACCTCAAAATCTCGCGCTCAAGTAATCCTACCACCTCTCAGCCTCCCAAGTAGCTGGAACTACAGGTATGCACCACCACACCTGGCTAATTTTTGTATTTTTTGTAGAGATGGAATTTCACCATGTTGCCCAGGCTGATTCCAAATTCCTGGGCTCAGGCCATCTCCCTTCCTTGGCCTCTCAAAGTGCTGAGATTATTGGTATGAGTCAATGTGGCCAGACTTGACTATTTATTTATTTGTTATAAAATATATCATTAGTTTATTAAGAACCCCTTGCTAGCCTACAGAATTTTTTAGAAGAGTTGAGGCAAGTATTAATTTTGAAACTGCAAACTGAGAGCAAGTTTAAAATAATACAAATTAACATGAAAATCCATAATACCCAAAAATTCTGTATCATTTTTAAACCAGAAAATTAAATGCTCCAGCTGGTTACTAACAGTGTACAATTTCCTAAGTTAAAAAAAAAAAGCCTTAACGTAAGTGTCAAAATTATAGAACATTACAATATCCATGCAACTACTTCTAACCTTATCTTTCAATAAAACTGATGATTTGAGTGTATACATGTTTAAGATGGAAGTTCCCACCTAATATAAATTTGAGATAATTTTGAGAAGAATTTGATGACAGGTGGAAGAGCATATTTGTATTTTAAAAGTCTAAAACAAAATTATAGATGGTATGGGAAAGTTATGTGTTACTCATCAGTGAGAACAAAAGAAGCATATTTGTTAGACCGTTTTACATGTTGCCACTCCAAGTTGTTTAGACTGTTTTAGATGGTGAGCTGAAAACTATTAAAGATTGTAGCAGCATTTGAACCCAAAAATGTGAGAATTAGTCTGTCAGCCAGTAGAAAAAGGTTTACATGGACCACTTAAAAACAGCATGGCAAGATAAATATATACATAAATAAATAAGAGTTATCTTCTTATCAATTTTTTTATTAAAAGTATGACATGCCAGGGGAATTTTTAGATAATAGGGAAACAGAATTTTATGAACACATATAATTCTTATCACAAAAAAATGTATCTTCTTCTACTTTGGAAGAAATAGGCAATAGATACATAGTCATATGCTAGTCACCTAGTCACAATTTTTGCAAAACGAAATGAGGGTATATACCACAAAGACCTTAGAAAACTTTCACTGATAAAATATAGTCCTAAACCAGTTGAAACCACCACCTTTGTTTCTGAAATCCACAACTATATAAAAGTCTATTTGTTAATTTTTGATAGCTAGTTAATATGTGAAGCAATTTCTTCTTTGCCTTAGATTCTGTTCAAAACTTGATAAGAAGAAAAAAAACTTGACAGAAATAAAGGATGGGGTTCAGAGTCAGACTGTTCAATGACTGAAAATTAGCAAGACTTGGATCCTTACCAAGTCCAAAGACTTTATCTTACTAATTCAGCAGCCACATTTGCAATATAGACATCTCAGTTGGTCCACTTGATATTAATCCAAAATTGCTGGTATCTCAGACAGATATTTTCTCGATCTACAGTGAAAAGGCTAATAAATTGAGAATTAATTTATAGCCTTAATATCTTTAACTTTCACTGATTCAATGGTAGATCTTATCACTGTTTAAGGAAAGCTCAAATCAAAACACAACCACCAAAGTCAGTGAAAACAAGTTTTGACAAAAAGAATATCTTTAACTCTGATGCCTCTTGCTGAACTAGATGAATTATCCAATACAAAATTGTCACATATTTCTGAGCTTTATTTATTCAATGATTCCAGTGTGATAGAACAAGTTTGCTTTTATTGTATGACCACAGTAAATTGTTTAATTGATCATATTTCCCTTCTTTGCATTAGCTGCTATACAGAACACACTCAAATTCGCAGCCTAATTCAAGGAAGAGTAAATAGAAGAAAGAAAAGCAAATTACAGCATATTTTTCTGTACTAATCTCAAATTAGCCTTGTTTTTTATTTTCTAATTTTGCAAAACATGTCTCAATTTTCAAAATAATGTATAATGCAATCATCTATTTATTTTTTTAAAATAGTTCTGGAAAGAGTACCAGATGAAGAAGTAAAGAAAGACGGGTTGAAATTGTGGTATTAAATGATATTTAAGGTCAGCCTTAAGAATGATCTGTAAAATTATTTTAGAAGATTTTTTCCTGGGGTGAAATTTCCTATGAAAAGGCTGTATTAAATATGTCTATAATTTTTCTGCCAGAGTAGCTGATTTAATTGAGGTCTCATTTTAAAAGTAATTGATGGTACAAATGTATTTTCCTTTATCCCTATTCTTATTTGACTAATTAGCACAGTTTTTAGTTTTCACACTAATTAAAAACAGTTCGTATTAAGAGCCAAAAAATGAATATAGATGAAATTCTTTTTTCTCAGACTATAAAGAAATTTTAATATGAATAAAAATATGCAAAAGTTAGTGATTTCTTCAATATTATGCTTATAACAGAACAAATGTTTCTATTGTTTACTTTGTAGTGTTACCACCAACAGCCTTATCAGATAAGCTGATTTATCACATTTCTGTCTCTTAATCCCTCAAATCTAATTTAGGAGCTATCAGTATTTGAGTTAATTTTAGAAAGGATACATAAAGCCGATTTCAGTTTTTCCTATAAGACAAAACTTTTTCTAAGAGATGAGGCAATTAAATTAATTCCCAACTGAAATCATTTTTCTGAGTCTTCTTAAAACCTTGAGAATGTGTTATGCTAAGTTTGGTGGGTTTTTTTAGCTTGGCATTGATCATTATCATGAAATAGAATGTGAATCTCATCAACACAAGTAATTGAAGAGACTGTAGTTGGTAAATAAATGAAGAAATTACTTAGGCTGATTTGCAAAATGATCATTATTTGGCTCTCTTGGATATTTTATAAATAAATGGCTAGGTTTCTGACTTTTTTTGAGAGGTCTTCTTTAGATGTCTGATTTTATGTAAAAATGCCTGTAAGCTAGGAGGTTTGGGCAGTTCACAAAAGGGGCCAAAGATTTCTTTGTGATAAAAGAAAACCCATCATTTTTCTTAATGCTACATATTCCCTTTTAATTCTGCTTCTAGTATACATAATAGCATAAGAGGATCTACCCTTAACCTCCTGCTTTAAAAAAAATTGGTCTTGGCCAGGCACGGTGGCTCATGCCTATAATCTCAGCACTTTGGGAGGCCGAGGCAGGTGGATCGCCTGAGGTCAGGAGTTCGAGACCAGCCTGACCAACATGGAGAAACTCTGTCTCCACTAAAAATACAAAATTAGCCAGGCATGGTGGTGCATGTCTGTAATCCCAGCTTCTCAAGAGGCTGAGGCAAGAGAATCGCTTGAACCCAGGAGGCAGAGGTTGCAGGGAGCCAAGATCGTGCCACTGCACTCCAGCCTGGGTAACAACAACAAAAAAGATTGGTCTCTTTCTTTTTTTAACCTTTCTATCATGATCTGACATATTTAGTATCTTGTCTTTAACACATTAACAGTTTAGGTTGAATCACTTCTGAAGTTTACAGGATACGTACAATGTTCTAAAGCACTGGTATACCAAAATTTTCACACTTGTTATGAGAGTGATATTACTATTAGCCACATTTTTTAGGTGAGGAAACTGAAGCACAGAGAGTTTGAATTGTGAACATGCCAAAAGGTGACAGAGATTTGGTTCCAGTCTACAGGAGGGATACCCTATTTTATCATCTCTCTTTGATTTCTAGCCCCCGCAGATACCCTGCCATTTTGGTCATTCACTCTACAATCTGTAGCCTGAAGACAAGTACTGCAGAGCCTCCTCCCTTAAACCTGCTTCCATGAGCGTTGGATTCTCTATCCTATTTCTTATTTATCTTAAAGAATGATTAAGAACTTTTAGTGAAATCAAATGAGAAAAAGCACAAAAGTTCCTAACTCTGCCAGCTTCCTTTTCAAAATTGATAGATATGAAATTATGGCACATGCAGAGAGGCTGTTTCAAATCAAACCTAACTAAGTATATATGAGATGCATACCAGAGATAGAAAATGAGCAAGCCTCTATCTGAAGATGTAAAAAGGTAAAAGCAATTTGTTTAAAATTACTAAAACTTTCAGTGGGTTAGCCAGACTATTTCATTTTCTGTTTACGTGAATTTCACCCACATACTTCTTTGTTCTGTTCTTTATCCATCATACTAAAGTCATTCTCTTTCTGACTGTACTCAGGTGTATTTGTCAAAGTGGACTTGGATAACTTTGAAATTACTGGTATAAAGATTTTGCTTTGCTGTGACTAAAAGAATAACAGAAACTAGGCAACCTTCTTTTTGGTTCTACATGAAGTAATTTAAAATATCCCCAAAAGTAACACTATTAAAAGGGAAACGATATTCAAGTAACATGCACGTAATTCTAGGCAGTTATTAGCCCCTAGAGGACACAAACCATGGCTTCTGAATCTATTTATAAGTGGTGGTATCTTGCATAATACCCAGACCACTGTTGACCATTTAATAAATAGTTGTGGATTAGGTGAATTTAATAACCTTACAATACTTAGCTGTGATCATTGTTGCCCTAATTTAAACTCCAAACAGATATATTGCTAATGAGAATTTACACTGTGCAAAATTCAGATGGCTAGTGATGATGTGTAATTGTTATGAATCTTAGTTTGCATACTTGGTTGGGTACAACACACATTAAAAAACAAAACAAAACAAAAAACTCCACATTTTAAGGCCTCATCTAATGTTCTGTGGAAAACAAAACCTAAAAGAAACTTATGTGGTATTATTTCACTGAGAAGTACAATCCCACAGACACAGAAATGGGAGGGGGATGGAAAACAAAGTGTGGTCAGAAAGGATGGAGACCACACAGAAAAGAATGTATTAAGAAGCTGATTGTTCTTCATATCAAGCACAGCTGATCACTTGGCCTTCAATGATGTCTTCATTGAGACATTATTAACTGCTGCTTTGTAGAACAGTCCGTGGAGAGGAGGAGAAAAAGGAAATTCATCGTCTTGATTTTTCCTGTTATGCTAGTCTGTTTTCTCTCAGTTGGGAGTTTTAATGATAGTTAGGCCATGCTTCCCAAGTTGTGTCATTAAGGCAGTTTCTTTAGCCAAAAGCATAGATTTTCTCCAAGTTCAGAAATGATGGGAAGAACCAATAACATGGCGGTTTAGTTTATCAGTCTGGTGCTTGTCTCTGAGTCTGTGGGTCTTGAACTGTTGTGCCTCAGAGTTCTCAGAAGTCACACACAAATGGTCACCTATTACTTGTTGCATTAATTTACGAAATAGTGGCTATATGGTTCAGGACTCAGGAATTATTGTAGCAATACTAAAGATAGCAGTCTTAGGAGTAAGGAGGGAAGTGAAACAGGTAGGGAAGATGGCAGCGCTGAGAGAATCAAGAGAGACACATAAGATATGCCTAATACATGCAACTTAATTTTAGTTTGAGTCAGAATATTATGTATCTATTACTGAATAACTATTAGCTTAGAGGATGTCAGCAAAAGTGGTAGAGTATGCAGCTTCAGTGGCCCATCACTCCACAGAAACTTCAAAAAAATCAAGCAAAAAGGATCAGAATCAACTTTATCAGAACTCTGAAAAACAAAGGATTATGGCCAACAAGCAAATGCTTAATAAATAAAAAGGCAACATAAAAATGATAAGAAAGCTATGTGGCACTTTTATTTTCCCTCGTTCTTCTTCTTGACAGCTTGGTGATGGTCTTGAAGATGGCAGCCAATGTTCCCAGTGTAAACTCTGGTAGCTGGTTTCAGAGAGAGGAGAGGAGACCTCAAGGACAAATAATTGTATTTATCTGTTCTAACTGGCCTGGTGCTAGCCAAAAATTACTCAGGCATTTGTCTTCATTTCACCTAACATGAAATTTACTCAGGGTGGAAAAGCAGCAGGTATTCCTTTAAAACTTCTGAAGGCAAACAAACAACCCTCAGATCAAGGAGGAAAAGGTTATGGTTGAGATACACAACAGACCTCCTCAAGCCTCATAGGAAAATCTGGGGAGAGAGTTTCTTTGGAAAATTAGAACATTAAAAATACTTTTTGTATTCTGGGAAACTTAGGAAGCCACATACATACCCATGGCAAGAGGCAAGCTTAGAAAAACCTGAGAAGATCCCAAACTTTCAACTCTGTCTGATCTCTAAGACTTACTGAAGGACAAAGTGAAAGATAAGACACAGTTGAAAATGGACTGGCTAAGTATTGAAAAAGTGTGCAAACACCATGCCAATCTAGAAAGAAAAGGAGATATTTTTCTTTTACTTATTTATATTTTTAAATCATTCTCTTCTCTCTCTCATCTCTCCCTCTGGCATTTAAGGAAATCCTTGTCAAAATGTTAATTGATTATATGATAAGGAGCAGAGACTCTAGAGATCATGAAAATAACACAATTTTTTAGAAACGGTTTGGAAACGTCACTAAGCAAATAGCTACAGCCCACGACAGGCAAATCAAAAAACAAGGCTGAAGAGAAAAATCTGAATTTCAGAACCATATTGAAATATTCAGCATTGAAGTTATGAACAAAAAATATGAAGCATGCAAAGGAATAACAAAATATATTCCATTCAAAGAAGAAATTTAAAAAACTGTCCCTGTGGAAGCACAGACATTGTTAGTACTAGACAGAGTTTAAAGAGCTGAAGGAAAGCATGGACAAAGAGCTCAAAGAGATTAAAGAAACCAGGAGAGAAATATGTGAGCAAAGAAAAAATATAAAGATAAATTATTAAAAGGAACCAACAGAAAGACCAGTCTTGTTTCAATGAGAAGACTACGAAGGCTTGAAAAACCATATGTAAGGATTTATTTTAGAGGTAACTACCCAGTCACCACTTTTCTGAAAGATTAGAAATTAAGTCTTAGCAAATTTGAGGTTGCTTCCTCTTTCACCCAGGTTATGGCTAAATTTCATGGAACCAAGCTATACGGTGGATTTGGACCCTGATATGGTTGGGCTCTGTGTCCCCATCTAATCTTTTATGTAAGCCCCATATGTCAAGAGAGGGACCTGATGGGAAGTGACTGGGATCATGGTGATGGTTTCTTCCATGCTGTTCTTATAATAGTGAGCTCTCACAAGATCTGATGGTTTAAAAGTATTGCAATTACCCCCCTCCTGTCTCCTTGTAAGACATGCTTACTTCCCCTTCATGTTCCATCATGATTGTAAGTTTCCTAAACCTCCTAGCCATGCTTCCTGTTAAGCCTGGGAAACTGTGAGTCAATTAAACCTGTTTTCTTTATAAATCACCCAATTTCAGATATTTATTTGTAGTAATGTGACAACAAACTAATAGAGACAATTGGTATTGAGAAAAGGGGGCATTGCTAGAAAGATACCGGAAAATGTACAACTGTCTTTGGAACTGGGTAATGGGCAGAGGTTGAAACAGTTTGGAGGGCTCAGAAGAAGACAGGAAGATGAGAGAAAGTTTGGAACTTCCTAGAAACTTGTTGAATGATTGTGACCAAAATGCTGATAGTGACATGAACAATGAAGTCTAGGCTCAGGTGGTCTCAGATGGAGATGAGGAACTTTTTGGGAAGTGAAGCAAAGGTAATTCTAACTGTGCTTTAGCAAAGAGAATGACAGTATTTTGCTCCTGCCTTAGAGATCTGTGGAACTTTGAACTAGAGACAAATGATTTAGGGTATCTGGTGTAAGACATTTCTAAGCAGCAAAGCATTCAAGATTAAATCTGTTTTTTCTAAATGTGTACTTTTACATGTATGAAGAAAGAAATGGCCTGAAATTGGAACTTACGTTTAAAAAGGAAGAACGGCATAAAGGTTTGGCAATTTTGCAGCCTGATTATGTGATAGAAAAGAGAAACCCATTTTCTAGTGAGAAATTCAAGCCAGCTGCAGACATTTGCGTAAGTAACAAGGAGCTGAATATTAATAAACAAGACAATGGGGAAAATGTCTCCAGGGCATTTCGGAAATCTTTGTGGCAGCCCCTTCCATCACAGACCCAGAGGCCTAGGAGAGAAAAATGGTTTCATGGGCTGTGCCCAGGGCCCTGCTGCTCCCTGCACACTAACAACATGGTACGCTGTGTCCCAGCCACTCTAGCCATTGCTAGTAGGAGACAAGGTATAGCTCAGGCTGTTGGCTGTTGCTTCAGAGGGGGCAACTGCAAAAATTGGCAGCTTCCACATGGTGTTTGGCCTGTGGGTGCACTGAAGACAAGAGTTGAGGTTTGGGTACCTCTACCTAGTTTTCAAAGCATGTATGGAAACACCTGGATGTCCAGGCAGAATTCTGCTGCAGGGGCAGAGGCTTCAAGAAGAACCTCTACTAGGGCAACGCAAAGGGGAAATGTGGGGTTGGAACCCTCCCCCACCCCGAGTCTCCACTGGGGTACTGCCTAGTGGAGCTGTGAAAAGATGCCCACCATCCTCCAGACCCAAGAATGGTAGACTCACTGACAGCTTGCACCATGCACCTGGAAAAGCTTCAGGTACTAACACCAGCCTGTGAAAGCAGCCACGGAAGCTGCACCCTGCAGAACCACAAGGGAGGAGCTGCCCCAGGCCTTGGGAGCCCACCCTTGCATCTGTATGCCTTAAATGTGAGACTTAAAGTCAAAGGATATTATTTTAGAGTTTTAACATTTAAAGACTTCTCTGTTGGGTTTCAGACTTGCACGGGGCCTGTAACCCCTTTGTTTTGGCCAATTTCTCCCATTTGGAATGGGTGTATTTACTCAACGCCTGTATCCCTATGGTATCTAGGAAGTAACTAACTTGCTTTTGATTTTACAGGCTCATAAGCAGAAGGGACTTGTCTTGTCTCAGATGAGACTTTGTACTTGGATTTTTGAGTTAATGCTAAAATGAGTTAAGACTATGAGGGACTGTTGAGAAGGCATGATTGTATTTTGAAATGTGAGGAGGACATGAGATTTGGGAGGGGTCGGGGCAAAATGATATGGTTTGGTTGTGTATTCCCACTCAAACTTCACCCTGAATTGTAATCCCCATGTGTTGAGGGAGGGCTCTGGTGGGAGGTGATTGGACTGGGGGCACGGTTTTCTCTATGCTGTTCTCATGATAGTGAGTTCTCATGAGATCCGATGGTTTAAAAGTGGGGCACTTCCCCTCTATCACTCTTTCTCCTGCCACTTGTAAGATTTTCCTCTTCTTGCTTCCTTTTCCTCTTCTGCCATGACTAAGTTTTCTGAGGCCTCCTTAGCCATGCTTTTTGTTAAGCCCGCAGAACTGTGAGTCAGTTATACAGCTTTTCAAAATAAATAAATAAATAAATTACCCAGTCTCAGTTAGTTCTTTATAGAAGTATGAGAATGGAGTAATACAACCCATTCCTTTGTTTGTTGACGCCTCCTGGCCACTGCAGAGATAGACTTCAGGAACTCCACTTGGCTTCTTTAGGTGCTGCTCTACTCTTCTACTACTTATAGGCTACCATTGTTCATTGCAATTGTCCTATTCTTTTAAGCTACACTAGATTATGCAGAACATTCTGAGATTCCTTAGGCTCCATCTGGATAAAATATCTAGTTATAGTCTCCCGAAAATCTTACACCTTCCTAACTGCAAGGCATAGATGACCTCTGCATTCAAATAATATGATTACTTGTCTTCTTCCTAAGGACTTGGTCCAAAAATGAGCAAGTATTCTTTCTCTGGGGACAACCATTTCTACTTCACCATCCTTTGCCTGGCAAGTTTCATGTTCCTTAAAAACACACTATCCACTACTAAGCTGGTGAGAGGAAACCTTTTTTTTTTTTTTTTTTTTGAGACAGAGTCCCACTGTCACCCAGGCTGGAGTGCAGTGGCATGATCTCGGCTCACTGCAAGCTCCACCTCCCAGGTTCACACCATTCTCCTGCCTCAACCTCCCGAGTAGCTGGGACTACAGGCATCTGCCACCACGTCCGGCTAATTTTTGTACTTTTAGTAGAGATGGGGTTTCACCATGTTAGCCCAGATGATCTTGATCTCCTGACCTCATGATCCACCTGCCTCAGCCTCCCAAAGTGCTGGGATTACAGGTGTGAGCCACTGCACCCAGCCGAGGAAATCTTTTTTTTTTCCTGCCCCAAATATTTTGACATGAGCCATTTTATACTCCTTAATGGATAAAGTTTTTTTTTTTTTTAATTCTGAAGTCAAGATGAAATCCCTTTTAAATATGTACTTTGTAAACATTTCACTTTTCACTGAATTGTTCACCCCAACTATAAGACCAAGTTATTGCTTAAGAAAGAAGAGGAGATTGTTTTAGTTATATATTGTTGTGTAATACATTATTACACAATTTAGTGCTTTATTAGACTACCTGTGAATGAGGAATCTGGGCTCATTTTTGGCAGATCTCCTAATTCAGTGTCTCTCATAAGGCTACAGGCAAGTCAATCTGAACATCTGACAGGGGAAAGACATTTCCAAGATTACTTATGTGGTTGCTGGTAGCATATACTCTCTTAAGAACAATTTGACTCCAGGCTTCAGTTTCTTACTAGTTATTGGTCAGGGGCACTCTCAGCTCCTTGCCACATGGGCCTACCCATCATGATCACATTTTCAATCACAGCCAGCAAAAGAGATAATTTGCTACCAAGATAAAAATTACAATTTCTGTAGTCTAATTATAAAGTTACATTTCATCACTTTGCCATATTCTACTTGTTAAAATCTACTCAATAGGCTATACTCAAATAAAGAAAATTTCACAAGAGTATGAATACCAGGATGTGGATATCATTGGGAGCCACCTTGAAGTCTGCTGCCACAGTAGTGAATAGGCTTCATGAAAAAAAAAAAAAAAAAAAAAAGGAAAGAAAGAAAGAAATCCACAAATATTGTTATAGGACCAACAGGTTCACATGCCTGCTACACAATAACAGAGACAGCAGGGTTTGTAGCAGAGAAAAAGTTCAATGATGGTAGGGGGGCTGAGAGAGGAGATGGGAAGGGCACTCTAATCCATCTCCCCAAGGAATGCTGCAATGGGCTTTAGAGGAGATTTATATGGTTTGGCTACATCCCTACCCAAATCTCATCTTAAATTGTAGTTCTCATAATCCCAATGTGTTTGTGGGAGGGACCTGTTGGGAGGTAATAGAATCATGGGGGCAGTTACTTCCATGCTGCTCTTCTTACAATAGTGAGTGAGTTCTCACAAAATCTTATCATTCTATAAGGGACTTTTTCCTTTTTGCTTGGCACTTCTTCTTTCTACCATGTGAAGAAGGACATCTTTGCTTCCCATTCCGCCATGATTGTAAGTTTGCTGAGGCCTCACCAATGATGCTGAACCGTGAGTCACTTAAACCTCTTTCCTTTATAAATTACCCAGTTTGGGATATGCCTTTATTAGCAGCATGAGAACAGACTAATACACTAAATTGGTCGTGAGAGAGTGAGTTGCTGCTATAAGGCTACCCACAAATGTAGAAACAACTTTGGATCTGCGTAACAGGAAGACGTTGGAACAGTTTGTAGGGCACAGAAGACAGGAAATGTAGGAAAGTTTAGAACTTCCTAGAAACTTGTTGAATGGCTTGGCAATGCTAATAGTCCAGGCTGAGGTGGTCTCAGACGGAGATGATGAACTTGTTGAAAACTGAAGGAATGGTCACTCTTGCTATGCTTTAGGAGATCTATGGAACTTTGGACTTAGAAGATTTAAGGTATCTGGCAGGAAACTTCTAAGTGGCAAAGTATTCAAGAGGAAATACAGCATAAAAGTGTGGAAAATTTGCACCCTGACCAGTGCAATGGAAAGGAAATACACATTTTCTGGAGATAAATTCAAGCCTGCTACAGAAATTTGCATAAGGAATGATGAATGGAATGTTAGTCACCAGACAACGGCGAAAATGTCTCCAGGGCAAGTCAGATAACTTCATGGCAGCCTCTCCCATCAGAGGTCTGGAGGCCTAGATGGGAAAATGGCTTTCTGAACTGGGCCTGGGGCCCTCCTGCTCTGTGCAGCCTCACGAAATGGTGCCTTGCATTCCAGCTGCTTCAGCTTTAGCCATGGCTAAAAGCGGTCAAGGTATGGCTCAAGACATTGGTTTGGAGGATGTAAGCTGCAAGCCTTGGCAGCTTCCACGAGGTGTTGAGCCTGTGGGTGCACAGACATCAAGAATTGAGGTTTGGAAACCTCCACCTAGATTTCAGAGAATGTACGGAAATGCTTGGATGTCCAGGCAAAAGTTTGCTGCAGGGGCAGAGCCCTCATAGAGAACCTCTGCTAGGGCAATATGGAAGGCAAACGCAGAGTTGGAGCCCACACAGAGTATTCACTGGGGCACTGCCTAGTGGAGCTGTGAGAAGAGGTCCAACATCCTTCAGAACCCAAAATGGTAGATCCATAAACAGCTTGCATCACGCACCTGGAAAAGATGCAGGCACTCAACACTAGCCTGTGAAAGCATCCAGGAGGGGGCTGTATCCTGCAAAACCACAGGGGCAGAGCTGCCCAAGGCCACAAGAGCCCACCTCTTACATCAGCATTATCTTGATGTGCCACATAGAACCAAAGGAGATAATTTGGAACTTTAAGGTTTAACTGCCCTATTGGATATCAGACTAGCATGAGGCCTGTAGTTCCTTTGTTTTGGCAAATTTGTCCCACTTGGAACAGTTGTATTTACCCAAAGCCTGTACCTCTGTTTTATCTAGGAAGTAACTAACTTGCTTTTGATTTTATAGGCTCATAGGTAGACTTTGGAGTTAATGCTGAAATGAGCTAAGACTTGGGGTTTTGAAATGTGAGCACATGAGATTTGGGAGGGGCCAGGAATATACTGATATGTTTTGGCTATGTCTCCACCCAAATCTAATTTTGAATTGTAGTTCCCACAGTCCCCACATGTCATGGGAGGGATCCAGTGGGAAGTAACTGAATCATGGGGATGGTTACCCCCATGCTGTTCTCATGATAGTTAATGAGTTGTCATGAGAGCTGTTGGTTTTATAAGGGGCTGTTCCCACTTTGCTTGGCACTTCTTTCCTTCTACCATGTGAAGGAGGACATGTTTGCTTCTCCACCCACCATGATTGTGAATTTCCTGAGGTCTCCCCAGCGCTGCAGATCTGAGTCAATGAAACCTCTTTTCTTTTTTAAATTATCCAGTCTCCAGTATGTCTTTATTAGCAGTGTGAGAACAGGGATCACAGAGGGAAAGAGTCTGGAAAATTGGGGTTCCTGATTGGTGGAGTTAAGGGGGATGAAATTATTAGGATGTGGAAACTGCATTTTTTAGTGAATCAGCTTCTTATCAGGTCCTTCAGATCAGCAGATGTCAGTAATTTAACTAAGAGACAGGACCTTAAAGAATATTTCAAATGGGAAACTCAGTGTTTCACAATGCTTAAGTCATTACGTATAGGACAGTTAAAGAAAACTATAATCTTGTGACAAGACTGATATGATTCTGAAGCAATAGGAAGCAAATAACTATGAGGAAGCAGGTCAGAGAGCAAGACGGCCTAATGAGTAATGCTGAATGTGCTTCAGACTTGGTTTATTTTTCTCTGCCTCCCTTCTTCACTAATTAATTTTACGAAGTTTATAAGGATTATTTCAACATTTGAAAATTATTTTTTCACAATGAATATGTTAAAGGTGGAAAGTTGTGGTGAGAAAAATAACAGCTGGTCAAATATTTCCACATCCTAATCCCTGAAACCTGTGAATATATCACATAATAAGGGAGAATTTAGATTGCAGAAAAAATTAAGGTGGCTAGGCCAGGCGCAGTGGCTCACGCCTGTAATCCCAGCACTTTGGGAGTCCAAGGTGGGCAGATCACAAGGGCAAGAGATCAAAACCATCCTAACCAACATGGTGAAACTCCATCTCTAATAAAAATACAAAAATTATCTGAGTGTGGTGGTGCCTGCCTGTAGTCCCAGCTACTCAGGAGGCTGAGGCAGGAGAATCACTTGAACCTGGGAGGCAGAGGTTGCAGTGAGCTGAGATCGTGCCACTGTACTCCAGGCTGGTGACAGTGCAAGACTCTGTCTCCAAAAAAAAAAAAAAAAAAAAAAAAAATTAAACTGACTATAAAATGGAGTTAAGACAGATTATCCTGGGCCAGCGCAGTGGCTCACGCCTGTAATCCCAGCACTTTGGGAGGCTAAGGCAGGTGGATCATGAGGTCAGGAGATTGAGACAATCCTGTTTAACATGGTAAAACCCCGTTTCTACTCAAAAAAATACAAAAAAATTAGCGGGGCGTGGTGGCAGGCACCTGTAGTCCCAGCTACTCAGGAGGCTGAGGCAGGAGAATGGCATGAACCCAGGAGGCGGAGCTTGCAGTGAGCTGAGATCGCGCCACTGCACTCCAGCCTGGGTGACAGAGCGAGACTCCTTCTCAAAAAAATAAAAACAACAACAACAATAATAATAATAATGATAATAAGATAGATTATCCTGGATAATCCAAATGAGCCCAATGCAATCAGAAGGGTATTTAAAAGATAGTAGAGGCAGAAGAGTCCATGTCAGAGTGGTATAGTGTGAGAAAGACTTGCTCATCCATAAATGGCTTTGAAAATTGAATGGGGCCACAAGAAAAGAAAAGTGGGCAGTCTTTTGGAGCGGTAAAAGGTGAGAAAATGTGTTTTTCCCCAAAAGCCTTTGGAAGAAATTCAGTTCTTCCACTACTTTGATTTTATCCCAGTGGAACTCATCCTAAACTCCTGACCTCCAGAAATGTCAGATAAAAAACTTGTGTTGCTTAAGTCTTAAGCTTTAAGGCACCAAATGTATGGTAATTTGTTATTTCACCAAATGGGAAAAAGATACAGAGGTGATTTGCCAGTATTCTAATGGGGAAAAAAAAAAATAAGAAAATGCCAACTGAGGCAATATAGACATAGATTTAAATATTTAGATTTATGATTAGATAAGAATATATATACATATATGAGTATGTATATGTAAGTGTGAATGATGAGTGATTAAGGTTAGATTAGACAAACACAAAGTTTGTGTAGATGTTATAATTTAATTTTTTTAAGTGGTAGGTTCTCACTCTGATGCCTAACGTAGAAGGAGGGTGCATTGGCATGATCATAGTTCACTGGAGCCTTGAACTCCTGGGCCAAATGGGTCCACCTATTTTAGCCTCCTAACTAGCTAGGACTACAGGTGTGCACCACCAGGTCTGGCTTTATAAAAAAAATTAAGTCACATTAAATAGGCCCAACATAAGCCACAGAGCCTAATTTTAAATCATTACAATTAATTAACATTTATTTTAGCATTTCTGAAGTAAGTTTGAAATGGTAGAAATTATATTTATTAAATAAATCAAAAGAATGCCTTTAAAATGTGATCAAAATTTGTTCTCATAACCTCATCTGCTTTTAATCACAGGTTTTTAATTACTGCTTCAGCCACTCAGGGAAATTTTCACTTCAATGAGGTTACTATGCTAAGTGACTTTGGCTTAACACCAATTAACAAATGAGCCTACTTTCTAGTATATTTCTAATTTTCTGAATTTTCCTGTATTTTAAAAATGTCTATTAACTTATTTATAATCATCATCCCCATTCAGCTTCAAAAACTTGGAAATGTCATGCCTCAATGTTAGAGAATAATATCTTACACTTGTTTTAAGAGGAAAATCACGTTATTAATAGCAACTGGAAGCTGACAACATATATTGTACACTGCGGATTAGACTTGATTTACAAACCTCAGGAACTCCAAAGAAAATGTGTGAATTTATACCATTTGGGTATTGAGCTATATTTCTAAATGTTATGATATTCCAAGGGGACTTCTTTTTTTCTAATATACAACATCTGTGAAATTTTTAAGAAAACTTTTAGCATAGTCTGAGCAACACTCCCTTGGTGTATGATAAAAATTAGTTATAATGTACCATAGTTAAGAATACAATAAATTTATTGCAATTAAATTGACTGAAGAAAATTTACCTGTATGCTACTGTACAGATGACAAAAAGTCTTTCTATATAATATTATTTTTATGTTATAGAATCTAAAATTGTTAATTCATGATGAAGATGCAAGTTTTCTAAAACAAGACTTGTGTTATTAGCCATACTCATGTGTTTATACTGCTTTTGATAAAGTAAATAATATTCAATGGTACTTGTTAAAACATGGTAAGGAAGATTTTTCTCAGAACCAGAGATAGGTGGAGGACCAATTATAACAGAGTCTTGCAGTGTGGGAGAGAGATTGGGCCCAACTGCAAAACAGCATGGGCAAATGGAAATTTATAGCTAACTAGCACTGTGGAAATCAATAGATGGAAAATTACTAAGACCAAACCGAAGTAAGCGGGATTTTGCCTAAACTCACCTAACAGGATTCTTGCTGAAGCTAGGCCAGGGTGATCAGACATCATCTGAGAAATGGAGGATTAGAATCCCATTCAGACATTGAGGGTAATCAAGTATCAAGTGTGGAGAGTTCTTGTCAAACTACCTTAGTAGCATTATTTACCGACACTGAATTTTGTAAGGAAGTACATAGACAGGGTTAGAAAAAGGTTCAGAAGCTTGACTAATCTATGGCCATGCAAGGAATCTTTGTCACTTTGAGATCTGTAGGATATTTATGTACACAGGGAATTACAGAATGTCGGATTTAGAGGAATCTTTAATGATCATGCAGGCCAATGTACTCATTTTCCAGTTAAGAAACCAAATCCTATGGAGATTATAAAAGGTACCTAAATATACAGAGTGAATTTTTAGTAGGCTGAATATGCAATACAGCCACTAATCCCCAAGCTAAGTCCCTTTTCGTTTTCTATGCCATTTTTTAAAACCACTCATCTATCTCAAGACATTAATGAGGATGCTGGCACACTGACATAGAATATTATCTATCAGAAACAAATACTTTAAAACTTTATTGTTTGTAATGCAATCCTGTTACAGGAAAAACTCACTAACATATTTCATTCTTTGTAAAGGAAATCCACAAGTATGTTGTACCCTGGTTTGCTGCTTGGGGCAATTCTAACTTGCTCCCATTATTCCAGCCTAAATATTAGAGACTTTTATTTTCTCAGTCAAGCGGGATGCAAAGCCATCAGCTGAGTGTCAAAATAGCATTGTGAGGATGATAAAGGAGGAATGATAAAATAGTATTTATACAAAGTAAGAAAATAAATTTTCTAAAGACACAGCATAAGATCAACAGGCAAGTGCAAGTACTTATTTGAGGTATGTTATTATTAATTTAAAATTAAACCAGTGAGACTGTGTTTAGTTTTGTCTCTAGCAAAATTCACCTGCTTGGGTAAAGCACATAGATAATAGTTTGTTTTGCTTTTGATTGTGGTCCACCAGTTAAGTGTGATGGTAGGACAGAGGGTGGTGTTGTTTGAAGACATCTGCAATAGTTTAACTATAAAGAACAATCCACAGAATCAAATGTGGGAGAAAGAAAATGTATAAGGTCAGTGCAGAGGATATTTAGATGCCAGAATGATGACCGAGGAGTGTTGCAGAAGTGAAGGGAAGGGATGGCAGGCAGTCATCTGGGAGATTCATAAACAGTGAAGTTACCTGTGATCACAGAAGCGTGGCTATAGGAATTAATAAATATGAACCAGGAGCTTAAGTGAGAAGCATGGGTGACACTGAAGAAGTAGGAGGGGTTAAGAAGTCTACACATGACAGCAGAGCAGAGAGGGTTTGAAAGCACTATTGAGATAGAACACCAGGTGCACACCACACAGCCCCTTCCTTCTGGCTCTGAGGATAAGTAACAGTAAAAACAGGTTCCTCTGAGAATGCTACAGACAGGAGATATCATGAGGAGCAGCTGTTAAAAAAGGCTGGAAAGTGTAGAGAATATTCAGAAAAGAGGTTAACACAGTGTAGGAATCACTGCTAGCAGTTATGGGGTTCCCAATGGCAGAAAGGAAAGTACGGGTTGATCGGATTTCGGGGATTATAAAAATCATGATAATGATATGTAATAATTCCGCAACTATAAAAATCTCAATGAAATGGGATATTCCCACATAGAACACTGTATTTAGTTAGGCAAGAACTATATAATTATGTCAAACACTAAACATCATGTAGTTTATTTGTAGAACAGCACACCCCCCTGCTGGCTGTCAAGGGTATCCAATTTACATTGTTTTTCAGCTAAAATACAGATTAAAAACAGTAAATTGACAGGGGAAAAAGGCAGGAGTTTTTTGTTGTTGTTGTTTTTGTTTGTTTATTTAAGGCAAAGACAGTAATAAAATAGCTGGCAAACAGAGAGTTCAGAAAAAAAGAAAGAACGAAGTCAGGAGGAAGTGAGAGAGAGACAGGAGGAAGGGAGGGAGAGAAGAAAAAAGCGAGGGAAAGAGACAGAAGGGAAGGAGAAAACAAAGAATAAGAATAACAAACATATATATTGCAAACTGCTATGCTAGTTAAAGTTCCTTTCTACACCTGTCCACAGTTCTTAAGGGTAGTGTGGTAGTATTCATAGGGCTTTATCTTACAACACTTCGGCTCTTTGTAACACTCTTATAAACTTCAAGGTGCTATATTGATACAGAACTACTAGTAGACATCCAAATCACCGAGATCAGTCCCGTACAGGAGCAGGTAAAACTCCTGAGAGTGATAAAAACGTTCTATATTTTAACTTCGTTTCTAGTTGCACACATTAAACTATGTTCTCTAAATTCACGAATACTTTGGTTTGTGATTTATCAATCAATTTAGTTGATGAAAAACATTAACACCTGGATATCAACCTGAAGTTTCTAATTTAAATTATCCTGGGTACCAGCTGGGCATCAGATGTGTTAAAAGTCCCCAGGTGATTATAATTGCGAACCACTCCACTCAATGATCTTCTCCAACAACCTGCCACAGGAATGGAAGTCTCAGGCTGTTTCTACTTGAAAGTACTGATCAAATGTAGCATTACTAGGCATGGACAAATTGATATTATGGACTATATTACTCATCTAGGGCTGCCATAACAAAACACCACACACTGCGCACCTTAAACAACAGAAACTTACTTTCTCACAGTTCTGAAGGCGTGGAAGTCCAAGATCATGGTGTCAACAGGCTTGGTTTCTTCTGAGGCCTCACTCCTTGGCTTGCAGACAACAGCTTTTTTATTGCATCTTCTTATGGCCTTTCCTCTGTGCATGAGCACTCCCAGTGTCTGTCTCTCTCTCCTGTTGTAAGAACACCAATCTTATTGGATGCTATAGGCCTCCACCCTTATGACGTCATTAAATTTTAAATACCTGTTTAAAGGGCTTATATCTAAATACAGTTACGTTGGGATGTAACATAAGCTGCTGAAGGCTGTCTCCCTACTTTGAGTTCCTCCATAACCAACTGGAATCTAACTTAGTATGTTAAAAAAAAAAAAAAGCTAATTTAAAAGTATAGTTTTGTAACAAATAACCAGGGCTTCAGCCAATCACAAATAGTTAAGCTTAACTAATCACAGCTAGTCAGTGAACACACTACATCCAAATAAGGCAGATGCCTGGCTGTAGTCAATCAGATGATTTCTCCATTTTGCATCCCTATTTGACCTATACGAGCTGACTGTTCACACGGCTGGGTGGACCTCTCTAACTTCTTCTGGTTCTGAGTGTTTCTAAACTATTCTTTGCTCAAATAAACTCTGCTAAATTTGTTTTGTCTTAAGGTTTCTTTTAATAGTGGGTTAGGGCTTTGACATATCTATTTTGGGGACATATAATTTAATCCACCATATGTACCTCCTGTATTAATAAGGCAGAATCACCTCTTAAGTAGTCTTGCTAATAAATTGAACCTAGAGCTAATCAAAATTTTGTATCTACCAGTTTACAGGAAACACAGAGACTAAATAAAACCTCTGTGACAAGGAACTACAAAGATGACTTCGGAGGAATGGGCAGGCTTCAAGATGTTAACAGAAAATTGAACTGGACAAGTTAAACAGGTAAGGAAGACCTTATACAAGACTACTGCAATAGGAAAGGGATGTTGAATTCAACTGTCCTGAAACAAAAGGCTGGAGAGCTTTAAGCACCAGGACATGCTAGTGGAACAGTATTGGAAACTTTACAGCATTTTTTGGTAAATAGGATTAGATCACCTGTGTTTCCTAATTGGTACCTAATTGGCACCTCCCCTCTCACAGAGACTGAAAGAGAGGTGCTATCACTCTTGATAATTGCATTTCAATGGGATGCCTCCCAGATCCTTGAGAAAGAGATTCCTAAGTTGTAAATTTGGCAAGAGGCTTCATGATTTGCATCTCAAAGAAGCAGATAAATGATTTAAAATTGCATACTTTATAAAGCAAATGCTATAAGAAAAGGTAGCTCAGAAACCTATGGGTAAAATGTAACTTGTCTAATGTCTACTCCAGCTGAAGGGAAAATTAACACCTTTTTGATCAAGGACAACTGATTCTGTTTCTTCAAGAGTTAATGGAATAAAAATGTTAGAGGAAAGACCTCTCTAATTTAAAAAATACTTAAATACAACACAATGCAAGACATGGACATTTATTAGAGACTGAACAGAACAGACCAACTTTAAGACTTTTTTGGGGGGCATATCATAAATATTTTAAATCATTGTTTTAATTGACAAGCATCTATGAAGGACAATGTGATGTGATAGATGTATAGACTGTGCAATAAATCAAGATAATTTATATCCCCATTACCTCACATATTAATTTTTTGCTGTAAGAACATCTGAAATGTAATCCTTTAGCAATTTTGAAATATGTTATTATTAACTATACTCTGCTGTGCAATAAACCTCAAAAACGTATTCCTCCTAATTGAAACTTGTACCCTTTAAACATGTCTGCACTTAATGCCCCATCCCTAAACTAGCCTTCGATAACCACCATTCTCCTCTCAACTTCTATGAGATCAACATTTTTACATTCCACATACAAGTAAGCTCATGCAGTAACAGTCTTTTTGTGTCTGCTTAATGTCACTTGGAATAAAGTCCTCCAAGTTTTATCCATGTTGTTGCACAAAACAGAATTCCATTTTATTTTTGTAAGACCGAATGGTATTCCCTTGTACATATAATCACACTTTCTTTATTCATTCATCCTTTGATGTATACTTAGGTTGATTCCACATCTTGGCTATTGTGAATAATGCTGCAATGAACATGGAAGTGCACATATCTCTTCAAACTACTGATTTCAATTTCTTTGGATATATGCCCAGTAGTGGGATTGCTGAATCATACGATAGTTCCATTTTTAGTTTTTAAAGGAACTTCCAGACTTTTCCATAATGTCTGTACTAAATTGCATTCTTGCCAACAGTGTACAAGGGTTCCTTTTTTTCTACATACTCAGCACTTGTGATCTTTCACCTTTCTGAATATATTCATTCTAACATGTATGAGAAAATATTTTATTGTGGTTTTAATGTGCATCTCTCTGATGACTGGTGATGTTAAGCATTTTTTTTCTCATATGCTTGTTGGCTATTTGTATGTATTATTTTGATAAATATCAATTCATGTACTTGCCTATTAATTTTTATTTTAGGTTTGGGGTACATTTGCACGTTTGTTATCTAGGTAAAATGCATGTCACAGGGATTTGGTATACAGATTATTTTGTTGTCCAGGTAATGAGCATAGTACCCAATAGGTAGTTATCTAATCTTCTTTCTCCTCCCAACCTCCATCATCAAGTAGGTCCCGATGTCTGTTGTTTCTTCCTATCCATGTGCATAAAATGTTTTCCCATTCGTTGGTGTTATCTGTTTTCTTTGAGCAGTGTTTTGGAATTATCATTGCAGAGCTCTTTCACCTTCCTGGTTACCCATATTTCTAGGTATTTCATTCTTTTAATGTCTATTGTGAATGAGCTAGTGTTGTTGATTAGGTTCTCAGCTTGGATGCTGTCGGAGTATAAAAATGCTATAGGTTTGTGTACATTGATTTTTGGATCCTGAAACTTTGCCAAAGTTGTTTATCAGATCTGGGAGTTTTTGGACAAAAACTATGGAGTATAGAATCATAAACCTGCAAACAGATATAGTTTGACTTCCTCTCTTCCTATTTGTATGCTTTTATTTCTCCCTCTTGTCTGATTGCTCTGGCTAACACATCTATTACTATGTTGAATAGGAGTGGTGGGAGTGGGCATCCTTGTCTCGTTCCAGGTCTCAAGAGGAATGCTTCCAGCTTTTGCCCATTCAGTATAATGTACGCTATGGGTTTGTCATAGTTGACTCATTATTTTGAGGATGTTCCATCAATGTCTAGTTTGTTAAAGGTTTTTTACATGAAGCAATGTTGAATTTTATTGAAAGTTTTTTCAGCATGTATTGAGATGATCATGTGGTTTTTGTTTTTAGTTCTGTTTATGTGGTGAATTACATTTATTGATTTGCATATGTTGAAACAGCTTTGCATCCTAGGGATAAAACCTACTTGATTATGGTGAATTCGATTTTGGATGTGCTGCTGGATTAGGCTTGTTAGTATTTTGTTGAGGATTTTTGTGTCAATTTTCATCAAAAATATTGGCCTGAAGTTTTCTTTTTTTGTTGTGCCTCTACCAGGTTTTAATATCCAAATGATGCTAGCTTCATCCAGTAGGTTAGGGAGGAATCCTTCTACCTCAATTTTTTGAAATAGTTTCAGTAGGAATAACACCAGCTCTTCTTTATACATCTTGTAGAATTCATCTGTGAATCTGTCTGGTCCTGGGCTTTTTTCTAGCTGGTAGGCTTTTCGTTACTGATTCAATTTCAGAACTTGTTATTGATCTGTTCAGGGATTTAGATTCTTTCTAGTTCAATCTTGGGAGGCTGTATGTTTCTAGGAATTCACTTATTTCTTTTCAGTTTTGTAGTTTGTGTGCATAGAGGTGTTCATAGTAGTCTCAGAAGATTTTGTATTTCTGTGGCATCAGTGGTAATGTCCCCTTTGTCATTTTTGATTGGGTTTATTTGGATCTTCATTTTTTCTTTATTATTCTTGCTAGCAGTCTATCACTCTTATTATTTCTTTCATTTGACCTTGTAGAATCTGATGACTGTGTCTTAGGGATGGTCATCTCACAGGGGTTCTCTGAATTTCTTAGATTTGAATGTTGGCCTCTCTAGCAAGGTGGGAAAAATTTTGTGGATGATATCCTCAAGTATGTTTTCCAAGTTGCTTGCTTTCTCTCCTTCTCAGGAATGCCAATGAGTCATAGATTTGGTCTCTTTACACAATTCCATATTACTTGAAGGCTTTATTCATTCTTCTTTATTGCTTTTTGTTTATTTTTGTCTGACTGAGTTATTTCAGGAAACTGGTATTTGAGCTCTGATACTCTTTCTTCAGTTTGGTCAATTTTGCTGTTAATACTTGAGACTGTATTCTGAAATGCTTGAAGTGAGTTTTTCAGCTGTATTAATTCAGTGTGGTCCTTTCTTAAAATGGCCCTTTTGTCTTTAATCTCCTGTATCATTTTATTGTATTCTATAAATTCCTTGGATTGGGTTTTGACTTTCTCCTGAATGTTGATGATCTTCATTCCTATCCATATTCTGAATTCCATTTCTGACATTTCTCACATTTCAGCCTGGTTAAAAACCAGCGCTTAGGAACTAGTGCAGTTGTTTGGCAGTAAGAAGATATTCTGGGTTTTTTAATTGCCAGAGTTCTTATGCTGGTTCTTTCTCATCTGTGTGGGCTGATGTTCCTTAAATCTTTGAAGTTGCTGTCCTTTGCATTTTTTTATGCCCTTGGGAGTTTGACTGTGGTAAAAGGTAAGTTCACTCAACTGGTTTTGATTCTAGTCTGTTCCTTGGTCTTGGAGAAGCCTCCTCTCATTACTGTCTCCGCAAATGTGTTTCTCTTGTTGGGTGTTCTGGTCGAGGTCTTGGAAGTCTGGAGTCTTATAAATTAATTAAATCTGTTTCTTCAAAACCTTGGAGTAAAACTGATGATACAGAAGTACGTACCACAGATATTCTCCTCTCGTGCATCATCCCTGCAGAGACTTAAGGTTGTGGCTACTCCAGTTACAGAAGCATGTAGTAGTGGAGTACTTACAGTTAATCCGAAAAGTGGGAGCTTCCTGCCTAGACTCTCAAGAAGCCTGAGAACTGCCAGGACCCAGGGCAGTTAGAACCTAGGCCTGACCCTACCTACTTGCCCATTTTTATTGTAAATTGAGTTATTTGTTTTATTGTTATTGTTTGATTTCCTTATACATTTTGGATATTAATCCCTTATCAGTTTTATGATTTGCAAGTATTTTCTGTTACTCCTAGATTCTCTCTTTACTCTGTTAATTGTCCCCTTTACTGTGCAGAAACTGTTTAGTTTGATGCAATACTATTCATCTATTTTTGCTTTTAATCCCTGTGTTTTGGGGGTCAAATCCAAAAACTTATTGCCCAGTCCAATGTTGTGGAGGTTTCCCCTTATGTTTTTGTTTACTGGTTTTACAATTTCAGGTCTTACATTTAAGTCTTCAATCCATTTTGAGTTGATTTTTCTAGATGGTGTAAGATGAGGGTCCAATCTCATTCTTCTGCACATGGATGTCCAATGTCATTTATATATTTTTTAAAAAACTGTCCTTTTCTCATTTTGTGTTCTTAGAACTTTTGTCAGAAAACAACTGACTGTAAATGCATAGGTTCATTTCTAGGTTCACTATTCTTTTCTGTTGGTTGTTGTGTTTACTCTTTATGCCACTGCCATGCTCTTTTAAGGACTATAGCTTTGTAAAACACATTTCAAAATTAGATAGTTTGATGCCCCTAGTTTTGTTGAAATATACATTTTTTAGTCAATCAGTGGTACAGTAGTCACCCTTATCTGTGTATTCACTTTCCATGGCTTCAATTACCATCAGTCATCTGCATTTCAAAAATATTAAGTGAAAAATTCCAGAAATGAACAATTGATAAGTTTTAAAGTGCATGTGTTCTGAATACATAATAAAATCTTGCAGTCTCCCAACTCTATCCCACCTGGGGTATGAATCATCTGTTTTATGACAGTTATATTACTGTAATTGTTCTAGTTCTTATCCGATATTGTTGCTAGTAACTTGCTATCCTAAATTTGTACTTTAAACTTTATAATACAAATGTTTGTGTAGGGGAAAACAAAAAATATGTAAATTGGCACTATCCTTAATTTCCTGCATCCACTGAGGATCATGGAATGTATCCTCAGAGGATTAGAGGAAACTAGTGTATTTTGTTATTAACTGGGTGCTATATAAAATCAATATATTATTTTAAATTTTAGCTAAAAATGCCATTATTTTTATTATGAAATTAGTCATATGTTCTTACCATTTGGAGATATATGCTGAAGTATATAAAGGGATGAAATCACCTGGTATCTTCGACATGCTTTAATATACATCCATAAATTGAAGACCCTCTTTTTCTCTCGTTTTTTCTCCCTTCTTCCCTTCCTTCCAGCCTTCTGTCCTCAGAGCATACCTGGGGGTAATAATAAGGACACTAAGAACTCAGACCTTGATTTTTAAATACCTTAGAAAAATGTTCAATTCCAGGACAAAGGAAAAGAAAGAGTAATCTGACCCTGAAATAATTTTTTGTGTGTGAGAAAAGTAAAAAATTTCTTATCAAATTATAGGAACATATTAAAAGAACCCAGAAGCCAGCTTCAAGGAGCTTTTTCAATTAAATCTAGGGCAATTTGAGCATTCAAATACTACTAATATTAGATTGTTCTAATTAAAACAGAAATATATGGATCAACACACATACTAATAGAGAATAAATAGAAGTCAAATACCTTCCTTACCATAGAACACCAACTATAAAGGTAGAATAAAATATTAAATTAGAAAATCACATTTGACGACATCATATTAATAATTCATTAATTTACCTGAGAAATATCAATGGATGCTAAAACTCATGTGGAAAGAGGCATAAAAATTTGAGATGTACATAGTTTCAAAATATCTTGTCATAAAGGACTCATTAATTGTAGTGGGAATGGGACGGGGAAACATCGCTTTACGATGGCAAAATCTGGCTGATCCATCTTGAGTAGCCCAATTTAACACAGTCCAGTAGACATTGGGTGTCACTTGATAGAATGTAATGAAATAGCCGTATTATTTAATAATGTAGCTAATATTAGCTAATTTATAATCTAATTATAAATTAAATTATTTTTAATTATAATTTAATTTAAATTATAATTTAATTAATAAATAATTTATTATTTAATTAATAATTTAGCTAAACAATGCATCACCTGAATCTATTCATGAAGAAATATCCTATACACACGCATGAAAAAATATTCTACAAAACTATTGCTTTGTAATAAAAATTTCATAGTCATATAAGCCAGTAAAGGCTGATAAATTATTCCGGATTGAAGGAAACTAGAAAGATATAAAAGAAAGTCAAAATAAGTGAGTGCGATATATGATCCTAGTTTGGATATTTTTGCTGTTAAAAAAAAGAATACACTATGAAATCAGTTAGAGGTTCTCTATATGATGGATGTATAGATTCTTTGTATTATTTTTGCAAGTTTTCATTGAATATGTTGTCTGAGAATATGAATGCATTTAAACAATATAATGGGTATATAAATACAAGGAATTTCAATGATTTGGGAAAATAATCATTCTGAATTGCTATATTTTCTATATTCTTCATTTGAAATTTTGAGCATTTAGGTAATGTAGAAAAAAACTTAGAAAACATAAAATATGTTCCTACATTAAAAATGTTCACAGTTGCCCTGTGCTAGGGTTATACCTTGTCTTAGTTAACTTAATCCTAAAAGTAGCCATATGGAATGGGTACTGTAATTATTCCCATTCAACATACAAGGAAACCCAGGAGTAGGGATGTGAAATATACTTCTCCGGGTCATACAGCTGGCAAGTAGTGCTGTAGCATTTTAACCAGGCTAACTAGCTCCAGAGCACTTTTCTGCAAGCATAAAAACTAGAATTTTGTCTAAGCATGCTTGCAGCTTAAGGAAATATGTCTAAATCAAATATTAACTTCATTACATGTTAGTTATTTAGTTCATTTATAGTAATTTCATTTTTTCAGTATTGAAACTAAATGACCTAATAAGTTTGCCACATATTGCTAACTTTCCTTAAAATTTTTAGAATAGATTTACACACATCTTCATTTTAAGTCTGTGTGTGTGTGTATGTGTGTGTAATTTTTACTTGATGGATGAGGTAACATAACTTTGCAAATTACATTTTTAAATGTTTACTGATCTATATAAAATAGAGGAAATTTCAGTCAACATATAGCATTTTATCTCATTTTTCTTTTCCTTTACTTTCTCTGGTTTTTAGCCTCTTTTATGTTTATACCTTTCCCTGTTACAAAACCTCAAGGAATTTGAGTGTATAAAAAATGAATAACTATGGTTTCTGATTTTACCTTATTGATAAAAAGGCTTCCCAAATATTTGACTCAATCTAAGATTCCTGAACTGTAAACAAGATTTATGATTCACCTTGCTAGTTAATAGAGGATGTCTAAAATGTGTCATTCTATTTTATGGTTTTCCACAATTTAATAAGTTTCTCTCATGTAATAAATGGGTAAGCAAATGAAGGTGAAATGGTGATATATGACGTCAGTTATAAATTGCTTTGGTCAGCGCTGGCTTCTTTGTGGAAATGATTGAGATTGTTTATTGCATATAGCTTTTACATCAGATATTATCACTTCAAAAATAAGAGACTCTATGGAAGTTTTATACAATTTCCTCTCTCTCAAGTTTATTATTTGACTGATTTAATGTCATTGCCTTTATATTTTATACATCGATACCAGGTTCAAAAAATAGGTAAAGCAGTAAAAAATATATATTCTTTCCTTACCAAAGTGCTGAAAAGTAGACTTCAGGGTGCTATATCAGGTTGCAGTAACTCCAAAACATCAATATTGTCAAAACATTACGTTCTATTCTTTTCTCACTCTATGCACATGTCTATCATTGGAATCATTGGAACTGCCTCTTAAATGCGTCTACCTAAAAGTGGTATATATCACTGCTACCCAGGTTTCACTGGGCAGAGCACATCACTTGGTCATACTTTATCAAGGTACCTGTTACATTCCAATATGCCTGGAAATAGAGGAGAACAAGACATTGGCAAACAGTGGTGATATCTACCATAGGTACACCAAGATGATAAGGAAAGACATCTGTCCTATGCTCGGATGGTTGCTTCTATTAGCTTTTTTCTGCTATTTTTGGTATTTTCATATTTTGTTCTAACGTATTTTTTTTCTTTCTGAAATAGGTATTATTGTTAATAACATGTTATTGCAATGTACTATTGCAGATCCCTTTCTTCTCTTTAATTTTTGGTCTGCTTAGTACTTATTGAAGACCTAGGAGAAACACAGAAGTGTTATATATATACATAGATATATGTTTGTAAAAGATAATTTTATTTAATAATATTTGTAAAGGTTCATTTGCTGTTCAATATGGATTGAAATGCATTTAATTAAAACAATATTTTAATAAAAATTACTTGCTGGTAATGATTCTTTGGAAGGAAGAGATATTAAAGACCAGAAAATCAGCTTAAGATTTCCAGCAATACTGGCGGGCGCCTGTAGTCCCAGCTACTCGGGAGGCTGAGGCAGGAGAATGGCGGGAACCCGGGAGGCAGAGCTTGCAGTGAGCTGAGATCCGGCCACAGCACTCCAGCCTGGGCGACAGAGCGAGACTCAGTCTCAAAAAAAAAAAAAAAAAAAAAAAAAAGATTTCCAGCAATACAAAAATACTCATAAGAACAATATAAGGGTTTTGACCATGGGAAGAAGCAAATATGAGATTAAAGGATGATCAGAACAAGAGAATAAATTTCCTGCTATAGTCAAATTTTGAGATTAAAATAGAAGAAAGAAAAATCCAAGAAGCACCCAACAGTATCCAAAACATCTAAGTAAATGTGAGGAGGTACATTTGAGCATCATCTGCCTCTTACTCTATTCTCTGTGGAACTTGAGGACTTGAGGTTTTTTGCTTAGTACTACTCTCACATAAGCAAAAATATGTAGAAATTATTAAATAATAAATTTTTATGTGTATATGCTTTACTGTTAGATACAAGGACTGGAAACTAAATCCAATTATATAAAAGAAGTTACACATTATTTCAACTAAATCAAGCCACTTCATTGCTTTTTATAGTGAGGCCTGTGACAAGGCACTCTTTGCAAAATGTATATTTGACTTACCTGTGTACACAGTAACAAGATTACTTGCCCAGCTGGAGCAGAGTCTTTGCAGAATGCTGAGTTGCTACAACCTAAAGGCTGAAACAAAAATAAAATAAAATAAACTTTCACTTCTGAGAAGATAGATATCAATGTCCCCATGAGGCTCTTAAACACACTCACCATTTCAAATGTGTTTTGCCTTATTCCCCATATAACATGAAAATTATATTAATAGCTACAGGGTTGTAAATGTATCATGTAGGGTCAAGAATACAAATTTAAAAGAATAAAAATGCAGACATTAAATAAATACATTTAAATCCTTTTTAGCACAATATTACTTTGCTTAATTTTATTAAGACTCAAGCCATGCTCCTTGCTAAAGGCCAAATACAATATTATTTATTTAAATATGACAGTGTGTCATTTAAATAAAATTGTATTGAAAAACAATACAATTGTTTTACAAAAGTAAAGCATACCTTTACCTGTTTACAAGAATGAAACTGCTTTTGAGCTATAGTGGTAGCACTATTAGATACAAAAGAAAGTGCTTAGCAAATTAAAATGCATTATAAAGTTGCAGCATATTATTACTCAAGAGATTGATTGTACGTGTACCCAGAATTAAGCCCATCAAATTTTGCTTTAGAGTCCATGCCACAGATCCCAATTATTAATGATAATTAGCAATATCACCTATAACAAAAACACTGGATATTTCAGGAGTTTTTCCCCCTATGAAGATCCAAACACATCTTTTTTACTGAAATGTCTTAAGTGTCAAAGTAAGAATTTAGTGTATTTAGGTAATAAGTTATTACTATTTATAAACAGTCACCAAATATTAAATATACGGAACAACTTAAATAAATATATTAGTTTTTCAATATTTGTATTTCCTGTGTAACTCTCTTCTCATTTCTGCTTCTTTCAAAGTGTATGAATATATATACTGACAGTTTATTTCAGAAAACATTCTTGAAGATTTTAAATAACCAACTTGAAGTTTAGGAGTTCTTATAAATTGTCAAAAGTTACAATATCACATGGACAGCCTAAGTAAATTATATTTGCATATATGTAGGTTTTATTAATAAAAAAAGGCATGAGTTTTAAAAACATAATAACTATGATACTAATTTTGGGTTAAAATAAAACAAAGCAAAACCAAATCAATTCCCAAAATACTCCTTCTACTGAAATCTAAATTTTGTATGTTGAAAAAATAAAATCTCCTTTTTCATAGTATTTTTACCTGGATCTTGAGACGATGTTCAGTAAGAAATGAAATAACCATCAAAATCTGTTGGGGGAACCCACCCCCAATATTTCAACATAGGTTCTTTCTATTTTCCTTAAGTGTTGGCTGGTCTGAGAAATAAAGAGAAAGAGTACAAAGAGAGGAGTTTTACAGCTGGGCTGCTGGGGGTGACATCACATATCTGTAGGTCTGTGATGCCCACCTGAGCCACAAAACCAGCAGGTTTTTATTGAGGACTTCAAAAGTGGAGAGGGTGTAAGAACAGGGAGTAGGTCACAAACATCACATGCTTCAAAGGGCGAAAAGGAGAAAAGATCACATGCTTCTGAGGCAAATAAAGATCACAAGGCAAAGGGCAAAATCAAAAACTCCTGATAAGGGTCTATGTTCAGCTGTGCACATATTGTCTTGATAAACATCTTAAACAACAGAAAACAGGGTTTGAGAGCAGAGAACCAGTCTGACCTCAAATTTACCAGGGTGGAGTTCCCAATCCTAGTAAGTCTGAGGGTACTGCAGGAGGCCAGGGCGTATTTCAGTCCTTATCTTAACCGCATAAGACAGATACTCCCAGAGCAGCCATTTATAGACCTCCCCACAGGAATGCAATTATTTTCCTAGGGTCTTAATATTCCTTGCAGGAAAAGAATTTAGCGATATCTCTCCTACTTCCACATCTATTTATAGGCTCTCTGCAAGAAGAAAACGATGGCTCTTTTTGCCCGACCCCACAGGCAGTCAGACCTTATGGTTGTTTTCCCTTGTTCCCTAAAATCACTGTTATTCTGTTCATTTTTAAGGTGCACTGATTTCAT
Organism: Macaca fascicularis; assembly: GCF_037993035.2. NCBI lineage: Eukaryota > Metazoa > Chordata > Mammalia > Primates > Cercopithecidae > Macaca > Macaca fascicularis. The sequence goes on along the minus strand of NC_088391.1, from coordinate 72,538,210 downwards.
ATTGTTCACACACGTTTTACAATCAATTTGTACAGTTAACATAATCATCACAGGGTCCTGATGTGACGTACACCCTCAGCTTATGAAGATAACAGGATTAAGAGATGAAAGTAAGACAGGTGTAAGAAATTATAAGAGTATTATTAGGGAAGTGATAATAAAAGTCCATGAAATCTTCATGATTTATGTTTCCTCTGCCATGGCTCCAGCCGGTCCCTCCATTTGGGGTCCCTGACTTCCCGCAACAAAAATCTGAGATTAAAAAAAAAATCTAAAGTTTTAGTATGAAAGACAATTGTGTTATGAGAGAAATACCACATCTGTGGGAACCAGAATAGAAATTAGACTGATTTTATTCAAAGGAGAGACATGATCTAGAAATTAACTTTAAAACACATACATAATTTTTTTCTATTACAATATTAAGACCATTTATTTACAATTCATTATAACTATGAATTGTAACCATTTCCATATAACTATTTCCTTTTATGATCTCCAATTTGTTGCTACAAATTAGGCTCCAAACTCAGGGCTACTAAGGCCCGGGGTCAAATCTTAAACACTACTGTATTGCTACTGCCTAGAACAATGGATGGCACAATCAGGGGCTCCAACAGCATATACTGAATGGAGTAACCCCAAGTCCATTTGCTTTTGTTCCTTTCTATTTACTTTGGAACTTTTCCCTTCTCTTATATTCTAGCTTATTTTTAGAGTCCTCAGGATATCACAGATGCTGAAGATATTCTCCAGGTTCAAATGGAGCAACCCATTTGTACTTTGTTGGATGTTGTCTCTTCAATTCTAAACCACCATTTCATCACCCACTCTGAAAGACATCACTTCCATCACTTTCCAAAGACCAGAATCTTCCATTAGTTACCTGATCATCAACAGATATTGCCACCACTGATAGAACACTCTTACCTAGGAACACCAAAGCATGCAGAGGCTTAGATAAAATACAGCTTTCATTTCATTAACCAGATGTCCCTATTCTTCAGCTCTTTTCCTCCTCATAAAACCCATAACCCTTAATAAATACAGTTGGCCCTTGAACAATGCAGGCGTTGGAGTGCTGACCACCTGCACAGTTGAAAATCCATGTACAATTTTTGACTCCCCAAATATTTAACTACTGATAGTCTACTGTTGACCAGAAGCCTTACTGACAGCATGGACAATCAATTAATACAAAATTTGTATATGTAGTACATACTGTATTCTTACAATAAAGTAAGCTAGAGAAAAATAAAATGGTATAAAGAAGAGAAACTATATTGACTATTCATTAAATAGATGTGGATCCTCATAACAGTAAGCATCCTCATCATATTCACGTTGAGTAGGCACAGAAAGAGGAGGAATAGGAGGGGTTGATCTTTCTACCACGGGTGGTAGCAGAGGTGGAATAAAATCCACATATAAGTGGGTGAGCATAGTTCAAATTTATGTTGTTCAAGGGTGAATCATAAGATCATCAAGAATGGCAAGAGGAATAATCTTCTAACCACTTCCAAAACATGAAGGTGATTGATATTTGGCATTATTTTCTATTAATTTTATCTTTTTGTGGAAGCATAGCTTTACACGACATATAGTATTCATTAACTGAATTAGCCTAGAAAGTACCTTCTGACAGTTTAGAAACAAGGTTGAAAATTAGATCAACATTTTCAACACTGGTATTGATTTGATAGATGATAATAGTTGCCAGGCTGAGGAGGACAGATCACCTGAGGTCAGGAGTCCAAGACCAGCCTAGCCAACATGGTGAAACCCTGTCTCTGCTAAAAATATAAAACATAGCTGGGCATGGTGGTGCGTGCCTGTAATCCCAGCTACTCGGGAGGCTGAGGCACGAGAACTGCTTTGAACCCAGAGGTGGAGATTGCAGTGAGTCGAGATCATGCCACTGCACTCCAGGCTATATGACAGAGCTAGACTGTCAAAAAAAAAAAAAAAAAAAGTTTTCAGGCATTCATTTCATATAAGGTAATATTTGCCATTAAAAAATACCTTGGTCAGGGGACCTCCTCTTTCAGTTTTGGGGCCCCCCTCCCTCTGTCTCTGTACAGGGGGGCTTCTACCTTCTGTCTTCTCCCTTCAGTCTTGCCTATTAAACTCCTTAAAACCATTCCACGTGTGTCCATGTCATTTTATCTAAACCGGCATGAGGACCAACAGCCCTGGTGTTCCTCCACTCATCAGAGCTGTATCATTCTGGGGCATTGGCGGGGAAAGGAAATTCAATCATCCTCTGGTGAGTATGGAGTGGATTTCAACTTTAAATCTGTCCTTTAATCTCAAGGTTCTCTTACAGCTACCCTGTCGCCAAACTTTCTCTCCCTTTTTATCCACGGTCTCTTACCCTCTCTGTGTGTGTCTAATGCACAAGAATCTTTACAGTTCAGGGAAACAGGTCTGTTAGAAAAGATCACGAATCACGGCAGGCAGTAACTCAATAAATGTCTCTCTCTCTGTTTTCTCTGACCAGCACATTGTATTTCTAAGCCACCCAGTAGAAATAAGGCTCTAGGCCTCTTCTGGGAATGGAAAGTTTCTGCCTTTAGCAGTTAGGAGTAAGAGATCTTCCATAGCTCAATCTTAGTCTTGATATTGTCTCACTGGCAGGAAAATGGCCATTCGATTCCTATGTTCTTTTAAGGCATCTACTCTGTCTTCTAATAAGACCATACTTAATTAGTAAGGGGATTTTAAGTCCGGAAGTTAACCGGAACCATTCATCTATGGGTAAATGCTTTAGCATGGGCTATAATAGCAGGATATAGAGTTCAATCTAGCACACCCCTTCCCTTAAAGAGGCCTTGCCCAATGACATAGCATTTCTTTGAAATCCATTTTTTTGGAAGGCACACAGGCCACACAAGTCTAGGAGGTCAAAGGGAAAGAAAAGGCAGAGGACTGATTGTTTGGGGACAGTGTGACTAAGGCCTAAAAGTCAGTTCCTCTGGTGCAATGGCTTGGAGGGTCATACCTGCAGTCACGGGTGGCACATTTAAGCGGGTGCCAGGAATCCAGGAGTGACGGAGAGGAAATAGTTGGGGGGACACCCTCTATGTTTTCATCTCCATCCTAGATCACATACCAAAAGGAAGGAGACTAAAAGGATGCTTTCATTCTCACTTCTCTTTCTATATGGGTAATGTAATCTTCAACATGCACTCCCCTGGAGTGTATTTTGAAGCACTGGCACTCCTTCAACCTTGAAACTTCGAAGAAAAAGTGGCTTATTTTCTTTTGCAGCCATATCAGACAGGCCCAGGGAAAACAGTTCCCCAAAATTAAAAAAGTGACTTTCAAGGAAGTCATCTCAGGTCCCCCTTATTTGGGGCCCCTTCAAGTTCTCTTCTCATTACACCACCTTAGACAAGTAAAAGGAAACTGAGGCTGATTTTCTGACCACCCTGATAGGTATATAGAAGCTTTCCAAAATTTAATTCAGTTATTTGACCTCACATGGAGGGATGTTATGTTACTGCTAAGTCCAACCCTCACTGCAGCTAAAACAGGCAGCTCTGCAAGCAGAAGAAAATTTTGGAGATGAGCAATATGTTTCCTACAGTAGGGGCCAGAAGGGAAAAGAGAAAATAGGGAAGGAAAAGAAATAGGGGTAACACCATTCCCAATAGGAAGAGAGGTATTACCTCTTAACAACCCTAACTGGTACTCCTTTCTATGGTGGTTTTTTTCTTCTTTTGTGGTTTAAAATGGCTTCTTTCTCTTTTATAATGTTCTCCTAACCTGGGAAAAGTTAATTTTCCAAACCTTAAAATGCTTGGCGTACAGTTGAGCTGGGGAAAGGGAACCCAGAAGCCTGATACGCTGGCAAAAGGGTAAAAATTTCTTACCAGTTGTTTCATGTCCTTGGGAATATAATCTGTAACCACGTGGCAATACTTTGTTTTAGTCTCTGCCATTTTACAATGGTGGCTGTGTTCTTGTGCTAAATCAGATAAGCCAGTCTGTCAATCCGGGTGGCGCCAGCTGATGCATCAAGGGCAGAGTTTACAAAATATCTTAAGCACTGATCATGAGAGCAATTTAGGGAGGGTCAAAATCTTGTAGCCTCCAGCTGCATGGCTCCTGGGCCATGGTTTCTAATCCTGGGGCTACTCTCTTGCTCTGGTCCCCAGGCAAAAGGGAAGTATGTCTTGGGAAGCGGCTGATATCATCTTTATTTTAAACTATAAACTGTAAACCAGGCTCCTCCCGAAGTTGGTTCAGCCTATGCCCAGGGATGGGCAAGGACAGCTTAGGGGCTGGAAACAAAATGACATTGTTTGGGTCAGGTCTCTTTCACTGTCTCAGTCACAATTTTGCAATGATAGTTTCAAAAGCTGCCCATAACTCCACTGAAAATTTCTTGTACACTCACCATAAAGTCATACCCTAATGAAGTCTTGTTGGTTTCACCTGTGAGGTTACTTTTTGTAAAGTTTAAAAGCTGCAAATCTTAAGTGTTTGGCATGGCTAAAGTCAAATAATAAGGAACTTAAAAGGATTTTCTTAAAGAGTGCTCAGCTTAATTAAGAGTGAATATTCAAGTTATAGGTATATTTAAAAGGTCTTGATGTTTTTCTCTTCTTGGATCTTGTTTTCTGGAAAAAGGTTCTTCTCAGTTGACAGAATTATTTTTCTCAATTTTTTTTTCTTCTATTACTCTTAATGCATGCATAAGAGGCCCTAAGATAACTTCTGGTAGCATGGGACTCCTTGGGAAAAACAGAGGAGGTGCCACAAACTCCGTTTTGGGGGAAACAAAAACCCTCTGTTTTCCTCATGAAACCCCAGGAATTAAAAGCCAATAGTTCCCTCTCAAAAATCAAAGGTTCCGTTCTGTTTTGCATTGTGTTATCTAACAGTTTTAAGTTTTGGGGGTATCAAAAATCATTTCCAATTATGAGAACGCTTTGGTGTGTAATAACTAGGTAGAAAATACACTGTAAGGGATGGCTAATAGTAGTTAGAAATCAGAGAAGCATGCTCTTAGCCATCTGGAAAATAAGAAAACATCCCTATCCCACACTGGGAGATGAGAGAGATGAGACTCCCATTGGGGACGGGCTTATTTTATTCTGCTGTTTTTTGAGACAGAGTTTCACTCTTGTTGCCCAGGCTGGAGTGCAATGGCACGATCTCAGCTCACTGCAACCTCCAGCTCCTGGGTTCAAGCAATTCTCCTGCCTCAGCCTCCCAAGTAGCTGGAATTACAGGCATGTGCCACCACACCCAGCTAATTTTGTATTTTTAGTAGAGACGGGGTTTCTCCATGTTGGTCAGGCTGGTCTCAAACTCCGGACCTCAGGTGATCCACCTGCCTTGGCCTCCCAAAATGTTGGGATTACAGGCATCAACCACCACACCTGGTCAAGGGATAGGCTTATTACAAAATAAGCCAATTGGCTTTGGGTTGCCTTGCAATGAAATGCATAGTAGAAGCACTACATTGTCTTCTCCCATAATACCTATATGGTCTTTTCATAAATTAAGCATTGAAATAAAAGCATAGCAAGGAGATCTTAAGACACTAATCTGCCCTTTAGTAAAAGAGTCATAAAAGGTTTGTAGAAATTTCACCTCATAGTCAGGTTGGTTAGGATTAGATGGAATGATCTATAAGGTTTCATTTAAACAAATTAGGGTTAACATTAACAAACTAATACAAGGGTAAAATTTGGCTTTAAACAGGATTTTCATGTCATAATAAAGGCTAATAAACAGTTTTTGCCTTTTGAGCCATCATTTTGGCAAAATAATTTATGGCAATCTGGGAATTGTTCTTCCTAATGCCTGACCTTTTGGATGGTTCAGAGGACCCCTGAAACATTCAGAAAAGAGGTAAACAGGATCATTTGACATGTTTAGTCACATGAGATTGTAAAAATGATGTCCAATCTTCTTTAAGTTATATTTTCGTGAATAACACTAATATATGTTCCAAAATTGTATGGGATTTCTAAAATTCTAATGTCTAAGTATATGCTATCAATCATAATTAAGGATAAAGTTATTGTAAACCATGGAGATAAACAAATTTCTTTGTCAGTCATATTTTTAACTGTAACTATCCTGGAGATGTTGCCATTCACAGATAATTGTTGTCTTGCTTTGCTCCTTCTCAAAAGATAATTTATAATCAAACTATATTAAGGACTCTAACAGGTGTTAGATTTCAAATTCAGGTTTTCAATAGCTTTAAAGATTATAACATTGGAATAGAGAAAGAATGTATGGGACTCCTAAAGAACTGACATGTTCATAAATATCAAGCAAAACAAAAGTTAAGTGAATTGCACTCAGAAAGTTTAAGCAACCTTTTTAACTTTTGCTTGGAATATTGCTGATCCTTGTTTTGTTTTTCAGAGTCAGGGAAACTTATTTTAAACTATTTATGGCCTTTAATAATTAAGTAAGGTATATTACTGTGAACAAAATCTGCAGCATATTCATTTTTCTCTGCCTGGTTCCTCTAAAATTTGAAGACTATCTGTGAGTACTCTCACGGCAACATAGTTGCTAGCATCAGTGCAATAAGAATCCATTTTTCTTTGCCAACAGTACACAATTGGAAAAACCGGTTATTTTACCAAGGCTTTGACTGAAAGGGTGTGTTTTCCTTTAAGAAATCAAGCTTGACATGTGGATCCAATAAAAGCCCCTTGGGGAGAATGGCCTTATACCTTGTCTACATTGTCCCCACACAGGCACAGGGCTCCTACCCTGTGGTCAGTAAAGAATGTCACTTTCTAACAGATCTGGAAGCTCCGAGTTTATCTTGGGACCCCAAGAGGAAAGATCACCCAACTCACAGGTATCGGAGGATACAAAGTCATGGCTGGACTTGGCTTTAAAAGTCTTATCTGAAATTCCTTGTGGAACAGCGTTTTATCAAAGCCAATCCGAACGGCCTATGTAAAAATAAACATTCTTGCTGCACTTTATGCAAATAATCAGGCCAAGTATAAGAGTAAGTTTATTCATAATTAGTTTTTGCCAAAAATGAGGACAAGAGAGAAAAATTTTGCTCCAAAGCTTATCATACATCTGTCATTAAATCCTAGTCTCATTAACTATTTTTAAGCTTTTTAACTACATTTTAGACTAACCCTGCTTTTTCCTGTGAGTCAAGTAGTGATCTTCTGCAGCTTGGAGGAAAAAAAAAAAAAAAAAAAGGATGAGTAACAAACAAATGTGAATCAATATGCTAGTCCTGGGCAATTATCTTGCAAATTCTGCCAGATAATGAAAGTGAGTAAGGTGCCCATAACACAGAGGTTTCTTTGTTTGGGAAAATAAAACCAAGGAATTTTATAGACCTTTAAAGGAGACTTCTACATCTTGGCAAGTAAAATTTTAGATGGAAATTACCTACCACACCACATATGTGGGAACTGCTGTCCTGCTATTTGCAATAGGGTTATACATAGTAGCACCTTCTAACTGAAATATTGAACAGAAAGTTTCTATCACTGTGATATTTTGCTTAATTATTATCCTTACAGCAGGGATAATAGTTACTAACAAAAAGGAAGCATGAAAGTTTTACTATCACTGAGTCTGCTAGGACTTTTTATTAGGTCTAGTGATGCACTTTTAAATGAAACATGCTGCTTTTGGATTAACACCTCTAGTATAGCAAAGGAAAATCTACAGGTACTTAAAGATCAAATCAAAATTATTGGCAGGCTCAGGGAAAAATGCCAGCTTCAGCCCCAGGTGGCTACAATCCCTCTTTAATGAATTCCAGTTTTCTTTATAAAGTTGGTTAGCCCCTTTATTAATCCCTCTCTTGCTTATATGTCTTGTATTAACATTTGGACTCTGTATACTCAATACTATAACTCAAACTGTCTCTTCTCGCCTAGAAGCAATCAAACTCCATATGGTGCTTCAAACTGAACCACACATGGACGTGCCATTCTTCTGAGGACCCTTAGATCAACCCCAGGAGGAACCCTAGCTGCTGTTCCCCATTCCACACTCCTTTTCAGCAGGAAATAGCCAGAAAGAATCATCACCCAAAAGCCACTAACAGCAGTTAGTGTGGCATCTCCACATGGGGGAATGTTATGGGAGATATTAAGAAATTATTTTAGGCAAATAGAGAGGACAGTGGGGTCTTTGGGAATTTTTCATTTTTTAAAGCATCTCCAGAGAAGTTTCTTCTAAAGCCCCAGCTCTTAGACCCAGGCCGGCAACCTTTGATATTCAAATGCCAGCCATTAGAACCTGGATCCACCCAAGAGGGCGATTTCTGCGGCCTTCTTGGCGTTTCCCCACATGTTCTGGCAACATGGCTGCTCCCACATATCCCCACGTGTGTAGTACATCCATAGGCCTTGCATTTGCATATTAAAAGGCTAGGGTGGGCTGGGTGCAGTGGCTCATGCCTGTAATCCCAACACTTTGGGAGGCCTAGGCGGGTGGATCGCCTGAGGTCAGGAGTTCAAGAGCAGCCTGGCCAACATGGCGAAACCCTGCCTCTACTAAAAAATACAAAAATTAGCCAGGCCTGGTGGTGGGCACCTGTAATCCCAGCTACTCAGGAGGCTAAGACTGGAGAATCACTTAAACCTGGAAGGCGGATATTGCAGTGAGTCGAGGTGGCACCACTGCACACCAGCCTGGGCAACAGAGAGAAACTCCATCTCAAAAAAAAAGAAAAAGAAAAAAAAGGCTAGGGTGGGAGGGCCAGCTTTTTTGCAGGCTACATGAAAGACATGGCTGGTCAAACCAATCCCCTGAGCCCTATTCAAATCAAACACCGCTTCCTCCAGCCTCTACATATATACCTGGCTGGTATCCTTGACAGGCGGGTACCTCCTCTCTCGGGTTTGGAGCCCTCCTCCCTCTTTCTTTACATGAGGAAGCTTCTTCCTTCTGTCTTCTCCCTTGCTTCTTGCCTATTAAACTCTCTCCGCTCCTTAAAACCAAAAAAAAAGAAAAACTTTGGTTAAATAAGTTTGTGAATCATTGTATTATTACATATCTTGCTCTGGAAAATTTAAAGTGCATGGCAGCATTTAATGGCTCAAAAGATTCCCTACAGTAAAAACATCTATCAACTTTTACCTTAGCATTTCCCAAGCTTATCTGAAAATGGAAAATGCTTGTAAGTTGTTGCATGAAACAAGTATTTGGAAATTTTTAACTTAGAATGATATAGGTACTCACCAATGGATAATGGCCATATATGATATAAAATGCTAATTACACAATTTTGACACATCACACAGAAAGTTGAATATCCCCATGAAAATATTTTTCAGCATTTACAAATATAACATGAAGACTCTTTTCACAAAATAGATAATTATAAAAGTCTAAGTATATATATTAGAAGAAAATAATATAAATATAAATAAAACTCATGACAACTTTAATACAGATCTTTGACCTTTAATTTGGGTGATTAAAACACACATATTTCATCTGAACAATCTTTCCTAGAGATGAATACAAGACACAGGAAAAAAGGGGGTAATAAGTGCCTTAGCCCTTATGGCAGGATAAGAAAAATAAATATATATACTTATATTAGCTTTCTACAAGAATTTTTGTTTTTTTGGAGCAACACTGAAGATGAATTGAAAACTGTGAATAAAAACTGAAGGCCAGGATAAAACAAATTATATGGCCTTTGTCAAAAGGATACAACAAAAAATGGAATTAGCAGTAGATAACTGGAGAGTTAGTACAGCTTAGATCATGTAAGTTTTTTTTTTTTTTTGAGACAGAGTCTCGCTCTGTCACCTAGGCTGGAGTGCAGTGGCACGATCTCGGCTCACTGCAAGCTCTGCCTCCCAGGTTCACGCCATTCTCCTGCCTCAGCCTCCCGAGTAGCTGGGACTACAGGCACCCACCACTACGCTCAGCTAATTTTTTTTTATATTTTCAGTAGAGACAGGGTTTCACCGTGTTGGCCAAGATGGTCTCGATCTCGTGATCTCGTGATCTGCCCGTCTCGGCCTCCCAAAGTGCTGGGATTACAGGCGTGAGCCACCACGCCCGGCCATGTAAGGTCTTATCTACCTTCCAAGGGTATCTATTCATCTTCAAGGCCACAGGGAAAATCTCAGAGGATTAGTAGAAGGCCACGAATGGACTGACTTGTAAAAGGAGCACACTAAAAGCATCAGGTACTGTAGAGCAGCAAGGTAACTGTTGAGACAGGAATTGGCGTTTGTGTGTCTATTGAAATAGTGAAGCCAAGTTTGGGGGCCTGAGGGAAAGGGAAAAGTTCTGGATGTCTGAGTTAGGTGACTGGATGGAACTCAGTACAACTGATAAAGTTAGGATGTGGGACAGATTTAAAGTGAGGGGAATAATTTAAAGTGAAGGGATATCTAGTTAGATTAAGTTTAACTTTTAGTATGTTATGAGAAATGTAGATTTACTTGCCATTAGATAGAAGTATCTTGAGAGCAAGATGAGAAACGGATGAAGACATTAACGGTGGAGGAGATTAGAGTTATCCTGAGTTACTGGTGGCCTATCCTTATGGGTTCGTAGCAACTTCAGTTCATGCCTCCTCAGAAGAAAGAATTCAACTGAGGGGCCTAAAGGAGAAAAAGCGACCTATGGAAATTTCAGAGCAGGAGTGGAAGTTTATTTTAAAAGGCCTTAGAACAGGAAAGAAAGGAAGGTGCGCTTAGAAAAGACCCAATCAGGCATGTGAGAGTTACAGAGAGGTCAAATGCCTGGTTTAACCCTAATTTTAAGGTATTTCTAAGCTTGCCTCTTTCCTGTGATTCATCCCTTAGCGTGGTTTGCCTGCATGTGCTGAGCCCTCCTGACCCTTTGAAAGTAAGAATGCTGGTGTGTTCAGGGAGCTACAAGCATGCCCACCTGAGGCTTTCTTCCTTTTTCTGGTGGAGTGTACCCTGAAGATTATACTCTGCCATCTTTGTATTTTAATATGCATTTCCAGAAAGTTGTTTTTCCCTGGGGCCTGCATTCCGTTAACATTTTGATGGTAACAGATGTGGACCATCGGGAAATGCCTCTCCCTGGCATTGTCTAATTATCACTTTTAGAGAGGCAATGCGATAATTGCCAAACCATCACCAGATATTTCTAGTGGGTTGAGGGAGAGCCCTCTTCTGCCCCATTCATGCCTAACTACCTGTAATAGAGAGATAACATAAGACATACCAATACATAAATCATGACTGCATAGATAAAATGTTAGTAGAGCTGGATGGTGACATTGAAAATAGCCTGTCACAAAGAGAGGAGGAGGAGAGTGGAAAAATAACAAGAATGGAGAAGTGTTATGTGTTGTGAAGCCATCGCAAAAAAGGGGGTCAAGTATAATAGGTTTCAGAAAGGGTTAGCTGAATTTGGCAATTAGATACATTACTATGTTCCATAAAGAGCTTTGATTTTAAAGCAAAGATGTGTCTAAATAAATGTAAATGTTAACCTTTCAGATTAATGTACTTTTCATGAAAATTTTCTTTGATGAACTTTCTATAGCATTAAATATTTATCTATAGGATTGCAAAATCTTCAGATAAAGATCAGAAGATAGTTTTTTTTTTTTTTAATCCCCTGGCTGTTATTTTCACAAACACAACTGAAAGCTATTTTGAAAATTAGTAAACGAAAAATGGATGTAGAAGAAAATTACCATAGAAAACTCCATTTACAAGCTTTTGTTTTATAGATGAGAAAACCAATGGCTGGTAATATGGAGAAAATGAAAAAAAGCAAACAACTGTTCTTAAGTTGCCTTATTAGCTCTTATTAACTAATACATTTAACATACTGTGAAACAGACTAAAATTTAATACTAAAATGTAAGAAATCTATGTTTTAATTATAGTCACTGACACATATAGATTTGCCTCAATTCTGTAATAAAAATTGGACTTAATTATGACAATTTGTTTATATTTACCAAGATGCCTGCCTTCAAATAGGTAACTGAAATTACTCTTTTTATGTTTTAATGTTATGATGACACAGCCTCAGTTGCACAATAAGTAATACATATTAGAGGTTGTAGCTATTTTTCTGAATCTTTGTTTTTCCCAACTAAATTATATAAAAAACTAAAATAAAAAAGGAAAAAAAAATCAGTATTCCTGACTTGTAATAAATCTGGGTTCTACTTTTTTATCACTTTCTACATGGAGTGATTTTTCCTTAGTGGAAACAAGAAATTAAAAAAAAAAAAAAAAAAAAGATAGTCTTTCCCTGGAGTAGCCAAAAAGTGCAATTCACTAGTGGCCACTGTAAATTGCTTTAGTACAATAAAGGATGTTGATTCATTGGCGCTGCACAAAGACTGAGGACTCACAGCAGTAAAATGCCAGGAAATGTAGGGTGATACGATGTAAAGGGAATAAGTTCAGTAGTAAAATGGAATGAGAAAAAGTACTAACATAATATTCTGTGGTGTAAAACTTCAGACCTGATGCAATATTTAAAAAGTAGTATGCTACAAAAACATGCACTGTAGATGCATCCAAAATCAGCAGACCAAAACTGTAAGAGGATTACAGGTATGGGAATTAAGAATGGAGAAAGAAGCTGAACAAGACTGACAGGCAAAGGATAATGAGAGGTGAAAAAGTCAAGGTGCAGTGAAGAGGGAAAGCAACAGCTAACAGGACAGAAGGGAGAAAAGTGATTGTAGATTAATCAAACAGTAGCAGCTGTATGATGACAGGGAAAACTGACAGTAACTCATATAAAAGACAAGAGGGGAGGAACCATCAATAGAAGACACTGGTTGGTCTAGGAGGAGAGGAAATTGTTGGATTTATTTAGAACAAACTTACTTTTCCTCTAGCAGTAGAGCAGAAAACATTACCACATATTCCTTAAGGGTTTGCTGCATTTATACAATAAACTTGATCAACTAAAATGCACACTTAGGAAATCTACTTACGAGCATATTTTGCTTTTTGGTGCATGTGCAAGATTTTAATGTGAGTATTACTAACCTCTACTTAGGAAGTCATGAGTTTCAAAGTGGTGTAATAGGGGATTTGAAATTTGTAAGCATGTAAAAATGATTAAGTACAATAAAGAAGGTACACTTAATCAGGTACATTTTCCTCAAATCAAATAGTTTCTACAGAGGTACCCAATTATATCTGAACCCAGAAAGTCAATTCAATTTGATTTGTCTGCTTCCGGTTCGGACTCGGGGTGAGGGGAGGCTGCCATTCATATTTTCAGACCTTAAATAATTCTGATTCATTTGATGGAGTTGACTACTTTCTCCTTGTGAAAATTCTTTTTTCACTGCTTGTATGACACTGTTTGTTTTGCTGTTGTTGTTCTTATTTTTCTTTAGTCCTTTCCATTGCTTTAGTACAATTTTACTTTCATCTTCTCTCTCTCTCTAAATATACACATAATAGGTATACTGTGTATATATATGTATGTGTGTGTGTATGTGCATTTTTAAAGCAATAACCTATTATCTTTCTATTTATTCCTTCAAGCCCATCCACTTTCAGAAATGCAACACTTAAGGCAAATAGCTCCAAAATCTTTGCTCTAAACTTATTCTAGATTTTCCCAGACTGGTGGAAAATTTTACTTTTCTAATTTGCAGTCTTGTTGACTACAATAGAGGTAATTCTGAATTTATTTTTTTACTTTAAAATGATTCCACTTTCTATGTTTATTCCCTCTGTATTTTTTGTTGTTGTTGTTGTTTTGTTTTTGTTGTCGTTGTTACTGTTAATGACACCAGTGTTACCTCAGCTGTCCAGACTTGAAACCTTGGAAAACTTTACTCTTTACCACACACCTCACAAGCAATTGGTTACAAACCCTTTCAATAATCCCCAGTACTGTTCCATATGATTCAGTAATGCATTCACTCCACAAAATTCAAAATTTGACACTAACAAAATATCAAAATTAGATATATATATATATATATATATATATATATATATATATATATGCATGCTATTTATTTACTATTTTCCAGGCACTATTGCAACAGCTGAGATACGGCAACGAATCTACCAACTATATCTTTTCCCTCATGAATTTTCTAGTTATGGGAGATAAACAATAACATGTAGTGGCTGAAGCAGTATATACTTCTCTTTACATAATCTGAACATAAAACACATTTCCTTCATCTTAAAAAAAGAGACACTCATTTCAAAACTTTGTTTATAGAAGTCCCACTTAAAAACAAGTTTTACCTAGAGTTGCAGTCCATTAAAGTTTCTGAATGTACTAATTGACATCATTTTAATATTATTCAATCAATCACCGAATATTTCTGAGCACTTCGAGCGCATACTTTATGAAAAGCCTTGTATGGCAGGGATGAGGGGCTGGTACAAATTTGGAGGTTGATTTTACACTACAACGTCTAAAATGAGATTTTTACAGCCCCCTTTAAAAATGATTTTCTGTGACACAGTACTTATAGTCAAGTGTGCTTTTTAAACTGTCACTTATTGTATTTTATTTTACTTTCTCTTCAGTAAAAGTAAAAAAATAATAATGAAAGAAAAGCAAAGTAGTCTTGCAACCTCAATACTCAGGGAGACACTTTGAGTCCTAAATGAGTCATGTTTTTTAGATTAAACAATCTATAACTCTTCTATTCCTTCTGTGTGAGCAGCATTTTTAAAACTCTACATTTGTCTTCCTAACTCCAACTTTCAACTTGCAAGTCTTTCCACTCATAAGTTTTGTGTATGTTGTAAAGGGATACAGAATTCTAATAGTGTTCTGCCCTTCTTTTCTCTGTGTAAATAAACCTGGAATTTATGCATTAACAGGGTCATGGCTAGCTGGAAATTATAACCTAAGTTATTAATGAATTCGGTATGAGAGAAAAATGATCCATAATTGAAATGGCTTTCTCTGTGGGAGTAATGTTTCCTCCTGCATTGACCAGGCATCCTGCACTCAGAGCCAAAACTTGTCCTGGAGTGAAAGACAAACAAAACATTTTTTTTTTTTTTTCCCATAATCAGAAGTTACCTCTGTAGATCTTAGACTTCTTCAGTGAAAGTAAGTACTTTTGAATTATTAGTAAGTTATGGTAATTAGCATTATTCATCACTGCAAACATTTATTGCTTTGTAGTCAGAACACTTAAATTCTGTATTGTTGCTATTTTGAAATATACAATATATTATTATCTGTAGTCACGCTACTGTGCAATAGAACACTATAAGTTATTCTTCCTAATTGTATCTTTGTACCTATTGACCAGTATCTCCCCATTCTTCTCTCTCCCAACCCTCCTAGGCTCTGGTAACCACTACACAATTGCTACTGAGTTGAGTTCCTTATATATTATTGACATTAACTCCTTGTCAGATATATAGCTTGCAAATATTTTCTGTCATTTATTTACAATAGTGATGGGAGAGCATAAACCACCGTTGGTAGTATTTTGTATAACAGTAGAAAATACCAAAGAAATTATGCAAATTCAGTACCTTTGACCAACAGAGCAGTATTTAAAAGATTTGAATCAAAAAGCCCTGAGGAGGGTCCCTCTCACTCCCACTTTCCACAGTTCTAAACATTCCATATGGTCTTAAGCATGGCTGTTTCCCACTTACATGTTAACCTTTTGGACTCTGAAGCCATACCCTTTCGAAATACTTTTGAATTTTTTTTTTAAACTGTAATACACTTGAAGTTGATTTTTGTATATGCGAAAGATAGGGGTCCAGTTTCATTCTTCTACATGTAGATAGCCAATTTTGGAGTATCCACTTCAAAAGCACCACTTTTGAAGAGATTGTTCTTTTCCCAATGTGTGTTCTTGGTATATTTGTTAAAAATCTGTAGCCAATAGATGCATGAATTTATTTCTGAGTTCTTCATTGAGACTTAAATATAAAACTCAAAACTATGAAAGTCTCCAAAGAAAACCTAAGGGAAATACTTTATGACATTGTACTGAGCAAGAATTTTTTGCATGTGACTGTAAAAGCACAGGCAATAAAATAAAAAAATAGAAAAATGTGATATATCAAACTACAAAGCTTCTACATAGCAAAAGAAACAACAGAGTGAAGACACTGTGCAGAATGACAGAAAATATTTGCAAGCTACGTATCTGACAAGGAGTTAATATTAGTAATACATGAGGAATTCAACTCAGTAGCAATTGTATAGTGGTTACCAGAGCCTAGGAGGGTTGGGGGGACAAGAATGGGGAGATATTGGTCAATAGGTACAAAGACACAATTAGATAGGAAGAGTAACTTACGGTGTTCTATTGGACAGTAGGGTGACTATAGATAATAATACATTGTATATTTCAAAATAGCTACAAGAGAATTTAAACGTTCTGACTACAAAGAAATAATAAATGTTTGCAGTGATGAATAATGCCAGTTACCCTAATTTAATCATTATACAATGTACACATGTATAGAAACATCACAATGTAAATATGTACAATTGTTATGTGTCAATTTTAAAAAATGACAATAAAATAATGTAAAACTCTCTTGCAAAGTTTTTTCTTCCACTTGTGTTCAGAATATTAAGCTATTTCTTTTTTGTGTTGAGAAGAACATCTCATTTCACTCTTCCTCTAGGCCTAAAAGCTTACTCAAGTTCACTTATTATAAAATAGCCATCCCTTAAAGTTGAAAGTAAAATAAACAGCTAAGAGCAAAGAAACAGACAGTAAGGACAGCTAATTAATGTTTATGATTAGGATCTAAGTCTTCCTGAAATGTTTAATGGATATCCAATATACACTACTTAAGAAAGTAGACTACTTCTATTTAAAATAGTAAAACAAAATGAATTATCAGCAATTTAAGACACAATTAAGAAAATATATTTATATTTTTATGTTTATATAAACATAACTTTTAGTATTTGGAAAGAACATTAATGGTTATTTAGGCCATTTTTTTTTTCAGTAACAAAGAAATCAGGGCCCATAATGGGAAAACAAATTGTCCAGCGTTACAAGCTAAGGGGTAGCAGAGCTAATAGTATAAGTCATGTTTTCTTCTCAAAGATTAATAAGTTTTTAGTGAATACTTATTATGTTTCAGGCAATAGGCAACATAATCAAATGCACACAAAAACGCCAGCCTAATGATTCCTTTCCTTCTGTTGAAATAGTTGTTCTGTGCTAAATACTGAAACAAACTCAGTTTCATTACTCCCTTTATATTTCCTACTGTTCCTAGTCTCATTTTTTAGGTTGAAACTGTTTTATTATTGGCCTTCCTTCCTAATATTTTATATAATAATGCTCATTTCCAAAAAGAAATTGATCCATGGATACGCTTAGATTAACATAATAGAATGACTGCATTTGCCTCATAAAAGTCAGAATTTTTAAAAAGTATGATTTTACACAAAAAAAGATTAAGCATATTGTGCCTCCTTAGTTTGTCAAAACTGTATTTTGTTATGAATGCACAATAGGTAAGATCACTAATTGTTAATAGCTTAAGTCTGTAAAGAGTGTGTTGAATAGAAGTACAACTCATTTAAGCCTCTTACTGTACATCTGCATAGATTTGTATTTTTAAAATATATAGAAAGAACATCCTTCTGTCCAAAGTGTTTTATATGTTTAAAGTTAAATACAGAAAAAAATTATAGCTTACTTTTTAAGTAAAATTACTAAAACGTATAACCAATTAACTTTTATTAATGTTACATTTCTCAATAAATCTATATATTACCAACAAGATGAACTGACATTGTGACAGCATTCTCAAAAGGATCAAAAAGAGGAGTTTTTCACTAGACCATCTAGAGGATAAAATCATGAAGTCCTTCCCTATAGCATCATCCTCCTCTGGTTAATTTAGTTGGCTTGTAGTAAAAGACTTGAAGGCTGACCTAATCTCTAATATTGCTCTGTGAAATGTTCTGTATTTTGTGTCTTCTATTTACTTTTGTGGAGTCAATATTTTTCTACTCAACCGCAAACCTAGTTTTGTATTCCCTTGCTATTTTCCTTAGCAGAGCAAACACTATATTATATTTTTAAAACTGTAATAGTTGACTGCTGCCCTACAGCCCCTAACCACCTCAATTCCCCTGGGTTTTCAAAGGAAAAGATTGGAAATGCACATAACTGCAACTTTCACAAATTCATTGAACCTGAAAAGCTAAGAAAACCTCGTTAAATGTTGGAGCAGCACACAAGACAAGCTCTAAAGCAGTTCAGGAATAAAACACAAAATTAATGACCTTTCTGAATGAAGAAAAGGATTCAAAGTTGAAAAACTGAAAAGGTACCTGAAATAAAGTGAGAGGAGGATAATATATGTATTTTATGAATTAAAATATAGTTTTAATCTTTCTAGTTTCAAGATATATACATATACAGACATAAGTGAGAATGCTTAGTTTTCTCTTTTGTAAATGACTCTTAGCTATGGAGGGTGATAGACTAGGTTTTACTTTTTCATAATGTTTTTATCATGATTTCAGAAATAATATTTTTTCCAAATAATTTATTACTTTGTCATGCCTTTTAAAAATTTCATGGATAGATGGGATTTCAGAAACTGCTTGAATGAGAAAGTAAAACGGCTTAGTGATTTTTTTCAAAGAAGAAATATTTCAAACTTAGAAGACTGGGAAATGAAGTGTGAGGTGACTCCTGAATGAAGAATATACATTTGAAGTTGGTTGATGGGCAAAAATATACTTTATTTAAAATTCTAATTATGGTATATACAGTTACTAGGTTTCAACATTTTATCTGATATTCAGCATCTTAACTCCTAACCCTAAACTCACTGAAGAGAGGATTAATCCTTGATTTCTCTTTCTGTATTCTGTACCATTTAGCATGGTGCTTTATTAAGTGTTACTATGGGGAGTACATGGAGGAAAGAAAGAAAGATAGGAAAGAAGGGAGGGAGGAATAAAATCATGTTGATCAGAGAATCATATGAAAGTACAGTGAAAGAGAAGGTTAGAATCGACAAATGAATCAGGAAAGGAACTATAGAAATGTTTGTGATGGTCAGGAGAACAATTTCAAGCAAGTATCTTATTTCTAAAGTGGCATATTTCCAGTATCTTTTATTGAGACACAGGAAACACAGATTCTGTTGCTTCACAAACCTATTTATCAAACAAGAGCAATTGACGATATATCAAACCCCTTAAAAGCCTTGCTAAACTATGAGCCACACTGAATTCTAGGTGGCAGTTTACATGTTAAACACTGCATATGTTGGCTAGGATATTCAAATTCCAAGTGATGAATGAAAATTGTTAGGCTTTCCTTCATTTGTATTGGGAATTACAATTAGTAACAAAAAAATAAGTTATCCTGCGATTTTATAATATACATTTAAGGAATGTTGAAATAACAAGGATAACACTGTGTTTATAATGAAAAATAAGCCAGACTCATTTTTAAATTTTTAAAAGTATTAGCTACTCAAGGAAAAGCAGCTTAAAATGTTGTTTTCACTTTGAAAATTATGTGTGTATGCATGTGTACGTTTCTGTGTGTGCCGTCTTTTCCAAGGACCTTATATATGTTGTTTCCAACATTTTGCAGAATTAGACACAGATATTTGTAATGTAGGGGAGAAAAGAAATTTTAAAATTGGACAATCATATATTAACACAACAGCAATGTAGCTATGTTTCCTTTATAAAAGTCAAGACTTTATAAAGAGTCACGCTATGTACATGATATTTATTATTTTAATGATTTAAGCATGTATTGTGCTGTGTTGATTATTATACATGTATTAAGCAGATGTTCAGCTAAGTTAAACTTTTTTGAGCCTTCCACTTCACAGATGTGTATTTTGAAACATTTATAATTAAAAGTTACTTGTGTCTGTTTTGTCTAAAGTTTTCTCTCTTTATTGTTTTTAACATATATAAGACTACAGACTCTACCTTATTATTTATAATTACTAAGGGTTTAAAACCAATAATCTTTTATTCATACTAGCTTTTTCAGTAAATCTATATACATGTATATTATGACATAACGCTGGGAAGCCTTGTCAAAAGATACAGAAGAGTGGTTTATCACTACATCATCCATCTACAGCATAACATCTTGAGTCCTTCACTGCAAAAAATGATCAATACAAACCAAGCAATTCTCAAATGCCAAAGGTTAAGGATTATAGAGCCATTAATTGAAAAGATCATCCGTTCTCCATGGAATTACCTGTGCTCCTTTGTCAAAGATCCATTGACAATCATTGACAATATTTCCATGTGTCTATTTCTGAGCTCCTCATTCTGTTCCATGAAGAATGTTGTCTACTCTTTTTTTTTTTTTTTTTTTTTTTGAGAGGGAGTCTTGCTCTGTCGCCCAGGCTGAAGTGCAGTGGCGCGATCTCGGCTCACTGCAAGCTCAGCCTCGCGGGTTCACGCCATTCTCCTGCCTCAGCCTCCCCAGAAGTTGGGACTACAGGCGTCCGCCACCACGCCCGGCTAATTTTTTTTTGTATTTTTAGTAGAGACGGGGTTTCACCGTGTTTGCCAGGATGGTCTCGATCTCTTGACCTCGTGATCCGCCCGTCTCGGCCTCCCAAAGTGCTGGGATTACAAGCGTGAGCCATCGCGCCCGGCCTGTTGTCTATTCTTTAATCAATGCCATACTGTCATTACTACTGGCACATTATAGTAAGTCTTGCAAAATTAGTCAGCTTGAAAGGAATTTTAACCAGTAAAGATAAATTTAAAACATGACCTCATATGTATTTTTTTTTTTACTAAATGGAAAAAAATACGAAAGAAAAAAGCCCATGCTTTGAAATTTAGGCTACCCATTAGTTAAATTTAGTGGCTGAAACATTGTTATTGTACCTTAATAACCCATGAACATTTTTCTTTTGAGAAATTCACTTGCCTATTAATTCTCCTAATCTTTTTCTTCCGAATGTTTTAGGAGCTTTTACTTGGCTTGATTTTTAAATGTCTTATTAGTATATCTTTTTTTATGAGAAGGAAAAGCAGTGGCTATATATAAAACAAAGCAATTCGATGTGTGTGTGTGTGTGTGTGTGTGTGTAGATTTGCATTTACTCCTAAAAGAAACTCATCTTTGAGTTTGCACGTGTAAGGCAGTGGAGACGCACACATACATATATATGTATTTCCCCAGATCAAACAAAGTGGAGATAGGAAAGAGGAAATACGCGATGAAAGGAATCAGTTGTCACTGTTTCAAGGCAATCTCAGTGATTCAATAGAAATGTGATGAAGAAAAGTGTCTCATAAATCTTGAACTACGTATCTTCTTGAACAAAATTACAGGCTGCACAACAAGGCAAAGAAAAGCATTAATGGGTGATTTAGGTGCTTATCATTGTGAGGACTTTATGTTTTACGTAGAGAGATGGTTTATTATATGAGATTGTATGCCAAAGAAGAGATAAATGAAGAAAGTATATATTTAAAAAAAATCAAAAAAATCATCCATGGATGTGTTAACAACAGTGAAAAGTCAGAGTTAAAGGCTTTTGCTCAAGGGCTAGATCACTAATCAGACTCTCTCCTGCTCAATCTCACACAGTTATACTTTATACATCTCACGGCATGGTGAAAAAAAATGTTCAAAAGTCTCAAAACAGATACGAAAGTCTCAAAACATATTTGCTATTCTCATTATTAGAACATGCATGATTAAATTGGAAAATACGATATGTCAAATGACTAGCTTACTGAAAACCTGTGGCCAGTTTTTTTGTTTATTTGCTTGTTTCTTTTCTTTTTTTTTTTTTTTGAGATGGGGTCTTGCTCTGTTGCCCAGGCTGGAGCGCAGTGGTGCGATCTTGGCTCACTGCAACCTACACCTTCCTGGTTCAAGCAATTCTACTGCCTCAGCCTCTCAAGTAGCTGGGACTACAGACAAGTGCCACCACACCTGGCTAATTTTTTTTTTTTTTTTTTTTTGTATTTTCAGTAGAGACGGTGTTTCAGCATGTTGGCCAGGCTGGTCTCTATCTCCTGACCTTGTGATCCGCCCACCTTGGCCTCCCAAAGTTCTGGGATTACAGGCATGAGCCACTGTGCCTGGCCCAGTGAGTGGTTTTTTATAAAACTGTATAATGTCAGATCAAATATTAGAGATAAAATATATATAACATTACTCAGCCCTTTTCATTGTCCAAAAGTTATGTGTGAAAAATTTCCTTATTTTGAAAAAGTTAGTAGCTAATTATTACTAACAATATACTGCTAGCGGTCCACAGTCTTCATTTTCATTACAGTAATAACAACATAACTTCATAATCAAGTGGAACTATATAAAAATTTTACATATTTTATATTTTCATTAAAAATAAAATATATATTCACACAAAATCATTTGCTGAAGAAAAACCATTACATTTGATTCATGAGGAAAGTTTTTCAATCATGTTTAAGTACTTTTAATTTTAATATTTTAATAGACATAATATATGTCATTTTTTAATAAACTAGGTAAACCTAACTTTTTGTGACTAGCTATGTTAATTCACTTTTTGGGATAACAGAATTGAATGAACCAAGTCACACAGAAGTGCCTGTCTCTGATACGAATAGAAAGCACAAAGAGTTTTACAAACTTTCATAACTCCTTCAACACATGAGAAGTTAAAGATATAAATAAAATGTACTGCAGACATTAAGTCCTAGGCTATCACGTAGGGTAGTACACTGTTATGGTAGGTAAAGGGTGTCTATCTCCTGACACTTCTAGGAAATATTACATGACCTTGGGAAAGGCATTTCACTCTTAAATCCTCAAGTCCTTTCTCTGTGAAATAAAAACTCGATAATAACTACATAAAACTACCCTAGATAATTTTCTCTATTAGAATCTCCTAAAAATCTTCCAACTGGCTAGGCGCAATGGCTCACGGCTGTAATCCCAGCACTTTGGGAGGCCAAGGTGAGTGGATCGCCTCAGGTCAGGGATTCAAGACCATCCTGGCCAACCTAGTGAAACCTCGTCTCTAATATAGAAAGTTAGCTGGGCATGGTGGCGGGCACCTATAATCTCAGCTACTAGGGAGGCTGAGGCAGGAGAATCGCTTGAACCTGGGAGGTGGAGGTTACAGTGAGCCGAGATCTAGCCACTGTACTCCAGCCTGGGCAACAAGAGCAAAACTCCATCTCAGGAAAAAAAAAAAGAAAAAAGAAAAGAAAAAAAATCTTCCAACCATTAGGAGTGCAAACTTATGGCAAAAACATGTATTTATGTGTTTCATTCTGAGATAAAATAAGCTAGCATTAAAAATATAGAGTTCTTTTTCAAGGAGCACATTGAGGAGCAGACATTTTATAGATGAAGTCAGTTAATGTTAATTTTATCCTCTGAAAATAAGTCAAATATCAGCGTCCCATTACTGAATGGTGACCTCCAATGTCCTGTATTTATAACGATAAAGACATTCTGGGCATCCTTTAGGTGCAGGTGACTTTTACTGATAGAAATAAAGTAACAATTCTATTTACAAAGTTATGAACAAAGCCAGGTTTATTCCTCCCTTTCTTTTACTTCATTGGATTTTATGGAACTTTAATTCACAAAAGATAATCAAACCCCCAGGGAATTAGAAGCATTCACTTTCCTATTAATTCTCCTAATATCTTTGTGCTCTGATTGTTTTAGTAGCTTTTATTTGGTCTCATTTTTAAACGTCTTATTTGTAGAGCCTTATTTTACCAAGGAGAAAGAAAAGCAACAGCTAGATATAACAAAATCATCTGTAATTAGTTTGATCTGTGATAGTTAAAACTATTTACTAAATAATTGGATAAAATTTAAATATTATTATGAATTAATTTACCATGAGCATCACTAGTTCAGAATATATATTAATTTTCTTCTGTAATTTTTAAAATAAAGTTTTGAAGATTTTAAGAATGCAGCAACAATGATACAACTCATTATATTTGTACTCAACTGGTTTTGGTCCCAGAAAAATATGTAAATAAATACATTTTATTTTTTAATTAATTTATTTTTCAAGACAAGGTCTCACTCCCTGATTTGATCATTATACATTGTATGTATGTATTAATATATCACATATAACTCATAAACTGGTACAAATAAAAATGAAATAAATGCAATGTAGTACCTTGGACTGGTAACCAGAGCACAAAAAGAACATTAATGGAAATACTGGTGGAAGTTGAGTAGTCTTGTATTTTTTCAATGGTGATATACCAACATTGGTTTCTTAGTTTTGACAAACGTACTACTGTAACATAATGTAATAATTTTAGGGTTATCTGAAACTGGAAGAAGCTGGAGTCGTGCTATTATGTCACTGTAACCTCAATGTTCTGGGCTCCAGTGATCCACTCAGCTTAGCCTCCATAGCTGAGACTATAGGCACATGCCACCACACTCCACTGATTTTTTATTTGATTTTTTTTTCCCCCGTAGAGACTGAGTCTCGCTGCATTGCCCAGACTGATCTCAAACTGCTGGCCTCAAGTGATTCTCCAAGCTCAGCCTCCAAAAACATTGGGATTACAGATATGAGTCATCTCCTCTCATCAATAAATAATTAAATCTGTTAGCAATATTACTTTAAGTAGCTCTTAAAATTATATTTTTTACTATTTTAGTAAGATTTTTCAGTCTGTTATACAATTTAAGCAAACACAGCAAACACCCTCTGTTTTTCATGCTTGCCCATCCAAAATCCATTGGATATTTTTGTCCTCCGTGAATATTAGTTTGTTCTAAAAAGACAGATTGTAACCTAACTGATAAACAACAGGGTTATATATGAATCTTATAAGGTTGCACTAAATAACAAATCCTTCTGAATAGCTAAAATGCCTCAGGTTTTAAGTAAGGCAACATTGGGAATTGTATTTGAGTTGTCAGGATTTATGGGTAGTCACATACCCATGGATTTCAAAAGAGCTTAAATTGCATCTTGTGAGTAGTCAGGCTGCACAGAAAATTTTATTAACTATTTACAAGAGACACATATGGCTTTATTAATGTTTTCAAACTGCGTATCTTTTAACGAGATTTTCTTTAAAAACATAAACCTCTTTGTTTTAATTCTGAAGAAATGATAATACAGAAGCTAAAGTCACATAAGTATATACGAAATACATTTTAGAAAAGACAATCTTATATTTTAGCATTTTATATTGCCAAAAATGATAACAACTTTCTCTTTGTTATAAGAATAAAAATAAAAAAGATATTAAAATAGAATTTAATAATTAACTCGGCATAGAGTATTGTACCTAAGTCTGTGTTCTTTATTTAAAAATAGAATGATTCAGACTGGGTGCGGTGGTTCATGCCTGTAATCCCAGCACTTTGGGAGGCCGAGGAGGGCAGATCACCTGATGTTAGGAGTTCAAGACCAGCCTGGCCAACATGGTGAAACCCCATTTCTACTAAAATTACATGGTGGCAGGCGCCTGTAATCCCAGCTACTTAGGAGGCTGAGGCAGGAGAATTGCTTGAACCCGAGAGGCGGAGGCTGCAGTGAGCCGAGATGATGCCACTGCACTCCAGCCTGGGGTACAAGAGTGAGACTTCCTCTAAAATAAATAAATAAATAAATAAATAAATAAATAAATAAATAATATAATATAATGATTCAATCTCTATGGTAAGCCAAAAATAAAAGAACAAGTGATATGTGTTCACAAAAACAGGGAAACCATTTTTCAGTTTTTGCTGTTTCCAATGACACTTTATGTATTTTTCATGACAACTGTAGATTATTTGGATGCTCAACTCAGAATCTTTGCACTCGTTTGTCTTGCTACAGCCTTCTAACCCTAGAGAGCTGAAGGATTATATATCCCTGACTTCATTCATTCAGGCTCTGGTCAAATGAAACCAGATATACTTCTTGATATCATTTATACTACAATATTTCCCACCATATCACAATCTATTGCTTTGTCCTGCTTTATGTTTTTAATAAACTTTTTATTTTGAATTAATTACATAATGATTGAAAAGGTAGTACTGCAAGTTGCAACATGCCCCCTTCCAGTTTCAGTTCTCCTTAATTTCATTACAATGTACTATACGGTAGTGCATCTGTCAAAACTAAGAAACCAGTGTTGATGTACTGCAGTTGACAAAATCCAAGACTACTCAAATTTCATCAGTTTTTCTACGATTTTTGTGCTTTTGTTACCAATCCAGGGTACTACATTGCATTTGTTACATTTTTAGTTTTAGTTATACTAAAATATGGGGTACATGTGATATCTTGATGCATGTGTACAATGTGTAATGACTAAATCACAATAATTGGGATATCCATCATCTGAAGTATTTATCATTTCTTTGTGTTAGGAACATTACAGTTCTGCTCTTTAAGTTGTTTTGAAATATACAATAAATTATTGTTAACTATAGTTGTTCCACTGTGCTGCTGAACGGTAGGTCTTATTCCTTCTATCTAGCTGTATATCTGTACCCATCAACCATTTTTCCTTTATCCCTCCCTCCCCACTATCCTTCCCAGATTCTGTTAACCATCATTCTATTCTCTATTTCCATGAGATTGAGATTTCTTTTTACTCACACATATGAGTGAAAACATGCAATATTTTCCTTTGTCTACCCAGCTTATTTCACTCAAAATAGTGTTCTTCAGTTCCATCCATCTTGTTGCCCATAACAGAATTTCATTCTTTTTGAGGGCTGAATGATATTCCATTTTGTATATATACCACATTTTCTTTATTTATTCATCTGTTGATGAACATTTACTCAGATTCCATACCTTGGCTAGTATGAATAGTGCTGCAGTGAACATGGGAGTGCAGATTTAATGTACTGATTTCATTGCCAGTGGAATTACTGGATCATATAGTAATTATATTTTTAATTTTTTGAGGGACCTCCATATCAATCTCTATAGTGGTAATACTATTAGATTTCTATCAATAGTGTATAAATGCCTCTCTTTCTTCATATCTTGTCAGCATCTGTTACTGCCTGTCTTTGGGATACATGCCATTTTAACTGGGGTAAAACAATAGCTCATTATAATTGAAGAGACATTTCTCAAAACAAGACACACAAATGGCCAATAGGTATGGAAGAAATACTTAACATCACTAATCATCAAAGAAATGTAAATCAAATCTACTAAAAGCTACATTGTATTAAGTTGTCATGTTTCTTTAGTCTCTTCTTGTCTATGAAAGGATTTCAGTGTTTCCTTATTTTTCATAATCTTGGCAGTTTCAGGGATACCTGGTTAGGTATTTTGTTTCTCGGATTTATTTAAGGTGTTCCTCATAATTAGAGTGTAGATATTATTGTTATTATTATTTTGGAAAAAATATGCAAAATGACCATCTTGTCATATCATATAAAGGTTATGTGATATCCACATCACAACACTGATGATAAACCTGGTCACTTGGTTAAGGTGGTGTTCAATAGGTGTCTCTACTGTTTTTTTCTTTTACATACTCTATTATTTAGAAGCGAGTTCCATACACAAGGATGAGCTGGGGATTAAATATGCTCCTCCTCCTAAAGGTATGCATATCTTCATAGATTATGTGAAATTATTCTCCAGCAGATTTGCATCTTCTCCATTTATTTAAGCAATCATTAGCTTATATCAGTGTGGATTTTGTATAATTTTTCAACTTCTTGTTAAAATATAATACTGTACTTATTTTATTTCTCAAATCTTTCAGCTTTGGCATTGGAAGCTCTTTCATTTCCCTTATGTGCCTGTGACATGCCTAAAGCCCCATTTTTTTAAATTTTTTTTTGTTTTAATATTATGCTTCCTTAATTTGAGGTGCTGAAAGATGTTCTATAATCATCTAGAAATGCCCTTGTCTCAACTTCATAATCAGTCATTTCTCCAAGGAATATTGGAGTTTCTTTTATTGAACATGGTATTAGAAACCATAATCTTGGCACTGTGTGAATTTATAGGACATTTCAGCTGAGAGCTGGGCAATATATTCTGTATATGAACACATGTATGCACAGATATCTATCAATGTTTCTGTACATATACATCTGTGTGTATGTTCAACTAAGAATGATTTCATACTGATGTCTCTAGCTATAATCTACTTCTGTGTGGTTCTATCTAGCTTTCCCTTTTGAGTTACTGTTTTTGGTTATCCCTTTCCAAATATGGAAAACATGACTTCCACCATCCAGCATCCATTTACTTATTCATTCCCAGGATACATAAAAAACAATTTTAGAATGTTTAGTATGCACCCCTTGAGAAGCAAATTTACCAACTAAAATGTAGTGCTTGCGCACAGTTCCTTTTTTCTTAGCTTTAATTTCTTCTTTAGTCAAAACACTATTTTCCCACTTAGATCAACTCCTATTTTTCTCCCACCTCTAACATTTTTAAAAGAGTAAGATTCATTTCTCACAGTCTGTATTCCATTTTTGGGTCTCCTAGGCTTTATATTTTACATATCAGAAAAGTCATTATAATATGTATTTTATACACATACACAGACACACGCACACACTATATACCTTTACCTTTGAGGCAGAAAATTATCTTGATTTCTATCTGTCTTTCTCTGCCCCTTTCTTCTTATCCCTCCCCCTCTCTTTCTTCATCTGTTTTTCTATTTATATATGTTTTTTGTATCTATGCATTATGTTTTTTCCATTCATGTAATCAATCTAACATGTTTTTAAGGATTCTATTTTTCAGGTTTGCTGCATCCTTCTAGGAATACAACAGTGAACAAAATTCAAGAGTCGAATTCAAGAAAGAGGACATACACTTTTAGCAAATAAGCAGGTAAACAGAAGATATTCAAAAGGTGGCAAGGATTACTGAGAAAAAGTAAAAGCAAGGTAAGAGAAGAGGGAATTTGGGGGTGGTTGAAATGATAATTTAAATAGTCAGTGAAGAATTTCTAAAATATTTTTATTTTTGGTGGAAAACAATCAATTTGGGGAGTGGTGTAAGACATGAGGAAATCTAGGCAAAAGTAACAGTATTTTCAGTTGATTTTAAATGAAGAAATGTTTTTGTTTGAAGACCATCAGAAAAGAAAGCGTGGTTGAACCAGAGTGACAGGATGAGTGGTCAGAGTTGAGATCAGAAACTGAACTCTAGTGAGATTATGTTAGTTCCCACAGGCTATTTTATGCACTTCTATTATGAATTAGATGGTTGCTGTTGGAAGGTTTAGAGTTACTATTTTACTTATATTTAAAAAGAACACTTTAACTACAATATGGAAAATAGAATTGGGTGGGTAGACGGTAAGGGAGAAAAGAGACAAAAGTTAGAGCAGTCCTATAGTCACCCAGCTGAGAGACAGTAGTGGGTTGTACAAGTGAATTAGTGGTAGAAAGAAGAAGTGATCAGATTCTCGATAAAATTTGACATTAGATCCAACCAGATATATTAATGGAATAATGAGACAGAGGAATCAAAGACGCTTTGTAAGCTTTGGGTCTGAACAAAGGTAATAATTACCTTGCATTTATTGAGAAGGGCGAAGATTTCAGAAGAGAGAGAGATGAGTCTTTAGAAGAGTAAAAATGTATGTTAGAACTTTTTATTTAGGACATTTTCAGATTGTGATATTTAATAAATATCAACTGAAGGTGTCATTTAGGTAGTTGGTGATGATGAGTTAAAGTCCACCCAACTGGTTCTTTCTGAAGACATAACGTCAAGATTCATTAAAATATAGAAAAAATTTAAAGCATACATTCTCAATAGGAGTGTTACAGCCCTCAAAGATGTAAAAATTGGTTCTTAACAAGTGGAAAAATGTTTGATATTACAATGATCTGTGATTCTTCATAGTGCAAACCTATCTGACAAACCCTTATTTCTTAGTATTTAATTTCTCTCACTAGTGAGAATGTAAGCTTAAGTTTTCTCTTGAGGAAAATAATCTTTAAAAAGACTTTAGGAACACTAATCTAAATTTAGAACACTGGATGTGATTATCTAAAACATGAGTTTAAAGAATAGAAACTCTGATATCTTGGGACTCATAAATCATAGAAGTTGGAAAAATAAGAAAGAACCAATAAATGAAATGGAGTAAGATTGGCCAGGGAGGTAGGGAGATAATAGAATACTGTCTTATATTTCAGGTGAAATGTTTTTCAAGAAAAAAAGAAATAATGTTATATGTCAAGTGCTGTAGAATTTAAGTTGGAAAAAACATTATAGACAATCTTTTTGACTGTTTTATAAGAAAGGGAAGGGAGGAAGGCATGCTAAATGAAGGATATTTTTTTCAGCAAATAATGAGATATTACTGTGTGTTTGTATGCTAATGGCAATGATCTAGTAGAGAAGACAATCTCCTATGGACAGCACGAAAACACTATCTGGATCAATATCTTGAAGTAAATTAAGTAACTGTGGGTTCTAGTGAGTTAGAAGATTTAGCATTAGCCATAAACACAATCACAATCTCCTTAATTGCAGGAGAAAGAACAATACAACCAGAGGAAGATATATTGGTATGTGGCAGTGAAAGCACTCAGAACACTTTTTCATTGCTTATATGTTCTTCACAAGATAGAAACAAATTTATGCAGTGACAGTGAAGAGCACTGAGTGTGTTGGAGTTTTAAAGAGAAAGGACAGGCATGAAATAACCTGTGAGGAAAATAGGAAAATAAACTAGGAAAACATGGTCTGATACCAGGGAGTTTGGGGAGCCATTTTGATATCAAAAATGATTAACCTACAGGGAGCTTAATTGATATGTTTTATGTTTTCCTCTAGCTACATACAGTCACTTAAGTGGACGTTCAGAGTATATAGAATATTGTATTTTTGTAATTACAATATTTTCATAGAAAGAGGAAAGTGAGTTTAGGGTATTTGCAGGAAATTGACTATAGTAAGGACAATGGAATCTAAGATACATAGAAAGGAATTTTTAAAAACTTAAGAGATCAGAATTGAGCAAAGCTGGGAAGGTCAATGAATAGCATACACTAGAAGAACTGAAGTCAATTGTGATGTTGACATAGAAAAATAGAAGGTGATGCTTAGAGATTAGGATATTTGTAATTTAGGTTATGAAAAGGTGCCAACTATTGATGATTTCAAAGTCTAGGATGTTACCATGTATATCAGGAGCTGAAGTAAGACGAAAAACAGATTTATAGTAGGAAGTATGTTCCAGGTACTAAGTAGCATCGGTATTGAAAAATCATGGACAGCATACGGTTATTAAAACACCAAGAACTATGACAAGAGTAGTGATATTTATAGTAAAATCTTAAAAGAGAAGCCGTGCACAGTGACTCACACCTGTAATCCCAGCACTTTGGGAGGCCGAGGTAGGTGGATCACTTGAGGTCAGGAGTTGAGACCAACCTGGCCAACATGGTGAAACCCATTCTCTACTAAAAATAAAAAAATCAGACAGGTATGGTGGTGGGCACCTGTAATCCTAGCTACTGGGGAGGATGAGGGAGGGGAATCACTTGAACCCAGGAGGTAGAATTTGCAGTGAGTCAAGATCGCACCACTGCACTTCACCCTGGGCAATGGAGTGAGACTCTGTCCCAAAAAAATATAAATAAAAATGAAATGAAATAAAAGATAAGGAGAATTTGAGTAAAAGTCTAAAGATTACTGGAGAAATGAGTACTCTTGAAAGACATCAAATGAAATAACAGCACTAAACTTAATACTAGGGACCTTTAGGGAGAAGAGCCTAAAAACGATAAAGTGGTCTTTTTTATTCTCAGCTAAGTTTCTTGCATCTAGCATAGTTCCTAAATTTTAGTAAGAACTCTTCAACCATGTGCTAAATGAAAGAAACTGAATGCATAAATAAATATGTTAAAAAAAAAGACCTGGTAGTACTTTTAAGGATTTCCATTTCTAAAATTTCAACATATATAAATATGAATATAATTCAATATGCCCTACAGTTTGGGTTGGTTATAAGGAAAATGATGCTTAACGATTTGATTTGTATCATAGCTGGCTTCATCTCACCCTAGTCCAATTATTACTTTAATTAAGTTCTATGCCATTATCTCTACTATAATAGGTCTTGGTCTCAGCAGAAAGTCATTTTTATTGCTGTATCTGTTTTTAGATTGCTCTAAAGCTATGATGGGTAGATTTTAAAGTGATTGAACATCAGTCTTACAGGAAGAATTCCTAATATCTCTTACTGGCCTTAGATGCCTGATTATTCTATATTTTACTAAATCAGAATCTTACTGATGGCCTACCACATCTCTCCCCAGTGCACATTCATAATTTCATAGTTTACCTCAAAATGGTCTAAATTTAAGTCCCCACAGTCTGCACACTTTTACTTTTAACTAACATTGATCTATATATATTAATTTTTTAAAAAATTTTGTAACCATATCTTTGCTTCTTGATCTCCAGATTCAAAGCTTAGCTTGCATTTCTATCTCTATATAAAACTCAGACTTCATTCCCATTTCAGTCTACCTTGCCTGTTTGTATGTGCCTTATGACTGCTTCGATACTGATCATGACAAGTGCAATGATCTCTTTAGGGGATATTTGTGTGGGACACAGAAAGAAAATGCAGAACGTGTTTCAATGCACAGATAAATTTACAATCCTTTAACACACAACATATCAACAGTAGGTGGTGGTATATATAAGTGGCACAAAAAATCAATCTAGGTTTCAAAATTCATCAGGATATGTCAGGATGAGAAACATACTCATGCTTTTCCCCACCATATAAGGTAGTAAAGGAAGATCTCCAAGACATAGAAATTTCAAACTGTAAAAGAAGAAAGTATCTAATTTAATCAACTGGTTTACTAGGCAAAGAATTGAAGGCTAGAGTAGCAAAATAGCATTTTTACAGGAAAAAACTCTTGCCCCACTCATGATGATTCCTTCATTGCAGAGGGATGCATATCAGCATTTCAATCATTTCTCTCCTGAGAGTTTAGAAAAATTAAACTGGGCATGATGATTTCAGACCCTTTGTCTCTCTCCTCATTCTGAAACTGCTTCTCAACTGGGAGCAGATTTTCTGTTCTGTGTGTAATTTTTACAATGTCTTTTAATTGTTAAATTGAAAAATCCCATTTAGAATATTTAAAAAATATTTTTGTCGGAATTGTAACTTTTTGCTAACCACTTTCTTAAATTTTCTTTTACTTAAAGGTTTCTCCTTTTCTTCTCTTTTTTTTTGTATAAATTATGCAGATTAATATGGGGTTTATATTCTCTTTGTTTTCCCTCAGATATCCATGTTTCCTAAAAAGTCACTATATTGCAGTGGTTAAGAATTGTTTCAACATCCACGAACTGTGAGAAACTGAGCCATTACTAATTTTTGTTTGTTTCATTCTTACATCTGTAAAGTGAGCCTAACAAATGTAAAAGTAGCATAGTACGATTTATTGGTCATCACTCTGTTTTAAAGAGGTAATGGCTCCCACTGTAGCCTCTGGAACACTAGCAAATGAACCTTCTGAGGATCTTTCTGATATTTTTCCTGCCCTAAGGATACAGATATATTTTTTACACTATCCTGGGGAATTAAACCATATGAATAACCTCACTGGCATATTAAAAACTACTGTGCAGAAACATTCTTAGAGTTAATAATGTGTAAGAGATATTTTTAAAAATTCCTTTATTCATTAATAAGGATAGTATTCATACTAATACTGCAGCAATGTTTCTTTATTTTCCCCCAATCTGTTGACTCACTGGCCACATACATAACAGCTGGGAAGCTTTAATCTAAGACAATATGCTAAATTGCATTTACTGGCATACAGTACTCTAGTACTCTAGAAAATGATGTGACCCCATGATACATATGTAGCTTTTCGAATGAGTAAACAAGAGCTTTGACCTGACCACAGTGTGTTCTCACCATTCATTAACCATTCCACATAGAAACACTAATGCTCAGGCATTGTGTTTCCCTCTGAGGAACCAAAAGGAAATAAAAAGATGACTTTTCTTTGTTAATAATGCTGCTATGGAGAGAACTACATGGGTGTGTAGAAAACAAAAATTTTATATCAAAACTGATAAATCATACTTTATATTCTTTTGGTCCTTTTTGATCATTAACCAAAGTTATGAATCTTATTTTGAACACAATTAAATAAGTTTTATTATTCTTTATAACAATGAAGAATAAAATACATTTAACAGATACCTTATTTTCTTTCTTTAAGGATAATCTGCAGGATACATTTTAGAAATGTATGTATATAAAAATGACTTTCCAGCTATGACTTTAAATACTGAGAAATGACATCAATATAGATATAATTATATTTAGTACTCAAAATACAATTTAGAGATTAAATTCTTTCTAGCATTTGCTTTCCGAAAATAAAATTCTTAATATCTACCCAAAATAATTAGAGCCATCTAATAATGATGCCAAGCTATGTGCTGTAATCGATCAGCAGCTTGGCATTAATGGTGTTTGAAGGAAATATATCAAACTAATGAACAGCTAAGAGACATGAGAATTACTTAGTGCTTCAGTTGTATACTTTCAATAGCCTTCTGAAATACTTCAAAGACTAAGAGGATTAATGTTTATAGTAAGTCCTTGAAATACATTTCTTGACTATTTTTCACATATAAATATATAAATAAAATTGAGCATAGTAATTATAGTATATACTTTTAAATCTATTACAATCTATCAAGTTTCTGTGTAGGAGCACATGCATGATGTGCACACTGTTCCCTAAATCTATTTGGTAAAATTTACTCTTGTTTTTTTTTTTTGTTTTTTGTTTTTTTTTCCTTAAGAATAATGCTATGTTCAGGGTTTAGGTAGATAGTTTGTACTAGAAAGACCCTTGGCTTGATCAATGGGAATTATTGTCATTATTCTCATTTAACATATACGGTAGCTATAGAATAATGGAAATAATTATGGTGAACAGTTTTTTGGAATGATTGCTAGATTGCAAGTAGTAGTATACATTTTTTTAAGCTTAAACAGCCATAAAAGCCAATGAAATAGAATAGAATGCCCGCAAATAAGCCTATGCTTATATGGCCTACTGATCCTTGACAAGGGTGCCACCAACACAATGGGGAAAAGATAGTCTCTTGAATATTTGGAAAAAACAGTGTTGGGAAAACAGAATATTCACATCCAAAATAATGATATTAGACCTTTATGATACACTATACACAAAAACCAACTCAAAATGAATTAAAGACTTAAATATAAGACCTGAAACTAAAATAAATTCTACAAAAAACACAGAAAGTTTCCTGATATTTTCTTTGACAATGATTTCTTGGATATAACACCAAAACCACAGACAACAAAAACAAAAATACACAAGTGGGATTATATCAAACTAAAAATTCCACCCAGCAAAGGAAACAATCAACAAAATGAAAAGGCAACATACAGACGGGAGAAAATATTTGCTTACTATATATTTAATACAGGGTTTACAGTTAAAATATTTAAAGCACTCCTACCATTCAATAGCAAAAACAAAAACAACAACTAAGACAATTATTAAATAAATAACCTGTTATTAAATGAATAACCTGATTAAAAATGAGCAAAGGGCCGGGTGTAGTGGCTCAAGCCTGTAATCCCAGCACTTTGGGAGGCCGAGGTGGGCGGATCATGAGGTCAGGAGATTGAGACCATCCTGGCTAACATGGTGAAACCCCATCTCTACCAAAAAAAATTTAAAAAATAAAAAAATTTTCCAGGCGTGGTGGTGGGCACCTGTAGTCCCAGCTACTTGGGAGGCTGAGGCAGGAGAATGGCGTGAGCCCAAGAGGCGGAACTTGCAGTGAGCCGAGATCGTGCCACTATACTCCAGCCTGGGCAACAAAGTGAGACTCTGTCTTTAAAAAAAAAAAAAAGAAAGAAAAGAAAAGAGCAAAGGACATGAATAAACATTTTTTTTCCAGAGAAGACATACAAATGGCCAACACAGGCATATGAAAAGGTTCTCAACATAACTAATATTTGGAAAAATGCAAATTAAATGAGATAGGCAGATATCACCTCAAATTTGTTAGGATAGCTATTATTTTTAAAAAGAAAGAAGGAGGAAGGGAAGGGGAGGAGAGGGGAGTGGAGGGGAGGGGAGCAGAGGAGAGGGGAGGGGAGGGAAGGGAAGGGAGAAAGAAAAAGTAAAGTATTGCTGAGAATGTGAAGGAAAGAGAACCTTACACATTACTGCGGAAAATATAAATTAGTACAGCCACTATGGAGAACAGTATAGAGGTTCCACAAAAAAATTAAAAATAGAACTACCACCTGATCCAACAGTCTCACTACTGGGTATATATTCAAAGGAAAAGAAATAACTATGTTGAAGAGATATCTCCAACCCCGTGTTCATTGCAGTACTATTCACAACAGCCAAGACATGGAAGCAACCTAAATGTTCCTCAACAGATAAAGAAAATATGGTATGCATATATAATGGATTATTCAGCCTTTAAAAACAGAAATCTTGTTATTTGTGACAACATGGATGAACCTGGATGACATTATGCTAAGTAAATAAGCCAGATACAGAAAAACAAATATAAAACGGTACCACTTATGTGAAAATCTAAAATCGATTCATAGATGTAAAGAACAGAATGGTTATAAGGGACTGCAGTGAGGGGGAAGAGCAAGTTATCAGTCAAAGGATACTAAGTTTCAGCTATGCCAGATGAGCAAGTCCTAGAGGAGATATACCATAAAGCAAAGATTGAACCTGAAGTTCATAATACTGTACTCTGTACATAAAATATTGCTAAGAGGTATATCATATGTTGTGTTTTTATCACACATGTATGATGTAAATAAATAAGTGTATAAATACCCAGGGCAAGAGAAAACTTTTGGAAGTGATGGATAGGGTTATGGCATAGATGGTGGCAATAGTTTCACAAGTATATACTTATCTCCAAACTCATCCTATTGTATATATTAAACATGTATAGTTATTTACATGTTAATCATAGCTCAATCCGGTATTTTTTTTTAAAGAACTTAAACAGCCCTAGCTGTAGCTGCTATTAGTATTTCAGTCTTTTCAGTGAGAAAACTGAGATACAGCAAAATAAGTTAACTTTGCCAAAACACAGTCTGTCACTAAATGGTGAAAGTCAAGATTGTTCCTATGTAGTCTAGCCCCATGCTGGAGCTTTACATAATTATTATGAACTCTCTCATTAAGAGTACCTTAGTGAGAGGTGACAATGTGCTAGCAGCCCTCACTCTCAGCGCCTCCTTGGCCTCGGCGTCCACTTTGGCGGCGCTTGAGGAGCCCTTCAACCCGCCTTGGCACCGTGGGAGCCCCTCTCTGGGCAGGCTGAGGCCGGAGCCGCCTCTCTCTGCTTGCAGGGCGGTGTGGAGAGAGAAGAGCGGGCGGGAACCCAGGCTGCGCGCGGCTCTCGCGAGCCAGTGTGAGTTCCGGCAGGCGCGGGCTCGGCGGGCCCACCACACGGAGCGGCCGGCACAGGGCGGTGAGGGGCTTAGCACCTGGGCCAGCAACTGCGGAGGTTGCGCTGGGTCCCCCAGCACTGCCGGCACTGCGCCCAAATTCTCCCCGGGCCTCAGCTGCCTCCCCGCGGGGCAGGGCTCGCGACCTGCAGCCCGCCATGCCCGAACCTACCCACACCGCGGTGAGCTCCCGCGCGGCCCGAGCCTCCCCGACGGGCGCCGCCCCCTGCTCCAGGGCGCTCGGTCCCGTCGACCGCCCAGGGACTGAGGAGTGCGTGTGCACGGCGCGGAACTGGCGGGCCGCTCCGCCCGCGGCCCCGGTGCGGGATCTACTGGGTGAAGTCGGCTAGACTCCTGAGTCTGGTGGGAACTTGGAGATCTTTTATGTCTGGCTGAGTGACTGTAGGTACACCAATCAGTACTCTGTATCTAGCTAACCTAGTGCCCACTTGGAGACCTTTTATGTCTAGCTAGAGGATTGTAAATGCACCAATCAGCACCCTGTCAAAACAGTCCAATCAACTCTCTGTAAAGTGGACTAATCAGCTCTCTGTAAGGTCTGCAGCTTCACTCCTGACAGCCAGACCACGAACCCACTGGGAAGAATGACCAACTCCAGACACGCTCCCTTTAAGAGCTTTAATGCTCACCACTGACAGGCAGACCAGGAACCCACCAGAAGGAAGAAGCTCCAGACACTTCTGAACTTCTGAAGGAACAAAGTCCAGACATACCATCTTTAAGAACTGTAACACTTACCGCGAGGATCCGCGACTTCATTCTTGAAGTCAGCGAGACCAAGAATCCACCAATTCCGGACACAAGGAGAAGAAACCCATTCTGAGTTATCATTTGAAAACCTGAAAGGTAACATGCATTGCCATTCCTATAATCTACTTTGTTATTTCTACTTTTAAATCATGGGGCTGGATTGCACTGTCCAAGAAAACTTTCTACAACGATGGAAATGTTATATAATCTGCACTCTTCAATATGGTGGTTACCAACCCCAGTTAAAATGTAACTAGGGCAATTGAGAAACTCAATTTATAATTTTAAAATTTTATTTAATGTAAGCATAGATTTAAATAGCCTCAAGTTGCCAGAAGCTACCAAATTGGAGAATGGTGGGCTAGGATTTCTGGTCAGTATAGATACACCCAAGAGGCTCTTTGACGCATTAAATGTATGCCTGAGCCAATTTACCTTGAAATTCATGCTCCTAGTCCTAGTGATAAATTTGATTCTTGTTCCAGAAATTCCATCTTGATTGCAGCTCTGACCTTTTCTTAATTCCCTTACCTGCCATCCTGAGAATATTAGGAATAGTATTGAAGAAGCTGAATATCCTGAACAGCTGTTAGGAACTGAAGACAGGGGTGGGTCAAATGAAGTGAAAGTTTAGATAAGCTCACCTAAAATTTGAGGTCTCAGGAATGTAAATGCCAGGTTCTAGCAGTGTAAATTTACAGATGGTCCCCCAAGCAACGTTTTCTTTCCTTCTGTCTCCTCATTGGTGCTTTCATCTACTTTCCTTTTCAGTGCCCATGGATGCTGCTATGAACCAGGTTCTCTACAGAGCTCAATTTAGTCTGATAAACTGTATCTTCTTTTCCTTTTACAGGAGTTAATGTATGCCTTTTTTGAAATGTCCTAATACAGCTATTATTAAGGAAAGAGAAACTAAAAGAGGAAAAAAATGCTTTCTTTTATATCACATTTTTCTGTTTTTATTTTCACTTAGATAAAGCCAAATTTACTTATATTCTAATCATTACTTTTTGGATACATACAATCTGAAGAAACCTATATTTCATGGGAAAATCAGCCTCAAGGTATAGAAGATCTTAATGCAGAGAGGCATTTAAGAATAATTGGTAATACACACACACACACACACACACACACACACACACACACACACACACACAGAGCAACTGAAAATGATACCAGTGATAATAGCAGTGGATGGC
Organism: Macaca fascicularis; assembly: GCF_037993035.2. Lineage (NCBI taxonomy): Eukaryota > Metazoa > Chordata > Mammalia > Primates > Cercopithecidae > Macaca > Macaca fascicularis. Next base: position 72,498,842 of record NC_088391.1, on the reverse strand, counting down.
AAGGAAGGAAAAAGGTAAAACAAGCATTATCATGTTTACTACCTCAGTAATCCCAACCTTCCACCCCCGGTTTAAGGTCAGAAGCCAACCTACTCCCTGTTTAAAACATCTGCTTAGCAGTAAAGGGGCTGGATTTTTTGGTGACAAATATCTATTAGGAGAGAAGCAAACAAGAGAATGTGATACAATGAAGTAGAGAGAGGCATTGCAACAATTATATACTTGATGGTTCTAACTCAGATTTCAACACAATCTCTCCTTATTCCAGAAAATTTATGCCATCTGGAATCTCTGCCTCTTAAATGAAGAAGGTCAGCAGAGTACTGATTTCCAAATGCATATGTGTTTCCCCATCTGCATAACACTGCATGTTTATTATAAGTAAATATGTAAAGAGATAGAACATTAAAGCTATGAAAGAACAACAGACAAAATGATCAAATCTGTCCACAGCTCAGAATTACAAATAAAGAAGTATGCTCAATTTAAAAATAAAAAAGACAAGGCTTGGACTAGAAATCTGAGTCTGTGATGTTTCTTTTTCTCTACTTGCTTTCGACTGCTTAAGCTCAGAAATGTGCTCTGTCATCATTCCTGTACTAAACACAACACTTTTGGGGAGAAAGTGTACCCTATAATTTTTTTAAGAAAGAATTTCCCTATCAGTAAGACTTGGGTGCCTTGTGGTGACATTTGACAGTATTGGATTTGAATTTGTACATTCTGTCTAAATACAAGGAAGTTTTCAGCTGATACAATTGCACTACATTATACAATCAAAATACCTTCGAGGGGGGAAGGTTTCTGTCTACTGTTATAGTGCTATGTGAGCAAACAAATACTCTCAGTTATTTTGTTTTCTATAAAATAACATCTATATTATTATATATAAATAATATATATAAATTACATATAAGTATATGTAAATATATGTAATTTATATCAATAGATATTACATCACAGAAAATAATGTGAGAACCGTATATGATTCTCTTTCATAAATCTTTTGTTTGCTCACATAGGTAGATAGATGTGTATACATACATACATATATATACACACACACACCCCAGTTTCTTGATGCACAGTTCCTAAAATCCTTGGACTTTCCTATGATACGTGTGCTAGGAACAGCTTTTGTTGTAATATTTGATCTTTGATTCAAGTACCTAATACAGAGCTTCTAAATCCCTTAGAATTTCCTGGGTGATAAGAGTGGCTTTGTTTTAATGAGACAATTCTTGGTGGGCTCCTGGATGGGGACTGGTCACCAGAAAGACCAAGACATGATTAAAAAAACCTTGGCGCTTTCACTTCTATCCCCTGTTCTCCATGAAGGGGAGAAGGGCTGAACATTGAGGTGATAATTGATCATATCTATGTGATAAAGCCTCCATAACTTTCCATCTGGCTGTTCCTGAGTTGTACCCTGTTATAGTAAACTGGCAACTAAGCGAGTAAACTGTTTTTCTGAGGTCTCTGAGCTAGTCTTGAAAGAAATTAGATCCAAAGAGGGGATGGTAGAAATTACAGTTTATAACCGGCTGGTCATAAGCACAGGAGGCAGCCTGGACTTGCATTTGGCATCTAAAGTAGAGCCATCTTGTGGAACTGAAGCCTTAACCTGTGGGATCTGACACAATTTTTAGGTACATAGTGTCAGGATTGAGTTTAACTAGGGGATACCCTGTGGATGTCTGTTGAGAACTGGAGAATTGAATTTCTTGGTGGAAAAACCCCTCACACATTTGGTGTCAGAAGAAAATGGAAGTAGTAGTGAGTGTTGAGAGTAAAATATAGAGAAAGAAGAACAGTTGGTCTTTCCTTTTACTTTCTTAGTTTCAAAACTTTCCAAAAATTAAAAAAATAGAAAATGAAAAAAAAGTGAAAATTAAAACCAGGAATAGAATTTACAGCAAGAACAAAAAGAAACATCAGGGAAAAAGAGAAAACCTCAGCATTTTAGAAGGCTAAAATATCCTGTTTCTGTACCTTAATATTCTCATCTTTTTCTTTATTTTTCATCCTTTTTTCTCACTTTTTTAAATTTTTAGAAATGGAAATTACATCCACAACAGAAAATTTCTGTGCTATTAAAATTATCGCCTAAGAACAATACTAAGATTTTTTCACATAAAATAATTAGAACTGTTTAATATTCAAATCAACATGTGCAGATTATGTATTTACTGTGTTTTAAAATTCTATTCTAAAACTGGAATAGAAAAAAATTTTGGAAACATGAAGATGTGTGTAAAGTTTCCTAGCATCACTGCAAATTATTTCTATTTAAAGTGATAGTGGGATCACATGTGAAAACAAAACTACTTTGTTTAAAAAGTAAATAGGATGAGCATCTAATTATAATTATTTCCTCTAAAATGTCATGCTCTGCAAATTCTAGCTTCCCCGGCCACCCTATACTCTGAAATCTATCTTCTCTACTCAGTGAGATGCTGCACTGAAGCATGGATATTAGATGCAGGCGGAAAACTGATACAATAATAAAAATTTACCTGGTTATTCTTTTCTCAGCAGTCCTTAACCTGCATGCCTATTTCTTTTATTCTGAAAACACACACACATACACATGTATATATATATTTCTACTTTTATAGTTATATTTGGCAAAAAATAACTACAGTACCAGTTCCTCCATCACATACTCCATCATTTCACATAGTTTTTCTAGATGTGAAAAAATAGTAATTCAATATAAGCAAGCTAATTCCTGCAGATATTAATCAAACATTTAATTATTGTGACAAAAATGGAAACTTTTCTATAGTGCAGGATTAAAAATGATATAACACCTCTGATAATGTATTAAATAAGGCCTGATATGTTTGTGTATTCCTCACACATATCCATTTATAGACTTTTTCATTCTATGTTTAAATTTATCACTTTAGTGCCTGTCTCTTCTACTATAATATTTGTCTTAGTCCATTTAGAATGCTCTAGCAAAATATCATAAACTGAGTGACATAAATTTATTTCTTACAGTTCTGGGAAGTCCAGGATCAAAGTGCGGGCAGATTTAGTGTCTGGTAAAGTCCTGGTTCATAGATGGCACCTTCTAGATGTGACTTCACGTGATAGAAGGGGCAAGGCAGCTCTCTGAGCCCCTTTAATGAGGGCACCGGTTCCATTCATGAGAATTCTGCAGTCATTACCTAATCACCTTTGAAAAGGCCCCACCTTATATTACCATCACCTTGGGGGTTAGAATTTTAACATATGAATTTGAGGAGATAAAGTCTTTTGGACAATAATAATAGTCATTATGTTTACTCTCATCTTCTGATATAGGGCTTTACAACGGTATCCTGTAAGAGAATAAATAACAGATAACTAATAGGGTAATTATAGTTATACTATTTTATAAAGAATAATTCATGGCAAGAACAAAACAAAACACGACCATAAGCAAAGTCAAAAGATAATTCGTAGTAAAATATATTCCCAGCATAAAACATAGGCTTTCAGATATTTAAAGGATAAAGACCAAAAACAGAGAAAATGGAAAAAAGATTGACAAAATAGTCACAGACAGATAAACACAAACGACTCTTTACAAATAAAAAGGCATTCAACTCTACATGTTAGGAGAAAAAATCAAACAAAGTATAATTTCTCTGAGTGGCAGAAATCTCAAGTGTGGCAACACGTCTCATACATCATTGATGAAAATGCAAAATGGCACAGCCCCCCTGGAGGGCAACATAGTGACATCTGGGGAAATCAACATATGCATCTGTTTTTTAGTACAGCAATCCCACTTCTAGAAATCTATCTTCATGACACACTTCCAAAATGGCATATGAGTTGTTTGTTCTGGCACTATTTGTAATAACAATGTTACACACAATCAAAATGGTCATCCATAAAGGACTGAATGAAAAAATATAATAAATAAACCCAACAATCTATAGTCACAAAAAAGAGTGCTAGGCTATTGTAAAACTATATGAGCAAGGGCTTTATCCAATGATACGAAGCGATCCACAAAATGTATTTTTAAGTGAAAAAAGCAACACATAAAGCAGAACATATGCTGCCTGTTGATTTAAAAAGTGAAGAAAGCAAACACACTCATAAACCACAATTGTATCTGCAAAAAGCTAATGAAAAACCAGCAAAAACTACTAAAAATATTTAATACTTAAAGGACAGGGAGGCACAAGATGGAAAGAACAGGGGTGAAAGGAATTCATGTTAATATACATGTAATATAATTTTGATATTTGAGTTATGTAAATTTTTATATAATCAGAATGCAAAATAGTAAAACAAGCTTCAAATAAAATAAAACAAATATAGCTAATTACATGCCATTTTGGTGACATAACCTCACAGAAGAAAATAAAGAGTCTCATTGTTTATATATAGTCAAGCCACATATCTAATCTAAGGACAAAATATATGCAAAGAAATATTAACTTTATCCAGTTGTATTATTCTTACCTTGAAGATACTTCCATTATAATTTTCCATATTGTAGGATAAAGAATATAAGTATTCATGCTAATTTTGTGTAGGAAATAAGCTCTTCATGAGAGAATAAAAATCTTATATGTGAATTGAATACAGCACTGCAATTTGTTTTTGTATTTTTATATTCTAATGTATGTTTTAGCATCAACCATTAAAAGATTTAAGAACAATAGCAACTCAGTATCAGTAAAGACTTCTAGCACATTTTGCTTATTAAACAGTCATTGCTTTTTTTTTAAATTATACTTTATGTTCTAGGGTACATATGCACAACATGCAGGTTTGTTACATATGTATACATGTGCCATGTTGGTGTGCTGCACCCATTAACTCGTCATTTATATTAGGTATAGCTCCTAATACTATCCCTCCCTCCCTCCCCCCACCCCACAACAGGCCCCAGTGTGTGATGTTACCATTCCTGTGTCCAAGTGTTCTCATTGTTCAATTCCCACCTATGAGTGAGAACATGCAGTGTTTGGTTTTCTGTTCTTGGGATAGTTTGTTGAGAATGATGGTTTCCAGCTGCAACCATGTCCCTACAAAAGACATGAACTCATCCTTTTTTAGGGCTGGATAGTATTCCATGGTGTATCTGTGACACATTTTCTTAATCCAGTTTATCATTGATGGACATTTCAGTTGGTTCCAAGTCTTTGCGATTGTGAATAATGCTGCAGTAAACATACGTGTGCATGTGTCTTTATGGTAGCATGATTTATAATCCTTTGGGTAAATAACCAGTAATGGGATGGCTAGGTCAAATGGTATTTCTAGTTCTAGATCCTTGAGGAATCGCCACAGTGTCTTCCACAATGGTTGAACTAGTTTACAGTCTCACCAACAGTGTAAAAGTGTTCCTATTTTTCCACATCCTCTCCAGCACCTGTTGTTTCCTGACTTTTTAATGATCGCCATTCTAATTGGTGTGAGATGGTATCTCATTGTGGTTTTGATTTACATTTTTCTGATGGCCAGTGATGATGAGCATTTTTTCATGTGTCTGTTGGCTGCATAAATGTCTTCTTTTGAGAAGTGTCTGTATTTATCCTTTGCCCACTTTTTGATGGGGTTGTTTGTTTTTTTCTTGTAAATTTATTTGAGTTCTTTGTAGGTTCTGGATATTAGCCCTTTGTCAGATGAGTAGATTGCAAAAATTTTCTCCCATTCTGTAGATTGCGTGTTCACTCTGATGGTAGTTTCTTTTGCTGTGCAGAAGCTCTTTAGTTTAATTAGATCCCATTGGTCAATTTTGGCTTTTGTTGCCATTGCTTTTGGTGTTTTAGACATGAAGTCCTTGCCCATGCCTATGTCCTGAATGGTATTGCCTAGGTTTCCTTCTAGGATTTTTATGGTTTTAGGTCTAACATTTAAGTCTCTAATCCATCTTGAATTAATTTTTGTCTACGTTGTAAGGAAGGGATCCAGTTTCAGCTTTCTACTTATGGCTAGCCAGTTTTCCCAGCACCATTTATTAAATAGGGAATCCTTTCCCCATTTCTTGTTTTTGTCAGGTTTGTCAAAGATCAGATGGTTGTAGATGTGTGATATTATCTCTGAGGGCTCTGTTCTGTTCCATTGATCTATATCTCTGTTTTGTACCAGTATGTTGATGTTTTGGTTACCGTAGCCTTGTAGTATAGTTTGAAGTCAGGTAGCATGATGCCTCCAGCTTTGTTCTATTGCCTTAGGATTGTCTTGGCAATGCAGGCTCTTTTTTGGTTCTATATGAACTTTAAAGTAGTTTTTTCCACTTCTGTGAAGAACGTCATTGGTAGCTTAATGGGGATGGCAATGAATCTATAAATTACCTTGGGCAGTATGGCCATTTTCACGATATTGATTCTTCCTATCCATGAGCATGGAATGTTCTTCCATTTGTTTGTGTCGTCTTTTATTTCACTGAGCAGTGGTTTGTTGTTCTCCTTGAAGAGGTCCTTCACATCCCTTGTAAGTGGGATTCCTAGGTATTTTATTCTCTTTGAAGCAATTGTGAATGGAAGTTCATTCCTGATTTGGCTCTCTGTTTGTCTGTTACTGGTGTATAAGAATGCTTGTGATTTTTGACCATTGATTTTGTATCCTGAGACTTTGCTGAAGTTGCTTATCAGCGTAAGGAGATTTCGGGCTGAGACGATGGGGTTTTCTAAATATACAGTCATGTCACCTGCAAACAGGGATAATTTGACTTCCTCTTTTCCTGATTAAATACCTTTTATTTCTTTCTCTTGCCTGATTGCCCTGGCCAGAACTTCCAACACTATTTTGAATAGGAGTGGTGAGAGAGGGCATCCCTGTCACGTGCCAGCTTTCAAGGGGAATGCTTCCAGTTTTTGCCCATTTAGTATGATACTGGCTGTGTGTTTGTCATAAATAGCTCTTATTATTTTGAGATATGTTCCATTAATACCTCATTTATTCAGAGTTTTTAGCATGAAGGGCTGTTGAATTTGTCAAAGGCCTTTTCTGCATATTGAGATAATCATGTGTTTTTTGTTTTTGGTTCTGTTTATATGCTGGATTACTTTTATTGATTTGCATATGCTGAACCAGCCGTTCATCCCAGGGATGAAGCCCACTTGATCATGGTGGATAAGCTTTTTGATATGCTGCTGAATTTGGTTTGCCAGTATTTTATTGAGGATTTTTGCATCGGTGTTCATCAGGGATATTGGTCTAAAATTCTCTTTTTTTGTTGTGTCTCTTCCAGGCATTGGTATCAGGATGATGTTGGCCTCATCAAATGAGTTAGGGAGGATTCCTTCTTTTTCTATTGATTGGAATAGTTTCAGAAGGAATGGTACCAGCTCCTCCTTGTACCTCTGGTAGAATTCGGCTTTGAATCTGTCTGGTCCTGGACTTTTTTTGGCTGGTAGGCTATTAATAATGACCTCAATTTCAGAGCCTGTTATTAGTCTATTCAGGGATTCAACTTCTTCCTGGTTTAGTCTTGGGAGAGTGTATATGTCCAGGAATTTATCCATTTCTTCTAGGTTTTCTAGTTTATTTGCATAGAGGTGTTTATAGTATTCTATAGTGTTCTCTGATGGCAGTTTGTATTTCTCTGGGGTCGGTGGTGATATCCCCTTTATCATTTTTTATTGCGTCTATTTGATTCTCCTCTCTTTTCTTCTTTATTAGTCTTGCTAGCAGTCTATCAATTTTGTTGATCTTTTCAAAAAACTAGCTCCTGGATTCATTGATTTTTTTCAAGGGTTTTTTGTGTCTCTATCTCCTTCAGTTCTGTTCTGATCTTAGTTATCTCTTGCCTTCTCCTAGCTTTTGAATGTATTTGCTCTTGCTTCTCTAGCTCTTTTAATTGTGATGTTAGGGTGTCAATTTTAGATCTTTCCGGCTTTCTCTTGTGGGCATTTAGTGCTAAAAATTTCCCTCTACACAGTGCTTTAAATGTGTCCCAGAGATTAAAAACATGCCAAAATGTAAAGACCATCAATGCTAGGAAGAAACTGCATAACTAACGAGCAAAATAACCAGCTAACATCATAATGACAGGATCAAGTTCACACATAATGATATTAACCTTAAATGTAAATGGGATAAATGCTCCAATTAAAAGACACAGACTGGCAAATTGGATAGAGAGTCAAGACCCATCAGTTTACTATATTCAGGAGACTCATCTCACATGCAGAGACACACATAGGCTCAAAATAAAGGGATGGAGGAAGATCTACCAAGCAAATGGAAAACAAAAAAAGGCAGGGGTTGCAATCCTAGTCTCTGATAAAACAGACTTTAAACCAGCAAAGATCAAAAGAGACAAAGAAGGCCATTACATAATGGTAAAGGGATCGATTCAACAAGAAGAACTAACTATCCTAAATATATATGCACCCAATACAGGAGCAGCCAGATTCATTAAGCAAGTCCTTAGAGACTGACAAAGAGACTTAGACTCCCACACAATAATAATGGGAGACTTTAACACCCCACTGTCAAATTAGACAGATCAATGAGACAGAAAGTTAACAAGGATATCCAGGAATTGAACTCAACTCTGCACCAAGCGGACCTAATAGACATCCAAAGAACTCTCCACCCCAAATCAACAGCATATACATTCTTCTCAATACCACATTGCACTTATTCCAAAATTGACCACATAATTGGAAGGAAAGCACTCTTCAGCAAATGTAAAAGAACAGAAATTATAACAAACTGTCTCTCAGACCGCAGTGCAATCAAACTAGAACTCAGGACTAAGAAACTCAATCAAAACCGCTCAACTACATGGAAACTGAACAACCTGCTGCTGAATGACTAGTGGGCACATAACGAAATGAAGGCAGAAATAAAGATGTTTTTGAAACCAATGAGAACAAAGTCATTGCTTCTTTAGAAAAAATAGATCTTTTAGGTGTTGGACAGAAAATTTGTGAGATGTTTGGGGCATATTATTAAATATAAAGGATGGTAGTGTTACGGACTGAGTGTTTGTATCCCCCATAAATTCACAGGGTGAATGTCTACACCTGAATGTGATGGTATTAGGATTCAGAGCCTTTGGTAGGTAATTAGGTCATGAGTGTGGAGCACTCAAGAATGATTGGTAGTGGTTGAGGGTGGATGACAGGTCTATTGTACTATTTTATTTGTTTTGTATATGTTCAAACTTTTCCGTAATAAAACGCTTGAAGAAAAAGACAAAATTGATGTACCGTGTTAGTTCTTAAGATCATAGTTACCTTTGGGGAGGAAAGAGGGAGAAAGTGATTATCGAGGGCGTGTGTAAGGCTGGTTTTATTTCTTCATTACAAAAGTGTATTTGCTTTGTAATAATTCATTGAGAATTACATGAATGCTTTATACAAGTATTTCTATTTTTTAATTAAATTTTTGTGGTTACATAGTAGGTATATATTTATGAGGTACATGAGATATTTTAATACAGGCATACAAAAATGTAATATCACATGAGGGCAAATGGGTATTCATTACCTCAAGCATTTATCATTTCTTTGTGTTATGAACATTCCAATTGTACTCCTTTGGTTATTTACAAGAAATCATTACCGACTGTAGTCACTCTGTTGTGCTATCAAATACTAGATCTTATTATTTGTGTCTGTATTTTTGCACCCATTAACCATCACCATTCCCCATCACCACCTTGCCACTGCCCTTCCCAACATCTGGCAAAACATCATTCTACTTTCTATCTCTGTGAGTTCAGCTGTTTTAATTTTTAGTTCCTACAAATGAGTGAGAACATGTGTAGTTTGTCTTTCTGTGCCTGGCTTATTTCACTTAATCTGTGTCCTCTGGTTTCATCCATGTTGTTGCAAATGACAAGATTTCATTCTTTTTTATGACTGAGTAGTACTCTATTATGTACATATACCACATTTTCTTTATCCATTTGTCTGTTGATGGACACTTAAGTTGATTGCAAATCTTGGCTATTGTTAGTAGTGCTGTAGTAAACGTGGGAGTGCAGATATCTCTTCAATATGGTAATTTACTTTCTTTTGTATATGTACTTTGTAGTCAGATTGTTAGATCATATGGTTGCTTTAATTTCAGTTTTTTAAGGCATCTCCATACTATTCTCCATTGTTGCTGTACTAATTAACATTCCCACCAACAGTGTATGAGAGTTCCCCCTTTCTCCACAACTTCACCAGCATTAATTATTTGTGCATGTATTTCTGTATGCATGTTATATATCAGTAAAAAAATTAAATACTAAAAATAATCACAAGAGAGATAATTTATCTCTTGGCCACATGAGGATGCCGAAAGGAGAAGGCTATCTGCAAACAATAAAATAGACCATTACTAGAACTGAAAATACTACCACCATGATTTTGGACTTCCCGGTCTCCAGAATTGTAAAAAATAAATGCTCTTTTTTGAGGTCATACATTTTATGGTCATTTGTTATAGTAGCCTACACAGACTAAGACAGGAGGTTACAAACAGATTAGATTATTAAGTCCATTCAGAAGGTACAAGAACCAGTATGAAGATGCTCTCACTGTTCTACATTAAAACCATTTGTGCTTCCAAAAGAATGATGACTACAGTGGATTGAAAACCCCAAGTACATAAAAGTGAAGTGTGTATGTGTGTGTGTGTGTGCAATCAGTCACATAGAAATAATACAACACTCTGTAGAGAATACTGGAATTTGCCAGGATGTCAACTCATTATGGTGAAAATTGATAGTTAAATGAGAAAAATTAAGAATTTATTCTCTACTTTCTATATGGACTGCATTTTAGGCTTACCAAACCCTACTGAATGAAGTGGGGGGTGGCTAAAATAGAATAATTTCAACTAATAAATGTGAAAAGATTGAAGAAATTAAAAAGCCACAATTTGTCTAAAGTACTGATTTAGACAGTCATGTGAATTACAATACTTGTTTCTCCAAAGGTGAAACCCAACTTTACAAACTATTAGCAAGCAGTAATTTAAAATCAGGTTGTCTCATTGTAAAGGAGTAAGGTAAGACAGTAAAGATAGAAAGCAAGAGTTTAATTGCTTTCCATTCAAAGGGGTTTAATATTTTTTGAATCTAAAATTAAATTCCTTTGCTTGTGAAAATAAGTTCTAGCTCAGCTAGAAGACTGCTATGAAACATTAAACACTGTCAATTCTTACTGTGATATGACATTAATACTGCATAACATCAATATTTTATATTAAGAATGTTAATTATCCCTGAGTTTCTAGAATGCCTAACAGTGCTAAAGTACTAGCACACTAATTTTATTTTTAATTCATTTTCTTTTTTTTATTGGCTGTTCTCTCTGGATTAAATTCTTCTCCCTGCAGTGAGAAATGAGCTAAATCAGCTCTCACTGTCAACTGGAACAGCCTTGGAGCTGAATTAATTCATCACCTACTGACAAAAGGTTAAAAATATTGAATATCAATATCCAGAATGTTTTCCAGCTCACAGCAATTGTTTGGCAGTGCTGATGTCTAAGCTCTGAGAATAAAGTGCAAAGTTTTGGCATTCTCTGTGTCCATAAAGTTACTTTCTTAATGTGCTTTATGTATGAATACAGTAGAAGTTTTTAACCTTTGTTTTTCTTTCAATATAGTTGACACCAGAGATATAGAAATTTGATAACAAAGATAATATGATATTGAAATGTATACCTCTACTTTCATAATTAAAGCAAACTTTCACAACTGACTTGTTGAATTACCAGCTGGATCTATAATGCATATACTCATGCTTATTCATGCTTATCTAATTACACATTCAGATTCTAGCTATCTACAAAGACTAAACAATAGCACTGTTATTTTTTGAATGAGTTTTATTCAATATGTGCAAATGGAGATAGGAGAAGTAATACAGATGGCCATTGAGTTTCAACGATTTGACTGATAATTTTTTTACTCTATAATTGTTCAAAATCATTGCAACACTGATGTAAGTATTCAATAAAGTTACATAAAATATTCACAGCATTTTATTTTAAAATAGGCTTTACGTTAGATGATTAGAGGTTAGTATTCTGAGCATATTTAAAGTAGGTTAGACTAAGCTATAAAGTTCGGTTGATTCAGTGTATTAAATGCATTCTTTACTTAATGATATTTTTTTACCTTACTGTAGGTTTATCACAACGTAGCCCCATCATAAGTTGAGTGGCATCTCTATGTGAAATTCTCCTTTTGAACTCAGAGGGTTAGTATTCTCACAGTTGAGCATAGGATGTATTTATGTGTATGTTGAGCTCATGTATACACACTGATGCATTATAGAGCATAAGTGTCATAAAAAGTTGTTAGAGAAATATGGTAGCTTGGAAGAGAGAATATTTTAACCAGGGTTTGTGTTCACAGAAGTCTGCCAGGAGTGTGGGATTAACTTAGGCCTTCTCTGTCTTCCCTAAGAATATACACCTTGCATTCATTGGAAGGGATGTATTGGTGGAACAGACCATAGGTGAGGAGAACAAGAGGAAGAAATACAGCATTCTGTTGATGTATGATGGGTTTTAGTTCTAGTGTCCTATCATGGCAAATTCACAATAGGAAACACAGGCAATACAGACTTGCAAACAAAATCAATCTAATTGGAGTTGGGAGCTAGGGTGAGGAAGGAGTGAGATATGATTTCAGGATTTTAATAATTGGTAGTATATAAATGATGATACTTGGAACTGGGATGTAAGGAGAGAGAAAAACACATATATGAGAATATATGTACATATAAACACACACAGATATATACACATACAAGCCATTGTCATCTGTAAAGGACTATGTCTTTATGGGCTTAATGTTGAGTTAACAGTCCCTATAGAGCATTTGAATGGTGATTTATAAAGTTTTGAGGTTAACTTTAGAGAATTTGTGTTAGAGGATTAGGCTGGAAGCATCAACATGAAAAGAAATGATTAGAGATTATTTTGCTTGTTTAAAGTTGGAATCTTAATAAAAATGGGAATGAATTTTAATCCTTATTTTATGAGTAATTGTTCTGAAGACTATTGAAATTTAGATAGAAAATATTTTACTTATTTATCTTATTCTTCTTGTTGTATACAAAGATCAACCACTCTTGCTTTATTATGTGTTTGGACGAGCTACTGTTGACTTTGTGACCAGAAGATTTCTGATATAAGGGGTTCTTATAACCTCATTTTTACATGTTTTCATGCTCTGTAAGTGACTGCCAAAATTAAACTAAGCTCTTATTTTATTGTGTGTTTGTCAGTGTCTCATTATTATATAATTTTATAGAATGAATTTTTTAAAGCTAGTCTAACTAGTGTACAAAAATTCAAAATTTGTATTTGTAACGAGTGGGGGAGTGGATGAAAATTAGAGTATTGTATAACATGAATGAGTCCAGCAGCTTTCTCTTTGTTCGCATTTGTCATATAGATCTTTATGCATCTTTCTACTTTGAAACTATTCTTACAACACAGAATGTAGCTATGATTTTTCTGGGAGTGCATTACTAGAACCATTTTTTCAGTCTTTACACCAGTTATTTTTTTCTTCCTTCATCCTGATTTACTTTTTCACATTGCACTCTCCACTGAACAAAAAATGCATGTTTGACTTAATTTTCTTTTATTTTTTTCCCCACTAGCTTGTAAAAGAGTTTCATAAAGCAAGTTATTTATTTGTTTTGTTTTCTACTGTATCTCTAGCTGCCTAGCACAGTGGCTATGTTAAATAAGTTAAAATTTAATTACACATACATTCTATTTAATTCACTTGCTAATTGGCAAGTTGAGTCAACATTTTTCTGATAATTCAAATATCTGTATTTCTACAATCTTATTTTATTTCAACTTTACTTTCTAGTCCTAGGCACCTTTTTTTTTCTTTTTTTTTTTTTTGCTTTTTTTTTGCTTTGAGCACTTCTATTGGAATGATTGAATTTCCTTTACTCTCCTATTTCTCTTTCTATATTATATTTATCTGCCCTTTTCAGATGTATCTTTTGATTGTATCTTTAAAATTTTGACAGACATGCTTGACTTTGTGTTTATCATTGCTTATCTCAGACAATACATGATAAGATTCTGAACATATCTTTCTCATTTTATATTTTCTTGTTTAGCATTTTAATACCAACTTGTTTTTACACTTCAGCTTAACATTATTGTATTTTTATTGTTTGTATTTAAATATATATTTATTTACCTATTTATTTCTTGATTCACACTTTTAATCATGTCATTTAATTCAAGTTCATTCATTAATCCTTTAGTAGTCATTTTAACAGGAATAATGTAATAATAAGCTCCTTTTTGGGGTGACAGAGATGGAGCAGTGTTTTCTGATGCTGAAAACTGAAAAATACTAGCTCTATATTTTAATTCTTTTTGATTTCAAAAAACTTTTATGATTTTGTTTACTTTCTTATCATTTTACTTATGCTTTCAAGAAAATGTTTGTAAACTTTTCTCCATGTTCGTATGCATGTGTTTGTGATTTGTGAAACAGTTTTCTTTACTCCTCTGTCCTTGAAGTGCATGTACAAAGAGTCTCGAAAGTATGGTCATTCCATATGCCGATTCATGGTGGGAATTTTAGTCAATTAAATTAAAACTTTGAAGAGCATCTTAAATAAATTGGCCAAATTAAGAAATTAGTGACCCAGAAAGAATTTTATATCTCAGATGACAGGACATAAGCATTACTGGAAAAGAGGATTTGTAGATGTATTACATGTATTACATGTTTTTCTGGATACTTGTTTAGCATCCCAAAAGACTATGTGGTGATCAGTATATTTTTCTGAGGAAATCATTCCATTTCCGCTTTCCTATAATCACATAATGAGCTCAAAGAGCAATGGAGGGCTTGGACAGCTTCCTTCCTATGTGTGCTTTTGCTTTACTCTGGGAATCTGTTATGAAGCAATGGATACAACAGTAATGACTATCATAGGCATCTGTAGGATATTGATTGAGTGTCATTAATACTGTTATTACACAGTGCAAAAAGTTAGAATGTGGTACTTCTATTTATTTATTTAACTTTTTCTCAAACCATGTACTGATACAGGCATGTATGAGTACTTGGCTTATTCCTTCATTTAATTCAGTATAGCCATATTGTGAAGCCATCTCACCCTATAAGCATACCCGCTGCTCTGTATCACCTTTCCCTTGCTTTATACATTGCTTCTTCCTACTTATCACTAGATATGTGTTTATATGTACTACTCCCTCTACATGAGAGCCCAATTTGTTTTATTTATTGTTGTATTTCCAAAATGTACATATATTATCTAGCTCAATAGATATTGTACTCACTAGGTATTAAATTAATTAATGAGTTAATTATTGCATAAATAACATTAAAAGGCAGATAATAAAGCACATGTTGCCAGAGCATTTGTCCTTTTTTGAGTGAGTACTGAAAAATACTAACAGGAAGAAATGGTGTTTTCTAACTGTGAGCACCATTGCTCTCCTTTCCATTTCCTAGAAATGTTTTAAGAATACCTTATAAATACTCTCTGAAGAAGGCTTTTTTTTTCTTTTCTATAACCTAAGATAGGTTGAGATAATTTCTTCAAGCAATCTTGATTTAGATATGGGTAAGGATCTCAAATTCAGAGTTATTCCATTGGCTAGCATTTACAAAGAAGAAAGAGAAGAATCATCATCTTTCACACTTACAGAAGTATACAGTAAACAATTGCTGTACTAATACAAGAAATATTTATTTAATAATCCAAAGATTTTATTTATATTAACTCTTAAAAATCAAATGCTGGTGTTGTTCAATAACTAGTGTCAGGGTATGTTATCAAGTGAGGAATTATCAAAGAAACAAGAGTAGCAGATGGGCAGGCAAGAAACTGAAGAAGAACATAAATGAAAGTGTACCAAATGGTGAAGTTGCTATGTCAAATATATTAAGGATTGGAGGCAAGGAGGAGGCAAAATACTAGAGGTGTTTGAAAGATTTTATTGGGGCTGATGAAATGTGCCTTCTCTTTTCTGTGTCTTTAGTTTCAAGTAAATTCTTATGTATATATTTTTTAATTTTTAATTTTTAAATTTCCAATTTTTGTGGGTACATAATAGGTGTATATATTTATGGAATATAGGAGATATTTTGGTACAGGTATGCAATACATAATAATCACATCATGGAAAATTGGATATTCATCCCCTCAAGCATTTATTCTTTGTTTTACAAACAATTCAACTGGACTATTTTATTTATTTTTAAATGTATTTTAACTTATTGTTGACTATAGTGGCCCTGTTGTGCTATCAAATATTAGGTTTTTTTTCTATTTTTTGTACCCATTAACCATTCCCTCCTCCCACCCACACCACCATTACCTTTGCCAGTCTCTGGTAACCATCCTTCTAATACCTATTTCCATTAGTTTAATTGTTGCTATTTTTAGATGTCACAAACAAGTGAAAACATACAATGTTTTTCTTTCTGTGTCTGGCTTATTTCAGTGTCCTCCCATTCCATCTATGTTGTTGCAAATGATAGAATAACTTTCTTTTCTTCTGGCTGAATAGTACTCTATTGTGTATCAGTACTACATTTTCTTTATCCATTCATCTGGTGATGGACACTTAGTTTGCTTCCAAATCTTGGCTATTGTGAGCAGTGCTGCAACAAATATAGGAGTGCAGGTATCCTAGAAATGTTTTAATACCTTTGATATACTGATTTCTTTTCTTTCGGGAATATACCTAGCAATGGGATTGCTGGATCATATAGTAGTTCTATTTTTAGTAACCTCCAAACTGTTTTACATAGTGGTTGTACTAATTTACATTCCCACTAACAGTGTACAAGCATTCACTTTAATCCACATCCTTGCCAGCATTTATTATTGCCTCACTTTTGGGTTAAAGCCATTTTAAATGGTGTGAGATGATATCTCATTATAGTTTTAATTTGCATTTTTCTGATCATCAATAATATTGAGCACCTTTTCATATGCCTGATTTTTTCCATTTGTATGTCTTATTTTGAGAAATGTTTATTCAAATATTTTGGCCATTTTTAAATCAGATTATTAAATTTTTCCCTATAGTGTTTGCCCTTTGTACATATTCTGGTTATTAGTCATTTCAGATGGGTAGTTCACAAATATTTTCTCCCATTCTATGGGTTGTCTCTTCACTTTGTTGATTATTCCCTTTATGTGCAGAAGCTTCTTAACTTGATATGAGGCCATTTGCCAATTTACCCATTTTCGCTTCGGTTGCCTGTGCTTTTGGGGTATCAAATATTAGGTTTTATCCATTCTTTCTATTTTTTCTACCCATTAATCATCCCCTCCTCCCACCCACACCCCCATTACCCTTGCCAGTCTCTGTTAACCATCACTCAAGAAAGTTTTGTCAAGGCAATGCCCTGGAAAGTTTCCTAAATGATTTCTTGTAGTAGTTTCATAGTTTGAGGCCTTAGATTTAAGTCTTTATGTATTTTGATTTGATTTTTGTATATTGTAAGATGCAGGGGTCTAACTTCATTCTTCTGCATATGGGTATCAGTTTCCCAGCACCATTTATTGAAGAGACTGTCTTTTTCCCAGTGTATGTTCTTGGCACCTTTGTGAAAATTGAATTCACTGTACATGTGTGACTTTGTTCCTGAGTTCTCTACTCCATTCCACTGGTCTATGTGTGTGTTTTTATGCCAATACCATGTTGATTTGGTTATTGTAGCTCTGTAGTAGTACATTTTGAAGTCAGGTAATGGATTTCCTCCAGTTTTGTTCCTTTCGCTTATGATAGCTTTGGCTATTCTGGGCCTTTTATGGTTGCATATAAATGATGGGATTTTTTTTTCTATTTCTGTGAAAAAATATGATTGGTAGTTTGATAAGAATTACATTGAATCTATAGATTGCTTTGGGTAATAGGAACATTTTAACAATATTGATTCTTCCAATCCATGAACATGGAATATCTTTCCATTTTGGGGGTATTCTTCAATTTTTTTTCATTAGTGTTTATAGTTTTCACTGTAGAGATCTTTTAATTGTTTGGTTAAGTTATTCCTAGGTATTTAATTTCACTTTTGGCTCTTGCAAATAGGATTACATATTAAAATTTCTATTTCAAATGGTTCACTGTTGGGATCTATAAATGCTACTGATTTTTGTATGTTGGTCTTGCATCCTGCAACTTTACTAAATTTGTGTATCAGTCCTAATAGTTTTTCTGGTGGAGTCTTTAGGTTTAAACATATATCAGACCATACCATCCTCAAACAATGATAATGTTACTTCTTCCTTTCCAATTCATATGCCCTTATTTCCTTCTCTTGTCTGCTCTAGCTAGGGCTTCCAGTACTTTGTTGAATAACAGTAGTGAAAGTGGACATCCTTGTCATGTTCCAGATCTAAGAGGAAAGGCTTTCAGTTTTTCACCATTCAGAATGATACTATGAGTCTATCACATATGACTATGGCTTTTATTATGTTGAAATATGCTCCTTCTATGCCCAGTTTTTTGAGGGATTTTATCATGCAGGAAGATGGAATTTTATTAAATGCTTTTTCAGCATCAATTGAAATGATCATATACTGTTTGCTTTTTATTCTGTTGATATAATGTATCATATTGACTGATTTGCATATTCTGGGTTAAATCTCACTTCATGATGAATGATCTTTTTAATGTATTGTAGAATTTCGTTTGCTAGTATCTTGTGGAGGATTTCTGCATTAACATTCATCAGAGATATTGATCTGTAATTTTATTTTTTTTTGATGTGTCTTTGGTTTTGGTATCAAGGTAATACTGGCTTTGTAGAATGAGTTTGGAAGTATTCCTTCTCTACTTTTTGAAACAGTTTAAGTAGGATTTTTGTTCTTTTTTAAATGTTTGGTAGAGTTTAGCAGTGAAGATATAAGGTCCTGGGCTTTTCTTTACTGGGAGAGTTTTTATTATGGGATCTTGTTACCTGTTATTGGTGTGTTTAGGTTCTGGATTTCTTCATGGTTCCTTCTTGGTAGGTTGTAGGTGTCTAGAAATGTATCCATTTCTTCTTGATTTTCCAATTTGTTGGCATATAGTTGTTTATAGTAGCCATTAATTATCCTTTGAATCTCTGCAGTATCAGCTGTAATGTCTCCCTTTTCATCTTTGATTTTATTTATTTGGGTCCCTCTCTTCCTCTCCTATTTAGTATGCCTTAAGGTTTATGAATTTTTTTTAACTTCTCAAAAAAATGACTTTTTGCTTGATTTATGTTTTGTATTATTTTTATCATTTCAAATTCATTTATTTCTGCTCATATATTTATTACTTTCTTGTATTAATTTGGTGTGTGGTTTGTTCTTTTCTAGTTCTTTAAGATGTATCGTTAGGATATTTATTTGAAAGTTTTCTTTTTTACAATATAGGCATTTATAGCTATAAATTTCTCTCTTAGTACTGCTTTCATTATATCCTGCCATTTTGTTATTTGCTCTCTGGGTTTTCTGTGGTCTTCTCTTCCTCCTTTTCTTCCTCCCTGTTTTCTTTTTAGTGAAAATGATTTTCTCTGGTGGTATGCTTTAATTTCTTGCTTTTTATTTTTTGTGGATTGATTTATGTTTTTTGTTTTGAGGTTACTCTAAGGCTTTCAAATGCTGTCTTCTAACCTATTATTTTAAATTGATGACAACTTAATCCTGATTGCGTGAACAAACTTTCATAAAGAAAATTCATGAACAGTCTACACTTTAACTTCGTATCCCTGCTTTTTAGCCTTTTATTGCTTCTCTTTATGTCTTATTCTTCTATGTCTTGAAAATTTGTTGTAGTTATTATTTTTCTTGGTTCATCACTTAGTCTTTCTACTTAAGACAAGAGTAATTTACACATCACAATCACTGTGTTATACTATTCTGTTTATCCACATGCTTACTATTAGCAGTGAGTTTTATACCTTCAGATGATTTCTTCTTGCTCATTAACATCCTTTTATTTTAGATCAAAAAACTCCCTTTAGCATTTCTTGTTGAATTTGCCAGGTATTGTTTGTCTGGGAAGATTTTTATTTCTCCTTCATATTTGAAGGATAGTTTTGCCAAATATAATATTCTAGGATAAAAGGTGATTTTTCCCCTCAGCAATTTTAAATATGTCATTCCACTTTCTCCTGGCCTGTAAGGTTTCTACTGAAAAGCCTGCCTCCAGACATTGGTGCTCCATTATATTCTTGTTTTTATCCTTGAGTTTTGGGAGTTAGATTATTAAATGCCTTGAGGTAGTCTTATTTGGGTTAAATCTGCTTGGAGTTTTATAACCTTCTTAAATTGGCATGTTGATATCTTTCTCTAGGTTTGGGAAGAGCTCTGATATCCCTTTGAATAAACTCTCTACCCCTATTTCTTTCTCTACCTCCTCTTTAAGTCCAAAGACTTAGATTTGCTCATTTGAAGCTATCTTTTTTTCAATTTTGTAGGCATGCTTTATTATTGTTTATTTCTTTTAGTTTTGTCTCTGTTGATTATGTATTTTCAAGTAGCTGGTCTTCAGGATCATCAATTCTTTATTTCACTTGATCCATTCTGTTATAACAGACTCTGGTGTATTATTCAGCATATAAATTGCATTTTTAAACTCTAGAATTATTGCTTGACTCTTTTAATTATTTCAATCTCTGTATTAAATTTATCTAATAGAATTTTGAATACCTTATCTGTGTTATTTTGAATTTCTTTTAGTTTCCTTAAAAGAGCTATTTTGAATTCTCTGTCTGAAATGACATATATCTCTGTTTCTCCAGTACTGGTTCCTGGTACCGTATTTACTTCATTTGGTGAGGTCATGTTTTCCTGGATGATGCTGATGCTTGTAGATGTTTGTTGGTGTCTGAGCATTGAAGAATTAGTTATTTATTGTAGCCTTCATAGTCTGGGCTTATTTGTGCCTGTCCTTATTGGGAAGACTTTTCAGGTATTTGAAGGTTCTTAAACCTCAAGCACAGTAACACTGTGATTTTTGCAGACTTGTAGGGGTACTGTCGTGGTGGTCTTGAATAAGAGCTGGAAGAATTATCTGCATTACCAGACAGAGACTGTTGTTCTTTCCTCCCAGTTTCTCCAAAATAGAGCTTTGTTGTTGTTGTTTTTTCTCTCTCTCCTGAGCCATGTGGAACTGGCGGTGTGGCGATGCAAAAATTCCTGTGGCCACCACCACTGGAACTTCTCCGGGTCAAACCTGAAGCCAGCGCAGAACTGGGTCTTTCCCAAGGCCCTTTCCATCAGGACAGCAAGTTCCCCCAAGTCTCAGGCATGTCCAGATATGCTGTCTGGGAGCCAGAGATCATAGACAAAAAGTTTAGCAGTTTACCTGATGTTTTACTGTGACTAAGTTAGCAATTGAACAACAATACAAATTGCTTCCCAGTCTTCCCTCCCCTTTCAAAAGGCAGAGGAACCTCTCCCTGTGGCTACTACCACCACTGGTCCATGGGATGTTCTTCCAGGCCACTGCCAATGTTTACTTAAAACCCAAGGGCTCTTCTGCCAGCTTGTGCTGAATTCTGTCAGGCCTGGGTCTCACCCTTCGGGAAAGTGGGCTCTCCTCTGACCAGGGTAGGTCCAGAAAGGCTGTTTAAGAGCTTAGGCTTGATCTCAGGGACCCCAAGAGCCTGCTTGTTGCTCTACCCCACTGTGGCCAAGTTGTTACCTAAGGTTCCAGCCAAAGTCCCCTTTACTTTTTCTCTGCTTCCCTCAAAGAGGAGTCTTTCACTATAGTCATCATAGCTGGGAATGTGCTTGTTCACCCCTGAAGCTAGTGTGTATCAGAGCCCAAGGCTCACATTGTACTACCTGGGTATCACTGCTAGTTATTCAGGGCTCAAGGGTTCTTTAGTCAGCAGGTGATAAATCCTGCCAGAACTGGGCCTTTTCCTTCAAGACAACAGGTTCCCTTTTGGCCCAGGATGTATCTAGAAATGTCTGGGAGCGAGAGCCATGAATGGGGCCCTCACAACTCTGTCTGGTGCCCTATCCTACTGTGGCTAAGTTGGTATCCAAGATAAAAGACAAAGTCCTCTGTACTCTTCCTTCTGCTCTCCTTAAGTAGAAGGAAGGAAGTACTTTTGTTGCTGCGAGCTGTACTGCCTGGGGTTGGGAGAAGGATGGCTCAAGCACTTCCTTGGTCATGACAGCTGGTGTCTCCCTAGGTCACATGTCACCCTAGTTCACTGTCTCTAAGCCCAGTGTAGCAGTAGGAGTTGCCTAGGAATTGCAGTCCTTGTGTGCTAGCCTGCCTTTCAAGTTTACCTAGGACCCCAGAGCCCTTCAACCAGTGCTGGCAAGGTTTGCTGAGAAACTCAATTGACTGCTGGGATGGGCAATTCCCCTCTGGCTAAGGCTGGTCTAAATGCTCCCTTCCTACAAGGGTGCTGGCTGAGCCCAGCAGGGCTTTATTCTCCCCTGAGACAGTGTAACACTGAGTTCAACATAAAATCTCCCAGTCGCTGTGCTCTCCATCCCCAAAATGCACAGATTGTTTCTGCACTGCATGGCAGTTGCTGGGGGATGGTGTAGGGGTGGCATTGGTGATTCAAACCAGTTTCTCCTGCCCTCCTGAATGCCTCTTTCAGTGATATGAAGTTAAAACTGGGTACTGTGCTCACCTGATTTTTTTATTCTTGCTGGCAATGCTTTTCTGTGTACACATAGTTGTGAAAATGCAGTATTCCAGTGGGTGTTGGGGGGAGGAACACAAAGAATATAAGCTTTTATTCTGCCATTTTGCTCCACACTTTTTCTGTATTTTAAATTGACCATTTAATAATAAAATAAAACTAGTCAGTCAATTAATCAGCAATTCAGAGG
Source organism: Macaca fascicularis (assembly GCF_037993035.2). Lineage (NCBI taxonomy): Eukaryota > Metazoa > Chordata > Mammalia > Primates > Cercopithecidae > Macaca > Macaca fascicularis. The sequence goes on along the minus strand of NC_088391.1, from coordinate 72,476,068 downwards.
AAAACAATAAAGTGAGATTTTCTTTTTTTTTTTTTTAGTTAAAAGAAGTTAGTCCTACGAACGCTATATGACAAAATGCAAAACGCATTTAGTTTTTAAATTAATTTCTGAATTGGAAAACTATGTACATATTTATAGTGTTTCTTGAAGCAGGGAATTTCATAACGTGTAGAAAACTAAGCTACTGGGTTGTTTTAAATCAGCAGCTATGCTGGACATTTTAATAGTGCTTTGGTAATTTTTTTCTTTTTCTGTAGGATACTCTTGAACTTACTGAGTAAGCCTGAGGCCAAATAATTTTCTTCCAAGCAATATGAAACAAATTTCAAACACATAAAACATATTATAAAAGGAGCCATAGCACATCTTTTTTTCTAATTTCTTGTTGCATTTGAAAGTACTCCTTTTGATAGTTAACAATTTTATTCAATTATATCAGATGTGATGAGCACTATTTTAGAAAGGAAATAGGTGAAAATATATACATTCATCCAAGTACAAAGAGAGAACAATGTAGTTAGTATTTAATTCTGAATCCTAATAATATTAAAAATCCACTTATTTAGAAATATTTGTATCATTATGTAATGTAGATAAAGACTTCACAAATAAAAATGTTTCAGCCTGTATGAGAATGTTTTCATTCTTCAGTTTAAATTCTATGTCAAATGAACACTTGTTTACCATACTAGTGGTTGTTCACCATCAAACATAAACATAAAATTATTTAGAGGGACTACTCTTTACACTAAGTAGAATGTAAAGCAAGAATGAGAACTGTTCCTTGTCAAACTTTTTATGGATGTTTGGAAAGGTAAAGTGTTTATAGAGAACTATACAAAGCAGTGCAACCTTACATTTTTTATAGGCTAGCCACTCAAACCACAATACAGGTAAAAAATACAATTATTTGACTCCCTGTGCACTATTTTTGTGCATTTCCTCTTAGCAATTTCATCACTTTAAGCTTTGCAGCCACAAAGCAAACCATTTGCTTGTATAATTTCTCTTTTGTTTTGATACAAAATAACACCATTTCAAGTTTATGGGGATCCAGGGATTAGGAACATAATGCTACAGTCTCATTTAACCAATATAACATTTCAGAATTCTGTCCTCAAATCCCCTACACATTTATCATAAAACAATACATACAGAGCCTATTTTTTATATGAAAGTACATTCTGCCTATAAAGAAATTTCTATTTTACTGAAGCATTCTAAATAGATCAACTGTGTGTGTGTGTGTGTGTTTGTGTGTGTGTGTGTGTGTGTGTGTATCTGGATTTCTACTTGATTTAAAAATTAAGATTGTTGTTTTCAAACTAAAACATAAAACATAACAATGTTACTCTTAATATACTAGACTGGTGAAGACTGTTTCTTCCAACCATGTTTTCTTTGATAAGTTTTGTATCTGTTAAATTAGGCTAAAACTAGACAAGAATTAATTGCAATCATCAGCAGGTTATCAGGTTTATGCAAATTAAAGATTAGAATCCTACAATGGCATTAAAATTCTTTTTAAAATCCATTCTTCTTTTTGTAAGTAGGGAGATGTGGAATCTGAATAATCCTCCTTCAACTGTCATTTACTTTCCTTCTACATAGAATCAAACAGTAGGACACATCAATAAAATCATGGTAACCCGTGTTTCACTCTCCTAGCATCTCCCAGAGGAACAGCCTGTGATCCCATGAAAACAAGTGTGGGCCATTCTTGTTTATGTAGCCTGCTGCTGCAAAACTGACAGACTTAAAATAAAAACAAAACAATACCTGCAGCTGTTTGCTATAGTTCACACTTCTTCAAGCCCCTAGCCATATGATTCTCCCTAATCTGTTTGGATATTATTTATTCTGACACTCTTTGCACTCTACTTTGACCCACAGCATTGTTTTGCCCAACATCTTGAACACCGGCAACAAACAGGTAACTCTGAAAAGGAGCTTCCTACAATTATATTTTAACATTCTTGTTCACAATCAAGGTCACTCCAACCTGCCCCTCTCTATACAAGTAAGAAATTTGGCTTGTCATATAATTGGTCATAAGGCTGAAATGTCCGGAGACTGTAGCTCTGCTAATATTTAAGCTCTGCTAATATTTCTAAATGAGTATAGAAATTATGGACTATAATTATACAAGGGATTCATACACATTTTATACTCTAATACTGTAGAAGCTGATAGAAAAAAGACCTATACATCAAAAAAATTCCAAGGAAATGATGTTTGTGCAATTATCTTGCAGGGCAGTGATTCTCTTAGAGTTATGTATAACTAGTAAAGCAATTCTCCATATTTTTTTCATATAGTTTTGGATTACACAATATAGATATTGTAAGAGTTGGCAATATTGATCTTTATCATTTTAAAACATTCTTCAAGTTTTTAATTTTGGGCAGTATTCACCTGAACTTTAAAGAAAGATTTTGGTATAAGAGCCAGATAGAAAATACATTTAAATATAGAAAAATGGCTTCCCAGCTTATAAAAATGCTTTGTATTTAACCAAACCGTATTGAGAAAACAAAAATGAAACAAAATAAACCAACAAAACAACATATGATAAATTATGAAACAGTGAAAGATAGATATCATTTTCCAGTCATTCTCCAATGGACTGTTTTTTTAAATATCTATTTTAATTTCATTAGGCATTCACATCAAGAACATCCAGTGACTTCACAATCAGGGATTACATCTTTTGAGTTTTCTGGGACAGGGCAATATGGAAATCTTGGCATGCATTCTTTCATTTCATCATGTAACGACCTTCATTGGGCACCAATATTATTACCAATTTTACAGTTCAAAAAACTGGGACTTAGAAAGACTACATGACTTGTGCAAAATCAAACAGATAGTAACTAATTAAATCTGTTTCCAATTACAGATATATTTATTCTCCAAGCCTACATCTTCACTTCCCTCACATAAGATCCCTGGAACCATGCATATTTCACTACATATATTTACTGTGTTAGATCTTTGATATTACTATTCCACCAATGGTAAAGCACAAATTATTATAATTGTTTACTGCCTACACATTTGTTTGAAATAATTTAGTCATACTAAATTATCAATGACACACAGTGACCCTATATAGATCATAAAATACTGCTACAGTGGAGCCGAATAAGAAAAATCAGACAAATAAATCTAAAACTGCTTGGTTATAAAATCAGATATAATGTTATAATAAAAGCACAATGTAGCGTTGCTTTAAAATGAGGCATACAGATTGCTACTTATTTTATAATTATAAAACATCTAATCTTTGCAAAATATATTCTTTCATTTTATGTTCCTAATTTTTCCTTAATGAAAATGGTTTAATATACCATAAGATATGATGGGAGGTTAATAGTTCACCCAGTCTTCAATGAAAATAAGCAAAGGCCATAAGAAGTCCAGGGATCCATAAAAACTAATAACATATATTCTAATGAGAATCTAATAGCAGGCCTTGGGCCTTTCAATCTGTCAACAGTCAAGAGCAATAGAGGGTATTTTGAAGTCATTTTTCTTTGCTTCTTCCATTTCTTTTTAGGATTGACAACACACAGAGAAATGGTTAGAACCATAGACTCTTGATTAGACATATTGGTGATATTCCTGCTCTGATATTTACAAGCAGCATAGCCTGAGTCATGTTACCCAATATTAGTAAATCATAATGTTATAATTTGTTATAATTTGTCATGTTGTCATACATGCTTTTCAGTATATTATTGTACAGCTCACATTGGGTTATGGGAATAAAATAATTTCACCATTGAAGTTACTAGTAAGCACCCCACATATGTTAGCTTTTTAAATTATTTTTCTAATCACCTCTGCATTGGGAGGAATGCTATATTTATTGTGTATATGTCTAAATATATGCATGCCTGTTGGTAAATATTTATTGTGCACTTACTGTGCCAGCAGTGAAAGTTAACTGTGTATACCAGATATTCCTAATACTGCTGACAGATGTGGTTGCATTTTATTTCTATAAAACCTTGAGATGACTGAAATATTTGAACAATGGATGGAAGAAGAAAATATAGTGCTTTACTCTAATAGGGAAGTGGACACTGATAAATAGAGAGCTTCCATTTCTGCTGAAAAGCCTAGTAATAGCAAGACCCTTGGCTGTTCAACAGTTTTGTTTGAGTAGATTGCAATATTCTGGTTTGAGACCAAAGGGAACCCGGAAAATCTAATTTATCCTCAAATGACATTTTATTAGCCTGGCCTAGTTTTAAATAGCCCTCTGTGCTCTGCAGATATTTTATGTAATTTTTAGATTTAATGCAGGTTTTACATTTTTGTTTATCAATTAGTATTTTGTTTCTTTTAGATGTGAAACTGTAAAATGGAATCCTCTGCAGTTGTCATGGGAGTCGCTTTATCTTTTTCTAGAGCTTTCTGATTTCTTTGAAAATAAACCAAACTCATATTTTTTTCTCTTCAGTTGAAGCAAGTAGAAATTTAAAACTAGATTCACATTCCAAAGTGTTCACTGACAATAGTACTTCTTACAGTTTAACATGTGACTTAGTGTTACATAAATTATTCATTAAGATGAAACATTCTGACCTAGCAACCTTTATTGCAGTTATGAGGATTGCGTTGAAAACCTGCTTTGAATACAAATCATAATAACTACAAATCAATGTGTCCTACTAAAGCTGTGGGTAAGTCTACATAGCAAAATTCTCTGCAACCAAAAGCACTGAAATGACACAAATTTGAAACATCATCTAAGGCAGCCCCTGGCATGAATGCCTAACTACAACATATTCATTCTGAAAGCCTAATTTCTTTTCCTCTCACAGTTCATGATTTTCTTTTTGCCCTTTCCAAGATTTTCCATTATTTTTTTTCTTTGACCATACCCTCCAATACCTTGCCATTTTCTATATTTTAATTTCCTATCTTCCTTCACGAGTCATTAACAGTCAGCCACCCTGCCAACAAAAACAAAAACAATACAAATCAGAAAACAAAGAAACCTTTTCAGGAAATCTTTTCAGATCAACCTATAAGAAGATACTTTCATGGTAAAATATTTAGTAACACAGCAGCATTGCCTCAGTTGCATATAGTGAGCCACATTTGTGTCAAAGATGTGTTCTTATGTACAATGATTGTGCTACCCATTAGTTAAAGGTCAAATTCTTCAAGTTAGAGTATTTTCAAACTAGTGTCTTTTCAAATCATCATTTTTAGCAAAGTGTTCTATACCTAAGACTGTTCCAAATTGGGTGCTTTTCTGAATATCGAGGAGTTTCTTAACATTTTCTTACTTCTAGTGGTGTTTATTATATCAATAAAAAAGTCTTCAAACCTGTGTTATAAGGGGGAAAATGTAAAAAAAAAAAAAAAAGGCCGGGCGCGGTGGCTCAAGCCTGTAATCCCAGCACTTTGGGAGGCCGAGACGGGCGGATCACGAGGTCAGGAGATCGAGACCATCCTGGCTAACACGGTGAAACCCCGTCTCTACTAAAAAATACAAAAAACTAGCTGGGCGAGGTGGCGGGCGCCTGTAGTCCCAGCTACTCCGGAGGCTGAGGCAGGAGAATGGCGTGAACCCGGGAGGCGGAGCTTGCAGTGAGCTGCGATCCGGTCACTGCACTGCAGCCTGGGCGACAGAGCGAGACTCCGTCTCAAAAAAAAAAAAAAAAAAAGCATTGATTTTGACTATGGTCATGAAGACTTACAGAGAGTTTGAGGTTATACATATATATGTATACATGATGGATATGGTGGTTCGATATACAGTTCTCTTACTAGCTGGGACTCTAGTCCTAAATATTTTATGTTGGCATCTCTTGTAAATCAGATTGTTCCTTACCTTAGTCTTTAATCTTTAATTAATAACAAAAATGAGTCATTAGACTTATATATAAGTCATTAGACTTATATATCCTATATAAGTAGACTTATATAGGATATAAGCTCTGTAACTGTTTGCATTACCCTTCTCCCATATCAGATCACTTCCTCTCTACCAATAGAACAAGTTTCAGTGTGTACTGTAGAGACTAGCAGGAAAAAAAAAATTAAGAGCAAAAAAACCTTTTCCTGTCTATTATGGCATGCAAACAAAAGTAATTAGCCATAAAGGTACCTGAATACATACTTCCATCCCTAAAATCAGTCTCTTTCATCAGCTGTCTCTTCTTCCACTAGTTAATTTTGAGTCCTTATCTGCCTGATGTCAGGCTTTATATCAAGTGAGGTGACGGGTATCTCTCTGCTATGGAAACAGAAAGCCCTTCCTGGGCTGCTACAATGATTTTCTTAATGCAAATTGTGACTTCCCTATAGCAAAACTAGCCAACCAGTGAGTTTACCAGCACTACCATATAGTTTTTAAGGGAGAAATGGACATGGAATAATTATTTTAGAACGTTTAATTTTCATTCACTTAACAAATACATGTTAAGTTGGCAGTATGATGGCAGGTACTAAGGATATAGTGTTAATCTAGACTGACTTTGACTAGCCCTTAAGTAGGATGCATTTAACGTTAGATACATACCAAATACATGTATAAAATAGTTATGTGAACCTGTAGAAGAAACTTTTAACAATGTATCAAAGAAGGACAACATCATCCCCAGTGTAAGCACTGTGTGTGACCCAGGGTGGAGTGATAAGTGCAAAATTCTAAGGCTTGGTGGACTAATAGAGAAAAACCAACTATAATATAGCTGAAAAATAATAAACTAGGGAGTGGCATGAATGATTTGAAGTTAAGAAGTTGTATATTAATGTAAAGAGTTTATATTTTAACTGTGCTGTAATATATGGTCATTTAAGTGTTTTACACAGAGCGTGACTTTATCAAATATATGTTTTTAGGAAATTACTCTTACCACCATGTAGAATATAATTTGTAGGTGAATAAAAGTAGAAGCATGGAGACCAGACAGAAGGTAATAGCAGTTATTAAATTAAATAATTAACATGCCCTGGCTTAGATGGATAGCTGGGAGAACAGAAAAATGAGGACAGATAGTAGACATATTTTGGAGGCAGAAACATATGAAGTTGGTGATGCATTGATCCTGAGGGATGAGAGAAAAGGAAAAATTGAAACTGACTCCTCATTTTTTTTGCTTGAAAGGTGATGATGGGTCCATTATCTAATATGGGAAAGTGTGAGAAGAACTATGGGTGGTACAATAAAAACTTTAATTTTAGATTTTTTAAGATTGAGATAAGGATTATAGGATAGGAGATACTGGAGTTGTATTTGGGATTTCTCAAGCCATCCTTGTTCAAATTTCTATGCTCTGCACATGTTTCCAGCAACCCCCACAATGCCCTTTCACTCCATCCCTTGCTTGGTACATGCCAAATGACTCCTCAAATCCATGCTCAGATGTTGTCCTTGTCAGAAAGCCTTCTGATTTCAGTGTAGGCATCCAGTCAATGCTCTCCATTCATTCTCTCACTTACTTGCCTTTTTTCCTCCAGAATCATAATTTGATAAGGGGAGAAACTGCACTTCCATCTTTTTGTTTTTCCCGGACACTAGTCCAGCTATCCAATAAACCTTTGTTTTTCTTTTTTCCTTTTTTTTTTTTTTTTTTTTTTTTTTTGAGATGGAGTTTCGCTCTTGTCACCCAGGCTGGAGTGCAATGGTGTGATCTCAGATCACTGCAACCTATACCTTCCGGGTTCTAGGGATTCCTCTGGCTCAGCCTCCCAAGTAGCTGAGATTACAGGCACCCACCACCATGCCCGGCTAACTTTTTTTCAGTATTTTAAGTAGAGATGGGATTTCACCATGTTGGCTAGGATGGTCTCAAACTCCTGACCCATGGTGACCCACCCGCCTCGGCCTCCCAAAGTGCTGGGATTATAGGCGTGAGTCACTGCGCCCGGCCTGTTTTGCCTTCTTACACTAGGAACAACTGAGCGGTGTCGAGGAAGCACTCTCGTCAGAGCTTGAATCCACAGATTGAGTGAAATAGCACAATCCACCACTAAAGAATCTACAAAGATTGTGATCCTTTACCTTGAGAAAACCATGAGTTTTGGCAAGTGCAGCTGTGTTGATGTCTGTGTATTTTTACATCTCTGGAGGCAGGAAGAATCAGTAGGTATTTTGGTTATTTTGGCCTTTCTAATTTCAAGGCCATATAATACCGTGGTACAAAGAATGGATGTATAGATGCATATCTGAAACTCTGACAATGTGTTTTGGGGAAAAAAAATTAATATGATTCAGGCCTATAAATGTTACGACCTTAATACACCAGAAACGAGTGATAAAATTCTACATACCACCAAGAGAAGACAATCACTGATCACTTAAAAGCATCTGTCTAGGGCACTCCTATCTCCACATCTATCTGGACTGAACACTGATGTTTCAGAATGGGCTATTCAGAGAAAGTGTTCCCTCTGCACATTTGCAAAGGATTTACTAAACTTAAAAATAGAGGGATTATGTTGTAAATGAAGAAGGGGAAATGTTTTATTCCACCAGTTTTCTACTAAGTAGGAAAATACATTCAATGTTTAATCTGTAAAATTAGATTTTTATTTTGTTTTGCTATTTTAAATATGTTCTTCCATTTCTATTAATAATGTGATTCACTATGAAGGACATTTTAAAAACTACACTCAAAAGCAATAGTTTGCTTTCTGCTTGTTCTATCACATTAATTAGGTTAGGTACGGATGACTTAATTGATTTAGTTTAATTGATGTGAGAAGGGAATAGTCCTAGGAGTTGAATACGTCTGCCAATACAAAATAAGGTAAGAAGTAATGGATTCATCTTTGAAGACTTTATGTGATTAGAATGTACAACCTAAAAATAAGCTTAATCCTAAGTAGGAGGTATTACAACTAACTTATTTCTTTTTTCCTTCTTCTTCTTTTTTTTTTTTTTCTGAGATGGAGTCTCACTCTGTTGCCCAGGCTGGAGTGCAGTGGTGCAGTCTCGGTTCACTGTAACCACTGCCTCCTGGGTTCAAGCAATTCTCCTGCATCAGCCTTCTAAGTATCTGGGATTACAGGTATGTACCACCACGCCTGGCTGATTTTTGTATTTTTAGTAGAGATTGGGTTTCACCATGTTGATCAGGCTGGTCTTGAACTCCTGACCTTGTGATCCGCCCACCTCGGCCTCCCGAAGTGCTGGGATTACAGGCATGAGCCACCGTGCCCAGCTTTATTCTTTTTAGTATTTTAAAGCAGAATATATGTGTTCCAGAGCTTTGAGGTTTTGTTATTATTCTTTTCTCTTTTACTTCATATTTGCTTATAACTTGGTTTTGTCCTTTTTAGTATCTACAAAAGGTCTAGAAATTCAAAGTATGAATTTCCTTTTTAATTTTAATCAGAGTTTCATCTTGAAAAACAATGTGGTACTTTAAGTTCACTATGTACAAAAGACATTGTTTCAGCTGCAGCGCAACGTTTTTGAGTGCTAATAGCTTGACCTAAGGCTTAGTAAAGTATGGGGGGGAGAAACAAAAGGACAAGAAAAAATGGTAAAAATATGTTTGCTAGCCTTGTTAAACACTTGGTGGAATGTTTTTGAATACAGTCTTAGTATTCAAAATTAGTAAAAAGTATACTTTAATACTTTTTTGACATTATATATATCAAAATTTTGCGCATATATCTTTGAGATGTCAATCATCCAGTATTTATCAAATACAAACTATCACACAGAAGTAATATTTATCACTAATGTTAATCCCTAATGCTTATTTTTTGAAAAATATCCTAATCTTTTTTTTAAATTTAATTCATTTTCTCTTTTCTCTCTCTCTTTTTTTTTTTTTTTTTTTTTTTTTTTTGAGACGGAGTCTCGCTCTGTCGCCGGGGCTGGAGCGCAGTGGCCGGATCTCAGCTCACTGCAAGCTCCGCCTCCCGGGTTTACGCCATTCTCCTGCCTCAGCCTCCTGTGTAGCTGGGACTACAGGCGCCCGCCACCTCGCCCGGCTAGTTTTTTGTATTTTTTTAGTAGAGACGGGGTTTCACCGTGTTCGCCAGGATGGTCTCGATCTGCTGACCTCGTGATCCGCCCGTCTCGGCCTCCCAAAGTGCTGGGATTACAGGCTTGAGCCACCGCGCCCGGCCTCTCTCTCTTTTTTTTTAAATTGTACTTTGAGTTCTAGGGTACATGTACACAACGTGCAGGTTTGTTACATATGTATATATGTGCCAAGTTGGTGTGCTGCACCCATTAACTCATCATTTACATTAGGTATGTCTCCTAATGCTACCCCTCCCCCCTCTACCCACCCCACGATGGGCCCCAGCGTGTGATGTTCCCCCTCCTGTGTCCAAGTGTTCTCATTGTTCAGTTCCCATCTATGAGTGAGAAAATGTGGTGTTTGGTTTTATGTCCTTGCGATAGTTTGCTGAGAATGACAGTTTCCAGCTTCATCCATGTCCCTACAAAGGAGATGAATTCATCCATTTTTATGGCTGCATAGTATTCCACGGTGTGTATGTGCCACATTTCTTAATCCAGTCTATCATTGATGGACATTTGGGTTGGTTCCAAGTCTTTGCTATTGTGAATAGTGCTGCACACACACAGACATACATATATATACACACACACACAGCATAATAGACTAACTATAGTTGTTTTCCTGAAGAAAACATATATTGATATTAGAATTAAAGACCACCAGGGGTAAAATAGTGCTGCCAATATTAACAATAATAAATTGTAATAAATTCATCGTTGAAGACTTTTCGTGATTAGAATATGCATAAAAACAGATTAGGTCCTTAGAGACCTAGTCTTCACTGATGAATTTATTACAATTTATTATTGTTAATATTGGCAGCAGTATTTTACTCCTGGCAGTCTTTAATTCTATTATCAATATATATTTTCTTCAGGAAAACAATTATAGTTAATCTATTATGCAGTGTTTGTGTGTGTATATATATATGTGTGTGTGTGTGTCTGTGTGTGGTTAGTTAATGCCTTAAAATTAAATTTAGCATAGTCTAGTCAACTCTATCGTTAGAAATTGAAAATGTTACCTTTTGGTTTAATGCCAATTCTGTTTATAATAGCTAATCTATGTCAGATTTACATTTTGAAATAATAAGATTAAGCATAAACTTAAAGTCACAACAAGAAAACATACCAGATGCAATTTATCACCTTTTTGAAACCTTGTGTGTATGTGTGTAGGTCTATGTGTGTGTGTATTTGGTTATACTATGACATAAATAAAACCATAACTGTTTACCAGTAATATACTCTTGTTTATTAATTCTTTTTTCTCCTTACCCTTTTCTTCTTTTCTTTGTTTTTGGACAAGCTTCTTACATTAGATAGCATAACTTGTTGGTTTACATTTAGGAATTTTTAAAAAAATACTTCACCAACTCTAATTTAAAATACATGCAAATATAATTAATAATTTTCATAACTTATTTTTCTGACACGCTTGTGTCATTTAACACAGTTGTCCTCTTTATCTCTTAGTTTCATATTATCTCTCTTCTTGATTTCCATAATCATACTGAAATTGTTGTCAATATTTTTTATGGATTTGTCTTCACCCTAAAAAGTTGATATTTTTAAACTACATTCTGCTGCATTTTGTTTTTTGTAACTCTTCTCAGTTACACAGTAACCCAGAAGATTCTATCCCAGCTCAATACTTTCACTATACACTGATAGTGTACATAAATAATTCCACCATGGTCTGTCTGTAGACTTCCAAATACATAACTTTGGCATTACACTGCACAGTCACTTTGATATCCACAAGCACCACAAGGTGAGGTCCTACTTGTAAATAATTATCTTCAAAATAAAACTACCTTCCACCCCAATATTTCAATCCCGGTTTTTGTCCTCTGAGTAAAGACAAACCCTCTGCCCAGGCCCCAGTCACAAATCCATAATTATCACAGCTCTTTCTCATCCCCCATGACAAAATGAACTCAAACTCATCTTCCCTCTTTTATATGGTCTTTATCATTATTCATTCAGCTTTCATTATTAGTCTATGACATGATTACTGTTCCAAGCTCTTTGCTTCCAGGTTTGAAAACTTCCCATTGACTCTCCCATTACTGTCAAAGGAACCATTCGGAATTCAAAATATGATTATGTCACTTTAGCACTTAAAACTCTTTCACTAGTTCTTCTCAGCCTTCAAGAAAAGCAAAAATCCAAATGTTGAGTTATAGTTAACAGGACCCATGATGATCTTGTCTCTGCATTTAATAATGCCTTAGCTAAATTTCCTCCACTTTTCAATTACAAAATGTGTACTCTCACTGCAGCATATTGCCAGTATGCTATTCCCTATATACATCAAGTTTCTCTATTTTAATTTTTTTTACATGAATGCTTTATTCACTTAACAGAAAGCTTCTTTCACAAACTCTCACCCTATGCCTCTTATGTACTGGGACAAATGCATCAAGATTTTTTTTTCAGCTTCAACTCCTCTGTTTAGTAATTATTCATGTATTTATTCATTCAGTGTGTTAATTAGGTCCGAGTTCCTACTAGGTGCCCAGTACTCTGCAGGGTCCTGCATTTTAGCAGTAAACTACAGAGATGGCCTCAGCTCTTGTTTTAGCCTTTCTCCAAATCTGTTGGTAAACAGTTTCTCTGCTGCAATACTATTTATTCCACCCCTCCATTATAACCATTTTTAATATAATGCAATCTATTGTTTGATTTTTCATGATATCCATTATACCATAAGCCTCTCAATGGGAGGGACTTTTTCTTCTTCATTTTTTAAACCAATCCATATCTAATCATGATGGTTAATATACAATAGGCAGTTTTCAATATTTATAAAATAATTGAATAGCAACTAGTAATTTCTAATTGACTTAATGGTGTGCAAACCAGTATTGATTTTTTTAAATTTCTAAACAGATAATGGAAAAGTATCTATACAGTCAGTCAAAGTAGAGGCAGAAAAATTCTGTAAATGCTCTTCTCTCCAGCTGGGATGTCCTTCTAGATTGCTCTGTATAACCAAAGGGTGCTTTTTAATGTCTACTTTAAAATAATCATATCTCAGAGAGTCCATGCATGATGCAGTAGTCATTATTAATTTCACTTTCCTCCGAGCTCAGAGGAAGGTTTTCAGATACCACTCATTTAGCAATTAATTTATGCTGCTTTGTGATACTTAAAAGTATTGTTATCAATTAATAATGCTGGCTATTTCTTCCTCAAAAATACAGGATCAGACATCTGCCAACTCTTAAGTTCTGCTCATTTAGTTCTTAAAAATAAAAAATAATTCACTGACCATTATTTTTCTGCCATGTTATGGGTAAGGTCTGATTCCCCTTTTTCCTTTTATGCAAACTATTCTCTCATGAAACAATTCACCCACAGCCTCTCTCTCTCTACTTGCTCAGTAGTGTTGTCTCTTCTACCTCACCAAGTCCAAAAGTTCAGGCCTCCGAACTCAAACTCCCAGAGCACTAACTATGACTGTGGGATATTCTTTGCGTGTTCTCAACATGGAGTAAAAAGAGAAAATTGTAAACATCAGTATATTAGGGTTCTCCAGTGGGACAGAACTAATAGGATAGATGTATATATAAAGGAGAGTTTATTAAAGAGTATTGACATACATGATCACAAGGTGAGGTCCCACAATAGGCCATCTGCAAGTTGATGAGCTAGAGAGCCAGTCTGAGTCCCCAAAACCTCAAAACTACGGAAGCCAACAGTGCAGCCTTCAATATGTGGCCAGAGGTCCAAGAGTAACAAAGCAGAAGAACTTGGAGTCTGATGTTCAAGGGCAGGGAGCATCCAATACAGGAGAAAGATGTAGGGTGGAAGACGAAGCCAGTCTAATCCTTCCACATTCCTCTGTCTGCTTTTATCCTAGCCATGCTGGCAGCTGATTAGATGTTGCCCCCCCCCCCCCTCCAGATTGAGGGTGGGTCTGCCTCTCCAAGTCCACTGACTCAAATGTTAATCTCCTTTAGCAACACCCTCACAGACACACCCAGGAACAATGCTTTACATCCTTCAATCCAATCAAGTTGACACTCAATATTAACCATCACAATAAGCATATATAATTGAGCTTTTGATTATGTTTCTTCTTCATTGCACCTTTTTACTCTCTGTGTCTTTTATTTTTGTCTCTCCCTTCCTCTATTTATATTCCATTCAAATATAAAGCAGGATGCAAACACACATATGCATGTCGGCACATATCACCTTTTTACATCTGAATTTTCATCACAATTCCTTTCTTGAAGCTTTATTTACCCTTCTACTGGTAGAGATTTTTGGTTTTTGGTTTTTGGTATGCTTGTTTCATTGTTTTACTTCTGGTATTCTTGACTGGGACATACATGTGAAAATGTTATGAAAAATTAAAATTCTAATTAATTTTTGTTTTGAAATATGTTTCAGGGTGTACTGGTTTTCATCATAATTATTGAGAGTCTCACAAAATTAATAAAAATTGTCAAGTATGTAAAGATCATACACTATGCAAATGCACATTTAATTTGGTATTGTCTTTCCATTTCAAATAAAACGGCACATAGAGAAGACAAGGAGAAATAATTTAACATGTGACATGAGCAGTTTAAAACTGGCTGCAAATCTGTTCTTCTTGTCCCATTGAGCAGTGGAGGTGATGTCCATTCCTCTTGAATTTTGGCTGGCCTGTGACTGTCACTAATAGAGTACAGTTAAAATGACACTATGCTCATTATTGGCCTAGCCTGTAAGAGAAATGGCCTTGTTTGCTCTTTTCCTCTTGGAGTTTTGAGTTTTTATGTGAATCTGACTACCTTGATGGAAAGAGTGTTTACAGAAGACCTGAGATGTCTTGAAGAGACAGGAAGATTCAGCTGAGCCCAGCTTTGTAAATGCTCCTTTGAACAAACCAGGTAGACAACAGAAGCCTTCTTGGATACTGCACACCAGCTTAGCTACCATCGAATAAACTGAGATAATTCCCTTACCAAAGCTGTATGGAATCAAACTGCCCAGTAAAACTCTGCCTAGATTTCTGACCCACAAATTTGTGAAAATAATAAGACTGTTGTTTTAAAGCACTATGCTTTGGAACAGACAGTTATGCAGCAATAGGTAAAGGAAATGATAGTCATATTTTAGATAATAGTATATTGACATATATTCTAGTAGTTGCATATTTTTACATTTATTTAAATTTGTCTTAGTGTAAAATTATTTCCTTTAATGCCATTTTATGATATAAAATATAACTTTCTCAAATATATGTTGGGCATTAAAAATTTCAAAATACTTTCAGACTTTAAGACTCTAGTATGTGCTTAATTTATAGCAATAGCAAAGCTAAGGTCTACAGAGACAGTCAACAACTATATTATTAATGCATCATATAAAGGTTTTCTTTAAAAGCTAATTTAATCTGCTGTAGTCTAAATAATTTCACTATATGACTCATTCTTCTTCTAAATTTTGATATTTTATATTCAAATTGAGTTTAGGTATTTTCTTGAATCAATATTGTTATGACATGCCAAATAAAGAGGAAAATAGAAAATGGTAGTATGAGTCCTAGGTTAAATTTGTTATATGAAACAAGTTATCAAACAATGGGAAAATGCATTGAGTAGCCTGTGTTTTGAAAATAAAACAGCTGCATGAACAATTTTATGAAAAAAGAAAAATAGAGTAACAAAGAAAAACACGCCAAAGGGCAAAAACTATTTTAATCAAAACATAAAATATGTAGCTTTGTGAAGCAGTTTTGCAAGAAATCCCATGTCTTAGCCTTTATGTTTTGGTAAAATATGTTTTTGTCTCAATTGTTGCAGAACAAAGCCAGTGTAGTATCCTTAATCTGCCACTTTGTCTAGTTACCATAAGAGAATACAGATATATTTACAAATATTCATTATGGCTTATATATTTTCACTTTTTTTCTGACCTCCTTACTGTGTATGTAATAGTGAAATGGTGAAGTATTTCTTATTAGAAATGATATTCTCTTCTCTAGACACACACACACACACAAATTTGAAGTCATTTGTGGAGTTAAGAAATATTTTCTTAAAAAAAGAAGAAAGGACAAAAAAGAAATGAATGCATTTTCACGTCTCTAAAGAGCACACATATTCAAAAATGCTGCATATGTGGCACACAAAAGGCATAAACAACATCTACTAAGAGCCAGTCATACCAGCAATAGGTGCTAGGTATTTATTTTGTCTAAAGGAGTGATTTTCTGAGCTTTTTATGTATGGTAATTAATAATGTTTCTGTGCTTTATTTCTGTTATTATAATTATTTTTACTTAATTCATTATGATATGACAAACCAACAGTTACTTTCAGTTCTTATGAAAAGTTTGTTTAGGTTCTCTGGGACACAGTATGAAAACCAGAATACAACTTTAATGACAAATCTACGTGTGTACCGGTTTTTTGTTTTTGTTTTTGTTTTGTTTTTGTTTTTGTTTTTGTTTTTTTTGAGATGGAGTCTTGCTCTGTCGCCCCAGCTGGAGAGCAATGGTGGATCTCGGCTCACTTCAACTTCCACCTCCTGGGTTTTCAAGCAATTCTCTTGCTTCAGCCTCCTGAGTAGTTGAGATTACAGGTGTTGGCCACAAACCCTGCTAATTTTTGTATTTTTAGTAGAGAAGGGGTTTCACCGTGTTGGTCAAGCTGGTCTTGAACTCCTGACCTCAGGTGATCCACCTGCCTGGACCTCCCAAAGTGATGGGATTACAGGCATGAGCCACCATGCCCGACCTTATGTACCTTTTTTAAAGCATGCCATTTCTCTAGCCTTATTATTTCTATAATGAAATTACATTTTGCTGGCAGTCTTTCTGATTAAACATTATTTCTTCTTTTATTAATCAGAATATTTTGATACAATTTAACATTTTCGTGATAAGCTTTAATCATTTGTAGAAATTACATGAGCACTGATTTTTGCTGGCCTCAGATGGTCTCAAAATACTATATTGTCAGTTGAAAAATCATGTAGTATGTATGTTTTTTTCCCTCTTCATGTTGTGATGTGTTAGTTACTATTAATGTCCTCTCTTCTTTCTCTGATTGTTTTTATAAGCAATTGTTTTGAATAATAAAATCAAGAATAATTACAAATGTATAATGCTTTTTACATTTTATAAAGTGTTTTCTGGAACACTAAAAATATTCCTAAAGATAAGTTGAAATTTTAAAATGATCATTAGTCTTTTGACCTAAGTAAATCAAGCCACATTTAGAGTATGAAGAACATTATTGGGAAGAGACACATGAACATTTATAAGAACTCCCTCTGAATTTAGTAATTTACAGTGACACATAAGATCTCACTTGAGGAAGGCACAAGATTGAACAAGTACCAGGTACTGAATAACAAGCCATTGAACAAACCAGCAGGAAAGAACAAATGGATACTTCATTCCTCAGCTGTTGAACAAATATTTATTAACTTCCAATATTATGCATATGCCACAAAGTGATGTTCCATGCCTTGGGAGATTTATTAAATTTGAATAAGACATTATTCCTGCTCTCATGGAATTCATTGCTATTTCAAACAAATGAGAGTAAATGTGATAAAAGTTATACTGTGGGTTTGTAAAGTATATGCCATGGGCAAAGAAGGGAGCCTCTGAACCTGACTAGGGCAGTTTTTTAAAACCTTCAGAAAGGAAGTAGTATTTTAATTTGTGTTAGGAGATTGGTGGGGTTAAACATAGTAATAACTAAAAAACAAGCAACAGAGATATGAAAATGCAAGTCAGTAACTGTGAGAACTTGAAGAATAAGACGGGACCTAAAGTTCAAGACCTTAATATGCAGCTAATGTATAGCATTGACTTCAAAAGTGCATAATTGGAGGGAGAAACACCACTTAAACATCTGCAATTTTGGCAGTGTGCTGCAATTCCAGAGCTTATGTTCCAACTCATAAACTCAACTCTCTAATCTATCAGGCAGCTAAGTCCCAGTAACAGAGAAGAAAACATAAGGTTATAATTAGCTAATGATCCTGGCTAACAAAATCATCATAGTAACTTTAAATGTCTAGACTACATGCTAACTAACAACTGTCTTATTAAACATTCCCTTTACTTGTAAGAAAGATAATGAGCTCATTCATTAAAGAGGCATTCTCAGTTCTCTTTACATTCTTTAAAAAAAAAAAAAAAAAAAACTCAGAACACCTCTCTCTCTTTACATTCCGAACAATCTTTTAAAGAAGACAAACTGTGCAACCCCTCTGCTAAAAACACCATTGTCACTCCCTATAGTATTCAGAGTAAAAACCAAAGTTCTTACAATGGCCCACAAAGTCCTACACTACCTCTTTTCCATTTTACACATTTCTCCTTGGTGCCCTTTCTTGCCATTCTCAGCTGTTCACTCTTCAGCTACACTAGTCTGTAAAATATTCTTGCCTTGGGACATTTGTCTGCGATGCTCTCTTTGCCTGAGAAATTCCTACACCAGAACTTTGATCTTGGCTTTAGATTGTGGCATATTTCATCCCCTTTGTGCTGTTTAATTATCTATCACTAATATTGTTCTAATTACTAGTAAGGCATTGAGAATGTGTATTAAATAAGGGTGCATTACACCACTCCTCCTCCCACCTGCTGTCCTGCTGGGCTCTCATCTATTTACTAGCAGCCTGTGCCATGCAGGCTGCTACAGAATATGGATGTGCCTGAGTGAGCTCAGGATGGTTTGGATATTTGATTGGGGCCAGGTGAGGGAGGATAAGAGCATATGTTAGATTCCTTGTATTACAATGAGCAAAAATTCATCCAGGCATTTATGTTAATATGACAATTAGGAAGTACAATAGGAGAGTACATTATCGAGATCTTGACATGTTTGTTGTGATTTGAGCTTGTGATCTAAAATGTTTATCATTACTATAACAACACAGGAATCTTGATAAAGTAGATTTCAGGGGAACCTGGAGAAAAGGCTTAAGGTAAGCTTTTATGGAAAATATAGGGAACACACAAAAGCTGGGCCTCATGAAGGCCAGAAGTAACTCAAAAGATTTCACAGCTCTAGGAGCTCATTTTACTCACCCTTCTCCATCACTCTAACTCATATTGAGAAAATATTCCCTTAAACACTAATCCACATTCTGCCAGGTCATTCCTCTCTGATTTTCTTACTACTGCTACTGCTAACAAGATTTTCTATATCTGTGCAAACTTGACTCTGATTTTTCAGAGATTCTCCTATTGATAATTTGTGAAGCCCATACTGATTCCTTAGCCCGCTGTTTTCCTGTCTGCCAGCCCATGCTCTCAACACAACTGGGGACCACCTGTTACCGCTAACATTTAAATTATCCAACAGAGAATCTCATTCGTTCTCTTAACCCCTATATCTTGCTTTAAAACATCTGGCACCTGACAATTGAGAATTCATGAATGTACCTCATTTTGACCAGGTGCTCTCCATCACTGGCACAACTTAATTTGAATGTTTTTCTTGGAGCAGGGCAATCCAGGTCCCAATGCTGGGACCATCAGCATCAGCATCTCTTGAGGCTTTGGTAGAAATGGAAATCTTAAGTCCTACTCCAGACCTATGAGATCAGAAACTCTTGAGGTGAGGCCCAACAACCTCTGTTTAACAAGCCCTCACTTGTTAAAACTCACTACTTTTTTCTTAACCTTCTTCTAAGTAAGTTTCTAATTAATTAATTAGAAGGAAGTTAAGAAAGAACTGCACACTGGTCTGTTTAATATAGAATACCTCTCAGTTTCCTATTGGATATTAGTGTAATTAACCAATATAAAATATATCAAATAGACGATTCACTTTCAAAATAAGGTGAAATGTCACTGACATGTTGATTTCAAGATTCCTAGGGGAATCCCAGTTGAAAGTGTACAAGAGCTGGTTTGTTTAACTTATTTCTAACCTATCACCTTTCAAATATTATATATAGGCACACATACATATGTGCATATATGATGTTAAAGCACCCTTACATTAATAAATACAGTTCAAATTCAACATGGTTGGATGATCCAAGCTATGTGGCGTTAGGCAGCTCTAAATATTCAGAGCCAGATAGGACATTTCAGATGTAATGAAGGTCCCAAATCAGTAGGCTTGAGTTAATCAAAAGAGAGATGGTTCTGCCTGGGACTGACTTCATCAGGTGAAAGTGCTTAAAAGAGGGCCTGGGCTCCAGCTGAGCTCAGAAAAATCTTGCTGAGTTGATGATATAAGTAGTTATATTGAAAAAGCCCAAGAGGCCAGGAACTGTGGGAAGCCTCTGGGAACTGCCAACAGCCTCTAGGACCTGCGGGTAGTTCCTTGCCAACATCTAACAAATGTTGGGGCCCTTGTCATACATCTACAAGAAATGAAGTCTGCCAACCACTTAAAAAGCTTGAAAGAGGGTTCATCCCGCCTCCAGATGAGAATGCAGTCCAGCTGATACCTTGACTATAGTCTTCTGAGACCTTCAGCAAAGGATCAAGGTAGACAGTGCCTGGATCTGACCCACAGACAATATGGAATAGTAAATGTGTGTTGTCTTTTGATGTAGGTTTTATTTTTTAAATTTATTGCACAGTAATAAAAAACCCTAAAGCATCAGGTCCTAGCTGCATATAAACATATACCTCCATTTTAAAGTGTAGTCTATGTATATGTATTTCAAAATAGAAATAAAATGTTGATATTGTCTAAAGCTTTCTTTTTTTTCTTTTTCTCTTTGTCCTTCGCTCCCTTCTGTTCTTTCTCTTACATCAGTGGGGTCAGGGAAACCTTACAAAATAACTCTGGTGGTATTTTAAAAGCCTGTTCAGACACAAATTGACAGAAGAAACCAATAAAAAAAAATCTCAGACTTGTGGAAACCTGTTTCCTTAAGCCTTCATAATACTTAGAAAGCCCTTAGGTCAAAACAAATACTTTCTATTGCCACATAGAGACCTTTATGAAAGGTGAATACACAGCGATCAGCCTGGAATTCACACCTAATCAGTTCTGTATTAGAGGAATAAAAATAATCCCACAGCAAAGAAAAATGGATGTAAAGGCAGATAGTGGAAAGAAGAGCATATACGTTCATTTTATACATTGTGATCCTTATTTCATTCTAGGGTCTAAGGGAACAAAAACAGAGAAACTACCTTTTAAGATATAAATATTTAATATTTGCTTTATCCTTTAAGATCGTCTCACTTCAAAATCATCTTTGGAGAACAATTTCTTAAACTTGGCTCCTATACCTTTCTCATGAGGCAGTAAGTCTCCCTGCAATTATTTTTAAGGGTTTTACTGCTAATTAGGAAAGGATATTGACAGCCCATAAAAAAATGCATGAATAAAGTGATAAAACTTGCAGAATCTTAAAGATGCCCTATAAGTCCCTTTTCCTATTCTATAGTTTACTCTATGTGGTCTTTTAAAGATTGGTATCTTCTACTTGCCTCCTAGCCATTCATCTAGGTCTATGCCATTTATTATTCTTTCTCACTTATATTGATTGGTTCGTCTCTCTTCTTAACTTGATTCTGTCACCCTGCCAGAATCCTACTGTATAGATGTATGTTGGACAAGGTAAAAATTGCACTTCCATTTCTTCTCTAGCTCCTGAGGACATAAATCAGGATCATCACTTTTCCTTACATATTATGTGATAAAGAGAGTCTTTGTCTGGCTTGGAGATGTAGAGTGGTAAGTCTTGGTCCAATTAAAACATCCTGTTGGTTATCCTGAAAATTACATTTTCCTCCAGAGTTTACAAAATTTAAGGCCTGCAGCTGCCAAATTATTTCCTTTTGTACATTCAATAGGAATAACACATTCAACATGTCTAAAATTTAACTCCTTATTTATTTATTATTATTCTTAGTTGTGTATGCCAGTAACCTAGTAACTCAGTTGCCCAAGCCGGAAACCTGATATTCATCCTGGAGGTCCTGCAAATCTCTAACTCCTCTGTCCTCCCTTATTTATAACCATAGTCAATCCATCTCTGGCCCTATTCATCCACCTCTTAACTCCCAACTTTACCCTCTTCTCTCCATCTCTATTCTCTTCCCTTTCTGAGTTCAACCTTGGCAAAATCCTATTTGACACCTTTCTCTAAAAGAATCCACAGTAATATACAAAGGGCAGAATCAAATCCTATCAATAGGAACAATTTTGTTAAGCAGTTTTTACAATGTAAATGTCAAGTATTTTATCCAAGATATGTAAGGCTGGAGACATAGCATTTCAATGTACACACCATTAAAACAAAATAATATGAATATTAGTTAAAATAATTGGGAATTGTAATGTTTAAGAACAAAAATAGAAGCAATATTTATTGAGCAATAACTGTACACAATTTAAATGCACTATCTTATATAATTATTCCACTAATCATACGGCACCTTATTAAAGGCAGTATAGTTGTGGTATAAAGCATGGACTTTGGAATCAGACTAAGGCTGAGACCTAGCTTTACTATTTAAAACCTAGCTAATCATGAACAAAATTTTAATTATTTGGTTTCTTAAATTTCTTAAGTATGAAATGGGAATGAATATAATTGCACCTGCTTGAAATGGCCATTTTGAGATGTAGTATACACTCACGTATTTTTGTTACCTTTATTATATGGTTCTTGAAGAAGACTCATATTTGAAGTAAAATGCCCAAACTTAAATGGTTAGTAAAGAAGTATAAACTGGATTAAAATATAAGTATGCTTTGCTCTAGAATACTTTATTGTAATCCCACTGTTTTACTGCCTCTCTACTGACATAGAAATTTGCAGGTACAATTATCAAACTATTTTTCCCTTTGCAGTAAAATATATTTTTTGGATTCTTGATGTTTTGTCAAATCTTATTTTGTAATTTTAAAATTTATGACATATTTGAGACTCTTGAGCATTACATTAACATTTTATAAAACTAAAGTAACATTTTGACTGACATTTCTTTTTATTGTTCCCACCTAGGAAAAAAACAAGTGAAAATAGTATTTATTTAGCACTTATGTCTATTAATCCAGTCTAAAAATTAATCATTTATTGAAAAACTATTTTCAGTTAGGATATTTTTAGACACTTTCATTTTATTGATAATGAAATGGTCACCTCAGGATCTCTATGCTATAATGTATAGTTCTTTTCACTTTTGATCAAATATTGTGCATCTGTGACTAAAGGATAACATTTAAATTATAATAAGACTATTTTATAATATTTTAAGTCACAAATACACAAATAGCATCTGGAATTTTCATTTTCTTTGATCATTTTATTTTAATTGTTTTTATGAATTCCTATTTTTGGGGGGTATTCATTACCTCAAGCATTTATCCTTTTATTATAGACAATCCAATTATATTATTTTAGTTATTATAAACTGTACAATTAAACTTTTTTTTTTACTATTGTTACCTTGTTGTGCTAGAAACTGCTAGGTCTTATTCATTCTTTCTAAATATTTTTTGAACCCATTAACCATCCCCAATTCCCCCACTCCTCCCCACTACCCTTGCCAGTCTCTGATAACCATCCTTCTACGCTCTATCTCCATGAAGTAAATTGTTTTAATTTTTAGCTCCCACAGATAAGTGAGAACATAGGTACTAATGTTTCTGTGCCTGGCTTATTTCACTCAATATAATGATCTCCAGTTCCATCTTTGTTGTTGCAAATGACTGGATCTCATTCTTTTTTATGGCTGAATAATACTCCATTGTGTATATGTACCATATTTTCTTTTTCTTTTCATCTGTGGATAGGCATAGGTTGCTTCCAAATGTTGGCTATAGTGAATGGTGCTGCAATAAACATGGGAGCACAGATATCTTGTATGTGGTTGGTGGGAGTGTAAATTAGGGCAACTGCTATGCAGAACAGTTTGGAGGTTCCTCAAAAAATTAAAAATAGAGCTACTGTATGATCCAGCACTCCCACTCCTAGGTATTTACTGAAAAAAAAAAAAGGGAAATCAGTATTAATTCCTATTATTTGAAGCCATAATTAAAGATAATTAGGAATTATGCTGCTGTTTCTGAAATATTTTCATGTTTATATGAAATATATAAGCTAACTGTGTTGATCTAGTCCAAAGACATAGATGAAAATGTTAATGACACATGGTATAGGCATGAGACAAATATACTCAGGAATTCTACAGGCAGGGGATCGGAGGAACACATGTGGTTCCTTAGATTCTCATCATCTCACAGTGCTGTGCATGAGACTCAGACATGTGGCAGTACTCCAGTGGAGACACTCTCAATTTCCTGCCACTCTGCCTTTTATACATTTCCAGGGAAGTTGATAGAGGACAAGTGAGAACCCAAACCATCTTGTAATAAAGGAATCTTTCATTACTAGGGAGTGGCTCTTTATGTTTCCATGTTCTTTGTTCAGAGTTGTATTTTCAGAAATTAACATCTGTATTTTCAGTTTTATGTCTAGAAAAATAATTTCTATGCATAGTTTAATAAAAAGCATAAAAGATATACTTAATTGATAAGTTTTCTTAGTTGAAAACAGCAAAATCCACAACAGCTAGTTTAAGCAAACCTGTAACACTATTAAAGGTAGGTCAAAGCATCTCTAAGGGAGATAGAAAACCAGCTCCAAAAGCCATGAAGCCAAAAACATTACTCAATCACGCTGCAGGGAATAATGTGCCAGAAACCTCTGGCCAAGGAAGGTAAGGAAAAAAATATTTAGAGGAAGGACACTTAGTGACTTAAAACCCAGACAAAGAAGTAACACACTTTATTTCTACTCACTTTCTACTGACAGGTGTTTATCTTCATGTTACTTCAGGGAAAGCTGAGAGATGGATACTCACTGGGAAGTGATGTACCATTACTGTGAGAAGAGAGGATAGTGGATTTGTTAACTAGACAGTATTCTCCACCATAAACTTTAATTTTTTTCCCAACTCCAAATATTCTTGATCTCAGTAGAACCTAAAATTTGTTAATCTTACAAATTATTTTTTTTTATTTTTATAGATACACAGTAGGTGTATACATTTATGGGTTACGTAAGATATTTTGTTACATGCATGTAATTCGTAATAATCACATCACGGTAAATAGGTATCCATCCCCTCAAGTACTTTACTCTTTTAGTTATTTTAAAGTATGCAATGAAATTTTTTTTTACTATAGTCACCCTATAAACTTTAACTTCTTTAAGCTGTTTTCCAGTTTGATAATTAACTTCATAGTTTTACATAATACATTTATATTTTTATCTATTTGGTTATCTAATTTAGATAATGTATAGTGCATTCTTATAATAATACAAATATACACCTCAATATACTCTATTCATGATCTAACCTTTCTCTAATACTTTTATATTATTATATTTAATTGAATATACATCATTGTGACTATGTACACCCTTTTATGCAGGGCAGATAATTCAAAACAGCTCTACAAAAGATACAGTTTCACATTGTATCTTGTTTTTGAAACTTGTTTATTTGGACAGCAGAGAGCTTTACTGTTACTTAAATGCAATTCTCATATTGTATTACGTTTTCATGAATTCTTTCTCATATTGATATAGTACTTCTCTGAAAGTGTTTCCAGACTTCTCCTGTGATATACTACCTGTAGTTGCCCAAGGATACATTTATTTTTCCTGGTATTTAAATGATATTTTCCCTGGCATTAAAATTAGATGTTCTAAGTTATTGTCCTCAACACTTTTCCATTATATCTTCACTATATTCCTGCATTTAGAATTGCTCCTGGAAAAAAAAAAGTGACATTGATATAATTTATGTTTCTTGGAAAGTTTTTGCATTTTTATTGAGCTGATCTTTGTCAATGTTGTTAAACTACATTTAATTTGGATAAGGGATTTTGTCTAGGGAGATTGTGTGGTTGTATGAAGTTGTTTTGTCTGTCACTCCATGGAATGTTTCAAAATAAAGTATTTCATATACTAGAATAGAACATTCTCTATTATTAATCTAAATATAACTACTATATTTA
Organism: Macaca fascicularis; assembly: GCF_037993035.2. Lineage (NCBI taxonomy): Eukaryota > Metazoa > Chordata > Mammalia > Primates > Cercopithecidae > Macaca > Macaca fascicularis. The sequence continues at coordinate 72,450,091 of NC_088391.1, read as the reverse complement.
CATATTTTTTTCCTCTGAGTCTCCAATAGAAAAAGATGTGATCAGGCTTATAGTTTTTGGTCTGACATGTAAGGATGTGAAGTCCTCATTCCTGTCCACACAACAACAACAACAAATAGCAGAACAAACTGAACGTCAATAAATATTTTTAGATCCATTAAATAATTGATGTCAAAGGAAAACCTGCTGCCTAGAAAACTGAAGAGGCAGGCAGGAAAACTTAAACTATAATGGACAAATTGCTAGATGTTCTGTATTTGGATAATCCTGAAAGTTAAAAATTCCAGTGGTAAATTGAGTCTTAGAGAGCTCCCCACACTTTCAAGTGTTTTACCTCTAAGAGAACTACTAGTAAAGCAGTTCAATGGTAAAGACTGAAGAGAAATTTATTTCTTCTGGCAGGCAGAGAAAAAAAAAGCAACCATTTCAAATACACCAAGAAAGCATTCTGTTCTTGTTTAGAGGGCCTGTTCTCAAGGGAAGCTATTTTACCAGACCCCAACAGACTGTGACTGCAATACAGTATAGGAGACCCAAAGGAAGAGATATATCTAAAATTAGTCCCTCTAGACTTTCCATGTGTGAAAACAGAAAATACCCAGCCTCAGACCCCTTAAGCCTTCCAGTGTACTTAAGGGAGTAAATACCAACCAACCAAACAAACAAAAATACTGGGAAACATTTGTAATGGCCACACACAGCCCAAAACACAGGCTTAGTGAAGGAGTTGAGACCTAACTAAAAGACTATGCAACATGTCCTCTCTTCTTCCAGACCTTGCCGCCACATTTGTAGGGCTTCCGTGTAATAACAGGAGAATAAAATTGAAACAACAACTCTGTCACCTATAATTAGTAAACGCAGCCTAACTTTTAGCCAGATAAGTATAAAATCTTCCAAAAAATGCCAATTTTTTCTTCTGCTTTAAAGCACTGACTTAGAGGTCCATTTTCCAAGAAAGAAGCACATTTAATCATATCTTCTTTATTTTACATTCCATGTATTGTAACCACTTTCCTTCTCATGTAGGCTGGTATTTTTCCAACAGTCTTACGATCAAAGTCTTTTCCTTGGGATTTCTGTATTTGCAAGTCTGATTTACTTACTTCTTGATGTTCTGTCATCATATCAATTAGGATCTTGAAACGGAATTAGTAATGTTTAATAATTTGCAATTTGTCAAGACATCAGTCTCATTGCAAAATCGTATTTATTTATTTGCTGTTTAATTGAGTCAGATATATTTTCAAGATCCTAACAGTTTTTATTTTAAGGTATATTGTACTATATTCTGGAGCATATCTTTCCAAAACATCCTGAGAATTTGGGGATGAGAGATATGTTTTCTAAATCATTACAAATCCAAAAATATATTTATCATGTTCTCAAACTTAATAAATATTGTTTTTTTCTCAAAAAATTTCAAAGTCATAATTTTTTTCTAAAAATCTACTGATGCTTCTGAGAAATGCTGTTTTCATCTTCACTAATTTGTTTGTGACCAAAATGTATTTTTTTGGTTTTTTTCAAATTTTTCTACTAGTAATTTTAAGATTTTTCTTTCGTCTCCACTGTTCTGCTTTCTGATGATGAAAACAGATTCATTAAAAATATTTATTACAATTTTCATTACAGAAAAGTTTTCAATTTGAAAACTTGAGGCCTTTGGTTATTGGAATTTTTCTTGCATTTTTTTCTTTCATTTTCTCTAAACATTTTCTAAAGATATTTTACCTCATTGATATGGTGGGGCTCTGTGTCCTTAACCAAATATCATCTTGAATTGTAATCCCCACATGTTAGGGAAGAAACTGCTGGGAGGTGATTGGGTCACGGGGGCAGTTTCCCCCATAGTCTTCTCATAATAGTGAGTTCTCACAAGATCTGATGGTTTAAAGGTGTGGCATTCCTCCCACCTCTCTCTCTTTCTCTCTCTCTCCTGCCACCATGTAAAGATGTACCTGTCTTTCCTTTCACCTTTCACCATGATTGTAAGTTTCCTGATACTTCCCCAGTCATGAAGAATTGAGTCAAACCTTTTTCCTTCATAAATTGCCCAGGCTCAGGTAGTTCTTTATAGCAGTGTGAAAGTGGACTAACTCTCTCATAAATAGATACTCTACATCTTTCATTTTAAATTTATAGGAATACTTAGGATATATTGCAGATTCAGTTCTAGACCACCACAATTAAGAACATACCACAATAAATCTAGTCACACAGATGTTTTGCTTATATGGTGTGTATGAAAGTTATGTTTATACTACATTGTAGTCATTAAGTATGCAATAGCATTATGTCTAAAAATGTACATACTTCAATTTAAAATACTTTATTGCTAAAAAAAAAAAACATGATGATTATCAAAGTCTTCAAGGAGTTGTAATCTTTCTTCTGTTGGAGTGTTGTACTTTTGTGTTGATGGCTGCTGACTGATCAGGGTAGTAGTTGCTGAAAGTGGAGGTGGCTGTGGCAATTTCTTAGAGTAAGACAACAATGAAGTTTGCTTCATTGATTGGTTCTTCCTTTCACACATGATTACTCTGTAGTATGTGATGCTGTTTGATAGCATTTTACCCACAGTAGAACTTCTTTCAAAATTGAAACCAATCCTCTCAAAACCCTGCTCTTGCTTTATCAGCTAAATTTATGTAATATTCTCAATCTTTTTTTGTCATTTCAACAATTTTCATGACATCTTCACCAGGAATATTTTCCATCTCAGGAACCCATTATCTTTAATCATCCATAAGAAGAAACTCCTCATCTGTTAAAATTGTATGTTGACATTGTAGTAATTCCATTGCATCATTAGGCTGTACCTCAAATTCTAGTTTTCTTGCTATTCCCACCATATATGCAATTTTTCTCCATTAAAGTCTTGAATGCCTCAAAATCATCCATGAGTGTTAGGATCAGCTTCTTCCAAATTCCTGTTAAATATGTGGATATTTTGACCTTCTCCCATTAATCACGAATGTATTTAATGGTATCTAGAATGATGAATTCTATCCAGAGGATTTTAATTTACATTGCCCAGATTATTCAGAGAAATTACAATCTGTGGCAGCTATACCCTTACAAAATGTATTTCTTTATATACATATACATATATACATACACACACACATATATATATCTTCTTACTAAATATATTTCTTAACTAATAAGACTTGAAAGTCAAAATCACTCCTAATCAATGGGTTGCCGAATGGATGTTGTGTTAGCAGGCATAAAAAAAACAACAATAATCTTTTGATACAGCTCCATCAGAGCTCTTAAATGACCAAGTGTATTGTCAATTAGCAGTAATAGTTTGAAATAAATTATTTTTTTTCTGAGCAGTAGGTCTCAACTGTAGGCTTAAAATATTTAATAAGCTATGTTGTAAACAGATGTTCTGTTTTCCAGGCTTTGCTGATCCATTTATAGAGCACAGGCAGAACATATTTAGCATAATTCTTAAAGGCCCTAGGACTTTCAGAATGTAAATGAACACTGGCTTCAACTTAAAGTCACCAGCTGCATTAGCCCCAACAGAAGAGTTAACCTGTCCTTTGAAGTTTTGGAGCCAGGCATTGATTTTTCCTCTATAGCTATGAAATCTTACATGGCATCTTCTTCCAAGAGAAGGCTGTTTTGTCTACATCAAAAATCTATTGTTAACCGTAACCACCTTCATCAATTATCCTAAGTATATCATCTGCATAAATTGCTGCAGCTTCTGCATCAGCACTTTACGTTTTTATGTTGTGGAGATGGCTTCTTAGTCCTCCAGAAACAGCCTCTGCTATCTTCAAACTTTTCTTCTGCAGCTTCCTCACCTCTATCAGCGTTCATGAAATAAAAGAGAGTAAGGGCTTTGCTCCGGGTTAGCCTTTGGCTTAGAGGAATGTTGCAACTGATTTGATCTTCCATCCAGACTATCCTAACGTTCTCCATATCAGCAATAATGTTATTTTGTTTTCTTATTCTCGTGTTCCCTGGAGTAGCACTTTTAATTTTCTTCAAGAACTTTTCCTTTGCATTCACAACTTGGCTTATTGTATGGCACAAGAGCCTAGTTTTCAGCCTTTCTTGGCTTTCAACATGCCTTCCTCACCGAGCTTAATCATTTTTCATTTTTGATTCAATATGAGAGACTTGTGACTCTACTTGAACACTTAGAAGCCGTTATAAGGTTATTAATTGGCCTAATCTTAATACTGTGTGTCTTAGAGAATAGTGAGGACTGAGGAAAGGAAGAGAAATGGGAGAAGACCCAATGAATGGAGTAGTCCGAGCAAATATATTTATTCATTAGGTTCGCTGCCTTATATTGGCACAGTTTGTGGCACCCTAAAACAATTACAGTAGTAATATCAAATATTATCGATCACAGATCACTATAAGAGATACAATAATAATAAAGTTTGAAATATTGCAAGAATTACCAATATGTGACAGACACAAAGTCAGCACGTGCTATTGGGAAAAAATGGCACTAGGCTAAACTTGCTCAACCCAGGGTTGTTGCAATCCTTCAATCTGTAAAAAAACACAGTATCTGCAAAGCACAGTAAAGCAAACCACAGTAAAACAAGGTATGCCTATATTTCATTTATGTCACTTCTTACTGTTTTGTTTTATTTTCATAAAGTATTTCTCAATTTTACCTTAAATAATGCTTTTGAATTATTTTATTGTTATTTTTTAACCCCAAAAATGTATTGTTTTTCTCTTATTGATCTTGCCTTTGTTTTTATTGGTTGCAGTATGTCTCAAGTCCTAATTCATTAACTAGAGCTCCTTAAAACTACTTTTGTAATCCCCTTTTGTAGAGGAGATTTCAAAGATAACGATTACAGAAACACATTATAGCCTTTCTAACCCATCTGGTCTGAAGACCACTACTTATATTTACCATATTCTTCCTCTACCATCCTGAGACCGCTCAGCCTCAGCTGGTTCCTCTGCTGGCATAGGTGATTTACTTGATGGAGTCACTCAGATCCTCATAGCTGAATAGTGTTATCCTCCCCACACCATTCCCATGTCAAGCCTTGCTACCACACTTGTCAATTTACCAACAAAATTAAAATGAAGAGCACAAGACACACTATATGGATCTTTCGGACGCTACACACACTCCTTTATCCCACTGGGTCACAAAAAGCCTACCATATCCTAATAATCAGAATTCTCCCTGACTGGATAGTGACTTCTCTACTGAATGCTGGTCTTTTGGGACAAGTAGCTTAAAATGAATGGGCAGGGAGCGGTTTTAACCTGAGGATTAGTGAACCTCTTGCAAAGCCACTTGGTAGAATAATTTTCCTTCTAGAAACTAAAATTTATAAGCCTAGAGCACAAAAATTGCAAGTTTCTGAAAGTATGTATTCATTGGATCACTGAGGGTGAATATCATAAGTTGGTTTTCACGGAAATAGACTCAGAGATTTGCATGCATGAAAAGTTGTATGGAATAAAGGTGCACTATAGTGGACTATGTCATGAGTTGCCTATAGTTGGCCTGCAGAACCCAAGTCCTCAGTTTTCCACCTAATAGAGAATACTGGCAGCTAACAGCCCTCAGTTAATTCCTCTCCATGACCTCAGCTAAACAGTGACCTCAAGAAAGTCACCCATCTCTTCCTAGGACATCTCCCTCCTGAACACTACTTAATAGGTTGGCATAAAGTCCAACTGTAAAGGATTAAGATCAAGAATCACCAGAGAATTAGCTCAGGTCTTCATTGAACCTGAACTTCAGTTCAACATTTTCTCTGCTCACCTCTGCTTCTTTCTCATCCCCAGGTATTGATCCTGAGAGCACTCCTCAATACACTCCATTCACCTCAATCTCCATGTAAGATTCAGCTTCCCAGGGAAACCCCTGTGCCATTAAGATCTACTTGTCACAGTTATCCAAACATATTTCATTAAGCCAATAGATTTGAATGTGAAAGCAACCTGTAATTACAATGTTATTTTTTTCTGAGGACTTTCATTTTTTTATGGATGAGACTAACAGACCCCCATTGATTTTATCTATAGATATTAAAATCCCTGTTCTCAGTCTGCACATTAGATGGGGAAACAAGATCAGTGCTCTAGTTGTCTTGCATGCAGATTTCCAACCCATTCTCTTATTATTTTCCTTCACTTCTTACCCCATACACTTTCCTGCTGTATTCCAGATTTCCTTGTCTCTCCTGGGGGAAAAAATGTTTCTGGAATATAAGTCTCTGATATCCAATCAGATGCTCTGTTTCCTGACATTTTCTGTCTGGAAACTGAGGAATGGTAACACCTGTGCCTATGAATAAATTTTTATAAATAATTTCCACTGGCACCCTATCCTGAAGATGATGCTTTTAAGTTCTTAGTCTCTTGGTAGCTCAACAGAGCTAAGTGGTTTTCTTTTTTACTTCTTGCCTCTCTGTGGCCTACAATCTTTGACTGTCTATTCAGATAAAAGTGTAATATAAATTCTATATAAAATAAACTAGTTAAACACTGTAAATTCAGACTTTAAAAGTCTATATAATGTCTGTATCTAGCAAGTAATCCATGGAGTAATATGTGTATGTGGAAATGAGTTTGAATATAGGATGTAAATTTTTAACAAGGCTTTTGAAAACAGAGTAGAAATGGGTAGACGCTGAATGCAGCAAAAAATGCTTTTATGGAGAAGTGTTGCAATTATTAAATATCACAATAAGGCATAACAAATAATGAAAATTAAATAAATTCTAAACAATTTGATATCTTGGTGACTTTGCTTCTACTTAGTTATGTTCACTACCTAGATTTTTTTTTTTTTAATTAAAATTGGCAGTGACTCTTTTCACATATTTGGGATTCATCTTAAGTACATGATCCTAGGAAACTAGTATGCAGGTTTTTTGAAGATCAACTTACAGAAATTCTTTAGCCAGCATTTAAGTAATGAATGAGACTGTTTATATCTAGCCATAGGAACTTAGTTTCAGTTTTACAAAGACAGTGTCTCATACAAAGTTTAAAGACCAAACTAGACAGAGTACTAATTACTTTTGGTACTGAAATCTTGAGTTCTGCTCAGAAAATATGCTTGTATTTTTATATTTACATAAAATAATAGTTCTCATTCTACGTTTATATAATCCAAAAATTTCAGTTTATACTTAAAATTTTTCTAGCACAATTTTCCGAGATCCAAAAAAAAATTACTTATAAAACCCCTTGGGTGTCAACTTACTTTTAAAAGGTTGTCTATTTATATAATCATTACCTGAGAATTTATCTCTTAGGAAATTCTGTGCGTGTATATGTGTGTGTGTGTTGACCATGTTAAATACCATTTGAATATGAGAGAAAATGGTAGATATTAAATCTGATTTTCCTTAAAGATTTACACTGACTTATAAAGAACAGATATCACACCATTTAATAGGCAGCAAAGTAATTGAACGAATTGATAACATTATTTTTAGATTCAATGTTGGTTGGTCATATCACAAACTATATCAATTATCAAAAAAAGAAAAAACAGTAAATTTGCTCTTAAAAATTCATAGTTTTTAATACATAATATGGTGGAAGTACTCAATATACTTTCATTAAATACAAAATATTTTATTCTTTTAAACATTTTCTGTGTTATTGGATCTCTTTCTTTATCACAAATTCTTCTCATACAATATCTGTAGAGACTAAAAGAAATATAAACTATGACAATTCTCCGAAACATGTAAGGTGGAAGAATAATGCTGTTTCATTGAAGTTAAGTTTCAAGTATAAATATTGCAAAGATTCAAAAGTTATAAAGCGGGAAACATGCTGAACATCTTTCTTTTAATATTTCACTTTTCAACTATATCTGAATATGTTAGGCATTGAGAAAATTTTTCCCAACCCTTGTTTTGAAGTATTCTTTTCTAACGATTTTCTCTAATATCCTCTTCCCATGAAGTCAGAGAGTCTAGTCAATATTTTATAGTTTCATGATCTGCTTTTCAAATGTAAGGTTTTGTTTTTAAAGAAAACTAATCTAACCTTAATCCTTTTTCAATAGTTAAGTATTACATGTTGACTCCTCATCCTATTTTTAGGGAAACTCAACCCTGCATCATTTGCTTTGTAGGGAATAAATAACAATGTTGAAAGTCAAATGAAAATCTAAAAACTTTTATTGTTTATGACTCTTTTTTTTTTTTTAATTTTTGAGATGCGATCTTACTCTGTCCCTCAGGCTAGAGTGGAGTGACACAATCATGGCTCGCTGCAGCCTTAACTTCCCAGGCTCAAGCTATCCTTCCACTTCAGCCACTCGAATAGCTAGGACTACAGGTGTGCACCACCACACCTAGATTTTTAAACTTATTTGTAGATACAGGCTGTTACTATGTTGACCAGGTTGGTCTCAAACTCCTGGCCTCAAGCAATCCTTGGCCTCCCAAAGTGCTGGAATTACGGGTATGAACCACCATGCCTGGCCCTGTTTATTATTCTTTATCTGCATCTTAGTCCGTTTTTGTGCCTCTATAACAGAATACATGAGTCTGGCTAATTTATAAGGAAGAGAAATTTGTATCTTACAGTTCTGAAGGCTAGGAAGTCCAAGGTCAAGGAGTCTGCATCTGGTGAGGATGTTTTTGCTAAGTTATCCTGCAGCAAAAGGCAGAAGGTCAAGGGAGCAGACATAAAGCAGGTGAAGAGAATGGAGGGGAAGAGGGAACTAAACTCATTTTTTTTAATGAAGGACCCACTCACAATAACTAGCCCACTCCTGTGATAACAGTATTAATCCAGTCACGAGAGGACAGCCCTCATGACCTAATCATGTCTTAAAGCTTCTGTCTTTCAACATGTGGCACTGGGGATTAAATTTTCAATACATCAACTTTAAGAGACACATTCAAGTCATAGCAATGAGTTAAATAATATAAAATTAGTTTGCAAATATCTATTATTTCATATATTTTATTTATTATAACAATAAAGTGCAAAGATAGTCAAACAACCATAACCATATGTAAATTTTACAAAAGACACTCTCACTTCTTTCCTCGCCGAATTATCAAAAGATGAGTGTGAATATATTTAAATTTATAATTATTCAAGAAATACAAAAAACACATATGTGAGATCTTCCACAATGGGTTATCACATTGCTAGTAAAACAGAAAGCTCTATATCCCACCCATACCATCAACATTTCAAGGTCAAACACCTCCATTGAAATTATTTATCCTACCAAATTAGAATAATTGAGAAAAACCTTAAGAATTACTAAAAAATAGACAAGTGTTTTTAAATGGTGACTAGAAAATTTAATCACAGATTTATCAACTGCAGTATTAATAGAAAATTGTTTTTTATTTCAGATGTTCTAGTCCAAATATCAGTTGTAATATTTTCTTTTTCTTCATTTCTGTCCTTTGAGCAGAGGATATAAAGATCTGTAATCAACCCTGCATTAAAATAACTAACTCTAAGGCTATGTAATTTAGAAGGACGAAGTGGAAATGTGGAGTCAGGGAGGAATAGGCAAAAAAAAAAGAAAACAAAAAACAGAAAAAAACAATGAGTCAAAACTGAAAGAGCAGAACAGAAATAGACACACTCCACAAAGGGAGATGGAGTTGATAAAGACTTTATGGGAAAATGTAAATAATTGATCTGCATTATTTCCTCAATGTTTTGTGTAGATGATTACCTAAAACTTAGATGTTATTTCTGGTAATAAATGTCCCTTACCAATATTACAAAGATTCAAAGTATAGCCAGTGAGTTAATTCTCAGACATGTCAATATTTAATACGTCCTTTCTCAAATTTGTACACTCCATTGATTTGTTTTCCAAGTGTTTTCTAATGGAATTTTAAGTTACCCAGAACATGCAAAAGTCTCAACAACTTTAAAGTGCAGTGCCTAAACTTTTCATTATGTTAAATGTTTTGTAAGTTGTTCTGAAGTTTAAATGATTCAACTAATGGCTAAGTTAGATGTAGAGTTTCTGTTGCTGTGTCGGTTGGGGGCTGTGCTGGTCTGACACTCTTCCTCTACAGCTAGGGTGTGCTTCCAGTAGATGGCTTCTGCAATCTTTATCCTTGCTCTGATAGAGCAGGCATATAAATCAAGTCTTTCTGTCTGTTTTTCTTTTACATTATGCTTTTAATTCATTGTGATAGATTTTGTCTTTCAAGTCATGCCAGACCTGCTGGGATTGATGTGCTTTTCATCTGTCACTCTCTTCACACTGTTTGATTAAATTGGTTCTCCTACTTGCAGGGAGACAGGCTAAAAAGCCTAAGAGGCCACTTCCAACTCAAATGTATAATTCCACATTTTTCTATCTAAAGTCTAGTCATTAGCTTGAATTTGGATACAAAGGAATTGGTGTAATCTGTAAATTTGTCCTCTAACACCCTTTGAGGACAATAATTTTAAATAAAACACCACAGTTCATATTCATAATAGTTTTACTGAGATTATGAACAATGCAATTTTTGAAAAGAGTCAGTATTTATTATCCTTTTGAATAAGATCAAATGCTATATTAAAATTAAATATAAACATACTTCAATAAGAGAAGTTATAAAGAAAAATCATAAATTTTCTGCTCATATGTAACTAAATTATATTGAGTTGATGTAAAAATATGACATTAATATCATATTTTAAGTTAAGCTTGTGAAAATATACTAAAAACCAGAGTTCTGTTTCTGCTACTTAGAACTATGCCAAATTCTGACTTTTTGTTCTTCACTTATTAATCTGTAAAATGAAGGATGTAATTTAATAAGCTCCAAAGTTATTCTTAGCTCTTCAAAATCTGTTTTTAACTCTTCAAAATCTTTTTCAATTTATTGTATGTCTGGGTGTACCTACATATCTCCTCCCGTGAATATGAAATTCATTGAAGATGAAACTATTAGTTACTTTCATGAAATACTCTTTCAAAAATTAACCTTATTGTTTACAAAAATTTGGTTCAAATCCTAATTCACATTCTTACTAAGTATGTGATCGTGAAACTCTATATATTTTATATATATATGTATATATTTGTTAACATATGTATTCTTATGTATCTATATACAAGCGATTTTTTTCATATAGAGTTGATACATTGCTTAGTGTAGCATGCATGTGGTATGTGCAGTGTGGTAATATGTGTTACATGTGGGAGATAGTAAATGTCCAGGAAATTTTAGCAGCTGGAGATTGTAGTTTCATTAAAAATCAAAGTTCAATGATATGTCATCTACAAACAACTTTTTAATGCACCAAATACTTCTAGGAACTTAATACTATGCTATTCCCATCTTTATCTATAGCACCTGTTTCATGTAGCGTAATTTTTTCTTAGTGACAAAACAATATATTGCCATTTATCACACTGGAAGTTTATTCTGCTAGGGAAAAATACTTTATACCTCATTTCGGTTTGGGTTGAATTATTTGAAATATAGATAATATGATGTTTTATATTGGTCTCAATTTAGTGAGAGAGACTTTCTGGAGGATACTTGGGATATATAATATGTGACTCATTTTCTATCAGGGACAGAAATGGCTAGTTTCTGATTCCTACCTTATATAACTTAAAGCATAAGAGGTATGCAGCTTGACTGCTTTAATGATAACAGTAAAGGTAAATGTGCTGACATATATCCACAAATTGTATTTGCACTCTCAACATTTTTTGGTGTAAAGTATCCATGCATATTTCCAGTGAACCAGATGAAAACATTCACAGAGACCTGGCATTTGTTAACTGGTTTTCTTAGTCTGTAGGTCTTAGTACAGATAAATTGAATTCCTAGGAGTTTTGGGAGGAATCAATCATTGGGGAGGAATCAATCATCGGCCAGAATATGTACAGAGCTATAGCTACTAATATGCTGGTAATGTTTAAACACTACTTCTCCAGAATAAAATAAGCTAGTTATATATAAGCATGTAAATTTATTATAAACTCTACTGACATGCAGGATATATGGTATGGTATATGGAATATACCATTTTTAAATAATAAATATACAATGTTGTTTATTATAAATGCCATATAGCTCAGCAATCCTCATAAACTGCCTGTATTCATTTTGCCTAACTCTTTCATCTGTAGCCAATAGATGAATTAATAGATGAAATAGTGTAGTTAAAACATAAAGTTAATTGCTATTTTTATTTAATAAGAAAGATAAAAGTAAAACAATGAAGAATATTTCATAATGTTAATTATTCTCCGATGACACAAATGACTTATTTGCTACATTTTATAATTCTTTTTGAATACTAGAAAACTTTTCTGTTTTTTAGCTATTAAAAAGTAGTATTCATAGACTCCACACATCTTAAATTTTCATTATTATTTTATCTACCACTATATTAAGCCTAGACAATAAAAAACAATAAGCCCTGATTATCAGGGTTTTCTGATTTCTCTGATGTACATACGTTCATCATGTTTGATTTTAAGCTGCTAATTGGACATCACTGACTGCTGACTTGTGAAGGGAGATGTTGAGGAATACCAGTCTGTTTTCCGCACACAGGCACAACAGCTGTGAACAACCTCAAGAGTTTGTGTAATATTAAAATATAGTAAAATAAGTAGAAAGTAATGAGATTTTAATATTTTTTTTTAAATAACTAAATATTTTTTCCAAGATGGTGGGTTGGATGCATTGTAGTATGCCTCTTTTACTTGTAAAGATAAAATAGTGTGCAGAGCTTCATGCTGTAAACTTTTTTTCCAAGAAGCAACATGGCAACTAAACAGAAAAACTGAAATAAATCACAGACCCTTTAAAAGAAGCAGTAGCCTAAACTATGAAACATGAGGAAAACTCCCCACAAGACACTGTGAACTTACTCACACATCCAGCACATTGCTATTACAACCAGGCTCTGAGAAAGCCATCACGCAAATATTCTCTATAACTAGAAAACTCATACAGAGTCTTTGCAGCTGAAAGGACCAAGAGCCAGAGCTAGGTAACAATAAACTACAAACATGAAAGTCACACCCTCGGGAGAAAAAAAGAAAAAAATCAAACAAACAAAAAAAAGTCAAATAAAAAATAAATTCAATAACAAATAGAAAAATATAGTCTACCCAAATAAGAAGAAACCAGAAAAATAATTCAGGCAGTATGAAAAAAACAGGATTCTATAAAACCGCCACAATATTACAGTAACTCTCCAGTAGTGGATCCAAACCAAGAAGAAATCTTTAAAATACCAGATAAAGAATTCAAAAGGTTGGTTAATTTAATCAAGGAGATACATGAGACGGGTGAAAACCAACACAAAGAAAATTTAAAACAACTTGGAATATGAATGAAAAATTTTATAAAGAGAAATATATTTTAAAGAAAAACCAATAATAACATCTGGAGATGAAAGTCACATTTAGGGAACTAAAAATGCAGTGGGAAATTTAAACAATAGACTAAACAAAGTAGAAGAAAGAATTTTAGCATTCTAAGATGAGGCTTTCAGATTAACCCAATGAGACAAAAATAATGAAAAAAAAAGAACAACTAAAAGAAATAAACAAAGTCTTCAAGAAATATGGGATTATGTAAAACTTCCAAAGCTAGGAATCAGAGGTGTTCCTCAGTAAGAAGAAAAAGTAAAAAGTGTGGAAAATATATTTGAGGGAATAATTGAGAAAAACTTCCCTGGCCTTGCTAGAGATTTAGACATCAAAATACCAGAGCTCAAAGAGCCCCTGGAAAATTTATTGCAAGAAGGACATCACAAGAGAGTCAAAAGGCTATCTAAAGTCAATGTGTAGGAAGCATTGTAAGAGTGGTGTGACAAAAGCATCAGGTAACATATAAAATAAAACCTATCAGACTAACAGCAGACTTCTCAGCAGAAACCTTAGAAGGCAGAGGTATTGGGAGCCTATCTTTAGTCTTATTAATTAGAAAACTGTCAGCCAAAAATTCTGTATCCAGCAAAACTGAGCTTCATAAATGAAGGAGAATTAAAGTCTTTCACACATAAGCAAATGCTGAGAGAATTTATCAATACTAGATAAGCCCTACAAGAAATGTTAAAAGAAGTTACAAATCTTAGAACAAAAGGTGGATATGTACCAGAATAGAAATTCTTGTAAGCATAGAATTCACAGTGCTTATAAAACAATAACACAGTGAAGAAAACAAAATCACTAGGTAACAATCAACATGATGACTGGAACAGTACCTCATATCTCAATATTAATATTGAATGGAAATGGCTGAATGCTCCACTTAAAAAGTACATATTGACAAAATGGATTTTTAAAAAACTAGATACCAAATATTTGTTATCTTCAGAAGACACACCTAATACATAAGCATTCTTATAGACTCAAGGTAAAGGGGTGGAAAAAGATATTTCATGCAAGTGGAAACCAAAATTGAGCAGGATTATCTATTCTTATATCAGAGAAAACATACTTTATAGCAACAATGGTTAAAAAAGACAAAGAAAGGCATATATAATGATAAAAGAATCAATTCACCAAGAATATATAAAAACTCTAAATATATATATGTGCCTAACTCTGGTGCTCCCAGATTCATAAAACAATTACCACTAAACCTAAGAAAAGAGAGAGAGATAACACAACAATAACCTTAAGGGACTTTGGCACTCCACTGACAACACTAAACAGATAATTGAGAGAGAAAGTTTACAAAGAAACACTGAACTATAACTGAGGTCTAGAACAAATGGACCTAATATTTACAGGACGTTCTAGCTAAGAATGGGAGAATATGCATTCTTCTCATCAACATGGAAAATTCACCAAGGTGGACCATAATAGGCCATAAAACAAATCTCAATAATTTTTTAAAAATTGAAATTATATCAAGTATCTTTGCACACTTCAGTGTTATAAAACTAAAAATCAATTTCAAAAGCAACCCTCAAAACTACACAAATACATGGAAATTAAACAATCCTCACCTGACTGATATTTTTGGGTTAACAGTGAATCAAGATGGAAACTAAAAATGATTTTGAAATGAATGATAACTATAACACAAGTTATCAAAACCTCTGAGATACAGCAAAAGCAGTGATAGGTGGAAAACTTACAGCACTAAATGCCTACGTCAAAAAGTCTGAAAGATTACAAATTAGTATTCTAATATCACACCTCAAGGTACTAGAGAAACAAGAACAAACTAGCAGAAGAAAAGAAACCAAAGATCAGAGCAAAACTGAATGAAATTGAAACGAAAAAAAAGAAGAGATCAATGAAACAAAAAGTTGATTATTTGAAAAGATAAACAGAATTGATCGAGCACTAGACAGATTAATGAAGAAGAGAGAGGATTCATATAAGCTTATTAGGAATGAAAATGGGGACACCACAACTGACACCACAGAAATGTAAAAGATCATTTGAGACTACTATAAATACCTCTATGCGCATCAGCTAGAAAATCTAGAGGAAATGAATACATTTCTGGAAACATGCAATCACCCTAGTTTGAATCAGGAATAAATAGAAATCCTGAACAGACCAAAACAAGCAGAAATATTGAATTATTAATAGAAAAAAAATCCCAACAAACAAGCAGCCAAATTCTATCAGACATTCAGAGAATTGATACAAATTCTATTGAAACTATTCCAACAGATTGAGAGAGAGTACTCCCTTGCTCATACTACAAAGCCAGTATCACTCCAAAACTACAGACCAATATTACTGATGAATGTTAGATGCAGAAATCCTAAACAAAATACTAGGAAACTAAATTCAACAACCCGTCAAAAAAAAAATCACCATGATTGTGCCAGTTTCATTCCAGAGGTGCAAGGAAGTTTCAACATACGCACATCAATAAATGTGATTCATCACATAAATGGAATTAAAAACCATATGATCATCTCAATAGATGCAGAAAAGGCATTTGATAAAATCCAGCATCCTTTTATGATAAAAAATCCTCAACAAATTAGGCATAGACAAAACATACCTCAAAATAATAAAAACCATGTATGACAAACCCACAGCCCACATCACACTGAAAGGGGAAAGTTAAAAGCATTCCCTCTGAGAACTGGGATAAGACAAGAATGCCCACTTTCACCACTTCTATTCAACGTAGTACTGGAAGTCTTAGCTACAGCAATCAGACAAGACAAAGAAATAAAAAATATCCAAATGGGTAAAGAGAAAATCAAACTATTTCTGTTTGCCAATAATATAACTGTATATTTAGAAAACCCTAAAGACACCTCCAAAAGACTCCTAGATCTGACAGATGAATTTAGTAAAGTTACAGGTTACAAAATGACTGTACACAAATCCATTAACACTGCAATACAACAACCACCACCAAGCTGAGAATCAAATCAAGAACCTTAATTCCATTTACAACAGATACAATAAATAAATAAAATAATATGCCTAGGAATATACAAGATCTCTACAAGAAGTACAAAACACTGCTGAAAGAATTTATGGATGACACACAAAAAATGGAAATACATCTCATCCCCATGGATTGGAAGAATCAGTATCATGAAAATAACCATACTGTGCAAAGCCATGTACAGATTCAATGCAATTCCTATAAAAAATTTTGGGGAAACATACCATTCAGTTAATTGAAGAGACCCTCTTCTTCAAATCCAAAAGTATGTTTCTAATCCAACAGGTAAGATAATGGCAATTCTTTAATTGTAAGAAATTTTATATGGATATGTTTATTTTGTGTGGAAAAATATGTGCTCAAAGTGGTTAAGTGTATGTATAAAACTATGAATTATAATAATCATGTATGGTGTATCATCATAAATGTCAGTATGAATAATTCTATGTATATAATAATGTGTTTCAGATATATTTTATGTCATGTTATATATTTTGTGCTAGAAACATAAACTTCCTTAATTATCACTGTGCATTGAAAAGTTTTGTCAATTAAACAAAAACTTCAGTGCAACAAATTGGTATTATAACTCTGGAGTATTATAACATTTCTTACGTAATTTATTTTTGATAGGATAAATAATTGTAAGAAATAAAGATTATCAGTTATATAATCATTACTCAGTTTATTTGAGCTTCTAAAACTTTCAAACTCATGTGTACATTAAGATTTATAAGTTGAAATAAGAAATGTGCAATTAAAACTTAAATTGATTGGAATTTAATGTGTTTACCGGTTGAGATAAATGTGTTGCTATAGTTGTTGTTTACTATTTTATGCTGAGGTTTTTGAAATATTAATATAACAAATTATATATGAAATTCCATAAAAAAGGACATGCAGACTAACCATAATCCTCAACATTATGGTTTTCTACATTTAGTATACTCTTTCCCCTTATTTATTAATGAGTTATTGTCAACTCTAATTATTTAGAAACTGTATTTCCTATAAAGAAAGAATCCCTGGGGCATTTGTGTAGTCCAAGTGATCTTCATTTATGAATTATTGCTTATATAGATTAACGCAGAGATTGAATACATTTTTTGTATATACAGAATTACTTTCAGAGTGTCTGCTACAGTCAGGACTTCATCAATAAGGTCCTGGTATTATTATGTTGTTATAATTATTTTAAGGTTTAAATAAATAATTGACAAAAAGCTATTATAATTTCTTCCTCATATCACTCTAATTTTTTTATCTGTTTATCTGTCTTTTGATTTGCAGTTATGTTCACACAGAGTTGTAAAATAAGAAATATTATGCTCTAGCATATCTTCTTATAATAATTTGAGAATACAGCAAAAAAAATATATAAAGCTGAAACAGCCACACAGCTTGGACAACAATATTCCTTCCTCCGTTTCTGAGGTGTGTGCTATTGAAGAATTTCTTCAAATGCTCCATGCTTCAATTTCCTCATCTGTAAAATTAAGAGTAGTACCTTCCTCAGTTTCTACATATTGGCTATTTACATTGATTGCTAAACACTGGGGCTCTCAATAATTGTTTGCTCCTATTATAAGATACATACCTTTTTACAGGACAGGAAAATTATTTTGCTCTCTATAATGCGAACAGAATTTCATTGGGGCTGAAAAAAAGGAGGTTCTTCTTCCATAAATGTTAAAATGCATTTTGAATTATCTAAATGAACTGGCAAATACTAAGTTGTTTGGGTATTTTCCTGGGGTACATGTCTTTGATACAAAGTCTGATGCAGTAGAGTGGAAAAAATTATGTATCAAAACAAACTCTGGACCCTCTTGCTACAAGATATGAAGCAAATAATCTCACGTAAAAGGACCAGTACAAATCATGTACCTCTAGTTACTTATTCTCCCTAAACAATGCAGACAACAAGTAATATGCTCTTAGATTAGACTGAAGAGTTAGGATTATAAAAATATATATAAAAGTAGGTTTTATCTACATATTTATTTTCTATTTGTGATTTTATATTTTGTAGGATGATTGGGGCAAAATATAAAAATCATTTGTTAAAATCAAGGATAACTGAGATAATACATTAAAAATATAAAGGACATTTGAAAGAGTAATATCTTTAAGAAATCTTTTTTTTTCTGTAGAAGAAAGAAAAACACAAGGTATTTAAAATGCTGAAAAAATGTCAATGGGAAATATTGAAGAAGATAATGTCCTGTAAAATTAAAGATTTTAGAACTTAATCTGAATAGTAACTCGTCTAGAGCTAGGTATGGGATCATTAAATATTAAGTAGTTATTTTCATGATTAAAATATAAATTTACATGTTATTTGACAAGTAAGACATTAAATTGAAGGAACAAAGATCATCGTAAAATACAATTATGGAAAATCAATTAATTTTGCACTTTTTTTGCTTTTATCAATCCAGTTAATTTCAATAATTTTCAGCTAATATATGTGATAAAAGTTACATTTAAATTAGTGGCACATAGGTCAAAATTTATGTTCCATCAGAAAGCTTTTTCTTCTCTATCTTGTGATATTTTGTTAAAAGAGGAAATATGAAAGTGTGATACTGGAACAGTGTATAAGTATAGATCAATGAAATTGAGAGTACAGAAAAAAGCCACCACATATATTATCAACTGATTTTTTTTTTTTAATATCAACTGATTTTCTACAAGAGTGTCAAGACTGTTCAACTGGGGAGAGAATAGTCTTTACAGTAAGTGTTGCTAGGACATCTGGATAGCCACATACAAAAGAATGAAGGTGAACTTGTACCTAATCATATACAAAATTTAACTTGAAATAAAAGAACTAAAAGTTAGAAATAAAACTACAAAATTCCTAAAAGAAAATATAAGGGTAAATATCTATGTCCTTGAATTTGGCAAAAGATTCTTAGTTATTATACCAAAAACATGAGCAACAAAAGAAAATCAAAAATAGGTACATTAAAACTTCACAAAGTAATTGAACTTTGTGTTTCTAAGGACAATGTACAGAAAGTGAAAGGCAAAATCACAGATTGGGAGAAAATATTTTCAAATCACATATCTGATGACATTTTGTATTTAGAACGCATAAAGAACATGTATAACAATGAAAAGACAATTCATTTTTTTAAAGACAAAGAATCTGAATAAATATTTCACCAAAGAAGATAAACAAATGGCCAATAAGCACATGAAAAGATGCTCAACATCATTAATTATCAAGTAAATAAAAATAACACAATGAGATGCCATTCCATACCCACTAGGATGGCTAGAATTGAAAAGGCAGATAATAACAAGGTTTGATGAGGGCGTGAAAACGTTGAAATTGTCATACACTGCTGTTGGGAATGTGAAATGGTGCAACCACTTTGGAAAACAGTTAGGCTTGTCCTCAAACAGTTAAACATAGAATAACTATATGACCTAGCAATTTGACTATTAATTATATACCCAAGATAAATAAAAATAAATGTCACAGAAAAAAACTTACACAAGAATGTTTGTAATATTATTCATAATTGCCAAAATATAGAGACAATCCAAATATCCATCAAAGGACGAACATCTAAACAAAATCTGATATATTCATACAATGTCATATTATTCAACCTTGAAAAGAAACAGAGCACTGATACATGCCATGACTTTGATGAGCCTCAGAAATGTTATGCTAAGTGAAAAAAAAGTCACTCACAAAAGTTTATATAATATGAAAACTGAAGAGTATTTTATATAAAAGTCAAGAATAGAAAAATCTATAGACACAAAAAGTAGATTAATGGTGACAGGCTGGGAAAAGAGGAGGCTGATATCTTAATTATATAGAGTTGCTTTAAGAGGTAATGAAAATGTTCCAAAATTGGGATGGTTGCATATATCTGCAAATATGCTAAAAACCATTAAGTTGGACACATTATTTTATTTTGTATTTTAGAGAAGAGTCTTGCTTTGTTGCCCAGGCTGGTCTCAAACTCCTGGCTTCACACGGTCCTCCCACCTCAGCCTCCTGAGTAGCTGGGATTATAGGTGTGACCCACTGCACACAGCAGATTAAATTTTACATTTTAAATAAATTAATTATGCTATATGTGAGTTATATCAATAAAGTTATTTTTAAATAAGACAGACAATATAGAGATAGACTATACATGTGTTTATTTGCAAATATCGCATAGCATAATTTCCTAAAACTCCTTAATTCTCCTTTCATTGTATTACAGAATGCTAGGAGTGTAGTAGTATTTTCAGAGTGCCATCTTTAGCACTCTAATATATCATTTAATTTCTGTCAACTCTGGTGAAGTACAATAGTGCGTTCCCATGGTATGTTTTGATCAGATTAATATGATTTTTTCTTCCATCTAGTATAAATTGTTTACAAATAAGAGATTTTGAGAACTACAAAAGGTAGGATAGTGAAATCTCTAAAAGTGTATTTTCCAGATGTAGACTTCAACCATTTGTAACTAGTGTGAACTTCAGTGAGATTTTTCACCTCTCTGAGCATGGGTTTTTACTTTGTTAAATTGTAAATAATATTACTAACTGATGTGTAATAAATTAATATATGTAAAGTATTTAGATCAGGTTCTATCATATAGCAATCATTCAGTAAGTATTAGCTCTTAGTAAATTATCTGTCTATGGGACAAAATGAAAGTTGTTCTTTAGTCTTATAACTATAAATAAATATTTATATTTTCTTACAGAAAGCGATTGAAGGCTTCTGTTATTTTCCTAGACATTGTCTATTCATTAACTACAAAAAAAGTGGAAAGCCACAACCCAAATCTGTGGCACTTTTATATTTCTTAGAAATCAGTTCCATATTATTATTTTTTTAATTGCGGAAAAGAAAACATGAGATCTACCCTGTTAACAAAATTTTTTAAGTGTATAGCATGGTTTTATTAACTATAAACACAATGTTGTACAGCCAATATCTACAACTTTTCTATCTTGCACTACTGAAACTCTATACCCATTGAACAGCGATTTTTTTGTTTCTCCCTCCTCCTAAGACCTTGGCAAATACCATCACAATTTGTGTTGTCCCTCGGAACGTTAAGTTCATCTAATTTCCATCAATTATCCTGAGATGTAATAACATTCCACCATGTTGTAATTTGACTAAATGAACTCTGATATGCTTGCTACATCCAATCTACAAGAATACTAAAAATATGAAGTTTAGGACTATAATTACTCATAAGCTAATTTATATATGAAAATGTAAGGAGCAGGCTGGGCGCGCTGGCTCACGCCTGTAATCCCAGCACTTGGGAAGCCAAGGCGGGCAGATCACGAGGTCAGGAGATCGAGACCATCCTGACTGACACAGTGAAACCCTGTCTCTACTAAAAATACAAAAAATTAGCCAGGCATGGTGGCGGGTGCCTGTAGTCCCTGCTACTCGGGAGGCTGAGGCAGGATAATGGCGTAAACTCGGGAGGCAGAACTTGCGGTGAGCCGAGATGGCACCACTGCACTCCAGTCTGGGCAACAGAGTGAGACTCCATCTAAAAAAAAAAAAAGAAAATGTAATGAGCAACAATATTCTACAAATGAAAATGTCAATGTATACTATTCATTGAAGCTAAACGAAAATAGTATTTCTCATTAGTATCTAAAAGAGTATTTCTCATTAATATCATTCAGTGTAACTATTGTCCTGTGCAATAAGCTTTACAAGTTTCGGCCTATTTTACTCTCATTGACCATAAAAATTGTTTACACCAATAGTGTCACATTTAGTTATTGGTTTGTATGTAACAGATTATGTTCAAACATAGATTTATCAAAAAACAGAATTTTAAACAATTATCTGATTCATATCACACATATGAAATAATGAATGGCAAAAACTGTTTCTAAATAATTTTTAAAACTGATAATACATTTTCCACAAGTATAAATTTAGCTACAGTGCCTTATTCTATCAATTGTAAAATATAATTTCAAATAATGTTATAATATAGCTCACTCATTGTTTTTCCTTTATTCATTTGTGAATAAATTTATTTTTAATTGCATAAACATTGAACAGAAGGCAAATTGTTGAGACTATGGGGGACAAAAATTGTACTTGATATTTGGCTTGACATACTTCATTATCTCATAAACATAATCAAGGTACAATTATTGAAAAATAATTCTGAAAATTGTTATAAAAAGTGACTTAAAGTGCTATTCATACAGCAGATCTCTAGAACTTTTCCATCTTCTAGGACTGAATTTCGATATTCAATGCACTGAACTTCCTCATTATCTCCCTTATCTTTTATTCCATGGCAATCAACATTCTACTTTCTGCTCCTATGAAATGACTAATTTATATAACTTTTATTAGTGGAATCACACAGTATTCGTTCTCCTGTGACTGGCTGTGTGCTAGTTCCAACTATTGCCTTTGCTCTCAGCAGCCCCCAACCTGATGCTCTTCCAGTCGGCACTTAGATTCAGGCAAAACAGAAACAAGTTTCTTCGTAGCCCCTGAAAAGTCTGAAGATTAGACGTATGTTGTAACCTCTCCTTTTCCTCCTAGAGAAAAGCTAAGGTTTGGGAGTTTCCATCCATTTTGCTGTGGTATACCAGGGAGAAGGAATCTGGTGAGTGAGGACCACAAAATTTCCTGTAGGCTTTGACATGGCTGGATTTGTGCATGCCTGGGATGTGAGAGCCTCTAAACTGGTTTTTGGATTACTCACAAAGGTAAGGTCAGTGTATTGTTGTGGAATTGGTGTTTCCATGGGATAAGTAGAATGTGGGGTTTTCTATTCTACCATCTTGTTGACATCACCCCCCCTCCAAAGGCATATTTTATCATAAAATACTTGCACTACCTGTGAAGTAGTATATTATTTGTTATTTGAAAGTGGACTTGGATTAGTAAATCTACATTGCAAACTCAAAGGGCAACTACTGAACAAAGTAAAGAAAAATATTGATGGTATCCTAAGAAAAGAAAACAATTGAATTGTATAAAATGATTAATTAAAACCACAAATTGCAAAAAAAAAAAGTCTAGAGATTAAAATAAGGACAAAAAACAATGTCGACAATTAGAAAACATTAGCAAATATTATAGATATTACCCCAAGTATATCAATAATCACTTCAAATGTTAATGGTCTGAATTCATCAATTAAAAGAGGATGTCAGAGTAGATAAAAAAGTAAGATAAAATTACATGTTGTTTACAACATACCCATTTTACCTATAAAGCCAAACTTACACTTGATGATTATTATATCAGAAGTAGACAGATTCAAGCAGTCAAAAATATCACTAAGGACATGATTGACTGTAATGTATATTCAGAATACTTCATTAAAAACAGCACATTTCATATTTTTCTCAAGCTCACATGGACTATTCAGCAAGATAAACCACATTCTGGGCCATGAAACATACCTTAACAAATTTAATTTAATAGAAAACATACGTGTCTGCTCTCAAACCACAATGAAATTAAAATATAAAGCAATAACCAAGAGACAGCTGGGAAATTCCCAAATACCTGGAGAATAAACAGCACTTTCTAAGTAACACACAGATCAAAGAAGAAATATTAAAATATTTTAAATGAAAATATATCTTATTAAAACTTATGGAATACAGCAAAAGCAATGCTTAGAAGGTAATTTATAGCATTTAATGAGTATATTAGAAAAAAGAAAGATCTAGATTTAATTTAATTTTTATTTTTATTTATTTATGTATTTATTGAGACAGAGTCTCAGTCTGTTGCCCAGACTGGAATGCAGTGGCATAATCTCCACTCACTCCAACCTCTGCTTCCCCGGTTCAAGCAATTCTCCTGCCTTAGCCTCCCGAGTACTTGGGACTACCGGTGCCCACCACCATGCCTGGCTGATTTTTGTATTTTTAGTAGAAACATGGTTTCACCATATTGGTCAGGCTGGTCTCGAACTCCTGACCTCAGGTGATCCATCAACCTCAGCCTCCCAAAGCACTGGGATTATAGATGTGAGCCACCGTGCCCTGCCAGAAAGGTCTAAAATTAATTCTAACTTTCACTTTAGGGAAATAGAAAAAGAAGAGCAAATCAAATCCAACCAAACATAAGGAGAGGAGGAAGAGGAGGAGGAGGAGGAGAAGGAACAGGAGAAGGAGGAGGAGGAGAAGGAGAAGGAGAAGGAAAAGAAGGAGAAGGAAAAGTAGAAGGAGAAGGAGGAGGAGGAGGGGGAGGAGGAAGAGGAAGGAAGAGAAATCATATCAACAGATAGAGTAAAAGCATTTGACAAAATGCACTGATTTATGATAAAACAATAAGAATTAGAGGAGAAATCAATGAAATCAGAAACTGGAAATTAATGAAGAAAATAAGGAAAACCAAAAGCTAGTTCTTTGAAAAGATCAATGAAATAATAAGCTTTTAGTCAGGATAAGAAAAGAGAGAGGTGCAAATTATTAACATCATTAGCAAAAGAATAAACATTATCACAAAGTCCAAGGACACTAAAAGATAATTAAAGAATACTATGAACAACTATGCTCACAAATTTAATAACCTAGATAAAACAATTCCTTGAAAGACATGATCTGCAAAACTCATACAAAAAGAAATAAACCACCTGATAGGCTTATATATATTAAAGAAGTTGACAAAAAATAACCTTCCAAAACACAAAGCACCAGCCCCAGAAGAGTTCACTGGTAAATTCTACCAAATATTTTACAAAAGAAATCATACCAATTCTCTACAATTTATTTCACAAGATAGAAGCAGAGGAAGTACTTCCTAATTCACTCTATGAAGCCAGCATCACCCTAATGCCAAAACCAGACAAACAGATTACAGAAAGAAAAAACCCAGCAAAATATATCTCATGAATATACATGTAACAATTCTCAACAAAATATTGGCAAGTTATATCCAACACTGTATAAAATAATTATAGCCACAATCAAGTGTGATTTATCCCAAATATGCAAGTCTGGTTCATCACATTATGCACCTGAAGGGAAAAAAAATCATATCAGCAGACACAGTAAAAACACTTAACAAAATACACCCATTTATGATAGAAATTCTCAGCAATATTGGAATAGAGACGAACTGCCTAAGCTTGATGAGGAACATCTACCAAAAATCCTACAACTAACATTCTACTTAATGGTGAGAAATTTGAAGCTTTCTTGCTGAGATCAGGAAGAAGACAAGGATGCCCCCTCACTACTGCATTTCAAGATTGTGGTGGAAGTCCTAGTAAATGCAATAGATAAGAAATAAAAATGAAAGGTATGCATATTGGGAAGGAAGAAATGCAACTGTTTTGTTCACAGAGGACATAATTATCTATGGAGAAAATCTAAAAATGTATTAAAAATCTGCTGGAACTAATAAGAATTATAGCAAAATTTCAGGAAACAAAGTTAATATACAAAATCTAATCACTTTTTTTTGTACCAGCAATGAATACATGAAAGTCAAAATTATAAACACATTACTATTTACATTAGCACCCAACAAATGAAGCCTTAGGTAAAAATCTGACAAAATATATACAAAATATATATATACACAAATATATAGAAAACAACTTGAAATCAATGAAAGATATTGAAGAACTAAGTAAACTGAGAAATATTCCATATTTATGGATAGAACAATTCAATATTTTCAATATATCAGTTCTTCTCAACTTGATCTGTAGTTCCAATTCAATCCAAATCAAAATCCTAGCAAGTTAATTTGTGGATGTTGATCAACTGTTCTTAAAGTTTACATAGAGAGGCAAAAGACCCAGAATAACCAATTTCATATCGTAGGAGAAGAAAGTTGGAAGACTGGCACTGACCAACTTGAAGACAATATAAAGCTAAGGTAATCAAGACAGTGTGGTTTGGGTAAAAAAAAAAAAAAAATCAATGGAACAAAATAGAATTAGACCTGCATAAATGTAGACAGCTGAATTTTGACAAAAGAGAAAGGCAATACAATGGAGAAAAAGTTCTTCCCACAAGCAGTGCTGGCACAACTAGATATTAGTGTTCAAAAAATGAACATAGACATAAACCCTACATTCTTCACAAATTATGACTCAAAGTGTGTGATAGATCTAAATGTAAGATACAAAACTATAAAACTCCTAGAAGATATCATAAGAGAAATCCTAGAGGACCTTGGGTTTGGAGATGGCTTTTTAGAATATCAAAAGGCACAATCCATAAAATAAACAACTATTAAGCTGAACTTCCTTAAAATTTTTTAAAATTGTTTTGATAAAGATAATATCAAAGAAATGAGAAGACAAACCACAGAAAAAACACATCTGATAAAATATTTGCTAAAGACACATCTGAATAACAATATACATTGTTATTCAAAATATACAATGAACTCTTGAAACTCAAGCCTAAAAAGATGAATAATCCAATTTAAAAAATGAGTAAATTAACTAAACACAAACTTCACTAAAGAAAGTACAATGATAGCAAGTAGGCCTTTGAAAAGTTGTTCAACATCATATGTCAGTAAGGAATTGCAAATTAAAACAACAATGAAATATCACCTACACCCATTAGAATGGCCCAAATCCAAAATACTGACACCACCGAATGATTTCAAGAATATTTAGCAACAAGTACTGTCATTTATTGCTGGTGGAAATGCAAAATGGTATAGCCATGCTGGAGGGCAATTTGGCAGTCTCTTAGAAAAGGAAACGTTTTTATGATGCAATGCAGCAATCACGCTCCTTAGTACTTACCCAAATAAACTGAAAACTTATGGCCACATAAAAACCTACACAAGAATGTTTATAGCTGTTTTCATAACTTCCAAAACTGGAAGCAACTTTGATGTCCTTCAGTAAATAAATGAATAAATAAACTCTGGTATATCCAGACAAAGGAAAATTATTCAGCACTAAAAAGAAATGAGCTATCGAGTCATGAAAAGACACAGAGGAAATGTAAATGAATATGTTTAAGTGAAAGAATCCTCGTGGAAAGACTTTATAATGGATGATTATATTAGGTTGGTACAAATGTAATGGCAAACTAGCTATTACTGTTGCACCAACCTAAATAACTATATTGTATTCTAGACAAGAAAAACAATGGAGACAGTACTAAGATGAGTGGTAGCAAGGGCTTGGTGTGGGGAGGGAAGAATGAATAGGTAGAGTGGAGGATTTTTAATGGAGTGGAACTATTCTGTATGATTCTACAATGCCAAACACATGTCATAACACATTTGCCAAAACCCTAGAATGTACAACACCAAGAATGAACCTTAACATAATTGCAGACTATAAGTAATAATGATGTGTCAAAGTAGGTGCATGGATTATAACAAAGGTATCACTGTGGTGTGGAATTAGGGGAGGTTTTGTGCCTGTGAGGACAAGGGAAACATGGGAACTCGTTGTATCTCCCCTAAATTTTGCTGTGAACCCAAACCGGTCTAAAACATAAAGATTATTAGTTAAAAAATCATTGAGAACTCTTGATTAAATAGGTATGTGGACACATAAGACAGTAGAGTTGGGAAAAATTAAAAAACTATATCTCAGAGCTAGATATCATAGATAGTTAATGCCGTCTTGGAATTGTAGGCTTCATTCTGTAGAAATTATGAACCAATGAGAAAAATTTTTAGTAGTTTTTTCATAGTCAGAGGTGGGGTTTTTTTTGGAAGTTTAATTTACAAAAGTCACTGGCATGAGAAATGTATAGGAGGAAAAAAAAGAATATATCTTGTAAATATTGTAGTATATCATGTAAATATGTAGGAAATGATAGAACACAAATTATGACATTTATACCCAGATCATATACAGGGGTAAGAAAGAGAATTATGAATGATTGAGTTTCAAGCCTGAGTGATTGGAATGAAAATTAACCAAAATTGAAAACATTATACACATGGTGCTGATTTCTGTGAAATTATAATGATTTATGTTTTCTATTTATCGTTCAGTGTGTGATATTACAAAGACCATGATATTACAGAGGTTCCAGAGAAAACAAGAGAAAAAACATCTAGAATAAAAGGTAAAAGTACTTTTAAAGAAGGTATGACAAAGGAAAATAAATCAGTAAATAAGCATTGATTACTAAGGAAACAGTATTATGTTTGGCATTACTGTAGCTTTGGTAATATGCAATGAAGTGATTTCAATCAATTAATTGATAAGACCAAAAATCAGACTGCAAGGGGCTTATGGATCATCAGAAAATGTGATGTACATGTGTGTTGTATGCAATATTTTTATATAGTTTACCATGTTAATGTGTTGCAATTGTAAAGCTTGAACACTTCCAAGTAAACTCAAATCGAATGAACATACAATTCCTTTGTATAGTATGAGAATCAGCCCCTGAAAGGTCCCCAGTAAACTTCTCTTGCTATTTATTCATGCCTTGGTTCAGTCTCCTCCCCTTCAGTGTGGGTTGAACCTGGTTACTTACAACTCAAATGATGACATGTCACTGTCAATATATGCTTACAAAAAGACTGTGACTTTTGTCTTGAACACACATCTTCTCTCTGTCTCACTTTCACTCTGTGGGAAGGCAGATGCAGTGTTGTGAGCTGCATTCTGGTGAAGCTTGTGTCAGAAGATTGAGGGAGACTTTCAACCAAGAGCAGGTGAGGAAATGAGGCTCCAGGCCAACAACCCATGAGGAACTGAATCATGCCAACAACCTGTTGCGTGACCTTGGAAGTGGATCCTATCCCAGTTGAACCTTAGAATGAGACTGCTACCCAGCTGACACCTTGTGGGAGCACACGAGCCAGAAAGCCCAGCAAAGCCATGCCCAGATAGCAAACCGACAGGAAGTGTGGTTAATAAATGCTTGTTATTTTAAGCTACTGAGTTTGGGAATAACTTTTTCACAGAAATAGATAACTAACACAAACAGTGAAAATTTTTTTGAAATTTAGGTTTTTATAAGCCAATATGTCTATAAATGAAATATCTGTACTTTTAAGAGTTAAATATACTGATTTAATATAAAAAGAGATGTTTAATAACTGGCATATGATATATTCTTAAAAGTGAATCTATAGATGCTTGAAATAAGCATGCTTGGGTAAAGTTAAATGTTTATTTCCCTTAAATTAAACAATGTTGCTATTTAACTTTTTTCAACCAATAAATGTATCTGTATCACAAACCACAATTCAATTTTTTATCATATGTTTTCTATTTGAGACTATTTCCTTTGCTAAGACTAATAGAAATATTTGATAATGACTTTTTGATGTTAGGATTTGCTTTGCAATATTAAAATTGAAAGTTTATTTGCAAAAGCATGTTAAGGAGTGCTGATATGGTAGAACCTCTAACCACACTGTTGTGCTTTCATCCAGGAAGTCTGAAATTAAATCTTTATAGTTCACAATATCACCAGTCTTGTCCACTGTTGCATAAAGCATTAATCAAGTAACTATTTTAGTGAGAGCTTAGAATGTTAAGTTCTGCATATCATGACAAATCACAAGGAAAAGTCCTCTTCCTAATATTCTTTTCTTCTCAATTACTTAGCTCAATTATTTAGTGTATTTGGAATACACTAGGCACAAGCCCACTTTAGTGCGTTTGCTCTATCTCTTCTTTTTGCCCTACATACTCTTTTCCCAGAGATCTGCATAGCTAATTGCTGCACACTTTTAAGTCCTTGTTCAAATTTCACTCTCAATCTTGACAATACCGTTCGATATTACAGCCTTCCCTACCAGGCCCACTGTCTTAATTCCTCTGATCTTTCTTTTGTATCACTTATACATTTTAAATATGTAGTACAATCATTTATTTTGTTAATTATCCAAGTAATCAAAATAAAATACGATTAATATAGGTTTAAGATGATATAATTAGTGTAATAGGTGTTTCTGTGGAAGCTTCCAAAAAATATAACATTTGGGTTGACTCTTGATTGATGGGTAGCATTTTAGAGCTATGGAGAAGACGAATCCTTCTCTGTCTTACCAGTTGGTAAGAATCTTACCAGTTGGTAAGAATAGTATATTCAGAGAAGGAGCAGCAAGTCATTCATTTTGTCAGAAATATAGGGCAACTTTGATATGGTGTGGCATATAAGTCATGAATGCTGTAGTACAGTAAAATAAGGAAGAATAATGTGGCTCATAATAGCAAAAATATACTATTATATAATATACTATAATGTAATGACATTACAACAATAAATGCTAGGTAGTAAATGAATACTTCAAAAGTCTATTGTATATCATTTTCTATGTTCAACTATTTATGTCATTACATAGTGACATAAATTATGTGCCTATGAAGCAAAAACATGGTAGCTCTTTTAATCTGTTCAAACTTCTTGATGTTTCAATGTGTGTGAGTACACTCCATATGAAAGTACACCAACTTGGTTATTTAGAGGGGACTGCAAAAGCCAATGGAGGTATAAAACAGGAATTATGGTAATGCCCTGGAGAATACATTCCCCATTTTAAAGCTAGTTACAAAGCAGATCCAGTTAATCATTTGCATGTACTTTTGTCAGAACTTTACTTCACAGGAGATTATGGACATTGAATTATTTATCTAAAATGTTTTTATATTTATGTTTGGAACTAATTAACAGCTTTGAAAAACTAATTGTTCATAAGGCTCATTTTGCCCCTGGGCTGCTCATTGGCACCATCACCCTATGTCCACATTTACTGATCATTCAATGCTACATCACTTCAAGCAGCAGCTTTCAATAATCACAAAGGCTACCTCTATTTGTGATGACCTGTGATTTCCATACTTAAATATTGGGAACTCGCTTTACTGACACAACACACATACAGTCACACATGTATACACACACAATATATATGAGGATATGTATACAAATACTGTAAGTATTTTGGGGGGGGCCTCTTTAGATTCCATTTCAAAACCATATTTACCATGTATTCCAAATGTACTAACAAATTCACAATGTGTGTTGGATATAGAATACAGACTGATTTTTCCACACAACCTCTTTTTAATTTAATTCAAGGTCTTTAATATTTAAAGAAAGCTTGCTTTATACTTTCATCAGAAGTTTTACTTTTCTACAGAAAAAAATATATTTTATTCCTAGGAGCAATAACAACATTTAAATCATTGAAAACATTATATAATGTATGACTGCACCTTAATTTAAATAACCTTTCAAACAGAACTTTCTCCTTCCTATCACTCCCAGTACTAGTACACAGGCAGTGGGGCAAGTTATCCAAAAAGATATATGTTGATTTTAATAGCTTGGAGGGAATGGAATTAAAAAACTCCTCTTTCCATTTTTTCTTAAGAACACTATAACCCAGACAAGTTTCACAGCATAAAACCAGCTCTTCTGGGCCAAATAATAGTCACGTGAAATGAAAAATGCAATTACCCTCAGCAGGATAACAGATAATTGGGGTATGCAGAGAGATATATTTTTATCACTTTTTCCTTTCTTTACAATCTTGGTATTACATTTGTTCTAATATGTCGAAGTCACAATACATGACAGGATCCTTTCTGAGCAATCAGAATAGCTGTCCACAAAGGCGTTCCTGTTCTCTAACTTAAGTATGTATCAGGTGTAGAGGTAAAATAGAATGTAGAATTTCATCCCTCCCTTGACAACTAAGATTGTACCTTATAGTGAACATCCACTAACTTTATAAAAATATGTTTTTCTCTAAGGAAAAAACGAAGAAGTAATTTAAAATATACTGACAGAGAGTACTAGTTGCAGCTCTGACACAGAAATTTATTATCACTCCTGTCCTTACGACAAGAAATAGGTGGACAAACTAAAATTCTGTGACCTTTTCTTGGCCCATTAGAGAGCTGAGGTTGTAGGGCAAACCTTCAGCCCCATATCTGAACAGCAGATAAACCTAGATTCACAGCTGAGATCTGATTACCTGGAGCAACAACGTTAGAAATTATGAACTATTAGGAACATTAGAAATGCTGGAAGCTGAGTGTGGACAAGTGTGAGAATGAGAAACTCGTGAGGCGGCACAGACTTAGTGTCTTCTCCCTCAACATGTTTAAGGGCTTTCTCTCTAGAAATTTGCACTGTCAGAATTCAAGAAAAATCTCCTCATGGGTCTGGCTGGTGCAGAGTAATTTCTCCATAGAAAATTCCTACCTTCCAGGCTAAAGAACCTTTTCAGAAAACTTGTACCAACAAAGGAAAGGGGATTCCTTCCCACTGAACTCTCTCCAGCCTACCTATCACACATAAAGGGCTAAAAACACATTCAACAGAGGACTGAGGTTCAAATAAATAGATTGGGAAAACCACAGTAACTGACTGAAATTTACTTGGAAAGTTAAAGAATGTTCTTCTTCCACACCTTACCACCAGTATAATAACATTGGATTATAGATTAAAGACAAGACATAGAATCTTTCCGAGGAGCAGCTTATAGGAAATCCAAAGACAGGAGGAGGGACAAAAGTAAGCAGAGGAATTGGAAGCTCTGGCACCTCTACCTACAACAAACATCAAAACAGTCCAACTCCTATTCAACTTACCATAAATTCTCACACTCTAAGCCTATATACCTCAAATTGTATTACAAGATGCAACATGTCTATCAATCAGTCAGCAAAAATTAAAAAGCATATCATAAGACAAGAAAATAAAACTGCAAATGGCAGTCTTTACTCTTTTTGAATATTTTTTTAAACTAGTCCATAATAGTCTGTACACAACTGACTTTAATCCTTCAAATCTTAGCATGTTTCCTGTGTTAATTATATGCCTCCACTACACTTGGTCTATATTTACATGATGCTCTAGTGTAATTATAGGATATAATTGTAATTATCAGAGTATTAACTGATGAGCAGTATATTGTCCTAATTATCATGAGAACCAAGGAAAGATGGGAAAGGCTGATATTGATGAAGTAGTTTAAAGAATTTAGAAGGATATGAAAAAGGATTTGTAAGGGTCTAAGAGAGGGCACTATAAAAGTATCAGACCAAAAAGTTCTCCCTAAAGAAGTGGCATAATATTGCAATATGTTCCATTATATATCACTGTAATGTGTGAGCTTTGAGTATGCTTATTTTAATCACTGTTATGAGTTTTGGCATCTTCTGAACTACCAGTAAAATGTATTACCTTACTTGTCTAAGAGCTGTGGACACACGGAGCTAGATGATTCAGATGAAAACATTAATCTTTCTATATATCTCTGCTTTTCTTATGTAGATAGATAAATATAGATACACAGTTGCCAAACCACCATTATAATCAATTACCTGCGTTATTCTACTAGTTTTTCTGGAAATAGTGATGGTGTTGAACAAATGAAAACTATTTTCTTAATTTCTATACATATTTTTTGCATCATCAGAAGTATTTATTTGTGTCTATGTGTGCTACACTGTGTTATAGTGTATAAAATGAATGAGGCATAGTATCTTTCAAAAAGCAGTAACATACTATTTAGAGTATATTGTTATGAAATAAAAATATCTTACATTTTAAACATGTCACATAGTCTGTCTTCATTTGCAATAATAAGATTTGCAGCTACATCTATTATATTTCACATTATTACATCCAAAATTTGAGTTATAAAATTTGCAAATAAACCTCCACAGATGGAGTCCTTAAATTTCATCTAGCAAGCAATAATCTACCACAAGTGCTTAGGAGTTCTATTCTAACACATTGAACAGATTGGATTCCAGTTTCAGTACATCTACTGCTAAGCGAAAGAGCTCTTTTGGATTTGCTGTCTTGTTCATTGCTAAGATTATGAATATGCTTGTTTGAAAATGGTTACATTAATCCTTTTAAAGTAAAGGGAAACCTGGAAACTTTTGTTTTATGCTTTTCCAAAATGTATTGGATACATATTTACCATTGTATAGAACGCTTAAATAAAAAAAGAAATTGCTTAAAAGCCTACTGCAAAAATTTTGAACAAATGGTTTTACACTATAAATGAGTGCTTTTCCAAATGAAAAATAAAGTAATTTTGCTACACTTGGCAAGATTAATCATCTTTGTGTTAAATGTTTATGTCTGAAACTTAAAAGTATAATTTGAATTACCATTCAGTGCCTCTGGACATATAATTGTATTTATATGTCTACTTCAAATTTTATGAATATATTTTCTGCTTAATAGCAGCATTACACCAGTTGGCTTATTTTAATGTACCATAATTATTGCAGGGAAAAAAAGTCCAATATTGTCAGCAGTCATTTTGAATCACTACAACTGTTGGTAAACTGATTAATACATTTTTTCTTGTACATGTAATATTGGAAAAAGCTGGTTTTTAAATTCATTAACATTCAATAAAACGTATGTGACATACAAGAACCTCATTCATAATCCACATTCTATCTTCTAGAAAAAAAATCCTAAGTTTTTTAAAAAGAAAGAATGTATCTTTCTCAAAAAGTTAATTTGACTCATTAGGTAAGTCAAAAGTAAAGAGTATTATAGATGTAGATATATAATATAAAATGTAGATGTTTAAAATTAGGTATTTAATATTAGAATAGAATACTATGGATACAAAAGTATTAACTATAAATAATCACATTCTTTTTCTTCTTGAAATTCAGGCCAGGGCAGAAACATTTTTCTGAAGATTGAGAATTAAATATTCTGATTATAACTTGTTATCAATGATTTCTTAATATGCTCTTGCTCTTTGCATGGCTAACATCTTTCTTGTTTTCCCTTTCCAGGGCAAATGGAAGCAGAGAGACATAATGATGAAAATCGCCACTAAGTGTGTTTCCTTACCAAGTTTGTTTGACAGTAGTTACCTAATTTTATCATGGGTCAATTTAAAAATAAATAGCCTGTCTCTGTAGCTTAAAGCAAGCAAGCAAGAGTCAGCAATACAAAATAAGTTGGGGAAAAGGCATTTGTGCCTAAGAGCAAAAAACTAAATGAGTACATATTTATTTTCCCTTTACACTTGTCCCATTGTTAAATGCTAATTTCTTTTCTTGTAATCAGTCCTAGAAAAAAGAAAGAAAAAGAACATTGCACTTTAATAGAAAAAAAAAACTGCTTTTAGATTAGAACAATCATGTGTGGGGAGCATGTGTATGTGTGTAATGTGTATACACAAAGCATGTGTGTGTATAT
This sequence comes from Macaca fascicularis, assembly GCF_037993035.2. Lineage (NCBI taxonomy): Eukaryota > Metazoa > Chordata > Mammalia > Primates > Cercopithecidae > Macaca > Macaca fascicularis. The sequence goes on along the minus strand of NC_088391.1, from coordinate 72,414,605 downwards.
GTGTACCTTCTTAGGCTGCTTAGTATCTTCCTTCTTGCCTCCTGCTGTGAAATGGATTGATATTTTAAAGGTCAAAAGAAATCTCCAATTGTTCAATTGTTGGCTTGTTGAAAGGAAAAAAAAACAACAAAAAACTAAGATTGACAATTCTGTGGTAACTGAAGATGTTTCTCTTATTGACTCCTCTCTATTAGCATACTAGGAAGGAATACATGTTATTTGATCTGTTTGAAATGAACTCCTTTTGTTTATTTGAAATCTAGCTACTAAATGACCAGCCAATGCATACAATATGCCTACACTTTTATGTTTTCATCAACATAATAAAACAAATCATAGATCAATAGAATATTTTTGAATGCATAAAACACACCAGCAATAATTTTCTGTGGCAAAAGGTATATGTGACCATGCTACATTAAAGAAAAATCATTGTGACTCTTCATTTTGCTTAATCTAAATATTTTATTATCTATTTACATTTTTAGGGAATACAATGGTTCTACGATTGGTCAACTACTTTGGATTACAGAAAATATAAAGGTAGCATCAGATTATCTGTCCCAAAATACACAAGCACATATATAGTTGTCCCTTAGTATGTGGGGAATTCGTTCCAAGTTTGTCTGCCCGCCTCTTCCCAACTCTTGCTCCACATAAAGTATAAGCATCCCATGAATACCGTATTTTCCAGCCATCCATTGGTGGTGGATACAGGACCCACAAGTATGGATTGTATTTACTGAAGAAATTTGCCATATAAGTAAACCAGTGCAGTCCAAGCCTGCATTGCTCCAGCATCAAATGTATACACATAAAAAGGTGCACGCAATTTCAAAGATTTCACAGAATTCTTGAGAATCATGCATGGATCCTGAACCTCCAGCTACTTTTTTTTTTTTAATTATCATTTTTAAATCGAAAAAATATTTTTAAAAATTACCACCAAAACTAGTTCTGAAGTAGATGTATTATCTTCTGTCTTTTAGAATGTCTACACTTACGTAGAAAAAAACTCCAGTAATGATGAATAACTGCTGGATAGTAGTTATAGAATAGACATATATATTTTTATCAGTCATAGCAAACAACTAATTCTTCCACTGACTTGCCAGAAATGTGACCCTTTGAAAGCAGATTCTGTAACTTACTTTGAACTTACATTTTAATTCCCATTTATTGTGACTCTTCATTGTCTCCATTAGGAAATACAAACATCCTCCTACCGACATGCAATTTAGTTTTACCTTTAGAGCAAATTAATATAGAAATTAGACTGATTTGCACACATTAAGGTGCAAAGCAAAGAGAATCAACCTTTAATATTAAAATGTACTTTGTGGTGATTTGAAGACAATTGAACTATGTTCTCCTCCACATATTTAAGAGGAATTGCCTTGTAATTGAATAAATTCTGTATGCTCTATTATATCACCTAAGTGTTATCTCCTTTGGCTTTTTTTCTTCCCTCACTTTTGCATTAGCTGGTCTCATTCCCCCTACCATAGCTCGTTTTATAAGCCTTACCTTTTTTTAAGAAGAAGATATAAATATGAAGTAGTCAAATATATATACCATTACAAAACAAAACAAAACAAGAAAAACAAGGTTTAGGAATAAAAACATGCATGAGCTAAGAGCGTTTTGAAAAAATGGCAACTTTTAGAATAAAATGCTCCTTCACATACATATGAGTGAAAAGTGATGAAAAAAATAATTCAGCTGCCTATGGGTTTGTCTGTTACATCTGTAAACAAAAATGTTACTGGGCAAATTTCAAAATTGCAGCTTCCTAATATTTATTGCTTATTTAATATTTTAAGGTTGCCAACCCCCCAAGGGCTAATTTTCACTGTCTTTTATTCATTATCAGAGCAGCTAAAATAGAACAGTGAGGCACTGAGTGACAAATAGAACAGAAAAAATGAGATGAACAACATTAAAAATATATGGATGCATTTAATATAATATTATCTGAATTAAAATATACCAATAACAATGATAAAAAATCCCAGTTACTTTTGTGCAAGATTTAACTCAAAATCTTTGAAGGTTTATTATTCAATCTTGCATTCAATTATTTATTCTAGGTGAATTTACTGAGTGCTTGCTTTATGTTAGGCTGCCATTCTATAAAAACCACACTAATTAAAACATACGGAAATATTTTTATCCTAATATTGCTACTTATACATTGTTAATTAATGAATTTAAAATATAGGCATTGAATAAACTTTATCTTAGTCTAGTTGTATGCATTCATTTGAAGAACAGTATAATTATTTTTCAATACTTTTAGTATTCTCAAGGGTTTTTATATAAAACATCAAATTTTCATTCTCTCCCTTACATACACATAAGCATACTTTGTTTCCCCAACTAGACATCTCACAATATTATTATTATTATTATTATTATTATTATTATTGAGACAGAGTTTCGCTCTAGTTGACCAGGCTGGAGTGCAATGGCATGATCTCGGTCACTGCAACCTCTGTCTCCCGGGTTCAAGCGATTCTCCTGCTTCAGTCTTTCCAGTAACTGGGATTACAGGCATGCACTACCATGCCCAGCTAATTTTGTATTTTTAGTAAAGATGGGGTTTTACCATGTTGGTTGGGCTGGTCTCCAACTCCTGACCTTGTTATCTGACCAAAGGGTTTTGTGGGTAATTGGTGATTTTTTTCTTCTTTCATTACCTTTAATATTTTATTTTTAAAATGTATTTATCTTTTCTTTGCTTCTTGAAACAAAGGCTTCATTCATTTCGGTGTTTGTTTTTTTTTCTTGTTTTCTTTTCTTTTCTTTTTTTTTTTTTTTTGAGGCGGAGTGTCTCTCTCCCAGGCTGGAGTGCAGTGGCGCGATCTCAGCTCACTGCAAGCTCCGCCTCCCGGGTTCACGCCATTTTCCTGCCTCAGCCTCCCGAGTAGCTGGGACTACAGGCACCAGCCACAACGCCTGGCCACGCGGCTAATTTTTTGTATTTTTAGGAGAGAGGACTTTTCACCGTGTTAGCCAGGATTGTCTCGATCTCCTGACCTCGTGATCTGCCCACTTCGGCCTCCCAAAGTGCTGGGATTATAGGCGTGAGCCACCGCGCTTGGCCCTTTTTTCTTTTTTTGAGACGGAGTCTCACTCTGTCGCCCGGGCTGGAGTGCAGTGACGCGATCTCAGCTCACTGCAAGCTCCGCCTCCCGGGTTCACGCCACTCTCTGGGGTGTATTTTTAGTAAAGACCGTGTTTTACCATGTTGGTTGGACTGGTCTCGAACTCCTGACCTCGTGATCCCACTGCCTTGACCTCCCAAAGTGCTGGGATTACAGGCCTCAGCCTCCCGAGTAGCTGGGACTACAAGGTGCCCGCCACTACACCTGGCTACTTTTTTTGTATTTTTAGTAGAGACAGGATTTCACCGTGTTAGCCAGGATGGTCTCCAGCTCCTGACCTCGTGATCTGCCTGCCTCGGTCTCCCAAAATTCTGGGATTACAGGTATGAGCCACCGCACCCTGCCATTTTCAGTATTTTTTAAATGTGCACTTTAAGGTTATAGGTATTTCCTAAATAGCACTTGCTTTGCATCTCAAAAGTTTTAACATTTGTGTTGATTTCAGTTATAAATGTTACTAGGCAGTCCAGTAATCCTAGGTTTAGTCTTACTTGGAGAAAGAATGCTGCTAACGAACTAGTTTAGCTTAGTAGAGGGAGAATTTATTGAAGGACAATAGAGAGCGGAGAGTTTATTTAGAGACAGTACACTCTGAAAGATGAGGCAGAGCAGGTTGCTGAAAGGGAGCGAGCCAGCCGCAGTCTGAAAGCTCTGCGTCGGGTTTTTATAAAGCTGAATTTTTTCTTGAAGTTCCTACCAATCGACGTCTTAAGTCTGCGCCATTTTTCTTTGTCTGGTTTTCCCGCTCCTATTTTAAGTCCTCTCCTTTCCCACTCTAGTTCCCATCCCAGGCTGTGGGACCCTCGCTTCCGATTAGTTGGTGCACATGCACGGGCCTGGTGTTGGATATAAATTTTACTCAATGGATGCATTGCTCATTACCGCCCCCTGCCCCCAAGGAAGGTTGTACAACGATTAAATTTGTGCTTGTGCCTGTGTATCTCTTAGACATTTCTTCTTTGCCCTCTTCCCCTTACAACATGCGTCTAGCTACATTCTGACAAGTTAACTGCAGAGTGAATGATTACTGGGCATCTTAATGCGCGTTCTTTCTGCTTAGAAATTTCCCCTGCTCCTGGCTCATATCTAACATGCAGGTTTCAGGTGGTCCCTGGAATGCGGGATTTTCCAGACCTCCCTTTTCTCAGGGCTCCCCCTCCTCCTCATGCCTAGCTGTCTGCCTGCTCTAACACAAATATTTCATACATTTCACCATGACTCCATCTTTAACTCATGAGTTACTTGGAAGTCAAGATTTTCTTTTTTATACACTTGTGTTTTTTAATGTACAACATAATACTGGTATGAAGCAGGAAACATGAATAAATTATAGGTAGATGCTTAGAAATGGATGAATCTCACAATGTAATACAGAGGTAAAAGGCAAGCAATGGAAGAATACATGAGAATGATATCGCTAGTATTAGTTACGGTATAGTCTATGTTCCTGTAACAAAGATACTCAAAATTACAATGACTCAAAAGAGAGAAATTTATTTGTCTCTCACTACTAGCGCAGAGAATGAAGCCGAATCTTGAGGTTTTCCTTCCAGATTGCCATGCAACTGTTGGGTGCAGAGAATGATACTCCGAAGTATGGAGTTTGGCCTGCTTAGTACTTTGAATTAAAAGAAATTGCAAGGTCTAAAGAGCAGCCTAACTTTCTACTCTTCTTTCTCCTGCCCTCCTAGTACATGGAGGGGCTGTCCCACATGCCTAGGCAGATAAAAAGGGGTCCCCAGAGAATCTCCAACCTGCCCCACAAGTGTTTACAACAGACGCTTTTGTGCAGATTAGAGAAGCTGCCCAGGGCTGGTCTGGGCATTCCCGCAGCGGCTTGGAGCCAGACACAGCCACTGGCGGAAGTGGGTGGAGCCACGGAGAACTCGCGTCTTATGCAGGGGAGGAGCCTGCTCTGTTCAGCTCATGTATGTGGCCAGAAATCGATCTGAGAGATGGGGACCTGTTAGCGGGAACCCCCTTGCTTTGCTGAGAGTTCTTTTTTTTCTTTTTTTTTTTCCACCCAATAAATTGCATTCAAAGTGTATGCGTGCCTAATGTTTCCTGGTCATGTGACAAGAACCCAGTTTTAGTAGAACTAAGGAGCAAAATTCTGCAACATCTGGAATTTCCTTATTGGACTAAGGAAACTTATGTTCAGAAGAAATGCAATTGCCTTAAGATGCACCCCCCGCCCCCCGCCGCCCCACCAACCCAGATATCTCATCAAATAACCAGACAAGATTAAGGAAAATGACAGGGTTTGCTTCAGTGTTTGTTGTTTTATTCACCATCCTGAGTTTTGCCAGCACCTTTGTGTGTCAGTGGCTCCAAACTGTGAAAGTACTCCAAGATAAAAAGAAGCAGCTACCTCTGTTTTCTTTACTGCCTGCTATATAGCTCTGAATTCCTTTTTGGAAGTGTGTTTGGTTCTGTGCACAGGAGTCCCACAAAAATAGTAGAGTGAAAGAAGGGCTAGATGATGAAAGTCTGTATCACATCCTGAGCTATAGAAAGAAACAGGAGCTTGAGGCTCCTGAGAGGTGATAGAGTCAAATTACAGGAGGGTGAGGAGAAGAAATGTATGGTGAACAAAGGTTGCCTCGTTATGCAGACGAAACTCTCTTAGGTAATAAAAGTTGTCTGGAAGCAGCTCGCTTCCTGTTATGGATACCTTTACTAAAAAAAAATAAAAAATAAAAAAATCCTGTATGGATATAAATCTTCTTTACAAAAGGGAACTTTATTGTTTATTTTAGGCAGTTGAGTGGAAGATGAAGAACTATTTCTATGTTGGTTGATTTGCAATTTGTTTTTATTCAAAAAAATCAAAATGCCAGGATGGTATATATCAGAGTGTTATATCCTAAACCTCTTTAAAATCATTTATCAAAATGATATTGTATAAGGCTTACTAAATGTAACATCATAATGTAACATTTCAGGAAGTTTATAAATAAGAGATCCAGCTCAGCATTTAACCAAGTCTATTATGTGTAGTCCTCACATCTGAAGAATGCCTATGCACTCTCACGTTTATTGCTAGAGTTTTGTTTTTTCCTGTAATTCTGTGATTTGTTTATTTGGAATATGGTTGACAGTGATGTTTTGTTGTTATTTGGAGACCTGTCCTTATTTTTCTTGGTAATCAAGAATAATATTTGAAAGCCCAATTGTTTGCATGACATCCTTGAGTTTTATTACTTAATATAACACCTTCAGAAGGTATAAATTTCTCTGTTCTATTTAACCCCATTATTAACTGTTTGGTCTGGACTTTAAAAAATATCGGTCTGTAAGTTGAGAAATAATGACATGATGTGATTTGAACAGGCCTACTTTCTAAAGAAGAACACAGCTTTGATATTTTTTTCACCTTAGATGTTTATGTCTGAGTTATGAGAAGAGAGTTCTCATAGCTACATTTCTCAGGAACCAGAGGCACTTGAGGAAACTGGAGGGACTCTGCTCTGGGCCCTGCTGTCAAGAAAGGGCACAGCAGAGTTTGTTTTGGTGTTGTGTTTGTTCACTGTCCTTCTGATCTTTGTCAGCACCTCTGTGTGTCAGTGGCACCAGAGTGTGAAAGTACACCAGGATATAAACAAGCAGCTGCCTCTGTTTTATTTACTGCCTTCTATATATATCTGAATTTGTTTTTGTAAAAGTTTGTTCGGTTTTGTGATGGCTTATCCTGAGAGAACAGATCTGCAGGGCCTACACTTTATCAGCCTCCTACACTTTATAATCTGATTTTCTTAAATTTCCCAAAATACCTAGGAAATTTAGCATTCTGCTGTTAAAACCACTCTTAAAACATACCTGGAATTAAACTCCTTTCCCTTCCCTCCCTCCCTCCCTCCCTCCCTCCTTCCCTCCCTCCTTCCTTCTTCCCTCCCTCCTTCCTTCTTCCCTCCCTCCTTCCTTCTTCCCTACCTCCCTCCCTTCCTTCCTTCCTTCCTTCCTTCCTTCCCTACTTATTTATAGGATTTATGATCCTTATTTTTGTAACTTTAATACTTATGATTTTTTTCTCTTTTTTCTATCTATGGCATCTCTCTGCCCACCTTATTGAAGAACAAATATTTATTTATATGAGAAAATAATTTCAAAAGCAAAGGAATATATATTTAACGTTTAACAAACTCAAACAAGTTAACTGTTTAGGACAGAATTCTGAAATTAGTGGTTTCCCTACTTAGGAATCATCATCTCAATATTACTCTATGTCCACAAGATTCTACAGGGCAAGAAAGAGTAACTCCCACATATTCTTAGTTGAAACAAATCCCTGTTACAAAAAACAGATTAGCAGGTTAACAAGAGAAGAACAAACAGAAGGTCATTAACGTGCAGATTTCATATATACATGGAACACACCCAGGAAATGAAAAATTCTCAAAGAGGTGCGTTTGAAATTGATTTTATATAGCGTCTTCAACAGAAACAGTACATTTTTAGAGAAGTGGCAAGACCCAGAAAAAGGGCTTTGAGTCTCTAGAGGGTGCAACTTGTGGAAAGGCAAATAAATGGCAGATAAATGTTAGCAAAGTCTGTTACTATAGATTCCTCCGACCCTCTGCAGGCTAATAAGGCTTTAAAGTTGCCTTCAGTAATCAGCCTTTGTTCTCTGTGGTAGTAGATGAGTGGGAGCAGAATACTTTTTGTCTTTGTAAATCTATGTCCTGCTTTTAGGCAAATAGAGGGAGGGCAGAGAACTTTTCTGCCTCTGTTACTTTTTAATTGTCTTCAGCTCAGTAACTCTTCATATTTTAGTGCAACCTAATTACATGATCCCACAATTTTCATTTATATATAACGCCACTTAAGGAATATGACTATAAAAATTCTAATATTATTTGTTGATAATGAGCAAACCTACACTCTGGAATGACAACCTTAAGAAGATTACAGTATAGACTAAGCTTAAGGAGTAGACAATATAGCCAATTAGAATGGCTATTACTAAAAAGGCAAAAAATAACAGATGCTGGCAAGGATGACAGATAAAAGGGAAATTTTAAACTGCTAGTGGGAATGTAAACTAATACGGCCACTATGGAAAACAGTATAGAGATTTCTCCAAAAATTGCAAATAGAACTACCAGGCAATTCATCAATCCCACTACTGGATATTTATCTAAAGGAGAAGAAATCAGTATATCAAATGGATACCTTCCCCCTGCACCTATGTTTATTGCAGCACGGTTTACAATAGCAAAGATGTGAAATCCACCTAAAAGTCCATCAACAGATGAATGGATACAGAAAACATGATATATCTACACAATGGAATACTATTTAGCCATAAAAAAAGAATGAAATCATGTCATTTGCAACAATATGGATGGAATTTGACCAACATGGATGGTCATTATGTTAAATGAAATAAGCCAAGTATGGAAGAAAAATATCGCATGTTCTCACTCATATGTGGGAGCTAAAAAGTTTGATCTGGTGGAGGTAGAGAGTAGAATGATAAGTACTGGAGGGTGGGTAGGGTGTGGGGGGCAGGGGTGAAGAAAGGATGGCTAATGGGTAAAAATATACAATTTGACAGAAGGAATAAGTTCTAATGTTTGATAGCAGTGTAGGATGACTATAGTTAACAAAAAATGTGTTGCCTATTTGAAAATAGCTAGAAGAGACGACTTGAAGTATCCCTAACTCATAGAAACAATAAATACCTGAGGTGATAGGTACCCTAACCACCCAGACCTGATCATTACACATTTTATGCATGTCACAAAACATCACATATACCTAAGTATGCACAAATATTATATATGTATAAAAAGCAAAATGAAAACTTTATTAAAATTTATGCATGTGAAATATATAAAATAAATAAAACTAAAAGATATACAGGCTAGGCATGGTGGCTCACACCTGTAATCCCAGCACTTTGGGAGGCCTACGTGGGTGAATCAGTTGAGGTCAGGAGTTCAAAACTAGCCTGGCCAACATGGTGAAACCCCATCTCTACTAAAAAGAGAAAAATTAGCTGGGTGTGGTGGCGGGCACCTGTAATCCCAGCCACTCCGGAGGCTAAGGCAGGAGAATCGCTGGAACCTGCAAGGTGGAGGTTGCAGTGAGCCAAGATCCTGCCATTGCACTCCAGCCTGGGCAACAAAGCAAGACTCTGTCTCAAAAAATGAATGAATGAATGAATGAATGAATGAATGAATGAATGAATGAAGAAAGAAAGATATAAAATATATAAACTATGAATTATTCAAATAAAGCCTTGGCATAATTTTCTAATAATATGAGAGAAAATTAGTCATGTGAACATTATTCTTGGTTGTGTGAATATCTGAGAGAATCCAATTTTTATACTGACCTATACTGAAACCTAGAAATGGTACCTGACTGGCCGGGCGCAGTGGCTCACGCTTGTAATCCCAGCACTTTGGAGGCGGAGGCGGGCTGATCACGAGGTCAGGAGATGGAGACCATCCTGGCTAATATGGTGAAACCCCGTCTCTACTAAAAATACGTTTAAAAAAAAATGGCGGGGCGCTGTGGTGGGCGCCTGCAATTCCAGCTACTTGGAAGGCTGAGGCAGGAGAATGGCGTGAACCCAGGAGGTGGAGCTTGCAGTGAGCTGATCTCGCGCCACTGCCCTCCAGCTTTGGCAGCAAAGAAAGACTCCGTCTCAAAAAAATAAAAATAAATAAAAATTAAAAAAAAGAAAAGGAAAAAGAAATGGAACCTGACTAAATAAATTAATAAATTATAGCAATTTTGTCTTTCAAATTTTTCTTTCTAAATTGTACATTAAGAAGTTTCACATATTTGATCCTCATATCAAAAGTAAATAATTTTGAAGTTTGTAGATTGAGTTGAAATAATTTTTAAGAAAGAAATGGAGGATATTTCTTATAATACGTAAGGAATAAAAAGTACCTTGTTTTCCTAATTTATTGCAAGGTGCATGACTGAGACCCCTATAACAAAAGAGATTAACAAGTAAAAAGCAAGACCCAAAGACCTGCAGAAAGTATATTTTTATTCTTTGACTCAATGAAAAACAGACATTCATGTAGAAATATACTTGAGCCAAAAAAGGGAGTGATTGTTACCTGAAGGTAATACACTGGGGAAACTGTTCAGATTCTTCTCGGCCTCCAGGTATAGGACAGGATCTCTCTGGAATGAGGATCTTACGTCCTAGTTTCAGGCAAGGTAGGTCAGAGAAATTCCTTATGAGCATGCTTCAGGGGAGAAATATGGGAGAAGGTGAGAGTGACTTTGCTTCTGTGGTTTTCTCAACTGTCAAGATGCCGTATTTTGGTGTAGAGTGTTCAGAGGCCAGACAGCGTTCACTACAATAGTGGAATGGAACAAGCCAATGTGAGCATTCCTGTCATCAATTGGGGGGCAAAGAGTGAGGAAGAAGAAGGTTTACCTTAAACCTGAAATTCAAGAAGGCAAGAGATTATTTGTAAATTTTAGACATGTAATTAGTGATTTAATGGTCTGTTCAAAATTATAAATTCTTTTTTGAGACCAAGTCTTGCTCTGTCTCTTCAGGCTGGAGTGCAGTGGTATGATCTCATCTCACTGCAACCTCAGCCTCCCTAGTTCAAGGGATTCTCCTGCCTCAGCCTCCTGAGTAGCTGGGACTACAGGCACGTGCCACTATGCCCAGCTAATTTTTGTACTTTTAGTAGAGACAGGATTTCACCATGTTGGCCAGGATGGTCTCGAATCTCTTGACCTCGTGATCCGCCCGCCTCGGCCTCCCAAGGAGCCGGAATTACAGACGTGAGTCACTGCGCTCAAATTTTAAATTCTAAAATATTTTTTAATTCAAACATCATTTTAAATATGTGGCTCATATGGAACAGAAACTTATAGCATCACTAAATTGTAATTTATTCCAATTAAGATTTTTTCAGCCAAATTCAAAAATTAGAACAATAGTCAAGTACTTTGTCACTTATGGGTAAATACCTACTTTTTTCAGAATTTTCCTTAATGTTCTTATCCTATTTCATTCTTTGGCATTATTTATCTTCTGGCTGAAGTGCATCATCCATTTTATTCCCTAGCATTGAAAGCCATCTTCACTTTACTCATTGCTACAAGACTGATTGGAAGATTCCTTTTAGAATATATGCTCACACTAGGATAAACAATAACATTGTAGTTGCCTTTGGTTCTTTACACTTCCTCCTCTAAAACTTCCCTAGCTCAAAATTCCAGTGCTCTCAGATTTAGGAGCTCAATAATTTTCAGTTCCCAAGGATTTTTGGTGTTTTTGTTTGTATTACCAAGCCAGGCTCATTTATCCAATGTGCAGCAAGACAATCACTGAGACATCAAGATTTGCATCAAAGCAAGGATTTATTTATGAGGCACCCAAGTGAGGAGATGGGAAAACAAGTCTCAAATCCACCTCGTTTATGGGTCATAAGCAGGGCTATTTTAGGGATTGGACTGAGGGTTTGGGGATTGGGTTATGAGGTGCCATCTGTTGATTGGCTGGGATGGAGGAAACTCCAGGAACCATGGATTAGGTACAAGTGCAACTATCTGGGTCACCTTTCACTTCAGAAACGGATCCACAAGAACATAGTCCTGGTCATTGAGGGTCTTTTGCTTTTGTTTTTGTTTTTGCTTTTATTTAGTTCCAGGGGTGGAGTTTTGACTTTTCTTTAACATCAAAAGGTCAACCATTAGACACTAATACAAACTTGTTTGAAGGGTTGATGGTCTCAACTGGTTTGAGCTAGGTTCAAGGTTGAGCATTTCCTGACAAACAACTTAGATAACATCTTTTGATCCATGTGTCATATTGAGATGTTATCTATACGAACATTGCAGAGACTATCATTAGGCTATGTGACATTTACAAATAAGCACAACAGCTATCAATGATTAAACAAACAGCTAAAAGTTATAGTTAATAACTGCCTAGAGAAATGTCAATTACTCACTTCTAATCGTTAATGGCTATCTGAGCACTGGTTTCATTTATCTTAAATTAGAGATTCACGAGTCTGTCACGTTACACCGGACCATCAGTCCAGGTATTTCACTCAACATTGCCTCTTGCTTCTCTGCTCTTTACCTCCCATGTAAAATCACATCAAGCCATGCATGGATAGTCTCAAATAAAAAAAGGTACAGGTACCCACCATTCTCTCTTATTCTGACTCCATATCAAGTTAACTAGGTTTTAATATCTTAGTCTTCTACTCAAGTCCTAGGTAAAGAAAATGAGGCACTATACCCCTTTGGAATCTTTTTATGTTATACTTAAAGGATATTAGTAATTTTGAATTTAGTGGTATGCAATTATAATAATAAATAATTTTGGACATATTGACCTAAAAACCTGCTTCCTTATTTTGTAAAGACAATATACACAATAATTGACTGTGGATCAAATGACTATTATTTAATAGAAATTCTTACATAGAGATATTTTGAAATCTATTTTGTTGCACAGGTATGCCATATTTCAATTTTAAATGAATTACTAGATCCTGATTTTAAAAGGTAACTCTATTCTGGGTCATGCCAAAATCCTTTCACAATTTTTCAAACAGAATTTAAAATAAAAAGAGAATCATTAAAAATACAGGGATGTGATAAGAGGGAACTTGGGACAAGACCATTAGTGTCTGTTCAGTTCCATGGGAAAGAAGATGAAAGATAACTATCATGTCAAGATATATCATGTTTACCCTAAAAATGTGGAGCAAGCTATTCATGTGAAATATATTCCATTTAATTAATTTTAGGAAACCTTGAGAAACAAAATTATTTAAGGTAATTGCTACATGAATTTTCATGAATAGGAGTCTAGTTGAAATTTATCGTCTTATCTTTGTTAATGATTATTTTCACAAGAAAAAATCAAAATGATTGCACATGAAGTACAGTCCTAACTTGCACAAAAAATGACTAAATCACGAAGGTAATCCCAGACTGGAAAGTTTATATATGTTGTTTTACTTAAACACTGAAATTACACTAAATGTGATTTCCTGATTCTACTATTCATGAAACTTTATTTTAAATGTATATATTCTGATATTTAGATAATGTAACTTTAACAAAAGAAGCTAATCTATATGAAACATTATAAAGTATGACAAGGATTAAATATATGTTTATTAAATATGAATGATTTTTAGGTGTCTAAGCAAAATTTAAATATTGTGCACTTAAATTATTATTATTTTGCAAGATTGTTATTGACTATAATGTTTTTTGAATTAACTCTTTAAAGAAATATTTTAAAATGTCAGTTTAGTTTGAGAATCTTTCTCAACTCTTTTGGGCTCCACGCTTATATGGCATTCCCAAATGCTGCTAATATTAAATGTCTTACTATTCTTCAACTTATTGTTAGCTATATACTTGGTTTATTTATCATCTGTAAACAGATTATAAAACTCTAAAATTCTATACCTATAATAGTTTCCAAATGAAGGTGAGATGATTATGTGGTCTTAATAACATTAATCAAAATGTCATTTTTAACAATGTAGGGTGAAATAAATGGCCAGTATTATGACACATTAATAACAAATTTCCTAAAGAAGGGATTTATGTCCAATATAACAGAGCAAAAGTAATAGAATTTTTTTTTCTCTATGAGTAAGTGCAGGGTTGAGTTAGGTATTAATACATGCAAATATTATAATCGCTGAGCTAGAATTCTCCTGATGGGGGCCTCATTTGTCCCTTTCTCAATTGATCGTCACCTTAACATCCATTTTTAGGCAAAGTAAGCTGTAATTTAGACTGAGGTCAAGAACACTAAAATGAAATGGTAATATGTGACACAGATATTAACAATACTGGGTAAAGTCTTTTGTGTTGTCTTCCTTTTCTAGTAGTAAATAACTTGGAAAGCATTTCCAAACAAACAAAACTATACCTCATACAAAAATTGGAAGCCAAGGCCAGTTATGGAGGCTCATACCTATAATCCAGTGCTTTGGGAGGCAAGATGAGAGGATTGCTTCAGGTCAGGAGTTTCAGATCAGACTGGGCAACCTGGTGAGACCCCGTCGCTACAACAACAATAACAATAAAATTAGCTGGATGTGGTGCAGTGCACCTGTAATCTTAGTTCTTCAGGTGGCTGAGGCAGGTGGATCATATGAGCCCAGGAGTTCAAGGCTGCAGTAAGATACGATCAGGCCATTGTTGCACAGAAAGCTAGAGATTTTGAGCTGCCAAGTACTTGCTAAGTTAGCTTGGAACCAAATCGTGAAGGGTATTGGCAGGCCTGCTAAGGATTTTGGATTTTTGCTACAGAGAGTGAAGTTCCACAATAGAGTCCTAAGAAGAGCATTAGCATTAATATATTTGATTGTTTCCCCCAAAACTAGTGGATAGACACAGTAGAGAACAGACTGCTAGAGGGAAAAAAAGCCAGCTGTAATGAGATAATGAGGGTATAAATAAGGTAAATAACTGCAGATGGAAAAGCAAATTCTTTAGATATTTCTGTTTAATTTTTCTCCCAAGACGGGTACATGTTTTGTTTACAATATCTTTTAAAATGATCAGACATTGAATAATTTTCTATATTTGGGTACTTTAAAATCTTCAGTAAAATATGCTTTAATTATTTCATAGGTCAGTGTAACAGTGGTATCTAACACTACAACTTGTTGGTTAACACAGGGAGAGTTCCTTCTATAAAAAAAAAAAGAAGAAGAAGGAGAAGGGGGAGGAAAAAAAAAGGAAAAACAGGAAAAAAAGAAAGAAAAATGCCTTCTACTTAGCACCTGAGGTAACTTCAGACTGTATATAACTTTTTAAAGGAAAATTACACTGCCATGTTTTTACCTCCTTTTTAATAATTCAAAAAAGAAAAGACATAGCTACTTAACATACCAGAAAGTGCTATAGAAAATAAAATGAATCATATAGAATGTACAAAGAATAAATTCATTCACAATAAATTATAAATGAAGCAAAACAATTTACGGGACAAAGAAAACACATACTAAGATCATAGGTTGAAATAAAAATATATCAGAAATCATGTTGTATATAAACACACAAAAATCCAATCAAATAGCTGTCTTTATTCTAAAATAAAATGAAGCAAATGCACTATATTCAGTTCAGAAGAACGTCACCTTAAATATAAATCTCCAGGAAGTAACTTCATTAAAAAATATAGACCATGCCCACACTACATAAAAGAAAGTTAATGTGGCTATTTTATAACAGATACAGTAGAGATTTTAATTCAAGAGGACAGCCATATAAAAAGGACATTTCCTTTTGATATGAGAAAATCAATTTTAAAAAATGTAAAGTGTTAATGTTTGCAAGCATGTTTAACTAGCTTCAATTAAAAGACCAGAATAGAAATTCCCAAACAGTGGAAAAATTCAACTTATGTTTTATTAAATCAAATTTTAACTGGGGGGCCATTGGACTGGGGCATCTGTAGCCTTGTAGTTTCTCCATAAGCAAACTAAAGCTCAATGTAAATCATAAAACAGAATTAGACATTTTACCAATCGGAAACCATCTACCCACCTCTCACATCAACTAACCTCTCACTCGGACTTTTGCTGTAACAAATCAGGTATGTTTTTTTTGTCTTCCTTCCACATCAGCCTATAAAAGCTAGCTACCCATGTGCTACAGCAGAATTCTCAGAACCTCTTCTGTTTCTGAGCCCTGCCCGATTCATAACAGTCTTTTTTTTTTTTTTCTCAAACTCTGACAATTTATTGTATCTAAAGCTTTTCTTTTGACAGTTATGATGTGAGAGGTGATCATCTGAAGGACACCTTTAGTGATGACCAGGAGCAATGAGAAAATAGGTGTAGACACCCCTCTGAGCCTCTTACACTGAACATTGGGAGGTCACCATTAATACGTCCCTCTTGGATAAGAGCTCCAAAATGTGTGTTGAATTCTCTGAGTTTATTTGAGCATTTTTATCTCAACTGGGTTCAGAAATCATGGCAGAAACTAGATTGGTTCCAACAGAGAGGTCTCAGGTATTAGCCTGGGTCAGACAAAAACTGGACTGGGTTCAGTAGGAAAGTCTGCTATAGGTAAAGTTACAAAAAGAAAGGGAGTAATGAGTTCATCTGAATCCAAGGTATCTGGGACTTCTACATCTCAGAACCTATCCTTTTCTAAAGAAATGCATAAACCATACCACAAATAATTTACAATTTTGGTGGCTGCCATGGGGAGATTTTAACCTAAACAAAATTGCTCATCTACGGGAAATATTGAAAAGAAAGAGGAATCTTGAGAATCTCAGAAACAATGAGATGTATTTTTGATTGGCACGCAAAGGCTGCTAAAAGACTAAATGAGTCAAAATTTCATCTCCAAAAGACTCCTCAGAAAAGGCAAATGAAAATCTTAACTAGTGAGAAAATATTATATGTTGACTAACTTAATTCCAACTGTATCTTTCTTTCCCTCTATTCTCCTCCGACTAATTACTCTGAATCTGCTAGCCTTTTCACTAAGTTATGTCAACTGAAGAATGACAAGGTTCATCAACTTGGAAAGAAGAGCTTTACTTCTCATAAAGGGTGGCAGCCTGCAGGGTGGCCATTCTGACAGGCTGGGAGGCGTAGTCTCCAGCCAGAAGCCAGAAACGGACACTTGGAGGACTGTCAGAAAAATACCAGGATTTATGCAGAAAGGAGTGGCAAATATACATATTCAGAAAGCTATGAAGGAGTCATAAATAATTGTGAAAGGAGAAGCATGCACATACAATTAAGCTTCATGACTCTCCATGGGACCCAGGTTCAAAAAATGGCAGCATTAGCCTGCTTCAACGGTGAAGTTTTCCTCCTTCTGACATCAAAAGGTGAAGCACAGGCAGTGAAAACTCACTGCACATCCTGTGTAGCCTGGAGGGAATACTGGTCGGTTGCTTATTCCAAATTGCAGAAGGGAGGGTCAGCTTCCAGTAATTGGTTGAGAGAGCCTTTCTAAAGGGCTAGTTTCTGTTTAGCTGTTAGAGAAGAAAGCCTAATAATGGCAGTTAGCAAGGGTGTAGGTATAATGAGATGTGTCCCATCTTCTATCCTGTCATGGACAGGAACTCAGTTTACAAGCTTTCTTAGGGGCCTTCTTGGCCAAGAGGGGAGCATTCAGTCAGTTTGAAGAGCTTAGGATTTCGTTTTAGTTTTTCAGTTATCTTCCCACTCCAAGATAACTCCAGTTATCTTCCAAGTCTAGAAAACTAGATAAACACCTTATGAAGTTAGTCCCTGAGATCAACTGGGTCTGCTCCTTTAACCACCTTTATTGCATGAACAAAACTTAGAGCTCAAAGCAAATAGTGAAAGCTTTGTCTGTCCCAAGAGAAAACCCCCAGAAACTTGCCAATAAGTTTAGACTTTCATGGAAGCACATAACCCAGGACACCTTGATCTTTCTGAATTTATTCATGATACTGGAACTTGGTGAAGGCCATGAATGGATGGCTGAAACCACGTGGAAGGTACCTGAGAAAGCTATCAAAAATTCAAACACTGAATCTTTCAGTAATGGACTGAAAAGAAACAAACAACAAATAAATGAAAACTAGGAAAGTAGCAAGCTATCCCTTAGAAATCTATCCCTTGCCAAAATATTTCCTTCAAAAAATAACCTGACTAGTCTGCTATTCAATCTTTTAAACAGAAAAAGAACGAACCAGTTTACGACTTTAAGGCAAGATTAGAAGTACTATTTGTAAAACATCCTGTTGTATCTATGCTGAGTTCAGGGACTTAAATGTTATATCTGCTCTTTCTGTTAATGAGCTCCACCCCAGATTCAGTAATGTAGTTTTAAAAAGTAAATAAATAAACAACTGGAAACCTCTAATGTAGCCAAGTTAGTGGCCAAATATGCCTTTGTAGCATATAGACTATTTTTAGCGGGTTGTTTTGGGATGCTTTAGTAAGAAAAATTAGTTCCAAGCTTGTCAATGCCTTATTAAATGGTATGCACCCAACTGGAAGTGGTGAAGGATAGTAAGTTGTCTTTGAAATCCAAGCATGCTTCCTATTGTCATGCTGACAGTTCAGTGTGGTTCCTCAATTTCTTTTGCAATTCCCTGGTAAGTCTATGCTGTATTCAATAACAGCACACCCCAGCATGTGCCAGTAACTTTGTGTGGCCACTCTTTTGTAGCACTGGTAGGGAGCAGCAGCAAGGAACAGCCAGGTTGTATTATGTGTACTTATCCACTACTTAACAACACATTAAGCATGCAGTGATTTTGAATTATTGAATGAGACAATACAGAGTTCCAAGAGAGAAATACTTGGCTCCTCATCAGTCAAAGATCGATCAATTTTTTTGTTGTTTATGAGGAAAATTAAATGAGATTTGATGATGTTCGCACTTAATTTCAGCGTTCATGGTTTTGCTGTGTGTTTTTATATTCATTTTGCCAAATTATTTCATAACAGATTTTCAGTGCTTAAACTCTGTGTTTGAAGGCACTGTAGGCTGCCTCAATTTGATGTATCTTAGTATTAAAAGGTAAATAGTTGTCTCATATTATATATTACGTTTATTGTCAAGTTTTAAAGAAAAATAAACACTATTTTCATTGATAATTTATAATTAGCTCCATAGGTTAAGAAAGTGAGGCTGATATGAAATCATGAGAAAAATGTCACTCTATATAGATTGAGCAATCAATAGTGAAATTTCCAAAATATTAATTGCTACATTATGTCAAGGTTCATTCTAGGATGAAATATTTCACAGCACTTTCAAAGCATAAGAGTCATCATAGCTAACAATAGTATAAACTTGTCAGACTTAAAGGTCAGTGTACAATGGTGTGAGTTTATTCTTTTTAGTTTTATTTTCTATTACTAAATACAGTTTTTCATCAGTTTCTCTTTAGAGTAGTAAGTTATTTTATTATATTAAAATAATATTTTACTTGTTAAAAATGAATATAAGAAAAACTTAGCAATGAAAATATAATTTTCAAAAGCAAAATTATCAAACTGAAAACAATGAAATATAAAATTTACTAAGTATGCAAAAGTTTTCTTGGTTGTACATGAATCAGACCTGAAGATAACCAGCAATATTAATTAAATATATTATGTTTTGAATTATTATCAAAAGAGTTTTTTAAACTAGGTAACATATTTTAAACATCCATTCAGTTAAATAAGAATTATAAACCCAACTGACAGAAACATTTCCAACTTTACTAGTTGCTGTATACTCTAGAAAAATCATGTTTTCTCTGAAGACTAAATTAAAATATATACATAGTTATCTGAAGGATGTTAGGAAAAAAAACCATAGTAAACTTTCTGTTGTAATTACTTTGATCAGTATTAATTGTAAATATTATGGACTAAAACACAGCAGTATTGAGAGAGGTGATTACCCCTTTCTGCATGGCTGCTGTGACACTCTTCACTGTGGGTTCACCTGCCCCCTCACTAGGCACTCCTCAGTTAATTTTATTTTTTAAAAATTCACTGCGTTTGAATATTTGAGACTCAGGACTGCATTTTTAGGACTTCACTACTCTCTATATGATCTCTTGCTGTTCCACGCTCTAAGCACTCTTAATGTGCTAATGACTACCACAATTACACTCGTTCTCACCAAATCTTGTATTTATTCACTGCTCACACGCCAACAATTAAACATCAATTAGTTTACAGTCAAACTTTTGATTATTCTTCATAAGCCCTTTCCATCCCTTTCATTGTGTGTCTTACTAAGAACTTTAACCTGCAATTCACATCATTGTTCCAAGGTGCTTGGAGTAATCCTTAACTAATTCTCTCTTTCTCTCTCTCTCTCTCTCTCTCTCTCTCTCTCTCTCTCTGTCTGTCTCTGTCTCTTTCCCCCCAAACCCTACGCTGTCACACACACACACAAACACATATACATATATTTCATTTATTTATTTATTTATTTATTTTAATTAATTTTATTATACTTTAAGTTCTAGGGTACATGTGCGCAATGTGCAGATTTGTTACATATGTATACATGTGCCATGTTGGTATGCTGCACCCATTAACTCATTGTTTGCATTAGATGTATCTCCTAATGCTATCCCTCCCGCCTCCCCCCACCCCACGACAGGCCCTGGTGTGTGATGTTCCCCATCCTGTGTCCAAGTGTTCTCATTGTTCAATTCCCATCTACAAGTGAGAACATGTGGCGTTTGGTTTTCTGTTCTTGTGATAGTTTGCTCAGAATGATGGTTTACAGCTTCATCCATGTCCCTACAAAGGACATGAACTCATCCATTTTTATGGCTGCATAGTATCCCATGGTGTATATGTGCCACGTTTTCTTAATCCAGTCTATCATTGAGGGACATTTAGGTTGGTTCCAAGTCTTTGCTATTGTGAATAGTACTGCAGTAAACATATGTGTGCATGTGTGTTTATAGCAGCATGATCTATAATCCTTTGGGTATATACCCAGTAATGGGGTGGCTGGGTCAAATGGTATTTCTAGTTCTAGATCCTTGAGGAATCACCATACTGTCTTCCACAATGGTTGAACTAGTTTACAGTCCCACCAACAGTGTAAAAGTGTTCCTACTTCTCCACATCCTCTCCAGCACCTGTTGTTTCCTGACTTTTTAATGATTGCCATTCTAACTGGTGTGAGATGGTATCTCATTGTGGTTTTGATTTGCATTTCTCTGATGGCCAGTGTATTTCATCATATATTGACAAACTAAAAAATAATCCCTCGTGTTCCTAGAGGATTTGCCTCTAGGGCCCTATCTATTGTCATTTTCTATCCTATTTTCTTCACTTATTCTCTTTCAGCGTAGCCTACATCTTTATTGTTCTTACAATTTACCAAATGAACAATCAGTTTAGAGACTTTCTGCTTGCTCTTTTCCAAGCAAGTAGTTGGAAATATCTGGAAAGTAGTTTTCTCAGATATTTTATAATAAAACTTTTCACATTATTTCCATATCTCTGATTCAAGTCAACTCCTCAGAGATGTCTTCTCTGCCTATCCTACACAAGATAACCTTCCCGTCATGATTTTCACTATATTTAATTCATTTACCACTAAGTATTACTATTAATGTTACTAGTGCTACAATATTCTGAAGCACTTATCTCTCTCTGGTGTTTTATTGTGCATTTGTTTGTTAGTTTTGCTTCTCTCTCTCCTATTTAAAATGTCAACTTTCAAGAAAGAAATTGTGTTGTATTTACTGCAATATACTCAATAGCCAGTAGAGTGTCTTATGCACTTGGATGCTCCATAAATGTGTACTGAATGAAGGAATGAATGAATAGTAGAGAGACATTGGCATAATATGAAAAAAAAATTAACTTACAAATGTATAAAAGTGAATAGTATCTAATGTAATTGGATATAGATAAACATGTATCATAATAAAGAAGAAATTTTTATGCATTCTGTATGAATAAACAGAAACTTCTGTAGTTTGCATTTATTGAGTTATATAGCCAATTATTGATTGTTTTCTTGCATATCTATTTTGCTTGCTGTTTTGCAAAACTTCTTAATATATGAAGGAAATAGGTTTTCATTAGTCACATGTATTGTTAATGTATTTTTAGTCTTTTACTTTTTTATATATTTGTTTATTTTTTTCTATTTGTAAAAATATAATTGAGTTGAATGTATCACTTTTTTTCTTTAATGGCTTATGGGTTTTATGACTCATTTGGAAAGGCTTTCCCCTCCTCAAAATTATTATTGTTTAATATTCATAATTTTTCTTCCAGAAAGTCTTTGATTAGTTATGTTAAAGTTTATGCCCATTTGGATCTATTTTATTTTATTTTACATTTTACTTTTTAATTTTTATGTGTACATAGGAGGTGTATATATTTATGGGGACATGGGTCTATTCTAAATGTAAGTAGTAAAGTGGGGATCTACATTTTTCCAGTTATCAATATACTTTCCCCCATACAGTTTTCTAGTAATTCTTTATTTTTACCTTTATATTTTGTGTTTGAATTTTGAACCTTGAAGCCACTTTCATTAATACTTCTCTATTGTACTAGAAATGAGAATGGTAACATTAAATCAAATTGAGGTAAGAAAGGATAGCATTTGAGATGTGTTGCAGTATTTTGTTGCATTTGGAATGCAAAAAAGGAAACAATTATAAAATATTATACTAACATGCTTTAATCTTATAAAATTAGCCAAGCATTTAGTATTTATAGCTAAAATCAGGCAAAGACATATTGTTATACCTTTATGAGCAGAATTTATTGCATTGTGTTGTCTACTATTTTGGAACTGTCCAAATATAGAGTGAGAATATTTAATATTACTATAAAAATTACTTTTGACTCTCTATTGGGTGTATGGATTCCAAATCTTTGACCAAAATATCAAGTAATTGACTCCCTTATTTCTCAA
The DNA here is from genome assembly GCF_037993035.2 of Macaca fascicularis. Lineage (NCBI taxonomy): Eukaryota > Metazoa > Chordata > Mammalia > Primates > Cercopithecidae > Macaca > Macaca fascicularis. Next base: position 72,392,061 of record NC_088391.1, on the reverse strand, counting down.
ATTTCTCCATTTGTCTTTTCCCTCCATAAGCATTCACTGTGGCCTGTTTAGTAGATTCAAATTTCATGTCAGTTATAAAAGTGTGACCCATGCTACTGGAAGATGTGAGAGAATCATCCAACTCTGCAGCTTGGATTGCAAATACAGTCACTGAAATTGCATACCCCATTGACCTTATTCCACTTGATTTGCCTTGTTTTATCTTAGAATGTATTAGAGAGAAAGGGAAGCCAGAAGCAAAGGAGATATTGGGATAGAACCAAGAGATTAAATGTCTAGTGAAAGAAGTTACTTTTTATCAAAAAAGACTGTGGTGTTCTGACAGCAATACAGAAGAAGATGCTGGAATGTGTATCTGAAAATATTTATAGTTTTATAAATTTCATGCTGAAATGTCTCCATCTCTTTTTCATAGGGATACAGATTTTGTCACCTCTTCTTCATAAAATATAATTATGCAAATGTAAATATATATATATACACACACATATAGTTTACCCTTTAACAACACAGGTTGGAACTGCGTGAGTCTACTAATATGTCAATTTTAAAAAATAAATATATTGGAAACATTTTTAGAGATCTGTGACAATTTGAAAAAACTCACAGATGAGCCATGTAGTCAAGAATTAATGAAAAATTAAGAAAAAGTTAGATATATCATGAATTTATAAAACATATGCAGATACTAGTCTATTTCATCATTTACTAACATAAAATATCACAAATCTATTATAAAACATTAAAGTTAATTAAAACTTATACTTAGTTAACACTAAAAATATTAATTAAAACTTACTAAGCACTTATAGATCCTACATGGTGTCATTCACAGTCCAGAGAAATGTAAATGAATATAAAGATGCATTATCAGAACATAACTGCATAAAATTAACTGAGTAAACACTCTTCTGTAATAATTTTAAAGCTACCTCCCATTGCTATTGTAGTGAGTTCGTTTTTTGACTATTCACTTAAAACGCCTTATGCCACTAATCTTCTTCATGTGAGCAGCTCGTCTCTTCAGTAAATTGTGTATTGTAGTAATAAAAAACGGTCTCTCCTATTTCTGGTATATTTTTCATCCTGTTCGTTACGATACCATGTACCTTGAATAACACCATGAAACCCATACAAAGTGCTATTAGTGATGCTGAACATGCTCCCAAAAAGCAGAGAAAAGTCGTGACATTACAAGAAAAGTTGAATTGCTTGATTTGTACCATAGATTGATGTTTGCAGCTGTGGTTGCCTGCCATTTCAAACAGTCTCATAAAGAGACAGTGTAAACTTATGTTATCAACAAATACAGTACAGTACTGTAAATGTATTATCTCTTTCTCAGTTTTTCTTAATAACATTTTCTTTTCTGTAGCTTACTTAATTGTAAGATACAATATATAATACATGTAACATAAAAATATGTGTTGACCCTTTATGTTATCCATAAGGCTTCAAGTCAACAGTAAGCCATTAGTAGTTAAGTTTTAAGGAAGTTGAAAATTATGTGTAAATTTTCAAATACACAGAGCGTTGGCTTCCCTTACTCCTAAGCTGTTCAATGATCAATTGTGTGCGTATGTGTGTGTGTATATGTATATATATATATGTGTGTGTGTGTGTGTTTTTGTGTGTGTATGTGTATATTTATGTGTGCATTTTACCAAAATCAGTGTATAGTTGTTTTTTATGAAGATGTATTTACTCAGACATTATTCCAGTGTGGAGCAATGACTTTATGTGTGTTAGAGATGCTCCCTAGAAAATATTCTAATTTAGTTTCACTGAAAATAATAATAATAGTCAATTGTTCATGAGTAGCCAGTTTTCTAAGTCTATTTCCTGGACTGATGTCTTGATTTCTCCCACAGTGTTAATATGAAAAGAGAAGTACTTTTCTTGACTTTTAAAAAAAATCCACCTTTTTATTTTGAAGTAGATCAACAATGCCAGCATGAGGCTTCTATTTCTAAGAAAGTTTTCTTTGTCGCTGTATTCAGTATCTATACTCCAGCTCTCAGGTCATGTCAGAAAATCAAGCCAACTTTGAAATGTTAATCAATGTACAATAAAGGAATGTGCACATGAATGACTGAATTCGTTTAAAAACTTTTACAATAACGTAAGAATTATTAATAAACCATGCACACTGGTAGTATTTTGAGATCTAGGGAAACAGATAAAAGGAGGGAGAGCAGGTGATAGTAATTTTAAAACTACACAAAAGAATATGAATAGTTTCTATCTTGGTTTCAGTATTTTCACAAGGGACTATCATTTTTTAAAATGTCAACCAGAAAAGTAAACGTCCACCTTGCTTGCTTATTCAGTGTCAGAAAACTCACCATTAATCTAATAAACAGCATTTCCCCGAGCTAGAAAACTTATTCAAAATCTTTCCAAGGCAAATATCCTTTCATAAGCATAAATCATTTTCTTTTGAACTCTATCTGAACTCAGATTACCATAAAAATATTGAGATAAGTACTATTCTAACTGCCATGCATGAAGCACCTTATCTTAACTGAACCTTCATTTAATACATAAAATATTTGCACCTTAAAAACATTTATAGTAATTTTAATCAACAACCAAAATGCCAGAGTTCTTTCACCTGGTTTTAGGGTTGTGGTCACAGTTTGTCTGTTGATTTCCTTTCTTTTTTTCCCCCATACACTTGTAAACAGCTCGAATTTTCTTTTACATGTTTTCAAATTTTGTTCTCCGTATTATATTCCTTAAATTTATCAATTTTATTCATTTTAGATAAAATAACTAATTATTACTTTTTTATTTTAGGCAAACTTTGCTACAGATTTCAACGTGTACATAAAAAATAATAAAAATAACATAGTTCAATTTCTGATACATTATAATTAAGATACAGACAACTTAGGGACTGTATTCCAACTTTATACAGCACAAATTTTCATAAAATGTCAATAATGTAAAACTTTTATTTCTTTGTTATTGTAGAAATTAATGTATAATACATAAAAATAAATGTATTTATACCACACATGCACAGAGGTGTGCACACAGACATACATACCTACCCCCAATATATGAATGTCTGACCTAAAGTGACATTGATTATTGTTATGACAATAAAGAAAACTTATTTATAACCTATTTGTAAGCATGAATTTTAAATAATGCACATGAATATGTATCAAAACATGCATATAATAGATAAAACTAGGTTATCATTACAGAACCACAGCAGTATTCAATGCAATATCAATATTACTTTATTTTGTTCACTTGAGATTATTTTATTTATAATACTCTCAGATGAATAAAACATCTTCATGAATATGATACCAGAACTGGCTTAGTTGAGGAAGCATCTGTTAAATCACTGTGTCTCTGAAACTGGAGTGAACAGTAATGACTACCATAGGTGGGCTCTTTCATGTTTCTTTTACGGATGTAGTAATAGCACTTAAAGAAATTTGGCTTAGCTGCTTAGTCTCCATCTGTTTAACTAGATATTTTAACTGGATATTCCATCATCAATTATCAAATCAAAATAAACCAGCCATAGCTGTTTATGAAATTCATCTTTCTTTTCTTTCTCTGGTATCAGATAGTCATCTTGGATAAAATTTTAGATTGATCTATAACAGAATACTTCTCAGTACAAATGAGTTTATATTCTCAAAGCCATGGTGCCTAGCACTTAATAGGAACTTAATTAAGGAAAGCAATTGATATGGCCAGAACCTTCGTATTATGATATTTGTGTTTATAAATTATAAGATTTATAGTTTCTTTTGATATTTGATAATAATGCTTATTATATTTCAGATGATTAGAACACATATCTAACAGTCTAAAGGTAGATGTATAATATTCTCTTTTATTGGGGATGAGAAGTATTGACATTAAAATAGTACCCTAAAATAATAATTTGTATTGCAGGTATTCTTACAAGATTTATACCTTAGTACATGTCCATTTCTCTCTTCTGTTACATATATGTGTTTATACAGCATACACATCTTTGTTTTTGCAAAATAGAATTAATCTAGACAGTCGTCTGAAATTCATTTGCTTCACAGGACAATATACACTACATATTAATACTTGAATGCCTCTTTATTAATAAAAAAATACACTAGAAATACACTAGATAACAACATGCATGCCTAAGCACCCATATAGTCTGTATATGTGCTTGTGTTTGTATACATACACACATACATAAAAGTTTAGGTAAATGGGATTATACTATGAAACTATGCACTGTATATTTTAAAGCAAACATTTCTCTGCTTATATTAATCTGTCTCCTTTTCCTCTTTTTTGACTCACCATTTATTCACCATTGCCACCAACTCCATCCCCTATAGGTATGATGTTTATCCTCCCATGCTCTGTACACATTACAGCTGATTCCAGATGAGAAGCTGAGATCTACATTTATCATATAATTTCTAGATGAGAAACTGCCAATGCGAGGCCCTGGCATGATATTTGAAAGATTGAAGCAAAGCTCTTCGGGGCCATTTATTATTTTGCTGCAGGTATAGAAGGGACTGTGGAAAGACATAAACTGCACAGCTGCTTTTTCCTGAGCTTTTGTGGACCACTACCTTCATGATTCAGGCTCAAAAAGTCATCAGGTGGCAGCTTCTCTGATTGTGAAGCCCCTTACTACCTATATCATAAACACTTTATACATATAATTCATAGATGGTCTCATGTTTTCATCACACATACAACACACACACACACACAGATTTCATCAGTGTTAGCTTTATAGCAGTATTATCAATATGGGGTTAGATACTTCTCATCTTGTTTTTCTCACTCATCCCTACCTTATGAAACCCCAAAGAATCAAATTAGACCTTTAATGTAAGAGCTACAGTTCAGAAAGTGGTTGTACCTCTGTAGAGTCACTCATTCATTTTTTTCCATTGACTTATTTTTTACCGTTATCAAAAATGCATATGAAATATCATTGAACATATATACTTACATCCTAGTCTTTGGGTTTGTATAAATATATGACTATTAATGGATTTGTGCTATATAAATATATGTGTACTTTTAAAATTCGTTTTAAGAGATGTTGCCAAATTACTTTTGCAAAAGTATAACAGTTTAAGAGTCCTCCATCAATAGTAAGAGAGTCCATGATCCTGCATTCCCAAATTCACTAATAGCCATATTTTTCTATCTTAACTTTTCCTACCCTTTTGGATGTGACCGATGCCTCATTCTTATTTTATTTCTATGACTATTTTGTGACCTTGAATATCTTTTGTGACCTTGAATACCTTTTACATTAGAAATTTGAATTTGATCTTCAATGAATTTTCTATATAGTTTTCTTTTGGAGTTTTTCTTTTTAGTCAGTATTTTAAAAATGTTTCATATAATTTAGATATTAGTCATATATCTGTCACATTATATTTTAACTAAAAGATTTGGCTATTGATTTTTATATTAGCTGCTTCTTTAGAGAACTATATATATGTAAATAAAATTGTATATATCACATACTATATATGTACATATGCATAATATATATGTATGCAAACACATATTTATGTTAAAAAATTTTTTCCTCTTTACTTCCGATTGTCATGGTTAAGAAGATATTAATCATCTTAGGGTTAGATACCATTTAAGTTTCCTGGAGTTTAATTTTATTACTGTTTGTGCCTGCTAAATATGTCTTTTGAAAAGTGTAAATATGAAATTAACACTGTAATAATATTGAAATAATACATGGTCTAAAGGTTAGATGTGTTAAATACTCCTCCTGGAGTGATTTCATAGACCTCCACAGGTCTCAGCTGAATTAGATGCTGAATTAGATGGTATGCTACTGTTCTTATTACAGAATGTAAGCATTGCTAATCTACAGAAGAACATGCAGTTATTTTGAATAAAAATACCTGAAAATATGCTAGTCAGGTGAGATTATGGCAAATTTCATGGATTAAAGCAGTGTAGAGAAGAGGAATGTATTCATTTTTTGACTGGGCAGATTAGGGAAAGATTTATGTCTGATATTTTACATAAAAATGGAAGTAAATTATACATACAAAAGATGCCAGAGGAATAAGAAGAGTATAGTGTGGATTTAGAAGACAGAAAACTGTAAATGGGGATTTCCAAAAACTAAACAAAAAACTCAACTTTTAAGATTTCCTAAAAGAATATCTATTACATAGCTATGTTAAAAAAAAATTTCTCTTACTTTCTTCTTCTCCCTGAAAATAGTATTTCATGCTAAAACTGTAAGGTTTTCCGGTTATACAATTGATAATCACTAATAATCTTAATTTCAGATGCTTTGGAAAATACTTGCTTTTACACACACTTCTGTATATAAATCGACTAATATATTACTTAGACAAATAATTACATTTCAAAGTGTATTACACATATATAATCAAACTGGATAGCGCTATATTTGTTCACAAATATGCTATCTTCTCATCATCTTAATGTTTGCTACTAATACATATTATTGTAAATTTGACTGGGTAAATGATACTGAATTGTACTGGCATTTAAGGATGTAATTTTACATATATTTTGCAAGACATACTTATTTAATCATTATTTCAAATACATATTGTATTAGCCGGGGTTCTCTAGAGGGACAGAGCAAGGAGAGCCAGTCCAAGTCCCAAAACTGAAGAATTTGGAGCCTGATGTTGAAGGACAAGAAGCATCCAGAACGGGAGAAAGATGCAGGCTGGGAGGCTAGGCCAGTCTCTTTTTTCACGTTTCTGCCTGCTTATATTCTAGCCACACTTGCGACTGATTCGATTTTGCCCACCCAGATTAAGGTGAGTCTATCCTTCCCAGCCCACTGACTCAAATGTTAATCTCCTTTGGCAATGCCCTCACAGACACACCCAGGATCAATACTTTGTATCCTTCCATCCAGTCAAGTTGACATTCAGTATTAACCATCACAGATATGTTTTTTTATTTTTATTTAATTTTTATTGACAGATTATTTTACACATTTATTGAGTACAATGTGATGTTTCAATGTATATACATGTAACATAATGATCAAATTGAGGTAATTACCATATCTATCACTTTAAACATCTATTATTTGTCCATGTGGTGACAACATTAAAAATTTTCTCTTTTAATATCTTGAAATATATTATTTGCTCTAGTCACCATAAAGTGTAATAGAACACCAAAACCTATTCTTTCTAGATGTGACTTAGTTTTATTAATTTTAGAGACATCTATCTATCCACACATGCATGCACTGTCACACAGATATATACACATACCAATAAAATATTTATATTAAGAAATTAAGTTTATACTGTTACTTTCTCCAACAGTAGTTAACCTGTTCGCTAGTAAGATGTAACATTAACTTAGAATTTAGGCTAACATAGGAAAAGTTACTGATGAAAATAATGCTTTAATTTACTATGTTAGTTCCATATCTGTTACCATGAAAGAAGCAACAAAGTATTTTGATGACCTGCCACTGAAATCAAAAATGGAAAAGTTCTGCAAATTAGTTCTAATATAATGAAATCTGAAGAACTGTATTAAATGATTCCAAAGAGTTCAAATCAGAGCTCAGATTCTAGTAATTTCATTAAGTTCATGTACACTGAAAATGTTCACAGAATAATTAAAATATTACCACTTATTTTTATAGAGAAAAACAGAAGAATGAAATGTGCATGGCAGCTGGAGAAGTTAATTAGGTAAATTTAATTCATTCTCAATTATTAGAATGCAAAGTGAGAACAGATATTCTAAACACAAAACCAAGGCCAGTGTCTTTTCTGTTGATTACGAAAAGTTGAGGACTTTTATGAAATTTGTTTTTCAATTTTCTAAGATATCTATTTCACATTTACATAATAAAACACTTTACTGACTATGTCTCATGGGTTTGAGGCTTTTTCCACTTTAAAATTCAGAAAATTATCGGTGCTCACTTTTCACATGTATATATGATTCCTGAATTTACGATGCAGGAATTAATAATTAGTACTATAATTAAATTACTATCAGAATTAACATTTGACAAGTTAAATTGATGTAAGTTTGAAGATATTTTAGTAACAGAATAACAATATGAACAATTTAGATAATAGTGAAGATCTATTGAAGAAAATGCTATTTTCCCTTCTAATAATAACTTATCATTTATAGCCGTATTCCTTATGGATATATATGGCTGTATAAACCTTTTCCCAAGCGTAACAGTCAGAGCTCATTTTTAAAAGCCTCAGAAACTATTCTAGCCTACTTAAGCAGACAAGAAATGTATTAAGAATATTGGGTAACAAAGGATTATAAATCATGCTGCTATAAAGACACATGCACACGTATGTTTATTGTGGCACTATTCACAATAGCAAAGACTTGGAATCAACCCAAATGTCCATCAGTCACAGACTGGATTAAGAAAATGTGGCACATATACACCATGGAATACTATGCAGCCAAAAAAGGATGAGTTTGTGTCCTTTGTAGGGACATGGATGCAGCTGGAAACCATCATTCTCAGCAAACTACCCCAAGAACAGAAAACCAAACACCGCATGTTCTCACTCATAGGTGGGAGCTGAACAATGAGATCACTTGGACTTGGGAAGGGGAACATCACACACCGGGGCCTATCATGGGGAGGGGGAAGGGGGGAGGGATTGCACTGGGAGTTATACCTGATGTAAATGACGAGTTGATGGGTGCTGACGAGTTGATGGGTGCAGCACACCAACATGGCACAAGTATACATATGTAACAAACCTGCACATTATGCACATGTACCCTAGAACTTAAAGTATAATAATAATTAAAAAAAAAGAATATTGGGTAAAGTGGGGTATCGCTGGAAATCCAGGGGATCATGTTTGTTGAATGCATAACAAAGAACTATGTGCAAATAATGCCATATGGGAGGGATATCTGTGACTCCTCTGCCTCTGCAAGTTGAGGCCTTTCTGACATCCCCTTCTTCTTTTTCAAACTGAAATCTTTTTCAAACTGAAATCTCCAATGTGGGGTTCTCATCTGATGGATATAGTGCAGGTCATGTGCCTGTGCCTTGTGTCTGTAACAGTCTGTGAAAGCAAGCACACAGCTTGTCTTTCGGTGTGGGACACAGGTGGAAACTATTCCAAATGTATAAAGAATATTCAAATGGCAAAAGAATTAAAAATATCCACTTAAAATAAAAAAGCATACATGTAAGCAAATAACCTATAGTTTTGTTGTTGTTGTTGTTGTTTTTAAATTCTAGGTAATATATATGAAGTTGCAAACTAGGTAATTACCCAAGATACTTGAGCTTATAGAGTACATGAAAAGAGAATACCTCAGGGCTAATGCAGCTATTCAAAACATGGTAAAAATATATTCAATACCTTTCCACTATACGTATTATTTGACATAACAATATTGGTGCAATAGAACACTAAAATATTTTATTCTTTCTTTGCCCTAATTGCAGTTTAGCATAATATTTATGGAAATGAAAGCTGGATGAAATTGGCCTGTGTTCTAAACCTGATTAGCCTCTTTGCTGGCTCTGTGACTTTGGGCAGGTTACTCCACTAATCTGAAATTCAGTTTTGTTATTTATAGGTTTTATTAATAATGCTGACTGTACTGTTAGTTCTAATTAAAGACATACTGCTGCAGAAATATGACCATAGTGCCTTGGTTATTAAGAATCTAGTAAACTAAGACCAGTGGAGAAGCCAGGAAACTGAAAGTGCAAACATGGTGAGCCAGTGATATTAAGAGGACAGCGAAAGTAATCAGCAAGTTCAAAGTATGCTTGACTGATGTTTCTGCAAGATGTCAACGAGCAGTAAGAGCTTCACTCTTTCCTCAGCTAAAAAAATTTCCTTTAGAAACTGCAAAGAACTTCAGTGGAATAATAACATGGTTCTTTCAGTTGATGCAGTGTGCTTCACAGTCATCATTTCCTTTTGTAAGGAGTGTAAAATAACCTAATGGCTGTGTATTGAAATCACCTCCTGAATTGTGTGCACAAATATTTTTAGTTTCCATAGTGCATAAAGTTAGCTGCATCTTACCTTGGATATTAGATAAGCATCTCCCATACAAATTGTTATGTGACATAGAGACAAATTAATGACAATTTCTAAGAAAACAAAGTACAACGAAAACATAAAATCAAGCTTTGTGTCAAAAGTATAAGGCAGACAACAACACCTATGTAAAAGTTCTATGAGAGTTTAATTTAATAAAAAAGATAATACAGAAAAAAATGCTTTTAAAAGAGTTCATGAAGGTATTATGTAGTCATACAGGAGAATCTACAATATTGCTGAAGTGTATGTCCAAAGACTAAAATTATAGAAAATGTAAGGATGACATATGATGTTGAGAAAGGGTAGTTAGTCTAAGGCTATTCTATTAAAGAGTGGGCCTTGAGTACAATTTGTCGGAGCTACAATGATGTGAAGGTAAAAGGGTATTAAAGGAACGCAGAGGTAGAAGAATTCAGCACCAGGAGATTTTCTTTGCAGTTTTGTCCCTGCAACAAATGTATTTGACCTTGAAAAAATCAGTTAGCCACTTGAAGTCTCATTTCTTTACCTATGATGTCAAAGGTTCAAGTATTTATTTCTTATCCTAACCTTAAATTAATATATTCTTTCAAATATTTATTAACTCAGTAATTCATTCTAGGATCTTAAATTCTAACAGCAAAGCAGAGCAATAAACAGGTAAACAAATACAGGAACAACATAAATGTAAATTGCGGTAAACTTTATAAAGAGAATGAATGGGGGTGATATGACATTTACTAGTTATGAGGGGCTGGAGAGATTGAATTGTATTATCTATGATGGTTAGAGATGGCTTCTAGAGAAAACAATATTTTAGGTGATAATTGATGGATAGGATGTAGGCAGCAATGTAAACTCAAAAGAAGGACTATTTTAAGAAGCCAAAAGCTTAATGGCAAATGTGTTGAGGCTGGAAAGAATCCACCCTGTTTGAACAGCATGAAAAGGATGGCAAAGGTATACTGATTAAGCAGAAAGAAGAAATTTTTTAAAGTAAATAGACTTTGTGGTTTACATTTTTTATTTTATCCAGGTGCAAAGCGAAATTGCTGGGGGATTAACATACAGGTGTGACACGACTGGATTTATATTTTAAAATCATTCTCTGGCTGCAGTGCGAAATGGATTATAAGCTAGGTGAAAATGAATGGAGACAGGTCAGAAAAGCACTGTTACGTGAACAATGATGGTGGTCTGGACGAGGATAGTAGCAAAACTGTGGATGGATTCGAGACAAATCAGTTTTTTTTTTTTAAGTCTTAACAATAGTTTAATTGACATCTGTACTATACCAGACCCTTTCAAAGGCCTAGTGAATAAAACAATGCGTGCTTTTGAACATAGAGATGTGCCACACAGATTCTCTTGTTCACCTTAAAGGAAAACTCTTTGTACCAGCTACTAAGAGTACTGTAAAAAATACTTTGACCAGCAATTTCCTTCAAGCCATGCCCACTGCAAAGTTAGCCCTCAGTTTTATCTGCTTTACAGGTTATTGCTACTGCTGTGGGCCTGCACTGTGGGCCTGACTTTAAGGCAATTGATGGTCAAAGTTAGCCCTCAGCTTTATCCTTTATAGGTTATTGCAGCTGCAAAGAACTACCTCCTGCAAGGCTACACTCTTCCAGGGATGGCCTACATTTGATAACTGATTGACTCAGAGGTATAAAAGCTTGACCATTTCACCCCAGCACTTGAAAACAGGGATGTGCCATTTCAGCTGCAAAACTCTCCATGGGTTTGGCTGAGACTGCCAGGCCTGCATTATTGAGCTCAACTCCTGTCTTTGTTTATTTCTACTATTGCCACACCTCTACAGATATTGATTCCAATGGCATTTCCTAACCAGCATCCTGGATACTAAATCCTGTCTCATGGTCTGTTCCTGAATACTCAAACTGTGACGAATAGTACGGATTCAGATATAATTTAAAAAGAAGAAGAAGAAGAAGAAATGGAGGATTTTTTTTATTTTTTTCTTTTCTTTTTTTTTTTTTTTGAGATGGAGTCTCACTCTGTCACCCAGGCTGGAGTGCAGTGGCATGACTTCTGCTCACTGCAAGCTCTGCCTCCCGGGTTCATGCCATTCTCTTATCTCAACCTCCCAAGTAGCTGGGGCTATAGGCACCCACCACCACACCCAGCTACTTTTTTTTTTTTTTTTTGTATTTTTAGTAGACATGGAGTTTCACCATGTTAGCCAGGATGGTCTCGATCAAAACGGAGGATTTTTTATAGATGTTTTTACCCTAATTTGTGAGTGGTTTTGCTATTTATTGAGATAGAGAAGGTGTGGGAAAATAGATTTGGTGGTAGGTAACAACTCAAACACTCTGTTTTGCACATGAGTGACCAAAATCTTTTTTAAAAAATTTTTTTGTCTTCAGTGACCCAAGGGTCATTTACAAATACATTGTCTAATACTTAAATGTTTAGATATTTTCCAACTATCTTTCCAGTATTGATTTCTAATTTAATTTCATTCTGATCTCAAAATAGTCTTTGCATTACTTCAATTATGTGTATTACACCCTGTGATATTGCCTCACAGCCCATGGATCTTTTTTCTCATTCTGTATTCTTTTTACATTCTACTTTGTCAGTCTCTATTGGCATGTATTAGAGTTCTGTGAAACTTTCCTTGATTGTCACGGCTCCACTACTTCATCTGTTGAAGGCATTCTTCATTTCTGTTAGTTTAAAACATTTCTAACCTTTTCTTTTTTTATAGTTTCTAATTTACATTATTCATCATTGATTGTACGTTGTCTACTTTTTTCCGTTACAGCCAATAACATGTTAATCACAGTAATTTTAAGTTCTCTGATGAATAATTCCAACATCCATATCGTGCCTGAGCCTTAGATGATCGCTTAGTCTCTTCAGACTATGTTTTTTTCTTGCCGATTGTAATGTCTTCCAGTGAAGAGAGTAAAAAAGTTGCAAGTAACAAGGTGGATGTGATACTTTTATGTGCCAGCTTGACTATGCTGCAGTCTGTATTATGCAATCAAATGCTCTTGTTCAAACCATGTTGTTGCAAATAACAAGATCCCATTCTTTCATGGCTCAATCCTACTTCATTGTGAATGCCTGTGTCAAAATATCTCATTTATCCTGTGAATATATACACCTGCCATGTTACCTATAAAAATTTAAAAAAGACTAATCTAGATACTGCTTTAGAGTATTTTGTGTATGTCATTAACATCTACAATCAGTTGAGTTTAAGTAAAATAGATTATATAACATTATTTGGGTAGACTCTATTCGATCAGTTAAAAAGACTTAATACAGAAATAAAGTTTCCTTGAGGCAAAAATGGTAGATTGTCACTGTCTGTGCTTGTGGATTGCAGTTTATCTCCTCACCCTATAGGCTTCAGCTGGCCCATCCTGAGGGCCTGACCTGCAGATTTCTAGCCAGCCTTGATGAAAATCCCATAAAACAATTCCTTGCTATAAATCCTTCTCTCTCTCTCTTTCTCTCTCTCCACACACACGTGCATATATATCCTACTGTTTTTATTTCCCCATTGGAACCTTGCCTGATATAGACTTTGATACCAAGAATTGTTCCTGAGGAATAGAATCTTACCATGATTTTTCTGAATTGATTCTGTGTTTTCTGGATTTGTTCTCTAGTGTGACTAGACTTAAAGCACTAATGACTTCATTTCCAGTGACAGTGCATGGCATAATGTGGCAATAGATATATGCAAAATTTCACCATCATTGGATATTCCCAACCAAATATCCATAAAAGGAAAAGTTTTGAATGACACGTATTTGTAGTTCATAAAAAATGAGTGGCATATATTTGTACCTTAGAACATTTTAGTCAAACTAAGTTATATAATAAGATAGATTGGGTGCTCATAACTGCACTGGAGAAAGTAGAGGAATAATTGGATGAGCTCAGTGTCTAGCTCCACATATATTACCTAAGAGTTTCTATGTCTGCACTGAAAGAAACCCTTCTTTCCTATAGCCACAGGATTGAAATCTTTGAACACCATACCTAGAGTCTCATCTTGCAAGAGGCAGGATTAGAATACAAATTGACTTCCCAACCTATGAGTTGACTACTGTTTAAATGAGGGCATTGACTAGAAAGAAATATAATCCTGGAAATTAGAATGAGGACATGGGGGAAGATGTTTAGGAAGCTGGGAACATGGAAAACCCAAAATTGTGCTGAGTCTTTGCTAGTGTAAGCAGCATCTCCCCTCCTGTTTGAAGAGGTTACCCTGCCATTTCCTGCAGAAACTGTAATGGCCTCCATTATGGAGTTTTCTTGAAAGTCACTGCTGATTATTCTCAGGACATACCTTTACCACCCTTCTTTGCTTCTGGATCTATAACTAGACTCAAGTCCCAGTATGCCTCAGAAGGTGGAGTACAAGTATGGCTCGCAAGAAAAGCAAATCCCTATACACCAAAGAAATGCATGATTTTTCTGTCTATTCCAGTAGGAATATGTGTAACAGTTGGTAGTAAATATGTGAGACAATGAGAGAAGAAACATAAAGTTGTATCAAACTTGATATATGGATATAGACCAACTAAGGTAAGATTCTGGATTCAATATTTTAGCCTGAGGAGTTAGAATGAGTCCTAATAGTTTGGTTGGTTAGCTAAAATATGGACCAAAGATGGTGTACAGTAAATACAGTTGGAATATCAGAACTGCCTTTGTATACTGTAGAGGAAGTTATTTAAAGGTTTAGGGATATTAAAATGTTAGAGTGGATTTATCATGTAACACTTGCTCACCCACCCTGGGACAGTTCAGAGGATATACCTTTTACCATACCTGTGGGAAATACATTTGTGAAGGGAACCCTGGCTTTCTTCAAGAGCCTTGTGGTCATTCTTCTCTGTAGGTCAGAAATTACAGTGGGGAGGACTGCCACCAAGCTGAGATTTCTAAAGGCAATATGGATATTGGATACTGAGGTAGCAGGTGTCAAATAATGGCAATTAATCACCAAAGACAAGAAGAAGTTTACTATAATGGACAGAGGAGTCAAAACATTAACCAAAATACTCTAATAGACAAATAGATAAAGGCCTATGGAATTTTCTACTTAATCACGGTGTAATTAGAATTAAAACAGATGGACGGTCTCCTAAATCCTTACTTGATCTGCATATGAGAAAAAGAGTTCCAGGTCAAGTGAACAAAAGTGTAGCTTAAAAACTGAGTATCACACCGTGCTTCAATTAATTTTCAGACTTAAGCCACTTTGGAGACCCAGAACCTTTTGAATGAAAGGCAAGCTAGAACTCCTTGAGGAAGTATATTGCCAAACTTTTCACCGTTAGTCTTTTCCTAGCCTTCCCTGAAGACAGCCGTGGGCATTTGCCAGGGTGACTCTGCATAGAGAAAAGAAAAATAATCAGACTTTTGAGAATTGTTATATATAGGATCTGACATAAGACTAATTCCAGGAGGCCCAACACACTAATGTGGTCCATCAGTGAGAATAGGGGCTTAAGAAGGTCTGGTGCTCAATGGAATTTTAGCTCAAGTTCTTCTCACAGGGGGTACAATAGATTCCCCAACTTATCTTGTGGTTATTTCTCTAGTTCTGGTATGGAAATATATGAGAATAACTTATAATAAATTCCAGGCCATGGAATCTAAGAGTATTTCCTAAATCACAAAGGAATAACAAATTCAAAAATACTGCCCACAGCCAAGAAATGAATCCTCAACCACTAAACTAGAGATTATATCTCAAGCTAGACTACTTGGCAGAGCCTAGTTTTACTAAAGATGAACATTTGCTAAAATGTCAAAGTCTAAACCAAAGCTTCCTAACTGCCAATGCTGTCGGCTTAAACAGAGGGAAAATCTCTTTCTTCTTTCATTTTTGATGGTGTGCTTCTTGGTAAAAGGATATGCACTAATGATATTTTAATCTGGGTCCCTTTACAATCTTATTTATTTATTTATTTATTTATTTATTTATTTATTTATTTTTATTATACTTTAAGTTCTAGGGTACATGTGCATAACGTGCAGGTTTGTTACATATGTATACTTGTGCCATGTTGGTGTGCTGCACCCATCAACTCGTCAGCACCCATCAACTCGTCATTTACATCAGGTATAACTCCCAATGCAATCCCTCCCCCCTCCCCCTTCCCCATGATAGGCCCCGGTGTGTGATGTTCCCCTTCCCGAGTCCAAGTGATCTCATTGTTCAGTTCCCACCTATGAGTGAGAACATGTGGTGTTTGGTTTTCTGTTCTTGTGATAGTTTATGAGAATGATGGTTTCCAGCTGCATCCATGTCCCTACAAAGGACACAAACGCATCCTTTTTTATGGCTGCATAGTATTCCATGGTGTATATGTGCCACATTTTCTTAATCCAGTCTGTGACTGATGGACATTTGGGTTGATTCCAAGTCTTTGCTATTGTGAATAGTGCCGCAGTAAACATACGTGTGCATGTGTCTTTATAGCAGCATGATTTATAATCCTTTGGGTATATACCCAGTAATGGGATGGCTGGGTCATATGGTACATCTAGTTCTAGATCCTTGAGGAATCGCCAATCGTTAAAAAGTCAGGAAGCAACAAGTGCTGGAGAGGATGTGGAGAAATAGGAACACTTTTACACTGTTGGTGGGATTGTAAACTAGTTCAACCATTATGGAAAACAGTATGGCGATTCCTCAAGGATCTACAATCTTATTTATTTATTTAACTTTAAGTTCTGGGGTACATGTGTGGAAAGTGCAGTTTTGTTACACAGGCATACATGTGCCATGGTCGTTTGCTGCACCCATCAACCCATTACCTACATTAGGTACTTCTCCTAATGCTATCCCTTCCCTAGCCCCCACCCCTGACAAGCCCTCAAGTGTGATGTTCCCCTCCCTGTGTCCATGTGTTCTCATTGTTCAACTCCCACTTATAAGTGAGAACATGTGGTGTTTGGTTTTCTGTTCTTGTGAGTTTGCTGAGAATGATAGTTTCCAGCTTCATCCATGTCCCTGAAAGGACATGAACTCATCCTTTTTTATGGCTGCATAGTATTCCATGGTGTATATCTGCCACATTTTCTTTATCCAGTCTATCATTGATGGACATTTGGGTTGGTTCCAAGTCTTTGCTATTGGGAATAGTGCCTCAATAAACATATATGTGAATGTGTCTTTATAGTAGAATGATTTATAATCCTTATACCTAGTAATGGGATTCCTAGGTCAAATGGTATTTCTACGTCCAATCCTTGAAGAATCACCATACTGTCTTCCACAATGGTTGAACTAATTTACACTCCCACCAACAATGTAAAAGCATTTCTATTTCTCCATATCCTCTCCAGCATCTGTTGTTTCCTGACTTTTTAATGATTGGCATTCTAACTGGCAGGAGATGTTATCTCATTGTGGTTTTGATTTGCATTTCTCTAATGACCAATGATAATGAGCATTTTTTATATGTTTGTTGGCTGCATAAATGTCTTCTTTTGAGAAGTGGCTGTTCATATCCTTCATCCACTTTTTGATGGGGTTGTGTTTTTCTTGAAAATTTGTTTAACTTCTTTGTAGATTCTGGGTATTAGCCCTTTGTCAGATGGATAGATTGCAAAAATTTCCTCCCATTCTGTAGGGAGGAAATTTCACCCTGATGATAGTTTCTTTTGCTGTGCAGAAGTTATTTAGTTTAATTAGATCCCATTTGTCTATTTTGGCTTTTGTTGCCTTTGCTGTTTGTGTTTTAGACATGAAGTCTTTGCCCATGCTTATGTCCTGAATGGTATTG
The DNA here is from genome assembly GCF_037993035.2 of Macaca fascicularis. Classification (NCBI taxonomy): domain Eukaryota; kingdom Metazoa; phylum Chordata; class Mammalia; order Primates; family Cercopithecidae; genus Macaca; species Macaca fascicularis. Next base: position 72,374,213 of record NC_088391.1, on the reverse strand, counting down.
ACCAGGTTTTCTTCTAGGATTTTTATGGTTTTAGGTCTTATGTTTAAGTCTGTAATCCATGTTGAGTTTATTTTTGTATAAGGTGTAAGGATGGGTTCCAGTTTCAGTTTTCTGCACATGGCTAGCCAGTTTTCCCAACACCATTTATTAAGTAGTGAATCTTGTTCCCTTTGCTTGTTTTTGTCAGGTTTGTCAAAGATCAGATGGTTGTAGATGTGTGGTGTTATTCCTGAGACCTCTGTTTTATTTCATCGGTTTATATATCTGTTTTGGTTCCAGTACCATGTTGTTTTGATTACTGTAGCCTTGTGGTATAGTTTGAAGTCAGGTAGCATGATGCCTCCAGCTTTTTTCTTTTTGCTTAAGATTGTCTTGGCTGTGTGGGCTCTTTTAAGGCTCCATATGAAGTTTAAAAGTAGTTTTTTCCAATTCTGTGAAGAAAGTCAGTGGTAGCTTTATGGGAATAGCATTAAATCTATAAATTACTTTGGGCAGTATGGGCATATTCACAATATTGATTCTTTCTAGCCATGAGCATGGAATGTTTTTCCATTTGTTTGTGTCCTCTCTTATTTCCTTGAGCAGTGGTTTGTAGTTCTCCTTGAAGAGGTCCTTCACATCCCTTGTAAATTGGATTCCTAGGTATTTTATTGTTTTAGTAGCAATTGTGGGTGTGAATTCATTCATGATTTGGCTTTATGTCTGTTCCTGGAATAGAGGAATGCTTGTGATTTGTGCATATTGATTTTGTATCCTGAGACTTTGCTGAAGTTGCTTATCAGCTTAAGGAGATTTGGGCTGAGATGACTGGATTTTCTAAATATACAATCATGTCATCTGCAAACAGAGACAACTTGACTTCCTCTCTTCCTATTTGAATACCCTTTACTTCTTTCTCTTGCCTGATTGCCCTGGCCAGAACTTCCAGCACTATGTTGAATAGGAGTGGTGAGAGAGGGCATCCCTGTCTTGTGCCAGTTTTCAAAGGGAATGCTTCCAGTTTTTACCCATTCAGTATGATATTGGTTGTGGGTTTGTCATAAATAGCTCTTGTTATTTTGAGATACATTCCATCGATACTGAGTTTATTGAGAGTTTTTAGCATGAAGGGGTGTTGCATTTTGTCAAAGGCCTTTTCTGCATCTATTGACATAATCGTGTGGTTTATGTTGTTGGTTCTGTTTATGTGATGGATTACGTTTATTGATTTGCATATGTTGAACCAGCCTTGCATCCCAGGGATGAAGCTGACTTGATTATGGTGGATACACTTTTTGATGTGCTGCTGGATTCAGTTTACCAGTATTTTATTGAGGATTTTTGCATCGATGTTCGCTGGGGATATTTATCTGAAATTTTCTTTTTTGTGTGTGTCTCTGCCAAGCTTTGTTATCAGGATGATGCTGGCCTCATAAAATGAGTTAGGGAGGATTCCCTCTTTTTCTATTGTTTGGAATGGTTTCAGAAGGAATGGTACCAGCTTCTCTTGGTACCTCTGGTAGAATTCAGCTGTGAATCTGTCTGGTCCTGGACTTTTTTTGGTTGGTAGGCTATTAAATACTGCCTCAATTTCAGAACTTGTTATCGATCTATTTAGGGATTTGATTTCTTCCTGGTTTAGTCTTAGGAGTGTGTATGTGTCCAGGAATTTATCCATTTCTTCTAGATTTTCTAGTTTATTTGCATAGAGGTGTTTATAGTGTTCTCTGATGGTAGTTTGTATTACTGTGGGATCAGTGGTGATATCCTTATATAATTTTTTATTGCATCTATCTGATTCTTTGCTCTTTTCTTCTTTATTGGTCTGACTAGTGATGTATCCATTTTGTTGATCTTTTGAAAAAAAAACAGCTCCTAGATTCAATGCTGTTTTTGAAGGGTTTTTCATGTCTCTATCTCCTTCAGTTCTTCTCTGATCTTAGTTATTTCTTCTCTCTTGTTAGCTTTTGAATTTGCTTGCTGTTGCTTCTCTAGTTCTTTTTTTTTTTTTTTTTTTTTTTTTTTTGAGACGGAGTCTCGCTCTGTCGCCCAGGCTGGAGTGCAGTGGCGCGATCTCGGCTCACTGCAAGCTCCGCCTCCCGGGTTCACGCCATTCTCCTGCCTCAGCCTCCCGAGTAGCTGGGACTACAAGCGCCCACAACCGCACCCGGCTAATTTTTTGTATTTTTAGTAGAGACGGGGTTTCACCGTGGTCTCGATCTCCTGACCTTGTGATCCGCCCACCTCGGCCTCCCAAAGCGCTGGGATTACAGGCGTGAGCCACCGCGCCCGGCCCTCTAGTTCTTTTAATTTTGATTTTAGGATGTTGGTTTTAGATCTTTCCTGCTTTCTCTTGTGGGCATCTAGTGCTATAAATTTCCCTCTAAACACTGCTTTAGCTGTGTCCCAGATATTCTGGCACATTGTGTCTTTGTTCTCATGGTTTCAAAAAACTTCTTTATTTCTGCCTTAATTTCATTATTTACCCAGTAGTGATTCAGGAGCAGGTTGTTCAGTTTCCATATAGTTGTGTGGTTTTGGGTGAGTTTCTTAATCCTAAGTTCTAATTTTTTTGCACTGTGGTCTGAGAGACTGTTTGTAATGATTTCTATTCTTTTGCATTTGGTGAGGAGCATTTTACTTCCAATTATGAGGTCAATTTTAGAATAAGTGCGATGTGGTGCTGAGAAGAAGGTATGTTCTGTTGATTTGTGGTGGAGAGTTCTGTAGATGTCTATTAGCTCCACTTGGTCCAGAGCTGACTTCAAGTCCTGAATATGCTTGTTAATTTTCTGTCTTTTTGATCTGTCTAATATTGACACTAAGGTGTTAAAGTCTCCCACTATCATTGTGTGGGAGTATAATTCTCTTTTTAGGTCTCTAAGAACTTGCTTTATGAATCTGGGTGCTCCTGCATTGGGTACATATGTATTTCGGATAATTAGCTCTTTTTGTTGCATTGATCCCTTTACCATTATGTAATTCCCTTCTTTGTCTTTTTTGGTCTTTGTTGGTTTAAAGTCTGTTTTATCAGAGACTGGGATTGCAAGCCCTGCTTTGTTTTGCTTTCCATTTGCTTGATAAATATTCCTCCACCCATTTATTTTGAGCTTATGTGTGTCTTTGCATGTTAGATGGGTCTCCTCAATACAGCACACAGATGGGTCTTGACTCTTTATCCAGTTTGCCAGTCTGTATCTTTTAACTGGGGCATTTAGCCCATTTACATTTAAGATTAATATTGTTATGTCTGAATTTGATCCTTCAGTTCAACTTTGCTGAATCTGATGATTATGTGTCTTGGGGTTGCTCTTCTCGAGGAGTATCTTTGTGGTGGTGTCTGTATTTCCTGAATTTGAATGTTGGCCTGCCTTGCTAGGTTGGGGAAGTTCTCCTGGATAATGTCCTGAAGAGTGTTTTCCTACTTGGTTCCATTCTCCCTGTCATTTTCAGGTACACCAATCAAACGTAGATTTGCTCTTTTCACATAGTCCCATATTACTTGGAGGCTTTGTTTGTTCCTTTGTACTCTTTTTCTCCTTAATCTTGTGTTTTCACTTTATTTCATTAAGTTGATCTTCAATCACTGATGTACTTTCTTCCACTTGATCGATTTGGCTATTGATAATCGTGTATGCTTTGCAAAGTTCTCGTGCTGTGTTTTTCAGTTCCATCAGGTCATTTATGTTCTTCTCTAAACTGTTTATTCTAGTTAGCAATTTGTCCAACCTTTTTTCAAGGTTCTTAGCTTCTTTGTATTGGGTTAGAACATGCTCTTTTAGCTAGGAGGAGTTCGTTATTACCCACCTTCTGAAGCCTACTTCTGTCAATTCATCAAACTCATTCTCTGTTCAGTTTTGTTCTCTTGCTGGCAGGGACTTGTGATCCTTTGGAGGAGAAGCGATTTTCATCTTGTTTGTGCTGGTTTCTTTGTGGATTTATCTACCTTTGGACTTTGATGTTGGTGACCTTCGGATGGGGTCTTTGAGTGGATGTGCTATTTCTTTCTGTTTGTTGGTTTTCCTTCTGACAGTCAGGCCCCTCTGCTGCAGATCTGCTGGAGTTTGCTGGAGGTCCACTCCCAACCCTGTTTGCCTGGGTATCACCAGTGGAAGCTGCAAAACAGCAAAGATTGCTGCCTGTTCTTTCCTCTGGAAGCTTTGTCCCAGAGGAGCACCTGCCAGATGCCAGCCAGAGCTCTCCTGCACGATGTGTCTGACAGCCCCTACTGGCAAGTGTCACCCAGTCAGGATACACAGGGGTCAAGGACCCACTTGAAGAGGCAGTCTGACCCTTAGCAGAGCTTGAACACTGTGCTGGGAGGTCCACTGCTCTCTTCAGAGCCATCAGGCAGGGACCTTTAAGTCTGCTGAAGCTGCACCCACAGCTGCCCCTACCCCCAGGTGCTCTGTCCCAGGTAGATGGGGATTTTATCTATAAGTCCCTAACTGGGGCTGCTGACTTTTTTTCCGAGATGCCCTATGCAGAGAGGAGAAATCTGGCAGTCTGGCCACAGCAGCCTTGCTGAGCTGCAGTGGGCTCCGCCCAGTTCAAACTCCTGGTGGCTTTGTTTACACTGTAAGCATAAAACCACCTACTCAAGCCTCAGCAATGGTGGACACCCCTCCCCCCACCAAGCTCGACCTCCCCAGGTCGATCTCAGACTGCTGCTGTGCCGTCAGCAAGAATTTCAAGCCAGTGAATCTTAGTTTGCTGGGCTCTGTGGGGGTGGTACCGGTGGAGCCAGACCACTTGGCTCCCTGGGTTCAGTACCCCTTTCCAGGGGAGTAAAGGGTTCTGTCTCACTGGCATTCCAGGTCCTGTCATACTGGCATTCCAGGTCCTGTCACACTGGCATTCCAGGCGCCACTGGGGGATGGGGGGGGCACGGGAAACTCCTGCAGCTAGTTGGGTGTCCGCCCAAAGGGCAGTTTTGTGCTTGCAACCCAGAGCCCTGGTTGGGTAGGCACCACAGGGAATCTCCTGGTCTGTGGGTTGCGAAGACTGTGGGACAAACTCATTATCTGAGCCAGAGTCCCCAGTTCCTCAGGCTCAGTCCTCACGGCTTCCCTTGGTTAGGGGAGAAAATTCCCTGACCTTTTACACTTCCTGGGTGAGGCAACTCCCGACCCTGCTTCGGCTCACCCTCCGTGGGCTGTACCCACTGTCCAACCAGTCCCAAAGAAATGAACCAGGTACCTCAGTTGGAAATGCAGAAATCACCCACCTTCTGCATGGATCTCACTAGGAGCTGCAGGCCAGAGCGTCTCCTATTCGGCCATCTTGATCAGGATTGAGACAATTTTCTTTATTAAATGGTACTTGAATTTAATGTATGTTCATAAATAGAGACTCTCTGGGTTAGATGCAGGATGAGTACTGATTATTCCTAATGAATATCAGGTTCTGTGAGTGAGTGGCAAACCATGTTTGAATACTGCTGCTGGGAACATTTATAAGAAGATTAATATGGACAATAGTGACAATGACCATAACAAAAAAGCAAAACATGATTAAACATGTTTAGTAAATGGAGAATAAATTTAAAATCCTTTAAAAAGGTTAAAATTATCATAATATGTTAATATTTGACATTCATGATATGTTTCCATCCTTCACACTCATATGTGTTGAAGACTTACACAGGCATTTCTATAGTTTAATAGAAAATACTCCTATAAAAACTTAGGAAATCTTAAACAGCTAAAATGGAAGTCTTATAATGAAGAATTTATTAAGCTTTAATGGTCTCATACATTTCTAGAGTTATAAAAATTAAAATTAACATTGCTGCATAGCCTAAATTACAAAATAGCTATTGAGTCAATGGTCAGATTTCTTAGAGATATGAGAGTAGAATCTTTTCTTCTCTGAAATACATCATTAAGATTTATTTAAATGGAATATTGACTTCGCATTTAATTTGCTTCAGGAGACTCATTAGTTGTTTACGTATAATATCAATTTGAACTAAGCCATTATCTTCCAAGGGTCATAATAGGGGAGAGTGTTTAAGAAGGGTAGGAGAGTGTTTCTTAAAACAGTTCTGCCAATAACCACTTCTTACACCCTAGACACACTGTTATCACTCTGTATTTTAATTTATTTAATCCTCAAAAAAGCTTTATGAAATAATTGTTCATCTGTAGACTCAGGCACCCAATGTGATTCTGGAACTAGGATTCATCTTTGACATTTTAACTCCAGAGTCTGTGTTGTTAAGCATCTTCTTGTCAACTAAATGCCTCTCCAAGTTCTATTTCATATATACTAAATCCAACCATACGAGACTAAAGTCCACTTAGGAATTTAATATTGATTATTATTCAACAAATATATTAGAGAATACTTATTTTCCAAGAATAAAAAGTCAATTTGTACCTTCCAAGTAACAAAAATAATACGCAGGCTTTAAATTTTGTATTGATGCATTTTTAATCACCTTGTTTGCTTACTATTTCATTTTGTATACATTTCATGTTGTTTTGAAATTATGGAATGTTTCATGTGTGCTAGGATACCTTTATTCAATGTTATAGGTCATATTCATAACTTCCTCAATGATAATAAAATCTGAAGATTAAAAATAATGCCATAGTCAAACTTTTATAGCAAAAGTTTGAAATAAATTTGCAATTAATATTTTGAAACATCAGAAACTCAGCTGACGTTTACTGTCAGATTAAACATAACAGAAAATGTAAAGACTCTTTCAAAATAGCTTACATATATTATTCCAATTTGCTTTATATTTCTTAACTAAAATCATGCCTTGAAAACTTTAGGAAATCTTATTATAAACACCTGACATTTTTGTTATCAAACAGAATAAGTAGAAAAGTGGTGTTTAAAAACATAAATTTATAACACAATTTTAAAATATCAATAGGTAAATTAATTATTGATAGTAAAATATACCTAAGTATAATCTAATAGGATTACTTTTAAAATCTCATTTTATGATGAGATTCTTGAACTCATTCTTAAAAAGTCATTTTCTTTGACAAGTTTCCAAAGAACAACTGGGCTCGGTCTAAGTGCCACAGAGAATAGCATAAGGCATGTAGTAAAGTGACACTAAGATTAAAGCAGTGTCTGGCATTTTGCTTCTCTACAGGCAGAAGATGACTCAATTAAAATTTTAGGAAATCAAGTTTCTTCATGAATTCCCTAACACTATGAGTAGGCTCTGTACCCTTAAAGTCAAAGGCCCAATAACAAAGCAGCAGGCACACACAATGGCTGATATTCAACGCAAATAATCCATGCCAGCAGAGTGGAAGAGGAACTTTAATGACATCCCAGGACTAGAGTCCCCTTCCATCGATTGAAATCCAGCAGATGGACTAAGTGTGACAATCTGGACATGCAAATGTCAAATTGGCTCCTATAGACTATGTTCACGTCACCCTATGGTACAGTAACAGCTCCCAATGTATCCTTGGACCTTGTAATCTCTGCTATTTACAACCCTAAACTTTCTCAAACTGAAAGGAGGTTTCTCAAAAACTGAAAGTAGAACTACCCTACTATCCAGCAATCCCACTCCTGGGTACACATCTGAAAGAAAGAAAATCCTAGTATTGAAGAAATATCTGAACTCCCCTGTTTATCGCAACATTACTCACAATAGCCAAGATATGAAATCAACCTGAGTCCTTCAATGGTTGGATGAATAAAGAAAATACAGTACATATGCACAACAGAATATCATTCAGCCATGAAAAAGAAAAAATCTGACATTTACAACAACATGGATTGAACTGGAAGTCATTATGTTAAGTGAAATAAGCCTGCCGGGAAAATGCATGTACCACATATTCTCACTTATATCTGGGAACCGAATAAAGTGGATCTTATAAAGATAAAGAGTTGATTGATGCTTACTAGAAGCTGGCAAGGGTAGGGAAGAGGGGGAAATGAGGAGAGGTTGATGAATAAATAGAAACATAAAATTATATAGAAGGAATAAGACCTAGCACTCAAGAGCATAGTAAAGATGACTGTAGTTAACAATAATTCATTGTATGGTGCAAAATTGCTGGATAAGAAGATTTGGAATGTTCCCAACACAAAGAAAGGGTGAATGTTTGGGGTGATGGATGTTTCAGTTCCCTTGGTTTGATCATTATACATTGTATGAATGTATCAAAATACTCTATTTACCCCCAAAATATGTACAACTATTAATAATAAAAAATAAACCAATACATAAAATGCTCTCAAATATTATTTTGGAACCCCAGAATCCCAGAATTTTCCTATATGCCCATGTCAATTTCCAGTTACCACTTCTGCCAATTTAATTTTTTTTTTTAAATTTTTATTTTTTGAGATGGAGTTTCACTCTGTTACTAGAAGGAATGCCATGGCATGATCTTGGCTCACTACAATCTCCACCTCCTGGGTTCAAGTGATTCTTCTGCCTCAGCCTCCTGAGTAACTGGTATTACAGGCACCACCACCACACCCCGCTAATTTTTGTATTTTTAGGAGAGATGGGGTTTCACCATGTTGGCCCAGCTGGCCTGGAACTCCTGACCTCAAGTGATCCGCCCACCTCGGCTTCCAAAGTCCTAGGAGTACAGGCATGAGTCACCATGCCCGGCCCCAACTGACTTCTAATATCATGTATTTGTTTGCCTATATTTAAACTTTGTAAAAATCACTATCATACAGTATGCAGTTTTTAATACCTGGTTTCTTTTGCTTAACATTATATTTGTGAGAGTCTATCATATTTTTACACAAGCAAAATATTATCCCTGCAAAGTGGTAATTTGTTCTTTCTCATTGCTGACAAATATTCCACTGTGTTAATATATGATAATTTACTTACTTTTCCTAGTGTTCTTGGGCAATTATAAGAAATATTTGTATACATACAGTTGTGCATTTCTTTTAGGGAACATATGTTTACATTCCTGATGGAATGTACTTAGCAGTGAAATTTCTAGGCTAACAACTAGCATTTATCTCTATTAGATACAGTATAAAGGTGTTCACAATTGTTTTCTCCAATTTTAACTCTCACCAGCAGTAAATGAGCATTCTATTTGCAGCATATTCTCATTAGCACTTGTAATATCTGTCTTTTAGCTTTAAATTTTATGTTGTGGAGATAATCTTCTATGTTTACGTTTTAAAAATTTACTGTTTGACATTCTTGAAACAATGATGTCACATCTTAAGCACTTTATAAATGTTAGTTTAATTTTTTGTGAACAGGGTCTTAGTAAAAATTAGATAAAATTTGTCCTGACAAGATAGAATTCATGGCTCTCAGGAAAGAAAAAAAAAAGGAAGACAGAAAGGAAGGAAAGAAGGAAGGAAGGAAGGAAGGAAGGAAGGAAGGAAGGAAGGAAGGAAGGTAGGGAGGGAGGGAGGGAGGGAGGGAGGGAGGGAGGGAAGGAGGGAGTGGGAGAAGGAGGGAAGAAGAAAAGAACAAAATAAAAGAAAGAAGCCCTCTTAAGAAATGCAGAAAGTCTACTTTAAAAAATGTCCCTGATCTCTATTTGAGAACATTGTCAAGGCATGTGTTTTATAGTGTTCTGACCTTTTTCTGACATTAAGACTTTGAAGTTTTTAATGTTTGTTTCAGATAAATTTGGAATATTTTCAAATCTTTTGATTTATTATGTATTATCTTATCATGATGATATTCTTCATTTCATATTTATTGTGTAAAGTCATATTTACTTTTTAAAATGTCATATTTCTAACATTAGAAAGCTGAAAATAAACTGCAACCATTTCATTTAGCAAGTGAGAAATCTTGATATTAGGTTTCAAAAGGAATCACTTGGTTTCTTAAGAACACTGAGGAAAAAGTATACCAACGTTAAATATCAAATATCTTAGTGAATTTCAATGAGTGCTGATACTTTAAATCCAGTGCTTTGCATTTGTGATAATTGGTATATGTTTTATAAGCTAATGCATGATAAATTGGTAGGAAAAAAATTTAAAAGATAAAAGCCTTACATCAACAACTTTTTTATGTTGCATGAACTTGAGAGACTAAATATATTGCAATTGTCTGGCTTACCAGAAATGCTCCTCTATATTGAGATTGAATTCCCTTGGAAAATAGTTGCAATCAATTTTCATTTGATACATTGAGCTATTCAATGGGATTAGATGTTAGGATTTATAGTGTAACTTGTTGTGCAAGTTATAGCTTTCTTGTAAGGGTGAAGACAGAGGAGTATACAGTATATTTTCTGCACCTGGTGTTCGGCTTTTAATTGGACACACAAACTACTAGTGATTCGATCAGAAGGAAGGTAGAGTGGCATTTCAATTTGAAAGGAAGGTGTAATGATCTAAAATATTGTCCTTTTAGTCACTTAGATTGCTAAAGCTGTAGAAGTGAAAAATTTAAGGAGGGAAAGTAACACTTCAGGGGCAGTGAATTCCTCTACTGGAAACAGAAGCCTATTTATTTTATATCACTGAAGGGAAATCATTTACATCCAGTTTATGAAAATGTTGGTACTGTGGAATAGACAGAGTGTGACATTATTTAAGAAATGGATATTAGTAAGGGAAAAAATGAGATGAAAATAGTTAATTACAAATAGACGTATGGATTAAAATAGTCCAAACATTAATTTCAAATAAAAACATTAAAATGTTGAGTTTCAAATTTCATTAAAGTATTTCTTCTTGTTAGTCTACATTACTAAAATTAGATTTTCAAAATTCTAAATCCAAACTGCTGCTTATGTGTTACATTATACATAATTAACAGTCATTCAATATATTGCCAATCACAGAATAATAGGTCAAATATAAATTATTGTTCTTTACTCATATGAAAATAGAATCCCTCTCCATTTTCTTACCTCCCTCCTTTCCAATGATGACATGCTCTAAAAGTATTGTAAATCCAATTTCCAAAATAGTTTAATTTCTTTTTCTAGTGAGCTCTTAAGGTCACAATTGATTAAATTTAGAGTACAAAATTATATATGTTTACTGAAAGCTCCAACAAAAGGTCAATGGAAAAATTAAAGCAAGGCTTTTCGGCAATGTAAATATTAATATTTCATTGTTTAAAGAACTGTGATATTCTCAGGATTTCTTATTCCATTTTTCAGCATTTACTTAAAATGATCTATTAAATTGATGAGGAGGCTTGTTGGATACAGAAAAGAAAAATAAAATAATCTTAAGCAACACATATACTGCATCCTCATAACTACATTGAAATAACATTATTATAATTATTATTATTTTATCATCATCATTATCATCAATAGCAGCAGCAACATCCAATTCGATGGTACTCACTGTTTCAAAGTCTCTTAAGCAGTCAAACTGCACTGATTTAATCCTTACAATAACATTTTAAGACTTCAAAAATAATTTTAAATATTATTTTCCACATCTGTTGGTAAAGTAAGTAAGACTTAGATTAAGGTACCAATTAATATTTTCACAAAGCTAGTGAGCTATGTTGTGAGAAGAACACTAAATGGGAAACAAAAAGCACTGTTTTTTGTTTTTGTTTTTGTTTTGTCTTTAGGTATTTTGCTTTCAATGAGCAAAGAAAGAATGAGTTGTGGCTGTTTAGGTCTTGTTCAGCAGTGGATACTTTAACTCAATTCTGCATGGTTAGAATGTAACACTTTTAGAGATAAGCATACTGAAGTGTTAGAGGTTGAATGGTTCTCAAAATGTTTTAGTAACTTGTGGTTTATTGCCCTAATAGACTTATCAGTGGCAGATGCTGTAGGTCAACCTTCCCCTAGAAATGCCCTGCTTTTCTACTTTCAGTGAAGTGTGCAGTGAAGTTTTCGACTTCCTTGCTACTCCTCAATCTTCTTCATTAAATCTTTAAAGAATGGTGTTCCCGGCAGGGTGTGGTGGCTCACGCCTGTAATCCCAGCACTTAGGGAGGCCAAAGTGGGCAGATCACAAGGTCGGGAGTTTGAGACCAGTCTGCCCAATATAGTGAAATCCCATCTCTACTAAAAATACAAAAAATTAGCTGAGCATGGTGGCAGGCGCCTGTACTCCCAAATACTTGAGAGGCTGGGGCAGGAGAATCTCTTGAACCCAGGAGGTGGAGGTTGCAGTGAGCTGAGATCATGCCACTGTACTCCAGTCCCGGTGTCAGTGAGAGACTCCGCCTCAAAAAAAAAAAAAAAAAAAAAAAAAAAAAAAAAAAAAAAAAAAAGAACAATGTTCCCACAGGATAAATCATTAGGAATGGTTAAATTCACCAAGTAAATAAAGACATGGAATTTACTTTATGATCAATAAAAATTCTGAGATTTATAGGAGTTACTATTTATGTTAATATTTGTATTAAGGATAAATTACTATATCATTTAAAAATGTCTCCAAGTGTTGGGATGACTTACCAGGCTACCAGGCAGTTATATGACCTTAGAATAATATGGACACAATATTTTATATAGATAGATATACTATTTATAATGAAACATAAAGCTTACATAGTGAATTGATGAAGAGTAAGTTGTGTGTTACATTTTATGGAAATGTCGTTCATGAAGGACTGTAACTCTTAAGATTTTGTATTGGTAATGAAGTAGCCAATAGAGAAAATCCAGGGGCACATTCCTGTAAGTTTACGTATAAGCTAACAATGAGTTGAGGCTAGCAAAAATACTTAACCCCCAGTGTATTTCTTCCTTAGGAGCTCAGTTGTTGTTCTTTATAATTATGGAAATATAATTGTTCATTTTATGTTGCTGTAACAGAATATTTGAGTCTAAGTATTATAAAGAAAAGACGTTTATTTGGCTCACAATTCTGATGGCTGAAAAGTCCAAGATTGGGCAGCTGCATCTGGTGAGGGTCTCATGCTGCTTCCACTCGTAACAGAAAGTGGAAGGGGAGTGGCAGTGTGCAAAGAGATCACATGGCTAGCAAGAAAACAAGTGAAAGAAACCAAAGAAGCTAGACTGTTTTTAACTAATGCATTCCTACAAGAGTGAGAACTCACTCACCCCTCTGAGAGGACATTAATCTATTCATGAGGGATCTACCCCATGATCCAAACACTTCCCACCAGGCCCCACCTCCCAACACCACTACAAGGGGCATCAAATCTCAACTTGAGTTTTAGCAGAGAAAAACCATATCCAAACCATAGCAGGACATAATACAGTATGTCTCAATATCTTTTGGATAGTCTGGGTTCTGTAAGTCTAGTGAAGAAAAACTCTCATACTAAATTTAACTGCACTGTATATTTGCAAAAATACTACTATATACAGAGATGCAACAAGATTTTTTTCTTAAGTTTAAGTAATTTTCTATCAGTAATACATACAGAAGAGAGAATGTTACTATGATCAAGGGGGAGGTGATTTGAAATTTCCCTTAAAAGTTTGGACTATTGAGGCATAATTTTTCGGTTAGTGTCTTAGCTCCACCATTTATTAGAAGGATGACCTTTGATAAAAGAAAAACTTCAATTGAATTTAAAGGAGTTTAATTGAACAATGAACGATTTGCAAATTGAGCAGCCCCCAGAATCAGAGAAGATCTACAGAGACTCCAGGGGTACCTAGTAGTCAGAACAAATTTATACACAAAAAAAGGTGAAGTGATGTACAAGAATCAGACATGAGGTACAGAAACTATGAGATTGGTTACAGCTTGGTGTCTGCCTTATTTGAACTCAGTTCAATAAAATTTGAACACAGTAGTCTGTGAGTGGTTGAGGTATGGCCACTGGGATTGGCCAACACTCAGCTATTGTTATGGGTGCATACTATTAAGTTAGGTTTTCAATTTTGTCTGACTATTAAGCTAGGTTACAGTTCATCCACAAGAACTCAAATATAGAAGTATGGAGTCCATATTTAGTTTGTTTTAACACCGAAGACAGCTTAACTTAATGTTTCTGTATCATATTTCCTCATCTGTAAATTGGAAATAATAGTATTACTTGTTATATAGTCTTAGAAGCAAAATTAAATTTTTAAATAAATGTCAACTACTTGAGACAGTGTTTACTACATCTTGAATATTTGCAGGTATTAGCTATTAGTGTTATTAAAAAGGCAGGATTGGGCATGAAATTAATTCTAATACATGGGTCAAAAGATGTAAGTTTGAAGTGTGTACATTCACAACAGTAGATAAGTACTAGTGTTGCTGATGCCACCAAATGAAGATTTGTGGATTCTCTTTCTATATCAAAAGGTTGTTAATATATGTTTGAATACCCTGCGTAAACTGTACTTTAAAATAAATCATTACATTAATGTTTTTAATTTACCTTCAGCCCTGTTTTCAGAGCAATTTTGCTATGGTGATCCATATTTAGAATCTCTCATACAGGATGAAATCCACATTCTCATATGCTAAGAAACAAGTTTTTGGTTTTCTGTTTTTGTTTCTTTTTAGTCTAATGTGGCCTCTGTCTACCTGACCTGGATTACCTCTTATTGTCTCTCATACTGACTTAAATTATACAAATGTATTTACTATTTCCACAAACACATATTCAGACTCAGATAATGTTTTTTCTGAAATAAATATGTCTACAAATGTTGTTCCCTCTACCAGGAATGCACTGACTCTTCCACATTCAGATTCACTATAAGAGTATAAAAGTGATCTTTGAAGCATTTATCATCCAACTGTCCCTCACCACAAAAATGATTTACATCATTTCTGTGTGCTCCATTGTCTACTCTTAACTAGAATTTTAGAAAAATGTAGGAATAAGCAAGGCATAAAGCAAACATCACATATTCAAAAGCTAGAATAACTAAAGCAGGAGAAAGGGCCCCAATTATTTTGGCTAGAAAAAAAAACATGATAATGAATAAGGAGCTAAGTTTTAAGATAAATGAGTATAAGATAAACACCTGTTAAACAAATACAAAGGACACTGACCTTGTAGAGACTTTGGAGGTTACCAATTGATCAAATTATCCTTATACTTTCTCTCTGCATGCAACCCTGAAGACTTAACAAAATATTGACTCCCCTGCAAGGGACAGAGACCCTCAACATCATAATGACCCAGCACAACAGAAAATTGTGGGACTGTGGGCCTGTTATTTTTCATGTTTTCTGATTTTTTTTTTTTTTTTTAACCATCTATTGGCTCAGTGGACAATTTTATTTAGAACAGTGATGTGGCCAGAACTGATTCAGGGAAGAATCACATTCATTGATTCTGCCTCATTGATTCTACGCAGAAGGTGGGGTATAGGCTGCTCTGCATGTAAAGTACAGTCCTAGTATCGTAAACACAATATAGCTAAAGAAATGGCAGTACCATATAAATTTGTAATAAATGTGATTTGTCTTAAGAAAATGGATAAAAAGCTTCCTTAATTTAGGTAGTCCTACAGTTTAGTAAAGAAATAACTGTCATCAAGGATAACTACCACTTACTCTTGCTTCCTTTTATCTTTTTCCAAATCTACTTTGATATGTAAACAAAAAAAAGTACAGCATAGAGTAACAAAAAGTCTAAATTAGACTAATTTTTAAATTTTGCGCAATAATCAAATAGTAATTAACAGAAATATGGATGAGAACACTATTTGTTTATGTTTCGGTAAATGAGAGTAAATGTCAGTAAATGTGAAGGATGGCCATTGTTCATTTGATTATCAAAAATTGGCATAAAGACATTTTTAAAAAGTATCTAATTCTACTGTTTTGAGTGATATTATAACAATATTGCAAATAATTTTGCTTCCTTTATAAAACAGTTTAAAATGACTTATGACTCAATCAAGAACAATCATATTTTAATATTTAAAAGTGTATAATATAAATGTTTATCCTAATATCCTAAGACAAAGACAAAGTTTTCATGATTACTAATTATCTTCTGGCAAAGGCATTCAAGATATTATTGCCTTTAATTAAGAGGCCAATGTGTGAACCAAACTTAACCCTCATCCCCAAACATATGTAAGCTGAAGGGACAATTGTCATTCAGTCAGGTTTCATTGTTAAACTTCATTTGGGTAATCATTGTATTGGTTTAGTTAAAACACTTGGGCAATGTCACCAATTGATATAACCTGTATAACGTGGCACAACTGAAGGTTGCTCAAGCTACAGAAATTTGTAAAAGTCATGTGGAAGGAATATTGTGCTGTCTCCTGTGCAAGTATGATGCAGGGTCAAATAACTATATGATGAACATAGATTAGAGGAAAAACAAACCAAACACTGCCTGGGAGTTACTGTTTAAAATCATTCCAATCATTTCTCCTGCTTGTCTGCTGGAACCTCAAAATGTTGTTGCTATTATGTAAGGAAAGATGCTATTCCTTTATGTTTGCTTTGTATTTTTCTGTCATATACCCATCTCCATCTTCTGCCCTTCTCTGTTATACATACTTATTTTTATTTTTTATTTTTTATTTTTAGAATGGTGTCTTGCTCTGTCATTCAGGCTGGAGTGCAGTGACGTGATCATGGTTCACTGCAGGCTTGAATTCCTGGGCTGCTGCCTTGGCCTCCCCACTAGCTAGGTCTATAGGCACATGCTACTACACATGGCTAATTAAAAAACATTGTAGAGATGAGAATTTCACTATGTTGCCCAGGCTGGGCTTGAACTCCTGGCCTCAAGCAATCCTCCTGCCTTGGCCTTCCAAAGTGCTGAGATTACAGACTGAACCACTGTAACTCCACCTTCATATTTATTTTTAGAAAAGGTATATGACTTGTTCTTATCTGCATTTTTTCCTCTAAAATTTAAAGATGTAAATTTATTGTATTCATTATTTGCTAGTTTTGTAAAGCTAGACAAGCTATTTTACTTCTCTGTGGTTGGTGATTTAACCTCCTCATATGCATGAGATAATAATAGTGATTATAATGACAAGTTGATATTTTGACATTGCTTACTATATGTTGCTTCTCATTCAAGGCAATTTCCACCTGATAACTTATTTATTCTTCATAACAACCTTATGAGAGATGAAGAGGAAGAAACTGAGAAATGGAAAGTTTTGGTACCTTAAACAGGTTGCACAACCAGTAAGTGGCACAGTTGGAATTCAAGTCGAAATAATCTGACTCAGACTCCTTCCTTGATCTCAAACAAAACATCACCTACCTCACTGAATTTTTGTCAGTATTAAATAATACACCTACAAACTTTGCTTAGAATATAGCTCCTGGCACATGGTAAAACTGGAATAGTCTCTAGCCACTATGCTCATCATCATTCAGATATTCCTTACATAGAGAATGATGCCTACTTCTCATTTTTTATTGTTTTCCTTAATTATCTGATACATTTCTAATCATTTTGTTTTTTTCTTTTTTACAGAGATGGAGTTTCGCCATGCTTCCCAGGCTGATCTTGAACTCTTGGGCTCAAGTGATCCACTCACCTCAGTCTCTCAAAGTGCTGAGATTACAGGCATGAGCCACCATGCCCGGACACATTAATAATTCTTAACATCCATTATACCTACTTCTTTTCCCTTAATTTAGTTTTATTATTCTCTACATAGTGTTTGTTTTGGTACTTCTTTTCAGGAACTGTCATATCTTTCATAGATAATTTTACTTCACTACTTCTCTAATTGCTACAATAAATATTATTTGCATCCTAGATTATCTTCCATATCTTTAGTCTTTGTATCAGAGGTTAGAGAGTATTGGATGTTTTTTCTGAATTCTGTGGTATTTTTGATCTTTGTTTTCCCTAATTGACTGTTTTAGATTTTTGGTATTTAAATTATTTGTTCTATGATTTGATGGTATTTCCGAATTTCATGATTATGTTTAAAACTCAAACAATTCTGATCTCATACTTTATCTTAGTACTGATTTCTGAATTTATTTTATAAATACAGTTTTCTTATGTCTATCTTTGAGAATATTGAATTGGTGATTATATAAGATTCCTCTCTTTATACCTTTATTGCTCAGTAACTAAATGACTGAGTTTCAACCCCTTCTTTTAAACAAAAGTTGTGTGACACATGAGTCTCCCAAATTAAGGAGATGAAATGAACTCTGACGTAGATTGTGTGGGACTCTTTTCACGCTTTTAGGCCTATATAAAGAAAGAAGGGTTAAATGGCTGGTTATTTTAATTCTGAGCTATTAGATTAGACATTTTATAGTCTATGAGAAGTAAAATGAGAGGCATAGCTAAGGGCAATCCAGGCAGAGAGACTATTGTAGCTGCCTAAAATGACATGCTGCAGAATCTCCACTCCTGGTATAGCACACGTGCCTCTGTGGAAAATCTTCCTTTTCATACTATTTTGGGAGCAAGGAGGAAGCATATTTTATACTATACGGAACATGCCTTTCTGGTGGTAGCGTGGTTATAAAAGTTAATATGTGGCCCCATACATTGAATTATAGTAAAAATTTACAGACATATTCTGTCATTTCAAACTGTGGGATACTAATGTTCTCCTGTCCTTTCCTCCCAGCAGGGGTGCCTTTAACTTACATTCGAGGCAGTGTATCTTTATTTTTTCGTAGAAGTACGTATAAGGAAATAGGTACTTAATCTTTGAGAGTTTAATCACAACTAGTCACTTACATGTAGACGCTGACATTTACTCATAAAATGTTCAGTAAAAATTTAAATGCGGAAATGGGAGTAATAAATATTTTAAAAAGCATCTAGTGCAATCAGGATTCTTTGCTTGTTGATGTAACGGTGCCTACCATCGCTGGTCATGAGGCTTTGAACATCCCCTTTTCAGATGTAAGTTTATGTAAATAATTTGTAGTAGAAACATTTCTGTTTCCTTCTGCTTTCAAAACTGTTGTCTCAAAATCTTGTGTATTTAGTTCAATAGAATGAGCATCAAACTTGATGTCAGGGTAACGTGGCTGAATTATTAGTTTCGTGGATATCTAGGCATTTAACCAGTAAACAAAGATACAATATATTAAACTTGTGTCTTTACAGAAGATGAATTCAGAAAATTGGGCTTAAGAATACATAAAAATGTGTGTTTTCTTCAGAAGTTAATAAAATAATCTATAATAAAGTGTTCTGTCACTCTTTATTAGTTTCCTTGACATACTGGTGAGCTTTTCTTGCATGCCAGGTATAATAGTAAAAATTATTCTAATATATTAGGTATTTCCTTATCTTCAGTCATCCTTATACACAACCTACATTTATAGGCTACCATCTATAAAATATTTCTTAAGTATTATTTAATCAGCTTATGTTTAATTCAGCATTATGTTAAACTATAATAGTCATGAGATCATGAGTTTGATGTGCCAGATTTTACAGTACTCCTCAAAATGAAACATTGATACAAAAGTAAAAAAAAATCAAGTTATAAAAAAATGAACAGATTGAAATGCTCTGGCTCATGAACAGTCTACCATCCGAGGCCATCCTGAAATTCACATCTTTACCAATGATCGAACTGTGGCCAATAGCATAGCTGTATGGTCTAGTATCTGGGTGGCCTCAGAGTAGACAATCCATGACAGGCATTGTGGGGTGCTTCCCTTTGGTGATACATTGCTGGTATCTGCACCATGTGGCCTATCTTCATGTGCTATGTCTAGGCTCATACTAATTGCCAAGATCTTGTCTCTAAATATATGAAAAAGGTAGATGAGCTTACCCACATTTCTGTCCTTACGGTGGAGAATAAGGTAACTGAACCAGCTGTCTTACCCTGTACACACCTGATTTTGGGGCATCTCAGACAAGCTCAACTATCAACTTGGAGTAGCATCACCTGGACCTCTCACTCCCATACCAGAAGACAACAGACAGCTGGACTAATTGAGAGCATAAATGGGCTAGTGAAGAAGGTCCTTCTTCGAGAATAAGCTGACCGCTGGATTCATTCTTGACCAACATCTGATCCTGGTGCTGGCCCGTATTAACAGCCTCACATTGAGACCTGCTACTCCTCATCTCCAGGGACCTGTTATATTTTCAACCTTTCTGCCTTGTCCTTTACTCTGCCCAGCCTATCCCAATATGGAACAACTGGATTTTGATGTTGTCACAGTTGTTTTTGCTGGCCCTATGACCGGGGCCCTCAACTAATGTTTCCCCTTGCCTGTCCCCTTGCGGGTGCTCCTCACAACTTTGGGCCACCCTCCCATGAACACGGCATCCCTTCAAAGGATCCTTAACTCTTTTCCTCCAGTTAATGTTACTTACAAGGATGAACGTGCTACCAGCCACCCTACACGTTTCTACCTCCAGATACGGTGCCCACCACGTGGCTGCCCTGCAAAATCCTCTGAAAACCAACTCTGGAATCAACTCTTATTAACAACAAGTCAATTACTGGCAGCCACGGGAACCCATTGAGCCTAAAATTCTTGGAAGCTCATTGCCTGACCTTTGTTTATCACAGTAAGTTAACATGGGCAAATAATATTTGGACCTATAGATAGACATATCGTTGCTCTTGTTATTGACACCACTGCTTTTGCTTATTAGCATTTATCCTTCTGAGCCTCCTCTTCTGTGTGTTGTGGAACAATTGTGATGATAACACTCCATACAATGCTCAACGTTAGGAACCTTTCTGTAGGGACCTTCCACTGTGTGGTCTGGTTACTACTAATTTCACCTTATCTGCCACAAACCCCAGACCAGCAACTGCCTCTCCAGTGCCAGTGAGTACCCTTTGGGTCATTACCACTGAAAATTCAAAAACTGACCAGTGAAGACAAGGTTTCACTCATCTCACTAAAATATCAGCATGATTACATCTCCACTCTTGAAAGTCGTACCCTGCCCTGTGCTCCCACTCCTACTATCAGAAAGCTCATGAGTTGTATTCCTGTATACTGTCTCAATTACCAATTTTCAAACACCATTGCCACGCTCCTCCACTGGGACCAATCAGACCTCCTGTACATTCATCTCCCTAAGCCCCTTCTGGAGTGGTCTGACTTGGCAGTGTCCCCTTCTCGGCCCTGCACTGATAGAATTCTACTGTGTTACTCAGGAGAGTTATGCCCAGATTGAACTGATCTTTTCACTTTGATTGTTTACCCTATGGGGCCGCCATCACTGGATTGGCAAAATTCTAACAATTTCTAGTGGAGGAAGGCACCTGCTGCAATATGGACCTCACAGCACCATATTGCTGATGCCTGTGTCATTCTGTGGTATGTGGAAACTGGGACATGATTACTTCTTTCACTCTCCTCAGACTCTGCCATGTGAATGATGCTGTGGGCTAGTATCACTGGTTGCTTAACTATATTTGGCCTCCCTGTGTCATGTGCTTTCATCTCTGCTTACAAAAAGTCCACTTTCTTCCAACTCACCAGCACATAGCAAAGGTTCCCTTCTGATCAGCTTCCACAAGCAGTTCCTCATCTTTCTTCTTAGCTTTTCTTCAGACTCTTCTAATGCTGTGGCAACTTTACAGGCAAAGAGTTTTTTCTACATTCACCCAGCTCATAACCTCAGCTCAGGTGTTTCCCATCTGCAAGGAGCTGCTTCATGCACAATCACTTCTTATGCCTTGTCCTCACAAATTCATTTCAGGTAGGTCACTGCCAGTGCATCTCCACACATATCCAGCATTGCCAAGTCCCTTGCTTTGTCATGTGCATGATGAATATTGAGCATGGACTTTCTACCTGTTGGAAGATACCTTTACTGCTAATATCTGTGCTGTGTCCAGGATGGTTGCACCACTTGTCCTACCAACCCCAACTACATCACTGCCCAGGAAGACTTTTACTGGTGTATTTGCCCAATATTTTCTTGGACCACCTACCCCATCGTTTCCATGGCCTGTGATGCCTGTAAACACTCAGCATCTCAGTTGTACTTGGCAGTCATCTGGAATGGACAAGACCTGAAATTTTGGTTTGATTGGCCAATCCCCACAAGCAAGCTTTGTATCTGTGACATATTACCTCCAGTGCACCTAGTGTTTCCAGACCTTACTATGAAGTTCTGAAACTGCTTGGTCTTTGTGCTCCGCGCTGGTCTGCATTGCTGTGCAGTCAAGCCAACTCCAACCTGCTGCCATCAACCCTGTTCTACTTCTTTTGCCTTTCTATGTAATAGTGTTTTCCAAATTCCAGCATGCCTATTTGTGTTCAGGTGGCCAGATATTCCACATCCAACTGTGGCTTCTCCAGAACTTTTCACAAACGATCTTAGCACAGAACCTCACAAAGCCTATTCTTGCAAGAAGAGCTTAGATTCCCTTTATGACAGAAATACCTGGTAACTGACGCAGACTGAATACAGGTAAAAGAAAGGGGTAAGCGTTCCCCAAACTCTGAGATTGGTCTCCAGACAGAGACTCTCCTGCCAGTTGGTCATCTGAACCCCTGACTGTACCTGGCTCACACCACCGGC
Source organism: Macaca fascicularis (assembly GCF_037993035.2). Classification (NCBI taxonomy): domain Eukaryota; kingdom Metazoa; phylum Chordata; class Mammalia; order Primates; family Cercopithecidae; genus Macaca; species Macaca fascicularis. The sequence goes on along the minus strand of NC_088391.1, from coordinate 72,351,925 downwards.
CTGCTCCTGCTATGCATCTTCTGAGTGCTGCCAGAGTAAACTGCTTGAACGCTAGGTGGTATCTGAGATTCAACTTTGATGTGGATCAAACCAAAAGGGAGAAGTTGCCCCTGGGTAACCTGGTTGACTAAAACCACCCAAAACCCCCAAACAAAACTGTTTCTTAAATGTGAAGATATATCAACAGGGAATGTAAAAAAGTGACATGATTAATTGCTAACATACATGTCACATTATTTTTCCTTGTATGTGATTCTTCTATACCTGTTTTATGTCACTGTAAAGTGATAGCATGTGTCTAATTTAAATTGGAGAACCTTTGAGAATGCAAATATACTAAAACATGAGAATTATTTCCTATCTCATTCCTGGTATAACATCATTTTCTAGTTCTTTCACAAAGAAATGAACAAATGGAAAATTAACTTGTTAAGCTCTCATATGCATTAGTCGATTTGATTTTATTATTCAAAAAATAATTACTAATCTTAGGTGATAGTTTTCAAAATTTTATATATGAAATTTTGAATTAAGGGAAGTTTAGCAACTGACCATTATCTCATATTTAATAAATTACAGATCAAAATGTCCTAAAATGATAGACCAAAAGTGTCTGTTATATATATGAACCAATTAAAAGTTTCACTTTCAATAGTTATGGTGGGAAATAATATCTGGTCTTTAACTCACATAATAATATTAAGCATATAGAAATGCTAGAAATTACTAATTAATTTAATTTAAAAACTATTTATTTTGTATTTTTTTTAGAGACAGGGTTTTGCTCTGTCACTCAGGCTGGAGTGCAGTGACATGATCATAGCTCACTGTATTCTCCAATTTCTGGACTCGAACAATTCTCCTACCTCAGCCTCTCAAGTACCTAGGACTATAGGCGTATGCCACCACACTTGGCTAACCCTTCCCTCCCTCCTTCCCTCCCTCCCTCCCTTCCTTCCTTCCTCTCCCTCTTTTCTTTTTTTTTCTTTTTTTTTTTTCAGATAAAGTCTGTCTATGTTGCCCAGGCTGGTCTTGAATTCCTCATCTCAAGCAACTCTCCTGCCTCAGCCTTCCGAAGTGCTGGGATTATAGGTGTGAGCCGCCATGCCTGGCCCACACATATTTATTGAATACATAATTTTAAAGGTAATGAAAAACTGAAGTCCGAAGATTTTTTGTTGTGATTTAAAATAAGATTGGAAACTATTGTCATATCCCTGTGGAAATGAAGCAAGTGAAGGTGTTTTGTATTATGACCTTTTTTCCTGCCATGTAAGAAAATTTAAATTCCCTGGCTGAAAGAGCAAAGGTTTCTGCCTCTCAAGCAGAAACTAACAAGAAAATAATAATAATTAATAAATTTAGGGTCTTTGCTTCTTAAAATTTGTGTACTCAAGCATTGAGGATCTTTGGAACATGAGACAGGGAAAACTCATCCTTTTGTAAGAAAAACTTCAATCCTGAGGCCATAAATTTTAGCAAGAGAAGCACAGGACTAGCTTTCCGATCCTAACTCTCTTCATTGTATCACTTTAAGGAAATGTCTTCAAAAATTATAGGGATTAGTTTTTATCACTGTGGGGATATTGACAGTCATACCATGAAATGGTTTTTAATTAAATAAGAAAATAAATATAACAAAACTGTTGTAGTCCTGACTTAATAAAGTTTTACTTGCTATAAACAGCAAAAATGTTATTGCCTGGAAATCAAACAAGTTTTAGATCTCATGTTTGTGTTCCTGAAGTTTATCATATGATTTTTGAGAAACATTACTTTTTATATCTACAGATTAATGGTATAATATTATATGTGATATATAAAAAGTGAGTGGTAGGATTAATGAATATTGTAAGCATTTTTATGTAGCAGAGGTGTTCAAATAAGGTTTTATACAGGATATTTTCTTTGTCCTTGTAGTAGTATAAAGGGAGTTAAAGCATAAAGCAACTTAAAATGTACTTTCAAAAAGCAGCCTAAAATGTTTTCAGCAGGTGTATAGGGATCATGATAGAGAGAGATGCATGTAACCTTAGCAAGGTAATTCTAGAATATAGAATCTTTTGAAATGTTTGGTTCAGGAATTTACACTACTTCTTTCCATGCTTTTGAATATGCTTGCTTTCCTTATTACATTGAAACAAGAATCTCATTACGGTTGAAACAAACCAAAAAAACGTTTTTATCACCCAAGAATATCATTATATATAAAAAAGAATAGTTATACTTTCAAGTATTCTATAATTCTATTTACCATTTAGATTCATGTTAAAGGCATACCATTTGCATTAGTAATGTCAGGAGTACATTTTATTGCTTTGGCATCCAAATGTATTAAAACAAAAATAATAATTACTTTAGTAGATAAAAAATAACAATGTTTTTATAGGTACGTTTTACCACAAAAATAGCAGTAAATTCAAAGAAAATGAAATGTTAATGAAAATAATATTCTTAAGGTTTTTTTTTTGAAACAGGATCTTGTGGCAAGATCATGGCTCACTACAGCCTTGAACTGCTGGGCTCAAGCAATTCTCCCAAATCAGTCTCCCAAGTTGCTGAGATGACAGGCATTCACCACCACACTGGCTTTTAAAAAGCTTTTTGTAGAGATGGAGTCTTGCTGTGTTGCTTAGGATAGTCTCAAACTCCTGGGCTCAAGTAATTCTCTCACCTTGGCTTCCCAAAGTGCTGGTATTACAGGTGTGAGCCACTGCATCTGGCCTAGTATAAATTATTTACAATAAAACACAACAAAACAATGTTGGTTAGTAGAAACAATTTGTTGTTATTCACTGTAAATTTAGAACACAAAGATAAAATGCTGTAATTGTTCAATTTAATATAGTGAAATGACACATCACACCTGTTAATAAACATTGTGATTGATAAAAAGCAAATTCTTACTTTTTATATCAACCAAAACTATTCCTTTGTTTTGCTGCCAGTTGAACCAGTTAAGATCCACTGCAGATGGCAACATACTATCACTCATTCATCTATTCATGACTTTATTCATTTGAACTAGAGAAATGAATTCAATCATGTGATTGACATCCTGATGTGGTTATTTAGAAAGATTTTACTTTTTTACGTAAAGAATAAAGATTAGATTGAATGCCAAGAAATCAACAAGGAGACTATTGCAACAGTGAGTTAGCAGAAGAAGAAAAGGTAAGGCGGCGTAGACATATGAGAAAGAAAGAATAATATGATTGAGTAATCCAATTAGATACAGGAGAGGAGAAAATTTGTTTATATTTTCCAGTATGCTCATATAAAATGTCAAATCATCACTCACTTATTTATAATCACCCCTGTCCAATCTAAACTTAAACTTCCCTGGCTTTCCTCAATTCTTCATCTCATTCTCTTCTAATTTGTAATTGGAGTTAGTCAGTTCTATAAAGAAGAAAATCCACTTTATCAGTTTGAAGAGAAAAAAAAAAAGTAATTATAAAGAAAATCAGAGACTTGCACATGATCCTTCAAAGAAAATGCTAAAAATACTGAGTGAAAGGCCCATTGAGACTCTTCAGCTTCATCAACCTCACATGGGTGCCATAGTTTGCAGTAACCAAATCTTGTCAACCACTGCTCTCAAAAGCCAGAGCGCCCCCTCCCTGCATTGCCAAATACCAGGATTCCCAGTAGTCTCTATGCCTTTATTCTTGACTTTTAAAAAAGTGTGAATGATTAGTATCTGGGATAAAGAATTCCTGACTTCTCTCTTGGACCTAATGTGACCAATACTCAACTTTAATAATGGGCTCTCAACTCAAATGACTCCAAGCAGCCAGAATGCATGGGAGAAATCCAGTTCAAACCTCAATTCTGCTCATTCTTGATCAGTTACTATTTATTTGATTTTTTTCAAGATGTTTTCTATCTACTTTTCCCAAACTTTGAAATAGCATTACTGATAATCAACCAGGAAAATCAATTTACATAAATAGATGTGATGATATAAAACCTGAATTAACCTATTACTGTGAAAGCTCCATTTACATACCAACTAAATCAAATAATTTGACATAAAGTTACACATTTTGAAATTGACTTTGCACTTATTAAACATTAATTATGTATATGTATATTAATTTTCTATTTTTGATATGGTGGATTTCTCGTTTGTTGTGTATGGGTGTGTAAGTGTCTGTCTGTATAAATGTGTTTATGTGTGTTTGGAAATAAGTGGATAGCTGCTCTTAAATTGACAAGGCTCTTGAGGATAGTGAAGTTGGTTTCTGTTTCTTTTATATTTTCCTATAATACTTGTATAAGTCTCCTAGAATTGCCATAAGATATTGCCGTAAACTTGTTGGCTTAAAATAAAAGAAAGGTATTCTCCCATAGTTCTGGAGACCAGAAGCCCCAAATCAAGCTATCAGCAGGGAAGCACTACCTCTGAAAGATGCAATGAAGAATGCTTTTTTCCCTTTTCTGGCTTCTGGCCGCTCTGCATTACTTGGATTCCTTGACTTGTGGCCACAACACTCCAATCTCTGTCTCAGTCTTCATATTGCCTTTTCCTCTATGTGGGTACTTTTTGTTACCTCTTCTGCCTCTTAGAAGAACATTTATCTTTAGATTTAAGGCCCACCAGGTAATTCAAGATGTTCTGATCTCAAGATCTTTAATTATATCTGCAAATATATTTTTTCAAATAAGGCTTGCAGGTTCACTGATGCTAGAGATTCGGATGTGGACCTGCCTTGTTGGGGGCTATGGATAAAACCATTACAGTTTATAGAGCTATGAAGGGTAATTTAAAATGGTATTGAATGCCAAATTTTACCCTCACTGATTCATTTATCTTTGATTCCATCAATCTCTCAGCAAATGCAATAGAATATCCACTATGTATTTTCCAACCCTCAAGATGGGCACTGGTGAAATACAAAAGAACAGGTAAAAATACATGTCTCTATAAAGCTCATACGTTGATTACCTGAAAAATGTATAATTTATAAAATATTTATATAATAGATATGCTTCATAGTACATCAATGGATGTAGGAATCAGCATCGATTTTACTTCTTGAAAACTGGAAGGAGTTTATAGGCATGAATGCAGGAGGAAATGACATCTGAGTTGAGCAGTAAGAGGTGAGTGGAATAGTGTGTGTCTGGGATATGAAGAGAAAAGCAATTACTTAGTAAAATTTGATATGCAAATGTTTATGAACTTTTTTGTCTATTTTCTTCATTATTTCAATCCAGTACATTTGAGTATAGGAATAATTATGATAAATTTAATACATAACTTGTACAATGATTATTATGTTTATTGCCAATATATCAAATTTATTTTTCATTAAGTAGGAACTAGTAAAACACAGAGAGTGCAAAACTAAATCAAAGTCATTTGCAAAACAGTACTTATAAAAACTGACCCAATTATTTTAAAATACCAGTATTTTTATTTAAAAATGTATGATAACATTAGAAAGATAGATATTTCTGATATTATTTTATTGTATTTATATCTATATATATGTATTGTATCTATATTATTCAATATATGATATTATTTTATTGTATTTATGTAGGTATTATATCTATATTATTCAATATATGTTTTATTGTATTTATGTCTATATGTCTGTGTTGTATCTATATTATTCAATATAATATAGATATTATATTAAAACCGTAACCTAACAGATATTACTTATGTTGGAAATGATTTTCCTGAGCTCCCAATATGTTCAATTCATGTAAATGACACTAATAATAAATATATATAGTATTATTTCTCTGAGAAGAAAGATTTTGCAGATCTTTCGCATACTCTTATGCTTAGATGACACTATACTCTCCTCAATGTTCAGAATTAAAATGTTGTTGGAATTTGGCACTACACTGAAAAATACGATTTTGACAAATACCTCATGAAAAAGGATTTATTTGCATATACTATAATATACATATAATGTAATAACACATCACGTGACATGTCAGAATGATCCAGTTTCTGGAAAGGGATCACAATTCAAGGAACATGTACAGCCTCCAGAATTTAAAAAAGGCAAGAAAGCCGGCGTGATGGCTCACGCCTGTAATCCTAGCACTTTGGAAGGCTGAGGCAGGTGGATCACAAAGTTAGGAGTTTGAGACCAGTCTGACCAACATGGTGAAACCTCGTCTCTACTAGAAGTCGAAAAATTAGCTGGGTGTGGTGGAGCATGCCTGTAATCCTAGCAACTCGGGAGGCTGAGAGAGGAGAATTGCTTGAACCCGGGAAGTGGAGGTTGCAGTGAGCCAAGAGTGTGCCACTGCACTCCAGCCTGGGTGACAGAGCAAGAGAGAAAGGAAGAAAGAAAGGAAAAAAGGAAGAAAAGAAAGAAAGAAGGAAAGAAAGAAAGAGAGAGAGAGAGAGAGGAAAGAAGGAAGGAAGGAAGGAAGGAAGGAAGGAAGGAAGGAAGGAAGGAAGGAAAAAGAGAGAGGAAGGAAGAAAGAAAGAGGAAGGAAAGAAGGAAGGAAGCAAGGGAGAGAGAGAAAGAAGAAAGAAAGAAAAATAAAAGAAAGAAAAAGAAAGAAAAGAAAGAAAAAGAGAAGAAGGAAGAAAGAAAGAAGAGAGAGAGGAAGGGAGGGAGGGAGGGAGGGAGGAAGGAAGGAAGGAAGGAAGGAAGGAAGGAAGGAAGGAAGGAAGAAAGGAAGGAAGGAAGGAAGGAAGGAAGGAAGGAAGGAAGGAAGGAGCAAGAAACAGATTCACTCCTGGAACAGAAGAAAGTGAAAGAAAATAGCTCTGGTGATACCTTGATTTTAGCTGTGTAAGAACCGTTTTGGACTTCTGATCTTAAAAACAGTAAGATAATAAATTTTTGTGTTTATAAGCAACTAAGTCTGTTGCAGTATGTTAACAATAGCAACAGGAAACTAACACAGATTTCGGTCACTATGTGCTAGGTAATTTTGTCATGGATCTTTTTCTTGTAGAAGGCTGAACTAATTATTAGAGCCTAACTATCAAGGAATTATTGTGTTAGTTGTTTAGTTTGGGAGTAGATAACTCCTATGTTGCCAGTGGAGAAGCACTTGGGAAGTCACCAACCATGGCTCAATGACTCGGTATCTAAATGTATACCTCTTTCCTGTGTTCTTCTCTATTATAACCAAGTACAAGTTTGGGTAAAGCCCTACTACAGATTGTTTCTCTAAATTTTGTCACCAACATAAATTTTTAAATGTCTTGCTCATATTTTTCCCATCTTGCCATGACATGATAATGTGAAATAATTCAGTTATGTTATTTTCAAAATGAAATAATAAAAACTAAAGATTATATTATGCTGTTGAGAGCAATATTCTTATTTGAGATTTGCAATATATACTCTTGTCAGTGAAAGCATAAAATATTATTTTGAGAAAATTTCGTGTGTGCTGTGTATGTTATGACTTAGTTCAGTGTTTAGTAGTCTGTTACAAGTGGTCACAATGTAATAATAATTAAATGTAAATTTCATAGCAGCATTCTGAACTAGATTAATATGAAAAATGGTGAGCCACGAAAAGCATTTGGACTACAGCATTATTGAATATTTTTAAATGTTCTCTCCTTTCCCCCACTGAAATAATAATTTAGTTTTACACATGGGTGGTTAGGGACTTAATGCTATAAGAGTTCTGCCTAATATAAATTGCATAAATCACACAAAATGTCCCAGAACATCATGCTTTGTGGCTGATAAGAACTGTATTTTTAGGCATTTTTCAAAAAGAATCGAGTCCCAGTTATTTAATCAAAGAACATAGCCAACAATCTCTTGCTTTCAATTTATATTACATGCTTTATAGCTGCTGCTGCCATCAGTAAATTATCACTTTCTATAATGCGATTTAAATTTTATTTGACCTTGATAAGATAAAGATATTTTTTTCCTGTTGAAATTAACATGCTGTTCACAGCTTCACCTTTTGTCTTTCATTAAAAAGTACTTGACAACACATGATTGTATTTTGAAGAAATCTATGTTTTTAAATAGTCTGTGTCCTAGGTGTTGATTGTAGACAATGATAAAGTGAAGACTGAATACCTGTTTGTTAGGACAATTTTTCATTCAAGAGTTTCTTGTAAAAAATAATTTGTTCTTTGTTTTCTCTTTCTAAATTTTTGCTATCAGGGATTCATTTTTCACTATAATCAACTCAATTATCCCTCCTTTTTAAAAGAAAGTAGAACTGCTCCTGCTACATACATTTTCTTTGCTGGGCCCCACATCTAATTAATTCAGAAGAAAACCTCTTTTCATTAAGTAATAGCCTATATGTGGCTGGCATATTTCTAAGACTCTCTGCAGGGAGAAGGAAATAGAATAAGTTCCAAAGAACTGTCTGAATTTACAAGCACACTGGGAAGAATCTGAGGCAAAAAGTAGATGTACCCACCTGCAATAGGTGAGGCAGGCATTCTCCCCTCTGTGGTTCTACCTTAAATGAACATTCATTAAGAATTTTTAATATAAAAGAAGAAATCTCCTTCTAACATACGAAGACGTGGTATGAGGTTATTATTTAACAAGTGCACAGCAATGATGTTGCCCTAAAGGAAATACCATGCAGTGCTTAGGAATTTTGAAAATGAGAAAAAATAAATTAAATATGAAAAACAAAAAGGTATAAATGATATGTTTAATGTCACAATTTCCTACTCTTCTATATTTAACTCCGTCCATTATCACTCCCTGTACACTTACTCTGAGATTATTTTCCTCATTTATTCAATTTCTGTAATTTACAACAAAATAAAACAGTACTTTTAAAACAATTTCCAAAGCACTTTTATATGTTATTTGCGACAATCCTTAAACTCTGGTAGAAGAATAAGGAAAAGAATTTCCTTATTCTGGCAGGAATATAAATATATTAAATATAAATATAAGTATTAAAAATTCTGCTACATAAAGACATATGGTCAGAAAATTAACATATTTATTAGTTAATAATTTGTGAGTTTGTTTTTTTGATAGATTTTATTTTTTATAGTAGTTTTAGGTTCATAGCAAAATTAAGTGAAAGGTACACAGATTTCCCATATACCCCCAGCCCTTATAAATGCACCACCTCCCTCATTATCAATATCCCCCACCAGAGCAGTATATTTGTTACAACTGATGAACTTATATTGATTCATCATCATGACCCAAGTCCATAGTTGCATTAGGTTTCACTCTTGTTGTCCTAGATTCTGTGATTTGGGGCAAATGTAGGGTATCCACCATTACTGTATCATTCATAACAAGTTCGCTGCCCTCAAGACCCTCTGTGCTCTCCCTATTTATTCCTCCCTACCCCAGCCCCTGACAACCACTGATCTCTTCACTGTCTTTTTGCTGTAGCCTTTCCAGAATGTCACATGGTTGAACTTATACAGCATATACCATCTTCCCATTGGCTTCTTTCACTTATTAATATATATTTGAGGCTTGATAGATTGACATTTTGGTGCTTGCAAGTTTTGACAATCATAGTAAACATCCACATGCAGGTTTCTGTGTGGACATAAGTTTTAAACTCTTTTGAATAAATACCAAAGTGCATGACTGATTAACCATACAGTAAGATTATGTTTAGCTTTCTAAGCAACTTTCAAACTGTCTTCCAAAGTGGTTGTACTATTTTGCATTCCCAGTAAATGAGAGTTTCAATTGCTCCAGATCCTTGCCAGTGTATGACATTGTCAAGTGTTTTGGATTTTGATCATTCTAAGTGGTAGTGCATCGTTGTTTTAATTTGTAATTTCCCAATTATGTATGATGTAGAATCTTTTTTATTTTTAGCAATGTGGTTTCCATTTTCTCTTCTTGAGTAACTTTTTTTTCTAATTTAAGGAAGATTGATTGTACTTTCAGTCATGATGCCCTCACTGTGATTGGCCAATTGAATACTCTTTCTCTGAATTTTGAAACCTTAATAGCATTATTTAAATAAAGGAAATGTTTGATGCTCAATCATATGTTTGGCAGCATCCTGAAGAAACTGTACACTATAGTCCTGTATTCTGGAGGAACTCTGGTCCCTGTGTTACCTGCACCTCCTTCTTTATTTTTCCTCTCAATTTTGTGAGCTCCTCTATGTTCTTCCCAGTAATTTATTTATTCCTTAAGTTAATAAAGGTCTCTTTCCCAAACTTGCATTTAAATAGTAAGAAATAGTCAAATAATTTAATAGTGGAAAAGATAGTGTCACAGGATCTTTGGGGTGTTGCTTTTCTGGTCAGAAACTTCTGTGGCTGGTGGCATCTTTACCTGAGTTTTTGTCCTGTGTCCAGGAAGAATAAGGTACTCATACAAGTAGATGGTGAGCAAGAAGAAGAGGAGCTTTATTGCGTGTAAGAACAGTTCAGAGAAGACCCGCAGTGGGTAGCTCCTCTCTGTAGACAGGTTGTCTCACTGAGTGTTCAGCTCTCAGCAGAGAGGAGGCCCTGGAGTGGGTGGGTCCTCTCTGCAGCTGGTAGTCCCAACATCTCTGCAGATCTCTGAAGCTCTCTGCAGGAGCTACCCTCTCTGCAGCTGGTTGTCCCATTTGCTCACCTCTGGCTGAGTCTGGGGCTTTTATGGACCTCAGAATGGGAAGAAGGGCATGCTGATTGACTCACGGGCCAAGAAAAGGCACCACAAGTTCCCACTCAAGTTTATGGGACTAGCAGCCCAGCCCCCAGCTTTCAGGCCCTCCCTGCCCTGAAGGTGGGGACTCACCAGGACCCGCCCCCAGCCACCTGCTGCCATTCATGGCACTCAGGGTTGGCCCTGAATTTTCCCTGAGATTAGAGCAGGCACCAACAGCATGGAGAAGCCAGGCAGCAGGAGCAGACACTTCAGAGCCTGTGAGAACAATGGGGCCTTCCTGGGCCTCCAGGAGTGCAGGGATGCTTGAGTTTGCAGCTGCAGTTGGGTAGCTGCAGTTGTGCCCTGGAGGGCAGGGCTCCTGACTGCTCCTAGCCCCCCAAGAGCACAGGGAGGCTCTGATCTGCAGCCACAATTTGGGCAGCTGCAGCCCCACCATGAGGCTGCCTATTTCATGGAGTGTGCAGCCTGGCCATGCCTCCCTGCTGCAGCTGGCGTGATGGTAGTGGCAGGTCAACTGGAGCTGCTGCTGCCATCAATAGAACTAGAAGACAGATTTTCAGACACCACTTCCACTTTGCTGAGACAACTTATGCAAATACTTAGCACAAATTTTGAAATGTGTTAAATGCCCAATAAAAAAATCCCTTAATACATACATACATATCAATATTGCAATCAATAGTAAAATAAAATACAGATTTAAGAATGTATTTTCTTCTTTCAGAATATCACAAACTCATGAAAAATTTCATAGAAATCTCAGAAGAAGCAGTGAAAAATATTCTGAGAAGCAATCACCCGTCAGTATATTTGTATGTCATTTGGTGCCAAACAACCGTAGGTCTTGTCCCAGTTCTGTATGATTTTGACCATTCATTTAATATATTTAATTTCCACTATCACTTTCTACAATGGGATTATTGATTATACTTATTGTACATGTCTACTTTATTATTAAATATCTGACCTAAGGTCTCTAAGTGCATAATCACATTCAATGTTCACAATATTCTATGGACTTTCTAGACTCCCACATTAAGTGATATAATGCGTGTAAAATACTTACATAATGCCTGAAAAAATAGAAATTATCCAAAAATATTACTACTAATATTATGGAAGTTATCGTTTATGAGGAAAATATGCATCAAATTATGAACAAAATGAATGGTGTATAAAATAAAGGAATGATCCAGTGTCTGGTAGGCATATAGTAGACACCCTCTACTGACTGATTCAATTAAAAGTGAGATTTGCAGTTATGGTTTTATTTTATTGTTTCATCCTCAAGTAAATTTTATTCAGGGGAATATCCATTTCAGCTTGTATAAATATCAGCTCACGTTTTCACATTTTTAACCTTAATGACAAAAAACCCTGAGAACATTGAAAAATTTTCCCAGAGAAAACATCAGTGCCAGATATCTACAATTCAATACTGATAATTTCACTGGCAATTCAAGCAGCTTAAAGAAGTTTTAGATATCAAAATAATTCACAAGTAAGCATGTGTTTCAAAGCCAGGACCCTAAAAACAGCAATGCTGACTTGAAATTCCACCTCCTTGTAAATTCTGGATATTAGACCTTTGTCAGATGGGTAGATTACAAACATTTTCTCCCATTCTGTAGGTTGCCTGTTCACTCTGATGATGATTTCTTTTGCTGTGCAGAAGCTCTTTAATTTAATTAGATCCTATTTGTCAATTTTGGCTTTTGCTGCAATTGCTTTTGGTGTTTTTGTCATGAAGTCTTTGCCCATGCCTGTGTCCTAAATGGTATTGCCTAGGTTTTCTTCTGTGGTTTTTATGGTTTTGGGTTTTACATTTAAGTCTTTAATCTACCTTGAGTTAATTTTTGTATAAGGCATGAGGAAGGGGTCCAGTTTCAGTTTTCTGCATATGGCTAGCCATTTTTCCTGGCACTATTTACTGAATAGGATATCCTTTCCCCACGGCATGTTTGTCGAAGATTACATGGTTGTAGACATGTGGTGTTATTTCTGAGGTCTCTGTTCTGCTCTATTGGTCTATATGCCTGTTTTGATACCAGTAGTATGATGCTTTGGTTGCTTTAGCCTTGTAGTCAGGTAGCATGATGCCTCCAGCTTTGTTCTTTTTGCTTGGGATTACTGGGTGTATACCCAAAGGAATTTAAATCATTCTACTATAAAGACACATGCACATATATGTTTGTTGTAGCACTATTTACAATAGCAAAGACATGGAACCAACCCAAATGCCCATCAATGATAGACTGAATAAGAAAAATGTGGCACATATACACTATGGAATACTATGCTGTCATGAAGGCATGAGATTATGTCCTTTGCAGGGACATGGATGAAGCTAGAAGCCATCATCCTCAGCAAACTAACACAGGAAGAGAAAACCAAACACCACATGTTCTCACTCATAAGTGGGAGTGAAACAGTGAGAACACATGGACACAGGGACGGGAATAACACACCAGGGCCTATTGGCGGGTGGGGGACATGGCAGAGGGGGAACTTAGAGGGCGAGTCAATAGGTGCACCGAACCACCATGGCACATGTATACCTATGTAACAAACCTGCATGTTCTGCACATGTATCCCATTTTTTTAAGAAGAAATTTTTAAAAAATTTAAAAAATTCCATCTCTACTGTGTATTAATTTATTAACTGTCAGCTTGACTAAGTCACTTTTCCTTTCTTGATCTTCATTACCAAAGCACCAATTTTTTTGGTTTTCTCAATATAAACTTTCCAACTTACCACCTACATCTCTTGCCACTTATTCTCTATATATTAACCGTTTCCTTGCAAACTTGAAATAGAGGAAATCCACATAATTAGTATAGATGTTCTTTTTAAATCAATATTCTTCCCTTAATTAACCAAATTCATAAATATGCGCTCAGTTGTCATATATACATGCATAAATCTCAAATGTATATGTACAAATGTATATGTACTGCCCAAATTCTATCTTTTTTTTTGAGAAAGAAAATAAAAATCAATGTATCATAGATTCACAGCATTCTGTTACTCAAATCTGCTTGCAGAGAACTATGAAGTCAGAATGAATTGAGGCAAAATTGAGTAATTTTCTCACAGAAGGAAATACTGTTTCAGCCAGCCTCTCGCTTTGTCGTCCAAGCTGGAGTGCAATGGTGCAAACTGGGCTCACTGCAACCTCTACCTCCCAGGTTCAAGCAATTCTCCTGCCTCAGCCTCCCAAGTAGCTGGGATTACAGGCACCTGCCACCACATTCAGCTAATTTTTTTTTGTTTTTATTAGAGCTGGGGTTTTGCCATGTTGACCAGGCTGGTCTAGAACTCGTGACCTAGGGTAATCCAGCAGCCTCAACCTCCCAAAGTGCTGGGATTACGGGCATGAACCACCACACCCAGCCTCAAATTCTATCTTTAAGGCTCACTCTCCAGTATCTAATTGCCTCCTAGAAATAGTCACCAGTTTCTTAAACTTGCAATACAAATCAATGTGCCTAAAATTATAATATCTTTCCAAAGATATATTTTCTCTACCATTTATTCACCCTCCACATTTCAGCCAGTGCAAATTTTTAAAGTTTAAATCTGAGTTTTAAATCTGAAAAAGTCTTTCGATATCTGTCATTGCTTAGCCAATTGACCACATGTAATTGAAATGTAAGGTACGGGGGTTCCCAGGAAAAAGAACAAACAAATATTCAGTGTCTGTCACATTATTACCAGCACACATTATTTACAAGCAGGTATGGCACTTTCTGAATGCCTGCCAAATACTGAACATGTTGCTATGAGACTTGCTTGTACAATAAGGTTCAAATTTCTTTGCTTGTGTTAGGAGAATCATTAGACTAGTCACCTTGGTTGTTTCAGAAAGTCTAGTAATAACAACGTCTAGAAATGGTAATATTTAAGAATTTATGAAGGCAGAGAGCTCATTTATCCAATGTGATGAAGGGAATCAATCAGAAGTTTGCATTGGAATAGTTTTAAAGATGTTTCTCAAGCTTTGGGGTATAAGAGCCTTGGAGGCAAGAGGTAAGTGGGTCTGAGTAGACGTGGACAAAGACAGTAAACATGCTTAATTTTTCTCAGTTTGTATCAATGTGTCCAGTATTTATTCCTTCTGGTGGGTTCTTGGTCTTGCTGATTTCAAGAATGAAGCCACAGACCTTCACAGCAAGTGTTACAGCTCTTAAAGGTGGTGCGGACCCAAAGAGTGAGCAGCAGCAAGATTTATTGCAAAGAGCAAAAGAACAAAGCTTTCACTGCATGGAAGGGGACCGGACCGGTTGCTGCTGACTCAGGTGGCCAGTTTTTATTCCCTTATTTGGCCCTGCCCATGTCCTGCTGATTGGTCCATTTTACAGAGTGCTGATTGGTCCATTTTACAGAGTGCTGATTGGTCTATTTTTACAGAATGCTGATTGGTGCATTTACAATCCTCTAGCTAGACACAAAAGTTCTCCAAGTCCCCACCCAACCCAGAAGCCCAGCTGCCTTCACCTCTCATCAGGTTGAGTAGAACTATATGAGTTCCTTAGTCTTTCAGATGTCAATGTTTGAAACAGTATTTCCTTCTATGAGAAAATTACTGAATTTTGCCTAAATTCATTCTGACTTCATAGTCTTCTACAGGCAGATTTGAGTAACAGAATGTTATGAATCCATGATGATACAATGAGAATATTATTGTTTGTAATATTGGTTTTTGAAGGTCTTGTCTATGGTTTATGAGTGCTCTGGGGCCAAGCTGGGCAGAATTCAGAAAAATGGCTATATATTGAACAAAAAAATAACATTAGGAGTTTCAGTCTAGGAAATGACGATGCTGATGATGAAAAAGCCAACCCATGAAAACATACTCTTTGCAATCATTCTTCCACTTTTTCACTCTCCTTCAAAGCTTAGCCCAGAAATCACCTATTCACTAATTCAATCTATTGCTATCAGACTTTTGGCTTCCCACCATCACTTTCATATCAGTAAAACTGACCTTGTCAGAGTCATTGAGAGTGTCCAGATGTTCCTCCATGGCAGTGGAATTCTTTTTTTTTTTGAGACGGAGTCTCGCTCTGCCGCCCAGGCTGGAGTGCAGTGGCCAGATCTCGGCTCACTGCAAGCTCCGCCTCCCGGGTTCCCGCCATTCTCCTGCCTCAGCCTCCCGAGTAGCTGGGACTACAGGCGCCCGCCACCTCGCCCGGCTAGGGCAGTGGAATTCTAAACCTTGGACCCCTTTCCCATTCCAGAAACTCCTCCTTAGTATCATATGCCCTTGATTTTCATCTTACCTCTCTGATGTACCCTTTACAGCTTTCCCAACAAGCTCTTCTCTCCCATCTATTCTGTACATATCAGAGATGCTAATATGTTGTCTTTTTTCGTTTTCCTTGTGGTCTCTTCTCTCATTTACTAGCTGTGAAAATTAGCCTTGTGGGGTCTTTGCTTGTTCGTCTAAAAAAAATAAGAATATAGGAAATAGCTAATCTATAGAATTTCTGTGAAAATTAAGTGGGTTAATACATCTAGAGCTTTTAGAACAGTTTCTGGCAAATTTGAAGCATTTGTAAAATGTTTGGCTATTTGATTTTTAGAAATCAATAGATAGTTTCTCTACTTACATAATATTTATTGTAAGGATGTCATAGGAATAGTTGATTGCTTAAAATTATTAAACTATTTTGCATCTGCTGAGGTGACATATATATGTACGTATGTAGAAATAAAATTAGGTCTGAGATGATATGTTGGTATTCATAATATTTGTCTATTATACAATATTTATCAAGTAGAACTGAACCATAATAATTAATGGGTCACTCAGTATTTTTATTTGTTGAAGCAGTTGCTGTAGAAGAAAACATTCAATTTTGCCTGAATTCAGTTTGTCTCATAGTTCCTCTGCAGGTAGATCTGAATGACAGCATATCATTAATATTTATTCCTATGTTGCCATTATTTTCTTTTAATATTTGTCATTTTTGAGTTTGCCTATGGGCTTTCTTTTTCTATCTGTATTGATTTTTGAATCTATTCACTATATTAGTCTACTTAGATTTATTTTTCTCTCTATACCAAATTTAAATCCTCTAATCTAAGCCCCTATTATAAAATTTCAGTTTGATTATAGTGCTTCACCAAAATGTTTAATAATATGTATTTTCCCTTTAAAAATATTTTAACTGCACATGTACTCTATAAATATAAGTGCTGAAACTTATTTTAAAAGATTAAGATATCAAAATACCTAATGCCATTCTTCTCCCCATAGGTAAACATCCTTCCCCATTTGCTTTGCATTTTGGAGCCCTTAAAACATATATAAAGCTTTCTATATCTGTTATTTTGTTAACAATAATGGAATCATGGAGTGTTGGTTGGCAACTTTAGTTTTTATTTAATAAATTAACATATTTCTATGTAACAAAAATGTATTTAATAGGTTAAACATACTTATTTCAAATTTTAAATTAAATATGTTTTATTTTACATGCTTCTGAAATTTCCTAACACAGCTATATCTAATATTTAAACAAGTCCCTCAAATCATTTTGAGTCTGTGTGGTACATCACTGGTGTGAACAATTAAGGGGATTTGTTGGCTGGTATAGCTGTATGTTGCTGGCAAGATCATATATGGTACTGTAAGAATCCCAGCTTTATTTCTTTGAAGAACTTTGAAACTCGCAGCTTTGATATGATCTGTGTGTCAGTTTTATTCTCAGACTACTAACAGGGTTTTCAGACAGTCTATGTCTTGCTGATATACACAACATCTGAGAAAGCACATCTTTTTTCCTGTGGCTCTCATTTAAGGTTAATGAATATTCTTCACTGGAAGGCTTTGGCAATTTTCCTTTTCTGTCTTGTAGAACAGAATTACTAAACTTTCTCCCCCTTACCTTTCTAATTTACACTTAAACCTTTTTCTATGCTGAAAATCTTTCTTCACACCTCTCCTCTATCCCATTTAGGTTACCCAAGCTCAGATCAAAGTGGTGTTTTAGAATGTCCTTCAATTCTCATCTTTGGTTTTTCGCTTGTTTGCATTGCCTTTTCTTTTCTCATGTCAAATGCATATTTGTTCTTCAGCATCCATTTGTTCCACAGCACTCCAGAGAGAATTTCTACCTTTCTTCTCTACCTTACAACCTATTCAACAACTTCTAAAGCACTAATCATGTTTAATTCTAACAATTTAATTAAATATATTTGACATGGATTGTAGATTTACCAATGACCAGGATAAAGGACTCCCCTATTTATGCATCTCAGAGTTCCAGTATAATGTCATCTCCATACAGAGTTCTCAGTAAATATTTTTTGAAGAAAAGATAGCTTTAGGCTTAATAGTAATGCATTATAATTTTTTGAACTAGTTTTCTCATACAGAACATTTACTGCCAATTATCAAACATAACAACCAACAAAACAGAGACTGATATCAGCCCATGTCACTCTTGATCTTGGTTGAGGGAAGCTTGAGAGCAATATTCCCAACAATGGGGGATTTCCCAAACTACCCCTGAAAATAATGTTCACAAAGCTCTAACGGCTTCTGGGGTAGAAGCCACAGATTCTTGGTTATATAACCCCTCCCCTGTAAATGTGAAAAAGATAGTTCTGTCCTGGGCCACACTGCAAGCTTTCGTGAAGCACAGCATCCCCCACTGGAAGACCCCATTACTCTTTCTGTTGTCCCTTGAAATGACCATGGGGGAAGCAATGGAGAAGCTCTACTGAAACAGCTCATATTGGGATGCACATGGCAGATGGTTTCAGTGATTTCCTATGATTCAGGCCTGGATGAATGGAAACCCAACATGGTAGTGGTAACAATGCCAAAGGACCAACAGGGAAACTCAGTGGGTGACAAGAGAAAAAATAAAACAAACAAACAAAAAACCAAACGGAATAAGGCCAGCCTGCAGAGTAATGTGACTTTGCTTGTTAAGACAAGGGGCAGTAAAAATACAAATCCATGGGACAAAAAATAAAAAATAAAAAGACTCCACCAACACTCTAAGGCGGCAGAGAGTGTGTTCCCCCAATTTGGAAGGTAAGGCCCTCAGTTAAGCAAAAGAAAAAGAAAGAGGAGAGGAAGATCCACATCAGATTGGATGAACTTAGTTAAAATCCTGCATAGTAGCCCTCTGAGTCCCTGAACATGTTTTGTGAACAGGGGTGCATGGGATTTAAGACTTTTTGATGCCCCAACCAAGTCAATGAGGAATATGATCCCCATTCAATGCAATGAATCAGACAAAGAAGATGTGATCCCCTTTGCATGTACCTTGACTTCACGCCCCCAAAAAGAATGGTTAGGAATGGGACCAAGGTCTCTGGGTCTCTGCTGGCGCCTAATGGACTTCCATGCCTGACAAATTAAAAGAAAAAAAAAAAGAGAGAATTCAAACTTCTGTTTGGCTCATGGATACTGGTGATCAAATGGTAATAGGCAGAGGCCTCCACAGGGGTAAGGCTAAGCTTATGGAAGTGGGAGGTTTGGGGACAAACACAGTGATCCATTGCTCACATAGCTCACACGCAGGTTCACCTGTGCTTATGAACGGGGTTATTGGGCAATTTGGGACAACAGTAATCATGGTTTACACAATTGAGTGCATTATAGACATTTTAGCTGCTTGTGGCACAAAATATCACCGCTGCCTCGGGGAATACGTCCCTCTGTTACACAAGATTCAAGCCGTAACAGAGTGCTGCATTCACCCTTACTGCTCACCTAAGTTACCCAAGCCCAAGTCCTGAAGGATTATTCAACAAAAGCAGTGCAGCATACCAGGTGCAGAACATTACCCTGCTGATATAGGACTTGCTGCAGGCAAGAATGTTACGCACCAACCTGTTGCAGTTAGCAGCCAGTCCATGCTGTAAAAAAATGTCTCAAAAGCCTGGAGGCTGACTACCGCAGATTGAATGCCAAGATGCCACCCTCAGTACCTGACATTGTTACCATCAAAGTACTGGTAACCCACATGGGAAACTGGCATGCTGTTATAGATCTCCCTAATGCTTTCTTCTCCATCTCTTTGTGTGATAAAGATCATATGCAACAGCCTGCAGCATATTTTACTTCTCCAGGGTTACCTGAGTTCCCCTGTAATATGCCACTAGTGGGTAAGGCTAGTTCTTCAGCAAGCCAAATTATTCCTAGAAGTTCTTGTCATCCACTGTATTGATGGCATCATCATTGATGGGCTGACTTAAAAACAAGATAACCAGATTCTATGTGAAGTCACAGACACTAGGACACAGACAGGCAGGGCCATCAACCCTAATAAAATATAGGGTTGTGCTCAACAAATGTAGCTCTTGGGAGCCACTCGGGATGATAATCAGAGATGTCGGATAAAATTATTAAGGTAATTTTATTTCTAATTAAATCAAACAAAAATTGCTGACCATAGCAACTCCTACTAATAAGAAAGAAGTTCAACAGCTGATAGGCTTATTTAGTTATTGCAAAAACATGTACCACATCTGGATACTCTTTTGACCTTCATTCAAGGTGACCTGCAAGGTGGCCACCTTTACATAGAAACCCCAACAACAACAGACTCTGGAAGCCATGCAAAATGCAGTGACACAGGCACTACCATTGGGCTGATGGAACCCACCAATTCTATGGAGCTGTAGGCCCCTGTGACAACTACACACGAAGATTGGAGCCTGGGACAACAATAGATTGTTACTGGGGTACATCAGCCCCTCAAATTTTAGACAAGGAAAGTACCCAAGGCATCATCCACCAGATACACCGCCTTTCAAACAGAAACTCCTAACCTGCTGTTGTGCTTTAATAGAAACAAAGCAACTGACCACTACAGCGCTGCAGGTAATTTTAAAACCTGAGTTGCTAGGCTGGGCGTGGTGGCTCACGCCTGTAATCCCAGAACTTTGGGAGGCCAAGGCAGGCAGATCACGAGGTCAAGAGATCGAGACCATCCTGGCCAACATGGTGAAACGCTGTCTCTACTGAAAATACAAAAATTAGCTAAGCATGGTGGCGCACGCCGGTAGTCCCAACTACTCAGGAGGCTGAGGTGGGATAATCACTTGAACCCAGGAGGCAGAGGTTGCAGAGAGCCAAAATCATGCTACTGCACTCCAGTCTGGCAACACAGTGAGACTTCATCTCAAAAACAAAACAAAAAACAAAAAAACTGAGATGCCTGTCTTCACACAGATTTTCATGAATCCTACTGATACAATAATAAAATATAAAATAAAATTAGCGCAGACTCACCAAAGCTCTGTTATTAAATAAAAACGATACCTCCAAAAAGGATTCAGATCAAGGTCCCAGGAAGTCAGCCTGCTCCAGGTATAAGTAACTGCCTTGCCAGAGGGAGCTTAGCAGCCCGTAGGGGATGTTACTGCACCTGCCTTAACTAAGGGGGCCTCTTGATTCAAAGATGTTCCAGCTCATGGTATGGCTCGGTTGATGAATAGGTCTGCAAATTCAAAGTTCATGGAGTCCAATAGGGCACTGCTGCCATCTACCCAAAGGATGGCCACCTTTGAACTGAAACCATACAAGGACACCATATGAAATTGATGGAACTCCCAGTAGTAATGAGGGCCTTGCAGGCCACTCCAACAGCAACTCTGCTACATATTTACAAACTCATGGGCTATTACAAACAGGCTAACTGTATGGTCCAATGACTTGCAAATGAATGATTAAACATTAAGGGCTCCCCTGTGTAGCGACAGGGACAGTGACAGCAGCTTACAAATAAGACAAAACAAAAACAAAACTATTCATCACTCATGTTGGTGATTAATAGTTTTTATCAAAACTGTGACTAATAGTTTTCATCAAAATTATGACAAAGGACCTGTTACAAAGGACCATTCAAAAGGGAACAAAATGAAACTCACAAGCTGATCTAGTATGCACTTACCAAATCACCACAACTGTTGTTCCCCCAGGGGCCGAAACATCCCCTGTGTACTCTTAGCCCCCTCTGGCAAGGTAGGGGTTAAGTCCATGACACAGTGGAACATAAAAATTAACCTCAGGTGCAAAAATGGATAAGATTACGAGAATTTACCATTTAAAAAAGGCAAAAATAAGATAGAATTGTGTAACATCTTCCAGTAACCCCTGGCCTTGCAATATGGAAAACTGGGTTAAATTAATCGAGACATAGGCCCCACATGAGTATAGATATTAACCACTTATGACCGCTTGTTTTCAGTCATGGATTATGATACATTGCCATAGTACATATTCCAAACAGGAGACCGCCTTTCTAGTGTGCCATGTAAACGTAAGTGCCACTGTTGTAACCTTCAGAAAACACCTCTGCCACGTTTCTAGATGTCCAGAAGGATTTCAATTCACTGAAGGTACCACATTCACTGCACAAACTGCACAATAACGGATGCAGTCCCACCACATAAGACAAATGTTTTGTACTCTCTGGACCAAGGGGGCAGTAGAGCAATTAGTTGGGTGATGTCAACTATGAATACACAAAGGCCATCAAAATGTCAACTTACTGGGTCTTACTCTCCTTTAACAAAAGCCGTTTCGACCCTAAATACTGAAGCAGGGCATTTCCCAGACCCCTTCATGGGACTCAAGACAGGGGTGCCCCATTTACTAGCCTGCCACTCTCAGCTCCTCTTTGGAGGGAATGCGTGAGCAAATGAGGCAGGAACTGGATCACACAAGCGCTGGAACAAGCTGGCTGCTTTGGCGCCAGCAGGAGCGAACTCCATGCACTGGACCCACTGTGTTCCACCCCTCACAGGAGGAAGCACACAGGTAAGCAGGTGCAGGAGCCGGGGCGAGCGCTTTTCGGTGCTGGCAGGAGCAAACTCCACGCAAGCCCCAAGGCAGCATCATGGAGTGTATGCTTGTGACCTATGAAGCCAAACAGAGTGTGTTTACAGTACTCTTTTAGCTCTGCTGTCCACAGACGGCTTAAGTATTAACAGCTTAGTGGACCCTCTGCCTCTTTGCATGAGGCAGCTGCCTTCCACCAGTGAGGGCAAAGGGACAGTGTGTCAGCTTTTTGTATCCACACTCATGGATCCCAAGCTCTTGTCCCTCATCCAGGAAAAAAAAATGAGGGTGCATAAATGAATTGAAGGATGGTAAATGTGGTGGATTTTACTGCTGATGAAGGTGACTGTCAGTGGAAAGGGGAGCTGAAAAGGGGGTGGGAGGAGGGTAGGTAAACTTCCCCTGGAGTGCAGCCGTCTCCAGCCAGATTCTTCTCCAAAGTTACGCCGTCAAGCTGTCCCTCTGAAGTCAAGCTGCTTCTCTCCAATGTCAGCCATAGTCCCCAACATCCAGCTGCTTCTTTTCTCTGCCAGCTGAGTCGGGTGTCTTTATAGGCACAGGATGGGGTGTGGCAGAGACATGGGTGGTTTAGGAAAAGGCAACATTCAAGAGAGAAAACAGGAATATAAGTGTTTACTTGGGGCCATGGTCTCAGGCTTTTTGGCTTGAGGGTGGGGCTTTGCCAGGGACCTGCCCCTGTCTACCTAGAATTTCTCTACTCCAGTCCCTATCAATCCTACATTCCAGTGTTAAAAAAAAAAAAAAATGGCACTACAATCCATGTTTAAAAATATTGAACTTTGGGGAGGGAAGTGAAGGACCAGGAAGTTGCCTAATTAGGCTGTGGTTTCAAAATCCCAACCTCAATATACCCAACCATTTTCCGGGCTCTGAAATACACTCTGCAGTGGTGGCTGGTGTTCTAGGCCACAAGGGCAACACTAGAGGAGCCTCCTTTTTCAAACCTGTAGGCAAGGCTATCTTTGGGCACCACTCAGTGGTGGGATTCCCCATAGGGAAGGGGGAAGAGGGGACAGAATATCAAGGTACTAGGGTTCCTCTTGTGCGTGAGACTCCCAGTACTGCTGCCCCGCCCATAAAGATAGGAAATATTATAGAACATGCCAAATTTGTTTAGGGTGTGACCTCCTTCCCTAAGTTGGTTGGCTGGTGCCTATGGGTTTAGTAACAAGGGCAGTGGATCTCTGAAAAGACTGGAGTCTCAGGATATGGACGAACAGCCTAGTCAGCTAAACCCAGGTAATCCTCACCCCAGGTTATTGGATAAAATCATCCCTGCCCTCAGAAGGAGGTTGGGAGAATTAATCATTCCTCTTCTTATTCCTGCAGAAGCCACTGCTTTGCCTGACATTGTAACACAAATGAAAATAAGCATAGCCATGGTGAGAGGAGGAAGAGTTCAAACAACACTGGATTTCTCACCCCAGGCTGATATCTTTCTTAACTCATTTTGTGCCCTGGTAGGTACACAAGGACTTGGATCACCTACAAGCTGGGTTAAAATGCCAAGTGACTCCATTGTTATGCGTCCAGGTGGGGACACATTCTTGAGTCCCTTGCTTTAATATGACTTAAGATATGACAGGAAAGAATCCCTATGCTGGAACACACATTACTGATCTACGTTGGCATTTTAGGCTTGGATGTACCTTTTTTTCTTTCCCTGCTACCATATAGCAAAATGAACTGAGACTGTATATAACTGATCTACACAGGATAATCACAAATCCCTGATGGGGGTCACCTGCACCCTTCTGGTTATGGATTTCTCTGTGGACCTCGGTGGGCAACAGAGTATCTGCCCTTGGGCAAAGAATCGTATTGCCTTTGAGCCCTAGGACCCATAGTTCATGTTAAAAAATTACATAAAGGGCTTGAGAGGGGTGCAATTGGGATCCACTTTGCTAACCCAGCACTGACTGGTCTATAACGTCCTCCTGGGAGTACAAACTCACAGCTGGTTTTATTCTTCTGCTCCCATTTTAATACCAGACATAGGTGTAAAAGCTGTAGGACAAATGGTATGAGATCTGTCCTTAATCATGGTGGAAATAGCTAATAATACTACTCAGGCCATACAAGATCAACAAAACCCAATAAACTCACCATTACCAAGGTGGTAATGGACAATTGAATAGGCCTCATTGTCTGCTAGCAGAACAGTTGGCATTTGTGCTTTTATCAACACCCTTTGCTATGTAAATACCAATCGTTTAGAGAAGGTAGAAACTGAGCTGGAGGAGATCCATGCTCAGGCTGGAGATCATCAGCTGTACACTCCTCCTACCTGTGAAGCTCATTTTGTGATCTATTTAACTGCTTTAATTCAGGCATTTGGGGTTCCTGGTTAAGAATTATCTGCCAGGGAGGTCTCATCATCCTCCTGGGTCTGGTTCTCCTAGTGACCCTGATGTCTCAAAATGACAGAGGGTCTGTGAGCAAACTACCTCTATAAAGTGTTGTTCAGGGGTTCCACTGGACACAACTCTCCTTACGAATTTGGGGATGAGAGGTGGCCCTACCAAATTTTGTGTACTTTATCTGCTATTTCAGTAGCCAATCCAGGGCCAAAAGTATTTCTTGGGGATTGACAGTCACACATTGCCTGACAACCCTTACAGTGTTGCATAGAAGTGAACCTTACATGGAGATTACATTACATTTACATCTTACATTTACATCTTACATTTCCTTACATGGAGATAAAGAGGACTCACAGGCTATGCTGAATGTATCATCTTTTGGGAGCATATTTTTCCATGATCTGGGCTTGATGTACACTTTTTTGTTCTGGTAAAACGTGTGCATGATACGGCACCTGGCCTATCCCACTGCTATACCTGTTTCTTATGAGGAGAGAAATAGATATTTTACCTGCAGCACATGAGGTTTGTGGACAAGAAGCACTAGCCATGGGAGGCCAAGACTTACTGTGAAAGCTAAACCTGCTCTGTCCCTTGCTATATGAGTAAAACATTCCATCCAGTGCCTGGGTAATTTGTGTCTCTCTTCACAACCCTGACACCTGCAAACAACGTAGTAAGTTTACATGCTGGGAAGCACTGGCCCTGGTGGTAGACATTGTTATGTTCTTTACTGTTTAGCTATCCTTCACGCAATAACATTCCTCCCCTGCAGGTGACAACAGGTACCAGTAGCTCAGCAGAAATGATTGAGGGGAAATGGTGGATGGTGGGTTCTAAGATGTAAGAGAAGGTAGATCCTTTATTGTTTCGTTAACCATGTTGGTATGATATATGATTCTGAGTTTGATGGAAAGTAAAGGGAAATTTTGATCACCGTGTAAGATGATCTTCAGATTTAACATTTAAAATTATTCTAATAGCTATTTGGAAAATAGAATGCAGTAGATCAAATGCAAACTTAGAGACAAGTTGATATGCTGTTGCAAAAGATGTAAGAGAGATAATATGGCTAGGAACTGAGGAGGTGAAAATAAATGGTTGAATAATGCACATAAATTGGAGATAGTGGCAATAAGATTGAAGATGGGATAGTGTGAAAAAAGATGGATGATAGATTTGCAAATAAATGAGACAGAAAAGTTAGAATGGGAGCAAGCATGGGAGAGTAAACCAAAGTTTGGTTTGGAACATGTGTAGTTCAAAATGCCAGTTAAGTATCTTGGTGGAAATATTATGTTTTCAGTAGATTATATTGAAATGGAATTCATGAAAAAGTCGATAGGGACTGGTGATACATATTTTGGAGTCATCAGTATATAGATGTTTTTTAAGCCATAAGGGAATTGAATGACATCTTTTAGGAGATTATCTGTAGAAGAGAAGATAAGTTTAATATTAGCCTGAAGTGGGGAATTAGGGGTTACTTAAGCAAGATTATTAAAGTTTTGGAGATTGAGTGAAGTTTAATATATCTGATATATTTCCAAGAGCTTTTGAGGGGTCATAGTGAGGAAACACTGAGTTCAATCATAGGTTTGTAGAACTTAAGGTTGGTACAAGGTTTAATAATTGAAGTGTTAATTTCACTGGTGTTACTTCCTACATAAATTTTCAAGATGACCATAGAGGTAAAAGACATCAGGGACATGGAATAGAGGGACTATTATGTTTCACTTACATTAAAATTTTCTCCACATTATTTTTTTTCTAAAGCTTCATAGCAAAACTTAATTTAAAAAGTTTTCCCCATTTTAAAATGTTGTTATCTAACATATTATTTCTAGAAACAATATTAGTCATAAAATTACATATGCAACGCTTTTTAACAAGCCTTTGATTTTATGTTTCATATCTGAATTTCACTCCCAACTAATTAAGCACAACATTGGATAAAGACAGTTCAAGGAATCATGTTCTTCAGATGTTTTCCCAAAAGTAAATGAATACAGTTTATTAATGTGAATTTTATTTAATCTACATATTACATGGCAGTCTTAGTATTAAGCTAATCAAGACAGCAACGAATGAGAATCTAAGTGACGAAAATATTTTTAAGTGAATATGTTATTAAGGTTACCAATAGTCTTATTTCTGAGATATAACAGAGTTTATATCATAAAACATAAAGTAGTATAAAAAATACATATGTATTACATAAAAGTGTGATATATAAGTATATATGTGTATATGTATACACATATGTATCTACAAATAAATACATGAAAGTATAATACATATATACTTATAGGTAGTTGAATACCCAGCTGATTTCTCAGACTTGAACTAAATTGTGAAACATTGAAGACCTACCCTGGGGTACACAGCGGCTGGTGCTGTGCTTAATTGTGCATAAAATCAAGTGCAGTTCTTCTATGACCATCAGGCTTCTTGGTACGACAGTGCTCCTGCAGTGTTCATTATGTTTTTTAATCTGATTCAGTGACTAGTCATTCTATGTCTCAGACTATGAAATAAAGACCAATGGGGAAGAACTGGGCAAAATAATTTCAGTATCATAATGAGGCTGGAACCTCTGCTTGGAGTCAAACAATTCTGAGTGTTATTCAGCTAATTATCTTAATATTTCAAATTTTAGAAATTGGGGGCATTACACTGATACAGACCTAGCTTCCTACTCTGTCACCACATGCATAGGCACCATTGCAAAATGAATACTTGTCTTTACTTTCCCTTATGTCATTAGTGTTTTCTTTCCTAATAGTTAGTGTTAATTACATCATTAAAAACCATAGATGTTTATTAAGAATTCACTATTGCTTTGTACAGATAAACAAGAAGATTTGTTGAAAATATATAGTTTTCATTGTAAATTCTGATTACTGAAATTGCATTGGTTTTATGCAAAGTATTGTTTTCAAACTGGAAAATATATAATTGGATCAAAAAATAGACATGTATATCATCTACCTTTAGAACAATACTTTGAGATTAAAAGAAATTGTTCTTTGTGTGGATATTTATGCATATGTGTATGAGGTATATGAATATATATCTATTTATAAAAATATATGTGTTTTTAAAGGAGAAGATATCAGAAAGCAGTTGTATCAAAAAAAAGATACTTTGAGTTGAAACAAATTTACAAAGTCTCTATAGAGGCTAAACTGGTATTTAAAGTATAAAATTTATTTCCTAAAAGTAGAAATTTAGTTGTAGGCAATCTTGTAATGGTTGTTCACAGTAATTTTTAGATGAGCTTTTATCAATGATAAATTAGACCTCATTTTCTATACCCACAGTGAACTTGCATTCTACAATTAAATGTGAATCTATAATTATATTTAATACCTTCACATACAGAGTATCACTCCTCAAATCTGAAGCCACTTTTGATTACACATTATTATCATGACATATACCTGAATGGATGAGGGCTGAAAATGATAAATGGAAATAAAAGCTCAAGATTTTATTTGTGTCAACATTTTTATTCAATTTTACTCAGTTAAAATTTAGATACAGGAATATTCATGTATTTTAAATGTACTACTGGTCATTGACTTTTTAATAAGTTTGTTATCGTATTAATGGCAAATAAACTACATATACTCAAAGTACACAATTTGATAGGCTTTAGCATATGCATATATATATCAAACCATAACCATAACTATCATTAATATGTGCATTATGTTCTCAAGTTTCCTTATGCACCTTTTGTAACCTGAAATTTTGTGAGTTATTATGATCAAAAATAAATGCTAATATTTCATATATTTAGACATATTTAAATCATCATCCTTGAAAGAATGCTCATATGGAAAAAATGTGTTAATACATCATTAATTATTTACTTTTATTTATATTTTCTCATTTAGAAAAGGCTGTTATAAAATATTTACTTGTGGCATGACAGCTTGTTCAAAAAAAGCTATCTCCCTAAATTTGACAAAATTAAATCATAAAATTTAAAAATTTTATAAATAATGTTTCAAAAATTTAATGATAAAATGCTATCTTAAATAAACATATGGAGAGCCAATCATTAACTATTTTTTAGACAAAAATTAGGTGAATACGCACAGACACAGTGATAAAGAAGCTAGAAATTTAAGAAATGTGCATAAAACTTGGGTGGCACATGAATGCATTTTAGTGATATTATAAGAAGTCTTTAAAGATGAGGAGAATTGTTACTATATATAGAGAAAATGCATTTAAAAGTTAAAGTTGACAAAAGATATATCTGATAAAGGACTGTTATTCCAAATATATGAAGAACTATTAAAACTCAACAATAAGAAAAAAACTGATTAAAAAGTGGGCTACGAACTTAGACACATCACTAAAGAAGATATACAGATGACAAATAAGCATATGAAAATATGCTCAACATCATAAATAATCAGAGAAATGCAAATGAAAGCAGCAATGCGTTACCACTCCACCCCTTCTAGAATGGCCAAGACGCAAAACTTTAACATCACAAAATGCTGACAAGAATGCGGAATACAGAAACTCAATAATTGCTAGTGGGAATGAAAAATGGTACAACCCCCTTTGGAAAATAGTTTGTCAGTTTCCTACAAAACTAAACATATTTTTACCATATGATCCTGCAACTGCACCCCTTGATCTTTACCCAAAGGAGTCTAAAACTTCTGTCCACAGAAAAACCCACACAATGATGTTTATATAAAAGCAGCTTTGTTCATAATTGCCCAAACCAGGAAGTAGTGAAGATATCCTTCATTAGATTAATGAATAAACTGTGGGACATAATGAAATACTATTCAGCACTAAAAGAAATGAGTTATCAAGCCATAAAAATACATGGAGGAATCATAAATACATGTTGGTAACTGAAAGAAGCCAATCTGAAAGAGCTGCATCATGTATCAGCTTTTTCAGATTGGCTTCTTTCACTTCCTAATGATTGTCTGATTGTCCCCATAGTGTTACCTTTTCCAAGATATCGTATTATTGGCATATAACATCTTGGAAAAGGTAACACTGTGGAGACAATAAAATGTTCAGTGGTGGCCATGGGTTAGGAGTGAGGAGGAGATGAATAGGATACAGGATTTTTAGGACAGTGGAAATCCTCTGTGTGTTACTGTAATGGTGGGTACATGTCATTATACATTTATCCAAAAATATATAATGCACCTAATGTAAAGTATGGACTTGGGGTGGTGATGATGTGTCAAGGTAGGTTCATCCATGTAATAAATGTACAACTCTGGTAGTGGGAACTGAAAATGGAAAGGCTATGCATGTCAGGGAAAAGTAGGGGGCTTAGAAGAACTCTGTACCTTCTGCTCAATTTTGTCATGAACCTAAAACTAGTTTTAAAAATAAGCTCTAGGGCTGGGTACAGTGGCTCACACCGGTAATTCCAGCACTTTGGGAGGCCAAGGCGGGTGGATCACCTGAGGTCAGGAGTTTCAGACCAGCCTGGCCAACATGGTGAAACCCCATCTCTACCAAAAATACAAAAAATTAGCCGGGTATGGTGGCAGGCACCTGTAATCCCAGCTACTCAGGAGGCTGAGGCAGGAGAATTGCTTGAGCCCTGATAGCAGAGGTTGCATTGAG
The DNA here is from genome assembly GCF_037993035.2 of Macaca fascicularis. Classification (NCBI taxonomy): domain Eukaryota; kingdom Metazoa; phylum Chordata; class Mammalia; order Primates; family Cercopithecidae; genus Macaca; species Macaca fascicularis. The sequence goes on along the minus strand of NC_088391.1, from coordinate 72,321,538 downwards.
CTGAAATGATGCCACTGTACTCCTCCAGCCTGGGCAACCAGAGTGAAACTCTGTCTCAAAACAATAACAAAAAAGTAAAGTCTAGGGTTTTATTTAAAGTTAGTCACCTATTACGTCTACTAAAGTACTACATTTTATGATCATTTTTCTGGCTATTTATTACTGAGTGAAAACAATATTGTGAAAAAAATACATTCCATAGTTAACAATACACTTTTATTGAGATTATTCTCATGCTTAATTAAGTAATCTGGAACTGGTAAAAGAAAATTATAGTCTTTGATGCCATGGAAGTAAATGTAGGTTGGAAAGACATATACCTGATGATACTGGTGTGTGGCTGACTCTGAGGTTCCATTTGAATTCTTCATTAAGTTATCTATCACCCAGAAGAGACAATCTTTCTTTAAAACAATAGATATATCAGTTTGGTTTGTTAATTTTGTATTGTACTGTATCAAATTTTACTTCCTTGATCAATCAAAACGTTTAAACTTCCACTAAAACTATTAAAAAGTTTGCCAAAAAATAATTTCTGCACTAGATAATATTTTAATATTTGTTTCCTTAAGAAAGAATGGCCCAGATAAAAATGAATGAATGAATGAATGAATGAGTAAATAGCACTGTGCAATACTGAAGGAACGTATTAGCCACATCTCATTTTAGAAGTAGTGTTTCTTACCATATACTATCAAAAGAACTGAACTAATCCTTGACATAATTTCCCTGACTATTTCAATATTTTAAATTTAAATTATTATTAATAACATCAATAAAATGTGCATAGTGACATTTCCTGCTTTGAGATTTAAATTACTTTGCATACAGTTTCATCATCTCAAATACTTTTCTCAATCTATTATCAATGAAGTAAAAACAATTGAGCTAGTTCATTGCTAAAAAACCTTTTAAGTGAGCTCAGCATTTATCCTTGCTATAATTTCTATTGTATATATATTCGGGTGTATTCATTTTTATGTCTAAAATCAAATGTCCTCTCATTTGCAATTTGGTTTTGGACACCAGTTTATATATTCTTAAAGGTTTCTGCTTTTTTTTTCCTGTAATTTTACAATATCCTAAATCATGCAAACATATGCCTTAAATTTAAAAGTAGATAAATTTTGGTACATTTAATCTAATTTCTTGACTCTGTCAATTTACTTTTGCTTACAAGTAAACTTATATTATTGTTATAATTCTAGTTTGAAATTAATTTTAGTAAGTTTTTCATGAAGGATAATTATTTTAAAATATATTTCATTGATGTCTTCATTCAGTTATAGCATATTATTAAGAAGCTACTTGATAGCAGGGTTATTCCATTTCACCTTGCAATTCAATAATTGCTTAAAGTGGCCACTTGTCAGCATAGCTCCATATTACCGCAGGACAGAGTTTAGTATCTAACTACGTAAAAAAAAAAAAAAAAAAATCAGAGGTATCTTAAAAAATAAGAATATTCTGGCAATATAGGAATTCTTTATGATAGAAAAAAACAATGACAGAGGTTTTATTAAATTGCAAACTTTTTCGATTACCAAGCTACTTTAGAGCCTTGTGTATGAGATGGAGGAATCTTTGGTGTAACTTGTATTTGAAGTGGGTTAAGTGCTGAGACAGAATTTTTGTTGATAAAATTCTTATCATATGCAAACTCTAAAGTAAAATAAATCCTTGGTTTTCAAACAATTTTCACTCTTAAATGTTAGTGATCAAAGAAGAAAAAAGAGGTTTTTATGAAATAATGTTTAAACCTTCAATGTCCCATGTCATTTAAAAATTCTATAGGAATTTCCATTACAAACACACTTTGAAGGCTTTAGATCTTTGTAGCTGAAATTTGCAACAGAGATCCTCAGTCTCCAACAGTTGTTATTTCCTTAAACAAGAAAGCAAGAAGACTATATTATTTTTCAGTGGCAACAACTACAGAAAATGTAAATAAATGAGATTCCAAATAGAAGTAGAAAAGTCTAAAAAACATGATTCGGTTTGAATGCTGGGAAACATGAAATGACATGAATTTCAGTTTCTTATGACATTCAAGTATAATATAGAATTCTCAATATCATTGTTTATCTCCCATTTTTGTTCATATCTTACTTTATCTGTGAATATTTGCCTATTTATTAAAATCCTGAAATGCACTGTAGATGCCAGAATATGCCACAGGTATATTTGTAATGATATATTTAAGTCACATTAAAATCTGAGAGTATTATCTGAGATTTGAAATCTTACAGGGCCTGAATAATTTATTACAAAACCTATTTCTATATCTATTTGTGTAGTTTCATGATTTGGAGTGAATAGATGAATAGTGATGGCTGAATAGTATTTATGAGTTTGTTGAAATTAGATGACAATCTGTAAAGCTCTAAGAAATAAACTATTAAGCTGAAAATATTTGTTCCTTAACTCCTCTTTGGAAACGAATTTCCTATGCATAGGGACTTCCAATCTTCCCCAGGTACCCTAAATTCAGACAAACTCCAGCTTTGCCTGTGGCTTTTAATAATGGAAAATGAACCATTTTTTTTTAAGAGGACAGACAAACATTGAGCTATTTATGAAAGACTAATCACCTTGGTTGGAGTGCTTGACAGCAGATCAATGGTTCAGGACATTCTCATAAAAGGATTTTACTTTTTAAGGCTAGTGTTAGTGAATCTACTTTTTTTTTTTCCAATAAAAATAATTTGGCCGGATTTGGCCTAGGATTTCTCTCCACTATATATTTGTTACAATTAAACATTTATTTTTGTGCTCATTTAAAAATAATGTAACTAAGAAAGAAATTTATTGTTAGTCCAGAAATTTTATTTATTCATTAACTCATTTGAAAACAATTTTTGAGAATCTATTGCTAAATCCTATTTCAGATCCTGAACATTAAGAGATGTAAAGTGTAGGGATTTGCTTTAATTACCTTATAAAGAATGAAGCAATACAAAATAATTTGTGTTATATTAGTTCATTTAATATAAACTATAACACAAGACAATTTGTGCTATATTAGTTCATTTAATCATTTTATTAATGCAATAGGTATCTATGGAATGGTTTCTATGTCTGGTACTGGGCCTAGTGTCAGACATACAAAAGCATAAATCATGTATAGCTTACAGTTTAGTAAAGAAGACATCTATGTAGACAAATAATAATTACAACACAAGGTGTTCAATGCCTTCATGGAGCTCTCAAGTCTGCAGCATGTTGCAGACCCAAGAATGTGCGAGATGCCTCAAGTGAAGTAAGTTGATGACTACCTTGGTTCTTACTGAATGAATAGAATCTTGAGAAGCAGATGACAAGGGGAAAGGAAGAATTCTAGTTGGGAAATATATATGAAATTGTATTGAGCATTACAAGGATTTTTGATTAATCTGGTACAGTTGTAACATAGAGTGTTATGAGCTGACCAGATGTGAGGCAGGAGATGTAGGTCCACTTTATGAAAGACCTTGATGGGGTTCAGGGCATGTAATCCCAAAATATGGCATCTTGGCATATGAAGTATTTTAAGCTAAAAGAAATTGAGAAAACCACAGAAACAAAAGGATAACTCACTTTCCCCATGCCTTTCTTCCCTGAAACATGCTATGAAGAATTCTCTGACCTGACCTTCCTCTAAAGAAAATCATAAGACCCTCATTCATGAGTATCCTTCTCCATACCTACAGGCGATCAATGAAGACACAGGGATGCCAAGAAGAAACTAAAGAAACAGGCTGTGCTAAGTCTCTCCCTCTGGAGTTTATTACTATCAGATAGTTAGTGGTGGCAAACAACGGAGTTATGGTTGTGAATCCCTACGGGTCTGCAGCGACCTCAATTCTTGTCTCCTTAGAAAGAATTTGACTGAGGGGCATGAGGCAGAAAAAGACACAGAGGCAAGTTTCAGAGCAGTAGTAGAAGTTTATTAAAAAACTCTGGAGCAGGAAACAAAGAAAGTGCACTTGAAAGCAGGCACTTTGGAGGTCAAGTGAGGCATTTGACTTGGGGTTTTATATGTTGGCATACTTCCAGGACCCTGCATCCCTTTCCCTATGATTCTTCCCTTAGAGTGGGCCGCCCACATGCAAGGTGGCCTGCTAACACTTGAGATGTGAACGTGCACAGTGTTTGCTGGAGTTGTGTGCATGATCGCCTGAGGCATTTTTCCCTTTTCTGGTGGAATGCTTCTGGAAGGTTATACTCTGCCATTTTGTCTCCTAATGCACACGCTGGAGTTCACTCACCCAGTTCCTGAGATTTTATTGGAAGCTGCTGACTACCAATTTCAAATGTTTTTATCTCATGGGAAATTCCCTCTCCCTGGTGCCTGAGACCAATTATCATTTTAGTGTGACAAAGGGTGGATCATCAGGAAATTGCCTCTCCCTGGCACCAGCCCAACCAATGATCACTTTTAGGCAGGCAGTGTAATAACTGCCAGACCATCACCTGATTGTCACCTGACATTTCCTTGTGGGTGGGGGATCCCTCTCCTGCCCTGTGCATCCCTAACTACCTACTGTAACAAGAGTGTACTCTCTTTGTCCAATTACACTTATGCACAACTGTCTGCTCTCCATCAAATTTAAGCATGAAAATACACAGTTTATCTTGTTTCTTTTAGGTCTTTGTTTCTGAAGGCTACCATGTCACATAAAACTTGTAAGAAATAGATGTATGTGTTTTTTTTCTTGTTAATCTGTCTTTTGTTATAGGGTCTCAGTCATAAACTTTTTAATTGGTAAGAAAAAGATATTATTTTCCCCCCTGCAGCCTTGTAATTCCATATTTTATCTTACAGGTGGTGAAAAATTATTTTAAGAAAGTCATAATGAATACATATATATATATGTATACACACACGTGTGTGTGTGAGTGTGTGTGTAGAGAGAGAGAGAGAATAAAATGCTTAGAAGAGTAACTAGAACAAGCATAGGTAGAAGGCAGAAAATATCTCAGTGTCATTGACATTATTTGACCAAATTCCAATTATTCTTTCTTCTAAACACACAGTAAAATTCTACCTTTTGATTCTTTGTGATTTATTGGAGCTTTTAACTAATTCTCACCAGTCAGTCATAAGTGAAAGTCACATGCCATTTCTAGCTGATTGCATTTAATTCCTGATGAGAAACTATTCATATTATCTTTTCTCTTTCCCACAATAGTACTCTTTCCTTCTTTCCAGGTCTCAGAGAGAGGAGAACAAGATGAAACCAAGTGGCCAAGCAGCCCATGTGGAAACGTACAATGAGCAAGAAATAAACCTTTGTTGTTTGATGTCAGTGAGATTTTTTATTTTCTTGTGTTTGTGGTGATTGGCATTGTTACTGCAGTATAACCTATGCTATCCCAGTTCACACAGGTATCACCATGTCCACAAACTGAAGCAAATGTGTCCCATAACTAAAGCAAAACAAACTTCTAGGTGTCAGTAGATTTTATCAAATAATTCTTAAATATTTGCTAAGTATGAAACACCATCATATTGCTTCTGAGTTGTCAAAGCAAATTTGTGACGTGTCTTGATGACAAAGAAGCATTTTGATTGGCAGGGTATTATCAAAGTTCAGGATGGCTCCGAGGAGTCCTATCTGGAGTTAGAGACCATTTTCCCCATATCTTGGACTTTGCTTGTTAGAGGTACTCTTGGGAGGTTAGGACATACCCACCTCAATTCTGCTTCTTTAGCACTCTTCTGATAACACGGCATTTGTTTGCCTATAAGTTTGCCAAAACTGGATCATGTCAGTGAGATAGTCTAACTACAATTCCACGTTCCTTCACTCGATCTCTGGCAAAAGGATGTGCCTATTTTCTTGGTGATAACTCTTGCATTTATTACTAGTTCCAAAGACAATTCATGCCTTGACTCACTATGGTTAACAAAATACCACTGGATCTATTACAGTCTTGTTTGACATTCACCACTCTCTTTTGTTTTTTGAAATTCTATAGTGTTTTTCAACATAAACAACCAGTTCTCTGGTTCTCTGGATACTAACCAAGTGTTCGACAATTTTATTCAATTCTGACACTAACTACCCTGAGTTAATGCAGAGCTTACAGGTTATGGACTCGATCCCACGAGATTGCCAGATCCCATTTCAGGTGCCAGTCATAAGTCCTGGGTCTCTTATACCTGGCTATAAATTAGGGGCTCCAAAACAATCTCCTCAGGTTCAATAATTTGCTAGAATAACTCACAGAACTCAGAAATACACTTTACTGGTTTATTATAAAGGATACAAATGAACAGGCAGATGAAGAGGCACATAGGTTCCCAAGCACGGTAGTTTCAATCTCTGTGGGAAGATGGTAGTATTCACCATCTGGAAGTTCTCTGAACTCCATTATTTAGGGATTTTCATGAAGGTTTCATCACATTGAAATAATCAATTAATTTAATCTCCAGCTCCTTTTCTCTCCCCAATGGTTGGAGGGGAAAGTTTCAGGCTTCTAATCAAGGCTTGAGGTTTCTGGCATCCAACCCCCAATCCTGAAGCTATCTAGAGGCTGGCAAGAGCCATCAGATTAGAATAAAATCTCCTCCTATCACCCCAATAACACAGGAAACTACAAAGGTTTTAGCTCTGTGACAGGAATCAGTGACAAGAGCAAATATATATTTCCTCCTGAAAAAAAATGTACTTATAAAAATGTTTAAAGATAGCTTCCAACTGTTGCAGAACTTTCTCCAGGGTTCAGCTAAAACTGGGTTTTTGTCACAGATCAGGAAAGATTAGGCTTGTGGACACAGAAAGGTGAGGAGTGGAATTAATTGGCAAAAAGGAGAGGAAAAATAACTCTCGGCAAAGCCAGAGAGAGTCCTGCCTCGCAAATTGAATCGTAGGCCACCACACAGGAACTGAAGAGGCCAGGCTCCTCCCCCATGCAAACTGCGTGAACTACCAGAGGCTCCCCTTCGTCCTTCCAGTGTGTAGGTGGGCATTGTTCTGAGAGGATCAGTCCGGAAAGGTGGGCTTCTTCCGGGACCAGCAGTCCAGGTTTTCAGACTTCAGGCCAATTTAGGCTTGAAGGCAGGGTTTCCCTGGGGACCCTTGGCTGTCTCCCGTCTCTATCATAACTAGCCAATATTAGACATCCTCTGGTGAGCTCATGAAATTCTATGTACAAATAGTTCTTTGTGTTAAATACATCTAGCCTCCACTTATATATTCTCCCCGAACTATAAAGCTCACATCACAATAGTGTTATTTCCCTTAATTTGTAGACTTATTCCAAGGTTCATCATGGCTCATGTCCAGTTGACTTTAGTCACTGCATGGATGAATTGTTACAGCAAATATACACCTTTGTTTCTTTCTATTGTGATGACATTTTCCAAGTGCACTTTAGGTCCAATATCCTGAGAAGTAGGCTCAAAATTGAGACTCAGAAATAGACTTTTTATATTTGATTTTCCCTCTGAGAGGCATTTTTTTCTAACTTACTGTTTCTCGAAATATGTGATTTCCCAAAGTGGATAATTTTGCAGCCTCATTCCCCAGACTGAAGACGCAATTTCGTTGCCACTGACAGGAGTGGTTATCAATTACCTGTAGGTCATTCATCACGTTTCTCCTCAGTCCTTCTAGTTTTGAATAAACTGAATTGCAGACAAAGGAACCAAACAGAAATAAAGTTAAGAACTGTGCATGCCTTCAAATTAGGTGGGAAAAGCTGTATATCACTGAGTTAAGCAACAACATAGTGTGAGAACTAAAAAATGTTAATTACTCTCACTGCATGACTTTGACTTTTCGCTGTGTAGATCTTCCTGGTACTTCCTTACTAGTTTAGGCCTAGGAATGTTGACAATTTGTAGAGCAGACGTACTTTCTCTGAATTTCTCTAATTTGTACCATACTAAGCTACTGCCCATGATAGCAGAGTAGAGAAAGAGCATACAGGATAAAAGTCTTTATTTATTTATTTATTTATTTATTTATTTTATTTAATTACTTAATTTATTTATTTGATTGAGAGGTAGTCTTGCTCTGTCTCCCAGGCTGGAGTGCAGTGGCACGATCTCGGCTCACTGCAACCTCGGCCTCCTGGGTTCAAGTAATCTGCCTCAGCCTCCTGAGTAGCTGGGATTACAGGCATGCATCACCACACCTGGCTAATTTTTATATTTTTAGTAGAGACGGGTTTTTGCCATGTTGGCCAGGCTGGTCTCGAACTCCTAACCTCAGGTAATCCACCTGTCTCAGCTGCCCAAGAGTGCTAGGATTATAGGCATTAGCCACTGCACCTGGCCAGGAGAAAAGTTTTTAACACATTAACTCCATCCACGTGTAAATGAGTACCAATGGATGACAATTTATTAATATTTACCAATTGCATAAGTTATTTTTTCTCACACTAGAAGGAATTTATAAGGCCACAAATTACTGTATTCCAATGGAAGAAATTTCTTGAAAACATAATATGTCAAAAAGTATTATCCTCTCCAATTATTTGCAGCCATCCCATTTAGTGTAAGCATTGTGTGCATTTTCATCTATCATCCTGTGATTTGCATTCCCTTATCCTCCCCCATTCCATGTGGAGCTGGGGGCAAACATCCTGTGGTTTGAATTCTTATTCCTGAACTTACTCTTCGTGTGAATGTTGGCAGGTTCTCAACCTCAGTTTCTAACATATAAAATAAAGAAAGTAATAGTAACTTTTCATAAGGTTCAAATGCTAAGGTAAATATACAGCTTTTGTAATCTTTTTTACATCTATTTTTTAAATTAAGCATTTGATTTTACAAATTTTATAAAGCATAATATGAGTTGTCTTGGATAAGTGGCCCACTATTGTATCATCTCATAGAGTAATTAAAATAGAATAAGTTGTTAATTTAAGTGCTTTACCCAGGCGTGATATAATGTTTGCTATTGTTAAATCAAGCGTAGCCTAGAGCTGCCTCCTTACATATTTTAAGTCTCTGTACATCATGAACTATAACCTAAAGGGAGTTGTAAACAGGCTGTAGCCTACTCTTATGCCAATCGCTGAGTTTTGGCCAATCAGAGGTGGCCAACTGTTCAAATCATGTTCAAAAATAAGGCAAACACAGAGCTTAACCAATCTGGTTCTTTCTGTACCTCACTTCCATTTCTTGTACATCACTTTCCATTTTCTTAAATCTTTTTCCTTAAATCTCCTCCCACCATGTGGCTGCACTGGAGTCTTTGAACTTCCTCTGACTCCAGAGGCTGCCCAATTTGTAAAGTGTTCTTTGCTCAATTAAACTCAGATAAATTTATTTTGGCTAAGGTTTTTCTTTTAACACATTGATGTTAAGGATAGTGATGAAAAAAAGACATTTATTTCTTAACCCACATGGGTTATATTTATATTTATTGCACAATCCTTTTCATTACCTCATAACCACAAATAATAAGGCCCTAACCCACCTTTTAGTTTCCATCTTTATCAGAAGAATTAGAGGTAGGGGGTGTAAGTTCAGATGAGTTGGGAAGCTCTAGTAGCATTTTGCACAGGTTAAGCCATCTTAGCCATTTATCTTGTATGAAGCTTCTTTTTTTCCTGAAAATAATAGAGAATGTTTCATACGAAACCTAGAAGTTCATCTAGTGTCAAAGTGAAAAAGCAGTGATGACACTGAAAGGCAGGAAGATCCTAGGATTTGTATGTAGAGGTGTCACTTTTCGCTGGATCTGACTCCCCTTGCTAGGAAAAAATACTAGTTTAGTTTCCATTAGATTTCAGTATCTTAGTACAAGCAATAAGCATACTAATATAAATACAAAATAATATATTTCAGTCTGGGGAGATATGAATCATATGAATGATTTATCTGCATAGTCACATTGAGCTTAACACACTTGATTTTTTAAAAGGTTAACATTATCTGCCAAATGAGTTTTCTCTTCCCCTTGAAAAAGCCTTGTAATAAAAGAACTGTTTGCATTCGTAGAGAACAGGATCCTATGGGAAACAAAGAGCTCACTGAACTCCTTTACATTATAGTAATCTGAAGAGAAACACAAGTCAATATTTTTAAGGCATAATATATGGGCTGGAAACTGCTATTTCCCTTTGGATAAAATATTCACTACTACTAAAATCTAGGCTCAAGTGCAACTTGATGCAAACAACTAAAACTATTCTAAAAATTACTCTGAGGGATTTATTTATAAAGCAGAATGGACAATAGATTTACTTGTCACTTTTATTGAAGACAGAACTGTAAAATGTAGCTTCTAGAATCGTGGGATTTGGTAATAATTTTTACCTGCAAGCTTTTTGATATATCCTTTGGCAGTTGCCAGTCTCCTTCTAGAAATTGGATGACAAACAATAATTTATTTTTTCTATCATTAACTTTGAATAAGTTTGTCAAGGTAAAAGTGAGGTACACATTTAAGAAACTTGTATCTAGATTTAATGAACACAAGAGTCACTTTGAATGAGGCAAATACCTTTTCAGAAATCTTTAATGGAAACTTTCGTCTCTGAATTCCGTTTATTCTTAGCTCCAACATGCCACAACTTTTGATTAGCACACAACGTTTATCTATATACATGTGATCTTTTAAATTAATCTCTGCTTAGGTCATATTTTTTCTAGAAATAAAATGTCTTTTATATCTCCCAGAAATAAGGTAAGAATAAATTTGAATAAACCAAGTGGATGCAAAATATGAAGTTTGAAAGTGGGGTAATAAGTATGCTTCTTGTTAAATTTAAACTGTCTTAATTTCATTACCGTCAGCACCTATTATTTTTGCATATTTGAATATTTTCTAAGCTACTACGCACTTTCCCAATCTCCAGCCTGCATCTTTTGAACATTTTGCCTCCATGTTTTTTTCCCAAAATTTGACTAAGCTTCTGACTGATCAACTTACTCTAGCATCAGTTATACTATAGTGCTAAATATTCATTTGTTTGACACTTTTTTGATACACAGATTTCGAATGTGTTTATTCTTCTAAACTATGTGTTAGTTATCGAAAATCAAAACTTGCCCTTATTTGACTTTCTACTAAGTAATGTGATATTGGCTTTGTGCATATAATAATCAATAATTACTTATAATTAATTTAGTACTAATTTTGATAGCAATACTCTGGCAGTCAAATTACAACAGAAGAATAACACAATTTTGGTTGTATTTCCTTCCTTTCAGAAAAGCATTTCACTTTCTCTGTTGGCAGTAAAACATTTTAAATTGACTGCAAATTTGTGCAAAATCATTGGGAATTGTTATGCTTCTATGCATTTTTAAAGAGTGTATTTTTGTTGTGATTCTTTGGATCAGTAATTTTATATGTTTATTTCCCACTTGTTATTTTCAGGCTAATTTAGAGCATCATTCCTAACATCGGTAATGGAGTTTGACATCCCTGGAGTTGTTTTGTAAATAGAAACTTAATTTGGAGACAGTTTTATATTTAGAGAACACTTTCTAATTTATAGACTATAAAATGGAAGACAAACTTAATTCTTTTCTGTTTACACATTCTTAACAAGGATCACAGTTATTATTGTGGACAATCTGAATAGGTATAAATGTAAGTCCTATTAAGAATTTCTCAGAAAAAAAGATTAACCTGAAGAGTAGCTTAATTATTTTGCCGTTTTTATTCAAAATTCTACCCCTTGGGTATTTTAATGTGAAGGAGGTGTGCATACGTTTATAGATAAAAACTTCTGAAAAGGTACTTTAAAATTAGGCTCAATTACTAGAAGGTGTTTTCCTTTAGATTACAATTTCCATTGGTGCAATAAGTATGAATTTGGAGACAACAACTTTGCCTTGCAGGATAGACTGTGTATGTAATATCATTCAATGAAATGGCTTCAAGTTACTAATTTAAAACATTATGTTGTGCAAAAGAGCATAGGCAACAGTTAGAAAGTAAGTGAAAATGTATTAGGCTACTTTCAAATCAATTGCAGCAATATGCACCTAAATAAATTATATGATGCATTTAGAAAACTAAAGTGTATGGTAATAGCCATTACTCAATACACCTCATAGGTGATCTTCCTAGACAGATGGTCATAATCAACTTCAGATATGATTTGGATTTAAGTATTATCATTAAGGAATATAGTATATGTAATAAATGTATATTATCAGGAGTAAAGCGAGATGGTGCTTTAAAGTCAAATATTTAATAAAGATAATGCATTAGAAAAGAATGCAATCACTTGCCCTCATTTTGGAAAATATTCACTAATATTACTGGAAAGTTATATGGTTCTATTAAAATAAAATACTCTTTCTATAAATATACACACAATTCTAAGTAGCTATTACTTTGTCACTGAAGCAATGGATACAAATCTCTGGAAATAGTTTCTGACAAGGTAAATAATTTCCTAAAATAAAACTTACACTCAATAATTTAAGATGGAGTATGTTATTCTGTTACTTACATTGAAGGTGCTATGTCCCCTCTAAAACGCATATTGAAATTTAATTGCTATTGTGATGTTGTTAAAAGTTGGGACTGTTGGCCGGGCACGGTAAATCACGCCTGTGCTCCCAGCACTTTGGGAGGCCGAAGCGGGCAGATCACGAGGTCAGGAGATCAAGACCATCCTGGCCAATGTGGTGAAACCCCGTCTCTACTAAAAACACAAAAATTAGCTGGGCGAAGTGACGTGTGCCTGTAGTCCCAGCTACTCAGGAGACTGAGGCAGGAGAATTGCTTGAACCCAGGAGGCGGAGGTTGCAGCAAACAGAGATGGCGCCACAGCACTACAGCCCTACAGCCTGGGCGACGGAGCCAGACTCCGTCTCAAAAAAAAAAAAAAAAATGTGGGACTATTAAGAGGTGATTAGGCTATGAGGGCTCTGCCCACACGAATGGATTAATGTCGTTGTCACAGAAGAGGCCTGACCCTCATCATGAAAGCGGATGGTTATGCAAGTGAGTTAGGCCCTCTCTTGCTCTCTCTTGCCTTCTTACCCTCTGCCTTTCCTCATGGGATGACACGGCAGGAAAGCCCTTAGCACATGTGAGCCCCTGGATCTTGGACCTTCCGATGGTATTCTGTTATAGCAATACAAAACAACGTCAAATAGACGGAAATAATGCAAATGCCAGGCACATTTATTTGATGATTTTAAACACAGAAAAGACCTATTTGGTTTAATTATCAGTTCTTATTAATATTCTGTTTATAATTCCTGCCTATAATGTTCATTAACTTTGAAAGTTCTACTTTTTAAAGTCAGAACAAATTTCAAACAAATCCGTAAGGAATAATAGGCCATTATGCCCTCATAAACTTACTAATTATAAAAGAACTAAAAAGTGTGTAGCTACCATGAAAATCTTTGACATGAATTCTAAAAGGTGTCTAAGGGTGAGGGGAAAGTCAGTATCATTCAAGGAGAAATATAAGAATGACTAACCAATATTGATAAGTTGTTTAAAGAAATATATATTTAAATGCACATAAAAATATCCTAAATATAATACATGTATGTCATCAATTATGTTGGACATAATACAGTGACCAGGTTTTTCAAATTAATCACAATTAAGGACAGACATAGATTAAAGATACGTTGTAGAATATTATACTTACTGCTACCAGTGTGTGGCAGATGTGGTGCTTGTAAAACTGCTAGTGGGAAGGCCTTCTTCATCATTTAAGAATAAGAAATGTGGCCTGTCAAAATTATGGTGAAAAATATTTGCATTCTATTGAATTATATGCTTAGAAAGCCTCATGTATTAGTCCATTTTCATATTGCTTTAAAGAACTGCCTGAGACTGGGTAATTTATAAAAGGATTAGGTTTAATTGGCACACAGTTCAGCATGGCCTCAGGAAACTTAATATCATGATGGAAGGCAAAGAGGAAGCAAGGCACCTTCTTCACAAGGAGGCAAGAAGTGCTGAGCAAAGGGGGAAAAGCCCCTTACAAAACCATCTGATTTTGTGAGAAGTCACTCATTATCACCAGAACAGCATGGGGAAGACTGACTCCATGATTCAGTTACCTATACCAGGTCTCTCCCTTGACAAGTGGGGTTAGGGGGGTTATGGGGATTACAATTCAAGATAAGATCTAGGTGGGGACACAAAGCCTAACCATATCACCACATAAGAAGAGTATAGTGAGAGGCCCATAAATGTGTTATTTGCATTTGGTTCAAAGAGTAATATTCTGTTGTTTATCCCTTCAAAGTTGGACATTTTATCCAATTAAAGAGAAAATAGAAATTATCTTCCTGATCACCATTGACATCATTATAAATATCGTCATGTTCAATACCATCATCCACAGTATCATCACTATAATGATCATCTTCATTATTAACTTCATCACTATTATCAACATGAATTGAGTTTTTGTCAGGTAAAATGCACTTTGCTAAATTCTTCAAGTGCACTTTTTTTTTTTTAATCTCTATGATAATTCTGTGGTATATGCTCTATTGTTCCTGTTAAAAGATGAGGGAAATGAAGCTCAGGAAAGTAATTTTTATGTGACCAGCTAAAGAATTCGACTCTCTAATGTCGTCTGTGTTCCTAAACACTACAGCAGGTCACATATTGAATTGACTGCTGAACATTATAAAAGTAATTGCATTTATCATAATGATTTCCAAACATCTCTTTTCAACCATCAGCTGGTAAACGTAGTAATAAAGCCCAGTATACAACTCTCTGATTTACTTCTTATCAGAACACAGAAATCCTTGTATCTTTCTGTTTCACAGAGCCAGCAAAGGGAACTTGCAGCCTACTTCCACCAATTATTCTGAGTTAAGATCTGTTAAAGGGTTGACTAACTGCAAACTTTACCCCATAGGTGGGAATTTTGTGATTTTTTTGTTTGTTTGTTTCTTCAATACTTCATGTTTATTCCTACTGTCATTAACTTGGTTTTAGAAAACATTTTATCTTACATATGCTATTTTAAAGTATCAAAATTATTTTCCAATCTTAACTCATGTTTCCAAATAGGCTTAGTTTTCAGCCTATTATGTCTAAACTACTCGTCATGACTGTTCTACTCCAAAATTTCTAAGGCTTTTTTATCTCTAATAAGCTAAGTCCAAATTACTTACCATTGCATTTGAGGATTTCCGTGATTTATTCTCAGCTTCATATATTGAACCACAGCTAATGTGGTTCATTCAACACTTTGACATGTATGACATGATTTTCTAAATCTGTACCTCCTGGGTTTTTTGCTTTTGCTTTCTCTGACATCCTCGAATTTCTGTTTGTAAGAATAAAGTTACATAGCTTTCCCTCAAAGACTCCCAGTGAATTTTTTACAATTTTAGAAAAATTTAAGGAAAATGAAATTCTATGGAGCTACACAGAACTAGGAAAGATTAGTGCTTGCATTTCATAAGTTGTAAAGAGTGTATATTAGGCATAATGCACACAGGACAAGTTTGCAGGAAGGTTCTCCGAACTTAATTATAACTTTCTACTAAAAGAAAGTAATATGCCCACAAGGAATGCCAAATAAACATCATTATTATCACCTAATTGGAGGTAGCAAAGGCAGGAAATAGAGATGACACATGGAGTACGTTGGGAGCACGTATTTTTACTGCTGTAGTCAGTAGCCATTTAAAATAGTGAAACAAAAAGCTGCAAGGTCCTTGGTATCTACACAAGATAGAATAATGTAAGGTTGTCTCTAACTTGACAGTATGTTTGTGGGGAATAAGCAAACTGGGCTTTCCTACAGCTGGATATACCAAATAAGTCAATCAGGATATCAACTGAGTGACAGTGACTTATACACACACACACACACACACACACACACACACACACACACACACACACACATACCCCATAGCTCAAAGATAAATTATAGATTGTCCACAGGTCCATTTCTCTATCTAAGCCTTTCAGGTGGTAGTATTGCTGACCTGTTAAATTAATTCACCATATTCATTTATACCCTTAAAATCAAGGGCAAATATTTTAATAGTATTCAGAAAAAATATCAAGAGAAAGTACCTACTCTAAGAATAGACCCTAAGACAAGGATGCTAGCTCAGGTATTTTATTTGAGAGGTACAGCAAAGGCTGATAGAGGAGTGAGGAAATGTAAGGGGTAAGTGTGTTGTCAAGTTAATTACAGCAGCAAGTGACTAAAGCCTAATTCTGCCTGGGAAACTGTTTAAAACACCTAGCTCAATGTTATATGACCATGCTAGCCAAGAAATTGAAGAAATCACACATCAACTCTTGTCATTCTTGGTTTAGGGATAGGGGGTGTTAAGTGTTAATTTCTTGGCCTCTCTCTTTTGAGGCTCAAACACTAATGTTTGGGAAAAGCCCTGAGACGAAGAGAAGCAGTTCTGGCAGTTTGAATTCTACACACACTGAGGTATAAGCCTGGAAACCTGTAGATGGGAGTATCCACTGTCTCTCCTATGGACAGGGGACTTGTAGAAATATTCTGCAACGTAAAGGAAAACGGGTTACTCATGAAATTAAAAAAAAAAAAAGCATTTGAAATATTAGCTAAAGGAAAGCAAAATAAAATTTGTGCCTAATTTAATTTTTTTCAATAAATTATCAAAAAGCAGGATTTTTTTTTTATCAAAAACTTAAAAGGAATCACACTGAAAGTCTTTCACCAAAAAATGGAAATCTTGAAAAGAGAGAATGGATCAATAGTTTCCTACTTTTCTTTCTTGCATCAGAAATTTCTCTTTCTACTGTTTCCTGTCCTTCAACTTTTAAATGTACCAAGAATCTCTTTTTTTATATAAAAACAAATAAATAAGTAAGAAACGCTTTGACTCCCTGGCTTTCTCCAGGCAACATGGCTTCTCTATTCTCCCTGTGCTTGGAGGCTTCAGGGTGGGCCTCAAACCAGTCACCGTATTCATTTCCTCAATCGAGTTCACTTTTAAAATTACCTCAAGGTAAATTCTACTTTGATCTCACTGAAAAACTGCTGGTTACAAAGAGCCAACATTAAATAAACCCACAGGACACTTTTCAGTCCTTAACTTATTTGACCTCTGCATAGCATATGACATTGTTCAACACTCCTTTCTTCTAGAAACAATCCTTCTAAGCTTCTTTAGTGTAACACCATTTTTTTTGTTTTGTTTTGTTTTCAATTGTTTTTCTCCTATTCCTCCTATCATTGTCGATTCCTTTGGTTAAAGCTACTAAATCTACAGCCAGGTGGTCAAGGAGGATCTGACTTATTATTTGGGATAGTGACAGAGATCTAGAAATCTGATTGTTTTTCTTACAGACTTTCCATGGAACTTTTGCTTTTCAGCTTCATCTATTATTAATATGTTTTCATGCTTCTTAAAAAGTTGATTATTTTCTCACTGATTCTTTTTGCATATGTAGGTATAGACTTTCATTTTTATTCCTTACCACCATTTTTATAGTATATCAGAAAAACATAGAAGTGGAGGTGTATAAGTCAACATTCCTTGAGTAACAATCACACAATGGAAACTGTATATATATAATATTATATTATGTAATAATATATAATTGTTATAATAATAATAGAATAGAATAGAATATTATATATATATTTCTCGTGCACACAACTGCAGGTCAGTTGACGGGCTCATCTATAGTCTGAGAGCTGTTTCTACTCTGTGAAACTCAAAGCATCCCTTGTAATGAAGAAGTAATGACAGATACACATGAAAACAAGTCAAAACTCTGTTCTTGCCAAGTATATTAATATCCCATTGTGACAGCAAGTTGCATGACTATGAGCCGTCTGTAAGGGGTGCTGTTCACTAATACAGGGAAATGAAAAATCTTTTTTTTTTTTTGAGACGGAGTCTCGCTCTGTCGCCCAGGCTGGAGTGCAGTGGCCGGATCTCAGCTCACTGCAAGCTCCGTCTCCCGGGTTTACGCCATTCTCCTATCTCAGCCTCCTGAGTAGCTGGGACTACAGGCGCCCGCCACCTCGCCCAGCTAGTTTTTTGTATTTTTTTAGTAGAGACGGGATTTCCCCGTATTAGCCAGGATGGTCTCCATCTGCTGACCTAGTGATCCGACCGTCTCGGCCTCCCAAAGTGCTGGGATTACAGGCTTGAGCCACCGCGCCCGGCCAGGAAATGAAAATTCTAAACCAACAATCCTAGCTGCTATAAGAATTACCTACTTGTGTTCAATATGCCATGTCTAGCTAAACATCCAAATAATATTATATATGCATGTATTTATTTTGTTTTTAGCACTAAATAAATCACTTGAATGCTCAATTGTAAACACTCTATATACTTCACTCTCTTAAGTATAAGACCTACTTCTCAGTAACCCCAAAAAGGCATTATTCAAGGTTTCTGACAACTTTTCCAGTTCATTCTCCTTTTCTTTATTTCTTTCAACACATATATCATGCACTCAGCACCGTTCTTAACTCAGCCATTCTTAACTATCAGAATTCCTAGAATATAATATGATCTACATCAACTTATGGAATTTAAAGGGAATTCCCTTTCATAGATTCTGAGAAAACAATTTTTAAGTCAATTTTGCTTAATCAGCCAAAAGTATTAATAGAAAAAGGACTTAAAGCTTCAATGGCTCAAAAGAATTTTCAACAAGCAGTATTATTGAGCCTTTGAAAGCTTCCTGACTAAGCAATCTCTTTCTGCCCTTGCTGATATATGTTTATCTGAGCATCTTTTACTTAACCCAAAATAGGCTAATGTAATTTACATTGAAAATCCATTGATAAAGCTAATGACCTTTCCCTTGTTTCCACTTCCTCCACATGATGATACGCCTCAGAGTTTCAGAAAACACCTCTCCAACCGATATATCTCATTTTATCAGAGTCACATCAGTATGTCACAAATGCAAGTTTCCCTGAGACTATGGCATTCTTCTAGTCTTTTTTAAATCAACAGCAACACTATCACTTCAGTTTTTAAAGAAATCTGGCAGGTAATAGATATAACATTACTAATTTTTTTCTGACAGCTGAAAAAACAATCAAGTACTACTCTGAGTACTGACAATCTAGAAGCAGCTAATGTTAAAAATAAGTAATGCAAAAAATATTATCCGTTACAAAAATAGATGAGCAAACAGATAAATGATAATCCATTTGAAATCAAAATGCCACCACCTTCCCAAGCAAAAATAGCAAAACAAATCAAAATAAAGCCTATTTACAAAGAGTTTATATTACAGGGAATAAAGTGCCCCTTGGAGTGTATCATCACTTTCAGATACTGGCAAAAAGTCTGTTAACTGTGTAATTTATTTGCTGTAGTCTCATAATCAAGTTATGTCAATGTAGAGAAGGGAAAACAGTTATAGAGTAGGCAGTTCACATTATCTAAATATGAATCTAAAACACCCAACAAATTTGAGAGAATTATGTGATCATATGTTTTGGTGTCTATGTTATCAGGTGTAATGGATATATGCTGTTTCTGTCTGCTTGGAGTATCTTTGGGGTTGACAATACTTTAATTATTTTTCTATTTCTGAACCACATTTAATCATTCTAAGTTAAAGAATCCACCTCCATTGATGAGGATGAGACACAAGTTATTCAGGAAAAGTCCACCTGTTGCCTATGCAAAGAGTTTTACTTGGATGACAGAAAGGGAGGAGAATTTTTATTTCCTGAATAACTGAGAAGTAAGATTTCCTAGGCCACTTTCCATTCTTCGGTAGTAAATATTTCTGGTTTTTCCTGCTACCTTGAATTTAACTGTGTCCTTGGCAAGCTTAGACTTATCTTGGCCAGTAAAATATAAGTTAAATTGATGTAAGAAGATTGTGAATGCAAGTGCCGTAGTCACCGTGCTCTTTAGCCCTGCCATAGGGACTGGTGATGTGCTTTATGTTGGTGGCCCATTGGCCTGTGACCTCAGGTAAGGAACGCTGTTGACTACTGAGGGACATTAAGTATGAATACATTGTTCTATACCACTGAGATTTTGAGATTATCTCACAGCACTGTCTAGCCTATAATGACTGATACAAATGCTAACTTCTGACAGTTTTTACTTCTACTGACAAAACTTATGTGGTAACCGTTACCAGGATGTGGGACGTAACATATGAAATCTGTAAATTGTGGTAATGGATGAGTTGAAATACGTTAGGGTCAGGGATGACATTCAGTTTAAATGCAATGAATGCATAGAATGTGAAATATTACATATCAGTGCTAGTTAATAACTATCTCTTGATCAAAACTTCCTCTATACTATCCTGATCTGGCTTCCTTGGTTCCTTCCTCTGGGATCCCTGAGCCTCCTCCATGAGCCACCTTATTAATCCAATAATGCCTAGAGTTACAGGCATCCTCTAGAACTCTGTTTCAATGTTGTGGTCAGTATCTGTACTCAGGTTTTGAATATCAACCCTATGGAAGTATGGTTTGACACCTCTATCCAAAGCTGGCAGGTTGTAAAATATAGTGAATTATTGCTATGGTAAAATGTAAAAATTAATCAACCAATATAACTAAATAAGACTAAATGTTACATTGTCTAAATTATGCCCATGAATGTTTGAACTCTAGGATGTGAGGAAGAATTTTGCTAGAATGATAGTTTTCGTTACATAACTCTTAAATTCTGGAATAAATTCCTACAAGGAAATGACAAGCTTAATTTGGAAGTCTCGCTTCATAAAACAAAATACCTGTGAAGTTACTAAGATTTATGGTGCTCACAGGATGGGAGACTTTAACTTTGGTGATGCTTTTCAGTATTTTTCACATCTATACAACAGCTCACAGTGGTTCATCTATAGCAAAGTCTCTTTTTATAGAAGCAGCACTGTGCAGAGGCTGAGTGACTTGCTGAATGGTCTGCATGCCTAAAGCCTACAGCAAAGGCAAGAAGCCCTCAATAAAGCAACATGAATGATTGGACTTTAACAAAGTATCAAAGCCAGCATAAACTGAAATGAAACACTGACCAAGTAGATCTCAGCGGGTAAGTAAAAATGCTACCTACATGACCACGTCAGCCAAGCAAACATATAGAGTTGACGGAGCCTCAAGCAAGCATAGACTCTGAAGATTGCTAGCTTATTCAATTGGCCCAAAGGTGTCAGTTGCGTGATTCAACCTTAAATTATACTTGTTCGGATTCTCAGAAATAAAGGGTATCAAGAGAGACTGGAACAACAGAGATATTAATAGGCAGATTTAGTTGAGGAAATGATTTAACTGGGGATAAGAGAGTGCACTTATATCATACCGTAAAACTTTAAAAGGCTGACAGATAATGTTAGCAGCCTACTCTGTAACTGTTTTCCCTTGTCTTCATTGACATAACTTGATTATTACCTTAAAAGCTGGTGCACGCATCCTGGCTAACATGGTGAAACCCCTTCTCTACTAAAAAAAAAAAAAAAAAAAATTAGCCGAGCACTGTGATAGGCACCTGTAGTTCCAGATACTCGGGAGGCTGAGGCAGGAGAATGATGTGAACCAGGAGGTGGAGCTTGCAATGAGTCGAGGTCGCGCCACTGCACTCCAGCCTGGGCGACGGAGTGAGACTCCATCTCAAAAAAAAAAAAAAAAAAAAAGGAAAAAAGCTGGTGCACGGTGGCTCATGCCTGTAATCCCAGCACTTTGGTAGGCCGAAGAGGGTGGATCATGAGTCAGGAGTTCAAGACCGGCCTGGCCAACATGGTGAAACCCGTCTCTACTAAAAATACAAAAATTAGCTGGGCATGGGGTAGGTGCCTGTAATCCG
This sequence comes from Macaca fascicularis, assembly GCF_037993035.2. Taxonomy (NCBI): domain Eukaryota; kingdom Metazoa; phylum Chordata; class Mammalia; order Primates; family Cercopithecidae; genus Macaca; species Macaca fascicularis. The sequence continues at coordinate 72,299,850 of NC_088391.1, read as the reverse complement.
AGCTACCCGGGAGGCTGAGGCAGGAGAAATGCTTAAACTGGGACATGGGAGGCAGAGTTTCCAGTGAGCTGAGATTGTGCCACTTCACTTCAGCCTGGGGTACAGAGCGAGACTCCGTCTCAACAAACAAACAAACAAACAAACAAACACAAACAAAAACATAAACCAAAAAAAGGAAAGCTGGTGCATAGAATAAAATACAAAATGGTTCAGCTTGATTAGTCAGCATGGAAATTAAAGTAAAACATTTAGTATGATGACACCACCCCACCAGAAACATGAACTTAAAAAAAAATCAAATGCTGTAGAGGAAAGGGAGCTGTCACACATTACCGACGGGAAAGTAACCCTGTACATAAAAGCGAGAAAGTATTTGGCAATATCAATTAAATGTGGGCCAATATATAACTTTGACCACTCACAGTTATATACCCTACAGAAATGAATATACATGTTCACTGAGAGAAAAGTGTCAGAATAGACACAAAAAGAAAACAATAACACTTGTTCAACATTAAAATGGGTAAGTTGTGTTAAATTCATGTGTGGAATGTAATAAAAATGAGCAAACTACGATTACATGCAAAAACATTGATGAATATTATAAATAAAACACTTTGTGAAAGAAGACAAACACAAAATATTCCATTAATAACCTTACCAAACAAAAATAATCTATAATAACCTAAGTCAAAAGGGTGATTACTTTCAGAGAAGAGGAAGTGGTAATTACTGAGAAAGAACATAGAGCTGGGAGGTACTGGATGCCATGGGTATCCTGATTTTTAACAAAAAGGGTGGACATATGGATGTTCACTTTACCCAAATACTTCAAATTTTACACACATGACTTGTGTACTATTCTCTGTGTTTGTAATTGTTACATATTTTATAAGTAAGATCTTGAGATCTATGTTATTATGCCAATGAAAGTTTTGAGGAACTGACTGAATAAATTATACCATTCCAATAAAAGATAGCCCAGTCTGTAACTCCAGAAAAGCAAGCTCCTTACCAAGGATAAATACCTTCTGTATAAGTAGTAAATACAATAAGACATTAAAGAAGACTTTAAATTCTCGGGACTTTTAATTTTGAAAGGTGAGGTAATTGATTTAGGACTTAAACTCTTTGAGTTTTAATGTACTGAGACTTGGATTGCAAAGAAATTAAATCTTTGGACCATAATGTCTCAGTGAGAATTTGATAGTGGAAGAGGGTTTGAATTTAAATTTGGATTATTTCTATGTTGATGGAATTTTATTTGTGACGTATCTTTATGCATTTATCATTTGATTTTTAATATTTTATTCCATATCACTTCAAAAATACTGATAAACTCTATTGTAAAACTTAGAGGAACATTATTTGGAAACAAAAATGGAATAAAGAGTGACTTTTCAGCTGTTAATATACTCATAGGGTTGATCTATTGAATATCATACCCTTACTCATTTCAGAAATTGCAGCAAACACATAATATTGTAATTCCTTTTCAAAAAGGATTTACCTTTTCAAAAAGGATTTACCAAGAGTGATAGTGGAGCAGAACTGGCCATTATAGACTACTCATCTTCTCCAGTATCTTCTCGTCATACTATGCCAACATGGACTTGTAGCTTAACCAAATGGGTTAAACCCAATGGGGTATAAGAAAAACAAAACAAAACTTCAGTAATTTCATTGTCAGTGCTTTTTTCCACTCTTAATGTTTCTTTTCATGAGGTGGAAGTTTCATTAGTGTAAGCCTCTGTTTTTTCCTTCAACTTCTCACTCACACCTAACCTGAGAGGAACGACTTAATTTAACTGATGAGTTTAGAAATAGGAACTGCAGGTGTAGCTGTTTTATACTCTTTTCTTCCACTCTTCGGAGCCAAGTGCACATAAGAAGTATGCATTTTTACGTGCTTATTCATGTACACAGAGCATCTTTGTAGAGCAAAGACCCTAAATTATGGGTCTCTGTGCAAGATGAAAATGGTGGGAAAATGTGTTGTAAAGGTACTAAAGTATAAAGTTTTTCATTTGTTCTACGAGCTCTTTCTCCACTTGTCTTGGTGTTTTTTTTTCTTTGTTGTGTAATGTTCTAAGTAAAGAAAAAGTAAAATTTTAAATTATTAACAGAAATGTTACCATTCATCTTTATATTGTGTAATGTTCTTTTTTAATAGAATAACGCAGTCAGTATCCTGTAGCTCATATTTGTACATGCATTTCATTCTTACTAAAACAGTAGAAATGATACACAGAACTAATTAAAAACTTTTATTTCACATCTTGATGCCTACATTCTACACTCAACCTTCAGTTTCTGAAGAATAGGAACTAGTGAACAAAATAACGTTCACTTCTTATATGTTATCACTTTCAGTGTAAATTGTTGGCTTATTCAAGGAAATCACATGAATAAGAAAAGCTATAACAGGGTTCTTCAGTTGTTTATATTTTCTAGAACACCACTGTCTCCTTTCTACATTAAAAACAACTTAGTTTAAATAAGAAATGTGGCTTCCAGGAACTGTCAATTTCCCTCTTACTCAGACACAGAAGTAAGATGCTTACCTTATACTCTTATGTCTTCCCAAATGTCCATGTATTGTGGGTTCGCTGGAATTCTCTATTCAGGAACATCACCTATGCTATATGCAAATAGAGAAGCCAAGGATGGGGGACACGAGCATTGTGTATCTCTCCTCTGCTCATACTCATGATTCTTTGCCCCATCAGGCTTTATTACCAAGCACAAATTCAAAGAAAAAAATTATTAAAAATTTCAAGATGGATACATGAAAACAATAAACTAAGTGTGAGGCACTGTGAGATTGCCTAGGTCACGTGTTCCTGAAGCCATGTCTCCATGAGTGTTAAACGGACAGGGACTTATACAGGAAGTCCTGTCTTTGTCTAATAATACTGTGGTTGTGTAAACAGCTTGTGAAGCTAATTTGGGGTGCCAAGAGTCTACTTGGCACTAAATATTTGCTTGGCAGCAGATATTAACCATATTCATCAGTTTTTAAAATGGTATTTTGGTTCTTATCTGCCTTGATTTGGGGCTTATTGCTCAATTTCTGAGCCCTAAGACAAAGAAAAGAGGTATTTATTGGAGCTTATCTTAAACATAAACAGTATTAATTACCATACAGAAGACACTGTAGCTAAAGATGAAGCTTAAACAGAATACTGGGAGACCTACAATATTTTTCTCAGAATATTTTCAAAGATGTCATTGTTATGGTTTGGTATCATGGATTCTAATTTCTAAAATTAAGTTTATCTATTTTTTTACAGGTAATCATAATAATATGTGGTTAACAAAACAATTTTTCTTAGTCTCCAAAATATTATTTTATACAACAAATAGCTACTCATTAAAGTCTACCTTGGCATAAAGCCAATTAGTACTTTCCTTGGCTACATGTTGTTGTTAATAAATCAGGGAACATAAAAAACAATGTCACACTTTGTTAAACATACATTCTTAAAGTAGTTTAAGTTACAATAAAAGATATCATCATGATAGTCTGGAGTAAGTAAGAAGATGGAAATTTTAGTAAATAATGTGCCTATGGGGAAAAATCAGTAAAAAGGACTCACAAGTTGACTTCAAGTTACGAGAATTGCTAGATGAGTACACTATAATGCAACCTAACAAAAGATGATGTGAGGAGATAAAGGACAAAGAGTTCAATAAAGCGGAATAGATAGCTGAGAAACAGACTTGCAAAAATAGCCAAATGGTCTTTGACAAAGGAGCAAATGAAATATAATGGAGAAAAGAGTTCCTTTTCAAAAAATGGTACTGGAACAACTGGACATCCATGTGCAAAAAGAAAAAAAAAAGATACAGATCTTATACTCTTCAAAAAATAAAACTCATAAAACTTATAAAAGATAACATGAGAGATTATCTAGATGCCCTTGGCTAAAGTGTTGACTTTCACCAAAAGCACCTATGAAAGAAATAATTGATGTCAGACTTCATTAAAATTAAAAACTTCTGCTCTATGAATGTCATTCTCAAGAGGAGAAGAAAATCACACACTGGGAGAAAATATATGCGAATAACATACTTGATAAAGGATTTTAATCAAAATATACAAAGAACTCTTAAAATCGAAGAATAAGAAAATGTCATGCCTGTGATCCCAGCACTTCAGGAGGCCAAGGCAAGAGGATTGATTAAGTCCAGGAGTTTGAGACTGACCTGGGCAACATGGCAAAACCCTGTCTCTACCCAAAATACAAACACAATTAGCCAGGCATGGTGGCATGCATCTGTAGTCCCAACTACTCTGGAGATTGAGATGGGAGAATGGTTTGAGCCTGGGAGGCAGAGGCTGCAGTAAGCCCAGATCACACCATCACAGTCCAGCCTAGGCAACAGAGCCAGACCTTGTCTTAAAAAAGAAAATTAAGAAAATAAAAACTTAATAGGAAAAAAAAAACCTGAACAAACATGCCACCAAGGAAGATATACAGTTGACAAGCAAGCATATGAAATGGTGCTCAACATCATATGTCATTAGAGAATTGAAAATGAAAACAAAGAGATACCGCTATACTCCTATTAAAATGGCCACAATGCAAAACATTGACAGCACCAAATGCTGGTGAGTATGTGCAGCAACAGGAACTCTTATTCATTGCTGGTGGGAATGCAAAATGATACAGACTGTGATGGTTACTACTGAGTGTCAACTTGACTGGATTGAAGGATACAAAGTACTGATCCTGGATGTGTCTGTGAGGGTGTTGCCAAAAGAGACTAACATTTGTCAGTGGGCTGGGGAAGGCAGATCCACCCTTAATCTGGTGGGTGTAATCTAATCAGCTGCCAACAAATATAAAGCAGGTGGAAAAACATAAAAAGGAGAGACAGGCCTAGGCACCCAGGCTACATCTTTCTCCAGTGCTGGATGCTTCCTGCCCTTGAACATTGGACTCCAGCTTCTTCAGTTTGGGGACTCAGACTGGCTCTTCTTGCTCCTCAGCTTGCAGACAGCCTATTGTGGGATCTTTCATCTTGTAAATTAACACTTAATAAACTCCCCCATATATATATATATATATATAATATGTAAAAAATGAATTCCCCTATATATAATAAATAACAAATGTATAATATAAAATATAATAAATAATGTATATACTATATCACATATAATAATAATATATATTATATATTATGTTTAATATATAACAATATATAATATAAAATATAATAAATATATAATAAAAATATATAGGGGAATTTATTAAGTATGTGTGTGTATATATAGCCTATATATATCCTGTGTGTGTGTGTGTATATATATATATATCTTATTTGTTTTGTCCCTCTAAGAGAACCCTAATACACAAACATTTTGGAAGACAGTTTGGCAGTTTCTTACGAAACTAAACATAATCTTAACATGTGACCCAGCAATCATGATCCTTAGTATTTACCCAAAGGAGCTGGAAACTTATGTCTGCACAAAATCCTACTCACAGTTGTTTATAGCAGTTTTATTCATAATTGGCAAAACGGGAAAACAGTCAAGATATCCTTCTATAGGTGAATGGATAAGCAGACTCTACTATACCCAGACAGCAGGATTGTTTTCAGTATGAAAAAGAAACGAGCTATCAATCCATGTAAAGACATGGATAAATCTTAGAGGCATTTTACTAAATGAATGAAGAAAATGTGAAACTCTACATGTTGTGTGAACACAAGTATATGACATTCTGGAAAAGCAAAACTATGGAGACAGTAAAAAGATCAGTGATTGCCAGGGGTAAAAGAGGAACAGGGATAAAGAGAACATAGAGGATTTTAGGGTAGTAAAAATAATCTGTATGTTACTATTATGGTGGATATATGTTATTATCCATATAAAGTACAACACCAGAAGTGATCACTAATACAAACTATGGACATAGAGTGATACTGATGTATCAATGCAGGTTTATGGATTGCAACAAATTTACCACTCTGGTGATGGATATTAAAAGTGGGAGCGCTTGTGTATGTGTGGTGGTAAGGGGTATATGAGAACTCTGAATACTTTTTGATTAATTTTGCTATGAACTTGAAACTGCTGCAAAACACATTTATATATAGGAAGACACTAAGTTTATAAAGCAGAACTAGAAAATTTTTGCTTTATTGTATTTTTTAAAAGTATTAACGTAATATTTTTCTTTATAGAAAAACAAAACAAATCAATTTTGAGTTTATACTTTTAAATTTAAAATTCCAGATGTTCCTACAGCATTGGTATTTTGATCCCTGTACTCAGAGTATGTCCTTACTCTGTCCACACATATTAGGCATTCTCCTGCCCTCTGTCTTTTCCTAATTATTATCCCTAGCTTTAATACTTTTAACTTCTTGTTTGTCCTTCTTTTCCTTAAATTTCATCTTCATAGCTATCTTGCTATAAATTTGTCTCAATAGTAAAGCCACCCATGATCTCTTCCTTGTCCAAATTCTTTTTTGTATTGATTGAATATAACAATCATTTGATACTGATGCAGGATTTTTTTCTGCTCCTTAGCTCAACTAGGTCCAAATTCTTGTCTCACAACAAGGAAGAATTAGGTGTGTGGATACCAGAGAGTGAGTGGAGTAGAATTTATTAAGCAAAAGGAAAGTTCTCAGCAAAGAAAGAATGCAGGGGATGGATCCCCTACCTGAAAGCAGAAAAAATTCCCTGATAAGACTGACCATGGGGCTTTCATGGGCTCAGAAAAAGGAGTATGTGCTGATTGGTTTGTAAGTGTGCAAAAAAAGGTGAAAGCAAAGATACTACTCAAAGGTGAACATGACAGAGTAGAAAACAAATTAGGAAAGGGTAGGTATATGTCAAATACATGACAGGTGTGGATCAATCAGAGGAAAGCACACCAAACAGAAAGACAGGTTCTTAATCTGGTCCAAGGATTTAACTTGTAGCTTGGCTTTCAGGCTTTAAACTGTTTCTGGCTTGTAGGTGGGGTTTCATTGGGGACCTGGGTCTATCTGTCTAGCCTTTTGACTGCCTCCTGCTGCTTTCAATACTTACCACATCTCTATTTTCATTCTTAGTGAGCTTTCATCTTTTATGTTAATTATGAAGCCATGAACCTTTTGTAGTTTTTACCTATGGGCATTACTTGTGCTTGGCACATTTGCTTATAAAATATTGATGTTTGAAATATGAATTCTGATTGACAAGATTCTTTACAATGTCTTTGGAGATCTGCTGCGTTTTTGGTGATTTTCCTTAGTAGTAAAATTAATTGTAAGTATACACTTTTTAAAAACTACAGTTAAGAAAACACTGCATGTACAAATTCAAATATGAACCAATACAAGAGGCAGCATAATTTAATATAAAAACAACTAAATTTACTTTTCCATATTCATGGGCCTTTGGACTTAAATTCTCTCCAGAGAATTTCACCAAGCATGACTTGTCAGGGTGTTATTTTAAATGAAGTGCATGCAGCGAAGCCTCCTCTCTATTTGTACTGTGATTAAAAAAAAAAAAAAATGCTAATAAAACTCATTTGAGTACCATGATGAGCTAACTGAAAATACTAACCTCTGGCCCTTTACCCTCTCCAATCATGCAGAGAGTTTGCAGTTTAACTAAAGAAATTGACAGTGGAAACAATGCTGTTGTACTGTCCATCTTTGATAGCTGCTCAATCAAATCGCGTTTTATGAAGACAAAACATATTTTAAACTTTCATTTGGCACGAAGTTGCTGAGTGATGACAAATGCTAGATCTATCAGTCATAATTGGTTCTGGATCATTACCAATACCATGAAGAAAACTTCATAATCACCACATTGAAAGATCAGTTCATTTGCTGTGATGTGCACTCATATTTGTCTGACAAAGAAACACCCAAATACTGTGCTGTGAATGCTTGAGATTAATATTCAAAACTGCTACTGTGTGTGTGTGTATACATATATACACACACACGCATATGTATATTTACATATGTAATGCACACTTATATTCCATTCACTAGATTAAAAAAACTCTTCTACAAAATAATCTTTTTAAAATTAATTATATGACATTTGTTTTTTGGTTGTTGAGTACGTGGGAAAAGGGATGTTTTTCAACCATACCTGTTCTATGATTGTTCTTAGATGATTGTAAGTAAAATCATAAATGTTTTATTAATATTTTCATTCAAATAATGTATCTGTATATGACTGTATTACACCAAAATATAGTAAAGAAGTAACAATGAAGAAATACTGTAAACGTTTTCTAAATTCTTCATTCTCTGGAGCCATGTGGAAGAATAAAGTACCACTGGTGAAATTACAGCTGTCATTTTTGGTAGCTGGTCAGATTTTTCCATCCCAGTTTGATGGTTTCAGAACACGAGGTTTGCCACCAGACATGACGAAGCTGAAGTTCTAGTCTGTCACTGACTAGCTGGGTTGTTTAGAGAAGTCGCTTCTCTCTAACCATGTTTTGCGAACTATGTGAGGTGATAGAAGCTAGTCAAAATCACAGGTTGTTCTGAGCATTAAGTGAGATGATACATATTGTCTTTAGCATAGGTCTGAATCATATGAAGTATACAAAAATGTATATTAACTTTATATATCATTTTACGAAATTGAGATATATCTCTGTGCTTTGAGATTTTCTGTAAAATAATCCTATTGTCAGAGGATGAACGGTCTTTGTGGGCTCTGACTTCCAAGTGAGAGACTCAACTGATTTTCTGAACACCCCTAGATAACCAAGCTCAGATCTGACCTTAAAAAAAAAAAAAATCTTCTGGCTTGGTGTAGTGGCTCATGCCTGTAATCCCAGCACTTTGGGAGGCTGAGGCAGGTGTTCAAGGTCAGAAGTTCAAGGTGCCTTGAGGTCAGAAGTTCAAGGTCAGGCACCAGAGGCAGGTGCCTGAGGTCAGAAGTTCAAGACCAGCCTGGCCAACATGGTGAAACCCCATCTCTACTAAAAATACAAAAACTTAGCTGGGCATGGTGGTGGGCAACTGTAATCCAAGCTACTTGAGAGGCTGAGGCAACAGAATGGCTTAAACCTGAGGCGGAGGTTGCAGTGAGCTGAGACCACGCCTTTGCACTCCAGCCTGTGCAACAAGAACGAAACTGTCTCAAAAAAGAAAAAAATCTTCTTAGGGATAACCACACTGCTCTCTAACTTCTTTTTTACCTATCATAACAAGGGAAAGAAATTGAAATTCCCACTTTAGAGATTCCTTTATATAATCCAAATAAAAATGTTTGAATTTGGGCAAAAACAAATATATTATAAGTAGTTTCAAATAGAAACAGTGCTGGATGTCAGGCTGCAGAACCTCTCTTGGCTGTTTCCCCTAATTATATATAGGAAAGGTCATTACTACCCAGTATTTTCAACAAAGCAAAGCAAGTGGCATTCATTTTGAGAAAGTTTTCTCCTTTTCAAAAACTCTCTCATACCATTCTTTTGTGTTTTGTGACACAATTTTGGTAAATTAGAGATTGCAGAAATTGAGTTTATAATAGATTAAGTAGTATAATAAATATTGTTAAGATACAAAAAGTGTTGGACCATATCCAGAAATGAAATCATCCAGTGGTTCAATGCCACTAGTACCCGTACATTACATTCTCAACCTTTCTCCTCCCCTCCTTTCCTCCCTCTCCTCCTACTCCTTCCCTTTCTTTATTCTTCTTTCCCTCTCTCCCTCACTCCCTTCCTCCCTCACTCCCACTTTTTATCCCTCTCTCTATCTCTCCTGGTTTCATCTTTCCCCTTCTTCTTTTATTTCCATTTTAGTTTACATGTTCCAGCCACACTTTTAGGAACAAAGTTCAGTATAAATAATAATTCTTATACCTTATAACAATCCTGTAAGATAAGGAACGTTACCATACCTATTTTACAGATAAAGAAATTGAGGCACAAAGAGGTTATATACTTTGCTTAAGGTCACATAAGTGGTGTCTAAATGTAGATGATCTGAATACAGAGGGTTTTTTTTTTTAAAATGATATCTTTGAGTATATTTGTTGCACAGGATAAAATGGAAATCTCATATAGTTTTCTATAGCTATTCCAAGACTCACTGATGTTTCTAAGATCCCATGAGTTGAGCAATATTTACCTTTCTTTTCTGCACACAGATCCAAACATTTAGCAAGCATTGTAAAGGGGTGCTGTTTGATGTGTTTTATAGTGAGAAAATCTGAGATACAGGTGAGGGTTGAATTTTAGCTTCCATAGAAAAGTCAAATCTCTGTCATCATATGTGATTTGGTAGCCATCCTGCCATCCTTTATCCCTGAATTTCACTTCTGTTTGAGCCTATATTTATCCAAACATGAAAGTCAGCATTTGTACCTGATACTACAGAAAATCCAGTCACATCAAACATCTGGAATTGTTCATGGACAATTGAAACTCACAGGGAAATTCGTGAAGGGTAATGCCATTCATTGAACACTCTTTACCGTTTAAAAAATCCCTGCTGTTCTCTCGACTCTTTATAGTCCCCTACCCATTGCCTCTATCTACAATTCATTTTCTCTCTGTTGTACATAGTTTTCTCCCACTTACTTCTTTAGCTTTAGTATCAGATAGTCTCCGCTCTTGAGGTCAGAGTTTCCACAGGAAATTTTATTTTCTACATACTTATATTCCTTTAAAATGAACAGTTTATCCATCTACACAGAGAATACGTTCTATCTTTATCTCATAAATTAGGATGTATATGAAGAAATGAATAGCTTGCATATTTGGGTATACAGTAGACCCTTGAACAATGTGGGGGTAAAGGTCACAGAACCACCATGCTATTGAAAATTTCCATATAATTTTCTGCTCCCCAAAACTTAACTACTAATAGCCTGCTGTTGACTAGAAGTCCTACTGAAAGCATAGTCAATTAACACATATTTTGTATGTTATACATATTATATAATTATTCTTACAATAAAGTAAACTAGAGAAAGTAAAATGTTATTAAGAAAAAGAGAAAACATATTTACTATTCATTTAGTAGAAGTGGCTCATCATAAAGGTCTTCATTTGCATTATCTTCATGTTGAGTAGGTTGAAGAGGAAGAAGAAAAGGAGAGGTTGGTCTTCTGTCTCAGGGGTGTCAAAGGTGAAAGAGGTGGAAGCGGAGACAGGAGAGACTGACTGAAAAAAGTCTGTGTATAATTGGACCCATGCAGTTGAAACCCATGTTGTTCAAGTGTCAACTGCATATGCGTCTGTGTGGCGAGGGCTGGAGGGGGAGAGCAAGCACACAGGATGATGCAAATACACAAAAAAAGAACGGTAAACTCCAGTAAAGACAGAGAGTGGCATAACTCTAACAAAACCCAATAATTTTAGTCCACATTTCCAAGAAAATGGAGTCCAAAGCAAGGTTTAAAAGTGCTCATAGTTAATTAAGAAAATAAAAAAACCACAGTAGCAAAGGTGAGAAAATGAAGTGAGGCAAGGAAGGTTGTGAAGCAATGCAACAGAATGCATTGTTGTGCTAGACACTGCATGTGGTGATTGACAATAACTCACTTACGAAACTGATTTGGACTAGACAACATGGAAATTAGGCTTTGCAGTGCTGCCTGCAAATACGTATCTGCCTGGGTATTTCCTGTCTCTTGCTCTCCATTGTCCTATATTTACCCCAGGTGGACTCAATGCCTCTGGAATGTCTAGCTGCTTTTGTGGCTGCTTATGCCAGATTCTTAACCCTGGAGAGGTCACTGGGGCAGGATAATTCATGCCCTGCAGTGTGATATTTCATTTAAGTCAGGAATATCTCCTGATTATGAGATTCAGGAATATGGCATTTATCTAGATCTGGCAGTCAAGGGACAGGCCTGCACTTTAAAGCTGTGACCTGGGAGGACATTGTTGTCTGAGGGGCTAACCATACACTAGGAATTTTCAGAACAAAAGACAGTATCATGTTCCTATGCGTACTCCATGTGGTAAAAGAAACACAATTAAGAAATGGAAATCACCCAGCTATGTGATAAGTCTCATTATAAACAGTTAACCATCCTCAGTTTTCTCCCTTGAAGGAGAGAAAAAAACAAGAGACAACACTGCCTTCCAGTGAGAAGGGCTCCAACAGTTATCTTCCTAAATATAGAACCAAACATTTTCAGAGGGCAAATTGCTTATTGTGTGGGGCTGTCCAGCTCAATTTTGGCATCCTTGGGCCTTGCTTGTTGATGCAAGTAGTACTCCCTGGTATTGAGACACCTAAAAATGACCTCACATATTTCTCAGGGTGGGATAAGTATGACCCTTGTTTGTGACCCATTGTTAATAGTGGGATAAGTATGACCCTTGTTTGTGACCCATTGTTAATAATCCACGTTAACTATATTTCAGTCGCTGACCAGTTCTGATTGAATCTCAAGATTACTTACAACTTTACCTCTAATATATAATTGATTATGCATCCTTTTTCAAATACAGTATTCCCATACCAATATTGTCTGGGTAACTTGGGAAACAAAACTCTTTTTCATCCTTTGTCTGGTCCCTAAAAATGTTAATTTACTTCAAGATTCTATCTCCAGCTTTGCTCTTATTCTCTCTACTGTATTAAATTGATGTCATTTATTCCCCTGGTTTCACTTTCCATCTATATAATAAGGACTCCTAGAAATAAATTTCCAGCTGAGCCTTCTCCATTGAGCTTTAAAAATGAATGCCTAACGTGGTTTGGACACCTGAACTTCGATGTTTCCATGGCACCTGAAACTCATTATTGCAAAAGGTGAATTCATATTTCTTCCTCCAAACTGGCTTGTATTCCTGTACTTTCCATCTCATTTGGTGAAATATTATTTACTCTCTTACCAACATTAGAATATTAAAAAATTCTTGACTTTTATTTTGATCTTTTCTTTACCTTCCACATCTAATCATTTGGTGAAAATCTTGGAAATCTTACTTTTGAATAAGCAAAGTCTTCTTCATACTAGCTATTAGTCACTATGTAAAGGTTTAAGTATAATAAAATTGATAAGTGTTCATTTATAACTAGATATTTATTATATAAAAGTATCGAGTTGTTGTTCTCTGATTTAATATTATATCTGGAAAACTTGTTATTTTGTCTAGGTTTGCCTTGTTGGTTTCTAGGAGCACATAGATTATAGGGTAACACTTTACTACAACGATGAGGAAATACGACGTAAAACCAACATGAGAAGCATTTTCAGTTCCTTTATTGTCCTGGCATCTATATGTGGATTTGTGAGATGGGTTTGGAATGGAAAGCTTTAACATTCAGAATTTTTACCATATGTGCTTTGCTTATTTTGTTTTTAATGCACTTTTCCTGAGCAATGAAGCCATATGTATTTTAATTTATTTAAACAGACTATCCTTCTTGAATAGCTAGCCTATAATCACTATTTACTTAATATCGTGTGGTTACTAAAGCCAGGTTTTCAATTTGAATCTAAAAGTCCTTCATGCTGGACACAGTAAAAAGATTAGTTGTTAAATAGACAAAGAGACAGATTGGTTGATCTTATCCCGTTGGCTTGTTCCTCATCCCCACATCCAAGTTCTCACGCTATTAGGAAGGTCTGTTGCTGTTATTAATGCCTGGTATGGTCTCTCTTCATGTGAATTGGCAGCCTTTATAGTATATAGTGTTAAATCAGGCGAAAGCTTCAGTATTGCATTCCACAATGGAGTTACCTTTCAAGTATAGGAAAGGACATTAGTTGACCAGATTTTGCTAAGTAAATGAAGTTCCTGGGCAGGCAGTAGCAGATGTATTTATAGTTTTAGAGATTAAAGAGAAATGTGGGTAGGCATAGCCTGTCTGAATGCCCTTTTGTGAGCACTAGTTAATATCAGAGTAAGTCAGAATAGTCTGTCGTTGGAAGAAAGGTGAATGTTGCTATTCTAATTTATATCATAGGATTCAAAATTTAAGAAAAGTTGCCCCTTCATCAAAATGCTTTACTAGTACTGGAGTAATATAGGATTCAGCAACTGAGAGAACCACGACTGTGTATGCAAGGGGGTTTCTAAATCCCAGAGTTTACTGTTCACTTATCAGTATTCTTTTGGAATGCTTTTTGATTAAAACAACAGAATTAAAAATTGTAAGAATTTAGGTTATGACGGAATTACTTTGGATATTAATTTTTTTGAAAATACTGATTTGGTTTTTTATTTTGTTTTTTTTTAGGTGTGGAATTTGTATCCAGGAAAATGTAACATCTGATGATAATTACATTTTTATAATAAAACAAGATAATCTAACTAGATACATTTTAGTTCATTAGAAGAGAAACAACATTAGAAGAGTACACTTTTTGGAGTTAAATTTGACTTGTACTTCTTCGATACTTACTTACAGATCTTCAGGGATTATAGCTATAGTTTGTTTCCAAGGATTGGTTTATCCAGAATGAAAGATCACATACTTATTTTCTCAGATCTCAGTTTCTCAAGAAGATGAATGAGAGTGTTGTCTTGCTGGAACACCTTCAAGCTGTCTGAGCATGTAGTGGTATTGGTAGGAGCATTTGGTGTTCTCAAGGATATTGAAAGTGTTATAATGCTCACATGACAATTGGAAGAAGTTTATGGGTCCCTTTGTGTAAGAATATTTCAACATTGAAGTATGTACAGCTGAGGCTTAATTATTTGCCTGGGAATTATGATGAGTCCAGCTCCACAGAGGTCTGATACGATTTGTGTTTCATAATCTTCGATGGGGGAATACAGAGAATTCTCGGAGTATTTTAGATTTCTGCAAATTATACTTTCATTTCTTAGACAAAGAAGAAATATTCATATGTTCTTGAATATGATTATTGGTTCACAGCCTTTATAGTTTTCATATTCTATAAATATTTGTCACCTTATTTGATTTTTAAACTGGAATAACTTTAATTAGACAAAATATGGACAGTTTATAATGATGTAGTTTTTTTTAAACCCAAAGCCATTTTAATATATCATTGTTAAATTTCATATCCAATCATGAATAAAAGTATTTAAAGAAAACATTTTAAATGCATTTTTTCAGTAAAAGGCATATTAATATAGTTATTTCTAAAAATATTATAATATAATTTATATATTTAATATATTGATTTTCAGACACAGAATCAACATCATTAATTTTCTAAATATTTGACACTTGCAATAAGATGTCACTCTTAAGGAAACATTTGGATATTGCAGCTGCTTTAAAAAAAATACCCAGGAAATTCAGAGCTCACTATGAAGGTTTCCAAAAACACTTTTAAAGTCAGTCAGATTAATAGTGATTATAGAAAAGAGCTACCAAAGATTTTAACATTATTCAATATAAGGATTATTTCTGTTAAAAATAGCGTTATGTTATTTGTTGATTTTTAAGCTTAGTAACACTTATTTCTGAAGTCAAATTTATCTTTAAAAATTGAAAGTACCTTTTATGACAAGTTTGTCTGGGTTGTAAAATAAACGCAGTTCAAGACAAATCAATCTTTCTCCGGTTTAATTGAATAATTGACAAACAGGAATTACATATATTAAAGGTGTAAACTTAATACTTTGATATATGCATACATTGAGAAATTATCACCACACTCAAGCTAATTAACTTATCCATCACCTTACATAGTTACTTTTTTGTGTGGTGACAGTACTTAAGATCCACTCTTTTCAAAAACCACAAATATACAATACAATTTTGCTAACTATTTTTGCCACACTGTACATTAAAACTCAATAACTCATTCATCTTACATAACTGAAACATTGTGCCATTTTATTAACATTTCTTCATTTCCTCCTCCCTCTCTACCCCCACCCGTGACAACCACCATTCTACTCTCTACTTCTAGTTTTACTCTTTTGTATTCCACATAGTAGTGATATCAAGCAGTATTTATCTTTGTGTATCTGGCTAATTTCACTTAGCATGATATCCTCTAGGTTCATTCATTTTGTTGCAAATTACAGGATTTCCTTCTTTTTAAAGCCTAAATAGCATTCCATTATATATAAAAATATATATTATATATTTATATAATATAAGCTATATACATTATGTATACATATTTATATATTATGTACATATATTTACATGTTACTACATTATATATAACTGTATAATGCATATAATATAAAATTTTCTTCATTCATTCATTCATTCATTAGTATTTAGGTTATTTCCATGTCTTTTCTAGTTTAAATGATGATGCAATTAAAATGAGACAGCAGATATTACTTCAAGATCTAGATGTGATTTTCTTTGGATATGTAGAAGTGGGATTGCTGGATGATGTGGTAGTTTGATGTTTTAATAGTTGAGGAATCCCTATACTGTTTTTCATAGTGGCTGCACCAATATACATTCCTACCAACAGCGCACAGGAGTTCCCTTTTCTCCACATCCTCGCCACCACTTATTATCTGTATTTATCTTTGTTACAATAGCTATTTTAGCGTGAGAGGTGATATCTTATTGTGATTTTGATTTGCATTTCCATGATGATTGGTGATGCTGAGCATCTTGTCATATACTTTTGAGCCATTTGTATGTCTTCTTTTGGAAAATGTCTATTCAGGTTCTTTGCCCAGTTCTCAGTTGGGTCATTGATTCTGTTGTTGTTGCTCTTGTTTTTTGTTTGTTTGTTTGTTTCATTTATTTATGTTTTGCTATTGAGTTGTATGAGTTCCTTTTGTATCTTGAATATTAACCCCTTATCAGATATTTCGTTTGCAAATATTTTCTCTAATTCTATAGGCTTCATTTTTACGTGTTGATTGTTTCTTTTGCTGTGTTAAAGACTTTTTAGTTTGATGCAATCCACTTGTCTATTTTTGCTTTTGCTGCCTGTACTTCTGGTGTTATGACCAAAAATCTGTTGCCAAGACCAATGTCAATAAGGTTATTGTCTACGTTTTTTCCAGCAATTTTACATTTTCATGTGTTATGTTTAAGCCTTAATAAATTTTAAATTGGCTTTTGAATATGATGCAAGATAAGGTTTCACTTTTACTCTTTCACATTTAGATATTCAGTTTTTCCAACACCACTTATTAAAGAGACTATCCTTTTCCTCATGGATAAGGGTGTCTTGGCACCCTTATCCAAGATCTGTTGACAGTAAACATATGGATGTATTTCTGGGCTCTCTGTTCTGCTCCTTTGGTCTACAAGTGTCTTTTGTGACTGACAATACTGTTTTGATTACTATAGCTTTCTAATATATTTTGAAATCAGAATATGTCATGTATCCAGCTTTATTTTTCTTGCTCAGGATTGCTTTTGAATTCTTGGTATTTTGTTCTTTTACATGAATTTTAGAGTTGTTTTTCTATTTCTGTTAAGAATGCCATTGGGATTTTGACAGGGATTGCGTTGAAACTAGATCAATGGGTAGTACGGACATTTTAACAATGTTAACTCTTTTTTTAGGGCCACTAACTTTAATAACAATACATATACCATGTTATCACCATGAAATGTAAATATGTAAATTCAGGTTAGACAAGAGCTTTTCACAAGTGCAATAAAGCATTCTATATTATATCAAAGTTAGCATATAATGTGTGATCAAATCAACTTGCTCACAAATCATTAAGCAATTCCATTATGGGTAATTCGTTTAATGTTTACAACTAAACATTAAACATTCTTATGGAGAAAATAAACAGTGCACACATTTTAAAAGTGTTCTTCATGTACCTTTGCATGAACACTTAAAATGCATATTTCTATTTCAATATGACATTTAAAAATTATTCTAACAGAAGCAAACATGTAATTCTGCAATTACAAAAGAACAAAAAGAGAACCCATAATTAAATTATTCTTATGTTTGCAATTGTGATTCTTCAATAAATACTGCTACTGTGCAGCTCTCCTGTAAACTTTCTAGATTTGCTTTAAACACACACACACACATATATATACTTGCAACTGTGGGAGGCTTTACAAGTTATATTCCATGCACTTTTTTGACAGAGTTTTAAAAGAGCCAGCCAGTCCACAACACAGACAGAAGAAAAGGTAGATTAACTGAGGCAAATAGGACTCTTATATAACATCCAAAACAAGATTCTTCAGCAAACTGGGGTTTAGGGTTGGTCTGCTATGTTTTTTAGAATGAATTTCATCTTAACAGTTTAAGGAGATGGACACTTTAACACCATCAATTGCATTTAGGTGATGGGTTTCTTTTGTGTTAACTTGACTCCCCTGAATGACCTCGCGAGTAAACTAGTCACTAGTAATTTGGTCACCAGGCAAGTTTAGCCTGCAAGAAAGGAATTCAGTATTCAAAATACCATGCTATAATCTGAACACACTCAAATAGTTTATTTTCAACATTAACATGTAACTTCAACAATGAGATAGATGTCTAACTACAGCAAGCTCTTCCAACAAGATCAAGACAGCATCTCTTCGTCTAAGGCTTATGTTTCTCCCAGAATTCCTGATATGTGGAATAGCTCATACCAACAGTCATTGCTCCCACAACAAAGCCTTGAGCTGCCACCCACATGTGGATCAGATGAAGGAATACTTTAGTCCTGCTTTTCAGTTTGTATAACACATGTGCAACAATTGCTGGGAAATCAGCTATTCCAATGGGGACAAATGGTGCCTCATTAGCTTTTCTAACTTTTCGGTCCCTGATCTTCATCATATGAAGAAAGGGAAACATCTGTGTCTGTTGGCATAGTAATTGCTTGAAGAATCTCCCTAAAGTGAGAAAACAACAATATTAACTCTTCTAATTCATGAACACTCCACGTCTTTCCTTTTATCTGTGTCTCTTTTAATTTCTTCCATTAGTGTTTTACAGTTTTCAGTGTAACAGTCCTTCACCTTTTGGATAAGTTTATTCCTAAGTATTTTTGTTGTTGTTAATATTGCAAATGGGACTGTTTTTTGAATTTCTTTTCTGAAAGGTTTGTTGTCAGTGTACATAAATTTCACTAAATTGATGTGTTGATTTTGATCATGTAAGTTTACAGAATTTGATTTTTATTTCTAACAGTTTTTTTTGTTGTTGTTGTTGAGTTCCTAGGGTTCTCTACATAGATGATCGTGTCATCTCCAAAAAGAGAGAATTTTACTCTCCTTTCCAATTTGAACGTCTTTTTTTTTTTTTTTCTTCCTTATCTAACTCCCCTGGTTAGGACTTTCAGTACTATGGTGACTAGAAATGGCAAGAGAGAGGCATCTTTGCCTTGTATCAGATCTTAGAGAATAAGTTTTCAGCCTTTCCTCTTTGATTATGACTTTAGCTGTAGGTTTTTCATACATAACCTCAATTATGCTGAGATAAATGCTTTCTATATGTATTTTGTGAAAATTGTGTTAATGTTTCCTTTTTTTAAAGAGGCATAGGTCTGAGAGGAATTTGTATGTGTGTAAAAACACTTTTATTAAGATTTTTTCAGAAACTAAAATGAAATTAATTTAATATGCATACACTTCAGTAAAATACATATCAATATATAAATTACATATTATTCATAATACATATTATTATATTAGTATTAAGGAATATCTATCTATCCATCTATTCCCCATTCTTCTATCCATCTATAAATGTGAGGCAAGATTATCTTGCACTTAACTGTAAGAAGTTAAATGAGGCCGGGCCCGGTGGCTCTCGCCTGTAATCCCAGCACTTTGGGAGGCTGAGGCGGGCGGATCACGAGGTCAGGAATTCAAGACCAGCCTGGCCGAGATGGTGAAACCCCATCTCTACTAAAAATACAAAAATTAGCTGGGTTTGGTGGCGAGCACCTGTAATCCCAGCTACTCAGGAGGCTGAGGCAGGAGAATCTCTTTGAACCCAGGAGGTGGAGGTTGCACTGAGCCGAGATCAGGCCATGGCACTCCAGCCTGGGTGAGAAAGCAAAACTCTTGTCTCAAAAAAAAAAAATAAACAAATAAAATAGGGAGGTTGAGACAGGAGAATCGTTTGAACCCTAGAGGCAGAGATTGCGTGAGCCGAGATTGCGCCACTGTACTCCAACCTGGGTAACAGGGCGAGAGTCCGTAACAACAACAAAAAAAAAAGTTAAATGAAATTAGACTCTCTAGAGTCAAAACCCACAAATAACTTCTCATATCATCCAGAGTGAAATCCAAAATGTGCCACACATGATTTGCCTTCCTCCTACTTCGCTGTCTTCACCTTCTTTTATTTTTAGTGCTTTTACCGCTTTTGCTCTTCCAACCTGACAATTTGCTGATTCTCGAATTCAGTTGCAGAGTTCTTGCCAATGGGCCTTTACAGTTGTTATTTTTGTCGGGAATGCTTTTCTCCAGTATATCTGCAAGGCTCATTTTCTCACCTTCTTTAGGCTCTAAAATCCCATTCTCACTCAAGCCTTTTTTTATAATCCTATTTCAGATTGCGGTCTCCACCTCAGCATTCCCTATTCTCCTTTGTCTAAGCAGTGATCACCACCAAGGATGCTGTATATTTTATGTCTAATGTGTTATAATGTTCACCTGTTGTCTGTCTTCTTCCAGTAGAATGCTCATTTTAGAAAGGCCACAATTTTGTCTGTTTTTTCCACTACTGTGTCTCCTGACATAAATTAGTTATTCAAAGAATACTTCTTGAATTGATGAATAAGTGAATAAAAACACAAGGTTGAGTGATAGGCAGGATTTAATTGTTAATTGTCTTAATAGGTCTGTCATACAGCATAACTAAGAAGAGCATATGAGTCATGAGCTTTATTTTTAGTAATTGTTAATTATTTGGTCAATATTAGTCATATAAAATTGGATTAAATTAATTGGATTACAGTTTTTAGATAGTATGCCAATTGATTTATGGAATTAATTACACATGAATGATGATAATTTAAGATTTTATTGATCAGATTTCAATTTTTGTTTCTATTATATTTCCATTTGCTTTTTAAATGTTAGCAGATAAAAAATATGGGAGAACTGGGCTGGTGGACAGGTAGTTAGCTATCACTAGAATGCCATGAGCAATTGAAGTACAATAAATATCTGATCTTTTTCCCTTGGTTCAGGGTGTGTGTGTGTGTGTGTGTGTGTGTGAACTTGAATGGGCGAATAGGTTACATTTCCTTTAAAAACACATTTGATCATTAAAACCTAGAAAAGCTTAATCATAACTAAAGAGAAAAGCTTCACCCTAGGTTGTATAAATAGTACAAATACATGAAATTTCCAAAGGACTTAATGAGAACAAGTTCTTTGGATTCAAATTAATTTAATTAAATAATTATCAAAAGCAGGTATGCAATGGTATTATAATATAATTTCTAAAAGTTTAATTTTAAATCACTTTTCTGAAATTTAACTTTTTAATGTTTAAAATATCAGTAAGGAAGACGACTGCTTCCTATCATAGATTTTAGTTCAATGGCTGATAAAGGTCCTCCAGAGTTTGTGGCTAAATGAAAGGAGCCAGCCTATGAGCTAGATATGCCATGATATAGAAAATTTTATTTATTTCAAATTTATAGTATTTTTAATTTATTTCATCTTTTTAAAAATTGATTTACCCAAATGTTGTCATTTTTAAAGAAAATAAAAGTCCCTTTATAGTATCTATTATTCAGAATTTCAGAGCCATTCCAGCTATTATTTTAGTTTACAGACTTCTTTTCTAATGGCCTAGAAATTTTCTGTACTAGGACTTATTTAAGGGCATTTGATGTCCCCAGTGACCCGATAGAAACTTGACTAGAACTTGACTTAGGTTACTTCTAGCATGCAGGAACTCCAACCCTTGAGTTTTCGTCTCCCTAAATAGCTTTGGCTCATTTCTGGTATCACTCATGAGAGACCTGAGAGCTCATCCTTCCATAACAATCTACCTTGAGTTCATCACCTGACAGTTGCCTTACTGTTATGCTTGATTTCCAAACTCAATTTACTTCTGGACTTCTGGTTTGTTGACCTTCTGCACTTATTCGCAATAAACAACTTCTTGTCAGTACACTTCTACAACTCGAGCCTGTATCGTTGCTGCTCCTAGCTACCAACCTAACCTGAGAAGTCAGAACAAAAAACACAGAAAACCAGAATGAACTGTCACTTGAGGGATGACAGTCCGGCTGTCCATCAAATGACACTCTAGGATAAAGCCGGTGTATATGTCTGAGATCACAAGGAGGGAATTTGTGAAATGGACATCCTTTTTATTTCCAGGTGCACAGCGATATCAGGTATCTCAGATAACAGAGTGTGCAACTTCTGACATCTCTTACCTATTGAATTCCTTTTTTTTTTCACATTTTTATCAAGCTTTCTTTAAACATGGTTGACAATACAGTTGTAATTTAGTTGTTAAACGTATTATTTTTTAAAAGTGAGGTGTGTACTCTAATCATCATATTCTGATGTTCCTTGACTTGATAAATATTTGCTATATGAATCACTTTTGTGATTAATTGACTAAATTAATCTGGGTTTACATTACCTGAAATTTGTTACTTTAAAAAATCATATCTGTTCAAAGTTGCCAGATGAATCATCTTCATAGAAACAACTGATCAACTCATTTTAAAAGCCACATTTTCAAATATTCATAAGCCACAACAAATCTCATTGTTCATGTCAAGTGTCAAGTATTTTATTTAGTCTGACCCACTCACTGAAATTATGTATCAAAATGGATTGTAAGTATTTTCAAGATTCATCCTTGAAAATGTCATATTTTAAAATGATTAAGTTTCCTGAAGCTTTATGGAAAAATTTGAGTCTAATTCAGAGAATTTTAGGATATCCATATAAGCACATAGAATACGTTTGATAAACCACTATATTCACAAGGAAAGATATACCTCCCATAAGGCTTTAATAAAAGAGATAAAGTGTAGCATTTTGGTGTAGTTTTATTTAAAATATGGCATATGAATCATGTATATTATAAATATAGCTTGCAGAAAAAGCTATGGTATACTTACACTAGTAATCAATGTGGTTGAATTGATTTTAATAGTCTCTGCACATTCAGTTAGACATGAAACATGCAAGTTTAAATTAATAAGTTCAGAAAAAAATTTGTCTCATATATGCTTCTTTTCTTTAGATATTACTATATTTCAGAAAGATGAGTACTTTATTTCACTCAGTAGAGAAGTTAATTAAGTAAATTTAATGAATAATAAATGAACTGCTTTCATTTAGAAGTCTGATTTTATATGTTTAGAAACTTAAAGAAATATTTTAATATTATATTTTATTTGTTCTTTCTGTGCCCAGATGAATACCTTTGCTGTGCATGTACCACAAAAAACATGATAAGGCAGAATTCTCTGTCCACAAGGCAGACATTATTTAACTAGAATAGCAGCATAAACAATGGGGATGGAGGAGAAGCTGATTTAGTGGCTGAGAAATCTGGTAGTACTATTGGTAATGTCCTGGATTAAAACTGTGAAGATATGTCTCATTCTGAGGAAATGGTCACTTTTAAAACTTGGTAATTGTTTTAAATCTACATGGAAAATCCAGTTGTAAGATAGAATATTCTAACCACCAGATAGAAAGTTATGTAGATAGGGCATCCTTGCCCATTATCACAGAAAATCATATATAGAATGTGTAGCAATTGCTCATCATCAAACAAATTATGAAAATACTAATTTTTAAAATTGATCTTTCAAAAAGAAACAGTCATTTTAGATGTCTTTCATTAACAGGGTTTAAACATTTGTAATAATTTTGTGGCATCTTTTCTTAGTAATACATTAATGTTGCATTTGTTTTCAGAAAGTACAAAGAATTTATTTTTTATTAAAAATTTTAAACAGACAATTTTATTATCATGAAACTGCAAACAAAAAGGCAACATTTTACTAACATGACTGAATAATATATCACATTAGATATGAAAAAGTTGTTATGATATAAGTAAATTAAATAGGACACAATATAGCTGTAATTTATACTCACTTTAATTTAGAATTCTCATGGTTCCCAGGAAGCAAACTGAGTGATCCATAATTGCATCTTAAATTAAACTTTTTGCAGTGATTAACCTCTCTAGCACTGCTTCTTTCATGAATATACAATTTTTATATTATCAAAAGTGTTTTCTTTCAGAAATGTTAAAGACTTGTTATTATTTCTCTGTTTTATAGAAGTGTTTAAAAACAATTTGTGAATGCACTTAGAAAAAGGCTAATAGATATTTTCTTCAAGTTGTATCCAAATGAGCAGAGCTTACTACAGAAGTAGATGCTTTAGCTACAGAGTAGGGAACCTGTGGTTTAAATCTAAAGGATTATAATGTGGTACATTTATTTGAAGAAATCTTCTTTGATCCTCTAACACAGAAAGACAATGTGAGAATTAAAGAGCAAAGAACAAAAGCTGAACTGTGAATTTGATGACTCCGCATGTTTGCATCCAAAAAGCTATGAAAAGCATTGATTGGAAATTAACTTTAGACCACATTTGCTTCTTAGAAAAATAAAAGTTTTAATGTTAAGTTGTAGACCATTGACATGTGAATAAATTATAAAGAGATAAAAGGATGATGATTTGCTTCATTGCTGTAATTATAAATAATCAAGGTTTTGCTTTAAGAAAATGATATCAAGTTCTGCAATGTTAGCGTTTCTATGAATCTTTTTTTTTTTCTTTCTTACTTTCAATGAGTCTCATCATATTAAGTAGAACTTTTGCTATAGATGAAAAATGAAGCCAGTGTTGACACAGTTGGGAGTAAAAATTATCTCCTTAAATATCCTCTTTCCAGCAGTCAAGATATCCAGTTTTCTCACAATTCTGTAGATGGCTGAAAATTAAATTTTTATGAATACCAATTGCAAACTGCATAAGAACAAATGAAATTAATGCAATGGTTTAAAATTATAGATATACGATAAGACATTTTTGAAGTGTGTTCGCATGGTTCAAAATTAAATTTAAAAAGAGGAAAAATAGGCAAAAGCAGTGGTATTTAAGGGGGAAAGAGATATAAAAATCAATGAGGAACAGCCAAACATGAGGTGTGGGAGGAGCTACATAAGTCGGATCTAACTTTCCAAATAAGTAATGTCTTCCTTTTCATAGTATTGAATGCAAATAAAGCATTGAATCAGGAGATATCAGTACTGTCCACTTACATCTAGAAATTCATATCTGTGGAGCTCTATTTTTCAAAAATCATTGAACTGTTGCAGATCAGAAAATGTTGATTTGTGTCTTTAAACAATTGGATATACAGTTACCTAAATTATGAATGCAAATGAAAAGTTCTTAGGGAAATTAAAAGTGCTACTCCAGTGAACACAAGAATTATAAGAAAATAAGATGGCCTTATTGCTGATGTAGAGAAAAGTTTGAGTTGTCTGGATAGATCAAACCAGCCACAGTATTTCCTTAAGCCAAAGCCTCATCCAGAGAAACATCTTATGTCTCTGCAATTCTATGAAGGCTGAAAGAAGTGAGCTGCAGAAGAAAAGTTTGAAGCTAGCAGAGGTTAGTTCATGAAGTTTAAGGAAGGAGCCATCTTCATAACCTAAAAGTGCAAGGTGAAGCAACAGTGCTGATATAGAAGGTACAGCAAATTACTTAGATCCAGCTAACATAATTGATGAAAGCGGCTACACTAAACGACAAATTTTCAAGGTAGACAAATAGCCTTGTATTGAAAGAAGATGCCACATAGGACTTTCACGAGTGTATATACAAAAGGTAGCATGCTGTAGATACTATTTTACACATTTCTTTTTTCTATTTAACCGTATATCCTGAGAATCCCTCCATATCAATTCATAGACATCATTGTGATCATTTTTCATCTTTGTTATTAATGTATAGTGGTATATATCCCAATCAAAAAATTTGGCTATATAATTCTGTAATTTCGTGAGGTTACCACTGGTTTGTATTAGTTGATCTTCTTTTTTTTAATTTTCATTTTTAGCTTTTTGGGCAGGGGCCATGCTAATCTTCTCTGCATCCTTCCAGTTTTAGTATATGTGCTACAGAGGCAAGCACATTGATCTTATTGAAACAAATCTTCTATTAATGCTGTGGAAACAAAAAGTATAGATCAGTACATTTTGATTGTTATCAGAAACTCAATGTTATGTTTATATTTGAGAGCTGGACCTATCAATTTATGAGATGTGTGCTAAACTGGACTCAATATTAATGCCTTTCTAAGGTTTTCTCTTAAAACTTTTAACACTTTTTGTTGTATCTGCTAGAGTTCTATTTAATCTATAGTGTGTTTTCATCATAATCACTATGGTTCACACTCTAAAAAAATACAAGATCTTCTTTGACTAAGTTAATATTTTTGTTCTAACTTTAACATTATCTAGCATTTATTATCTAAGTATACTTTTGCTTTGCAATTATTGGACACATTTTTTTCTCCACATTATTGCCTTAAACTTTCAAAGCAGATATGTTCTACATTTATTTTCTGTAAATAGCGTACACGTAGATATTAATTTTTGACCCAGGGTAATGATTTTCTCAGTGTAGTAGTATCAAAATAATCTACTTGGTCTTAGTTCTGTTGTTTTATGCTTTTCATTTGCTGTTGTTCCTTTTTGTTGCTGATTGTTTTTCTCTAAGTTTCTCATAAGCATATGTTTTTATATTACTGTATTTGTTGCAAATGTACAGTTTCATACTATTTTAAAAATGTATTAACTTAAAATCTAAGTTCAAAAATGTCCATATTTCTTAAATAACCCAGTTAAGGAAATAAAGTATATACTGACACATACCAAGGTAGATTAACAAAATTCAATTTTATTATTTCTGTGTACTGATTTTCTAAGAATTGTCTACATTATGTCAACATATCACAATTAAGGAACGTTACACTAGTATTGCTATTACTATTACTCTTTTATAGCTTTTGTTTTAGTTATATTTATATTTGACTTATTTCATAACTATTTTTATAATTGTCTACATGTGATTTTACATGAACTGGTTTCATAATTCATTGAAAAAATGTATTCTATGACTATCACTTTCTAAAGTTCTTATTGTGATCCAGCTCTTATATTGTAATGTAAATGTAAAACTTTTACATTACATTAAATGTAAATGTCTTTACAATGTAAAACTGCCTTTTACATTGGGGCATATGCCTGCAGCCACTCCTGTAGACACACACTTAATATTTCGTTTGTTTGGCTTCTTCCCATATTAGTTAGTTTTCTTGCATAGAAGTGCTTGGTTACCAATCCAATCCTTCAAGAAACATAGTGATTTACCATTTTATCTTCCAAAGTTTAATATTATCAATAAAAATTCGGAGGCCTCCATGGTTTTTCATTCTATGTAGAAGGAGTTTTTATTTTTCTGCCTTTTTTTCTTTACTTCTTGAAATTCAAAAAAGTTAACCACACTATACCTCTTCCTTATATTGCCTGATCCGTACCAAACCTTTGAAAGTCACAGACTGTTTCAAGATAGTTTTGTCATATTTTAAATGTGATTATTGCCTCTGTTACTACTTCTGATTCACATGATGTAGGCCATTTCTCATAATGTCTACTTGAGGATGTATGACTTTATATATTATTTTTCATCTGTTTTGTTCTTTATCATTATACTATTATCAGAGCAAATTGAAATGTGTTGTCCCACATTTATCATCTGATACTTTACATAATTGATTCTGAACCTTAATATTTCTAATAAAATTCTGATATTTGTATTTCTTTAAAATTTTCATGGATCTCAATAAACTCTTTTTATACTACCCACGTACTTTTAGAATCCAAATTTACGTAAAATTTTAAAGTATACATAGATGCTTGCTAAAGTTTATACACCACATTCCTGTGATCTTTGTTTCAAAAGTGCATTGTACTTCATACCTCGAGTTCTATATTCTTCTTTGTTTATGTTGCTAAATTTTCATATCTCTTTTCTTTCTCCTTTCATGTACGTATTTGTTTAAAGACCAGTGACAGGTTTAGTATTGGCATTTGCCATAACCTAGGTAGATCCTTCTTCCTTAGCCCTTCTTTCCCAATATGAAATAGGCTGTTAGGATCCTCTGCTCACACATTACACAGAAGAGTTGATTGAAGAAAATACATGTTATTACTTCAGAGGTTTGAGAATCTAACTGATAATAGGAGTTTCTAAGATCTAATGGAAACCCCAGCATGAAAAATACTTTCAATGGTTATTTGTCAATGCCTGAATAATCCTTGACTCACTCTCTATTTTTCTGAATTGGGATTTCTGTTTCTTTTGTTACATATCTGATGTGTCAGTGATTGGGTTCAAGGTCTTTTAGATATCTTCTACACAGTTAATAAAAATATTGAAAGAGTCACTTTTTTATTGAGTCTGAAATTGGTACACGTAGTCTAAAAATTGTAGCCTGACCTGTCCCTTCTGAACTCAGATAACAGATTGGGACTGAAGTCTTGCCAGATAATCAGAAGGCACCGTGCTGATCTAAAGTACCTAACAGTGCTAAGGACACAACAATCAGTCAATAATTTGGGGTAAATTGAATAATTTATTGTGCTACAAGCACAGTAAATTTGCAACTAAAGCAGTAGGCAATCTCTTAATTTGCCTTCTATTTAGTTTCAGCTTCTATAGACATAACAGTTCTTCCAACTCTTTACCTAGTTTCTAAGAATATTTGTTTATCGACAGTTTAAGCTCTGTTCACTTACTCCATTTTCATTAAAAATGTAGAAAATTTTATTATATTCTTATTATAGAATATATGTCTGATAGGATCATCTTGATTTGGCAGTTTAATGAAAAATGAGTTGGTAAGTTTTCTATTGTTTTCATATAAAGGGATATTGGCTGGTATTAAGTAGATGAAATGTTTTTATTGAAACAAACATTCATGTTTGTTACTGCATGTAAGTTTGCAAACCTTACTGTAAAACTTAATGTTTATTTTAAAACACATGTATACACCCTTATAGTGACCACACTGGTCAAGATATAGAATGATATGGAACATCTACGAAACTTCTTTCATGCCAACTCCATTCCAGAGTTAACCATAATTCAGTTTTCTAACATAATAAGTAAAATTTGCGGTCGGGCGCGGTGGCTCAAGCCTGTAATCCCAGTACTTTGGGAGGCCAAGACGGGCGGGTCACGAGGTCAGGAGATCGAGACCGTCCTGGCTAACCCGGTGAAACCCCGTCTCTACAAAAAAATACAAAAAACTAGCCGGGCGAGGTGGCGGGCGCCTGTAGTCTCAGCTACTCGGGAAGCTGAGGCAGGAAAATGGTGTAAACCCGGGAGGCAGAGCTTGCAGTGAGCTGAGATCTGGCCACTGCACTCCAGCCTGGGCGATGGAGCGAGACTCCGTCTCAAAAAAAAAAAAAAAAAAGGTCTGCTTTTGAATTTTACATAACATAAATCATAAAGTTTCTTGTGTGTCTAGCTCATTTTGCCAGTTTATCAATAAAGCTTTTTTTAATTGTTAAGTGATTCAAATAATGGTTTCCATTATCAAGCTAATTTTCATTATATGAATATAATAGAATTTATTTATACATTCAGCTATGATGGACTATTTTTTTCTAGTTTAGATATATAATGAATTAAGCATCAACACTCTGGTCAATGTCCTTTGTTGAACACATGTAAGCATTTCTATTTAAGACTAAAAGGTCTGGGTCATAGAAAATGCATAGTTCAAATTTAGGAGATACTGCAAAACATTTTTCTAATTTTTTTTTTCTAACTTCCCCTTTCATCAATAGGACTTGAAGAGTTCAAGTTGCTCCATATGTTTTTGATGCTTGATTATTATAGTACTTTAAAAAGAAAAAGAAAGTAATAGTAGATATGCTGCTGGCATATGTCTCATTGTGTTTAGATTTGCACTTTGATGACTGATAACTTTGAACATCTTTTGGTAAGCTTAGGACCCGTTGGGAAGACACTTAGATGAACACCTGTTCAAACCCTTTGCCCATTTTTTATTGAGCTCTTTGTCTTCTTTTACTTATTATTTTGAAAAGTTTTTAAATACTTTCTGAGAAAAATTAAATATCAAATATTACGTTGTCTATATTTTTTTAATCTTCTGACTTGACTCTTCGCAGTCTTAATATGCCCTTTGATGACTAGACCTACTCACTTTAAAATGGTCCAATTTACTGGTAATTGTTTTTTTGTATAGTGCTTTTTTTTTCTGTTCAAGTAAAAAGGGTGCCACTGGCAAGTTCCTTATAATATTACCCTATGTTATCTTCTAAAAGCTTTATTGATCTAATTTTATATTTAGATGTAAATCCAAGGTCAGGCGCAGTGGCTCACATCTGTAATCCCAGCACTTTGGGAAGCAGAGGTGGGCAGATAACCTGATATCGGGAGTTCAAGACCAACCTGACCAACATGGAGAAACCCCGTTTCTACTAAAAAACAATTTTAGCCGGGCTTGGTGGCACATGACTGTAATCCCAGCTACTCAGGAGACTGCGGCAGGATCGCTTGAACCCGGGAGGCAGAGGTTGCAGTGAGCCGAGATCGCACCATTGCACTTCAGTCTGGCCAACAAGAGTGAAACTCTGTCTCAAAAAAAAAAAAAAAAGATGTAAGTCCATCTGGAAACACTTTTCTGTGTACCATGTTAATTAGGGAAATATATATTTTTTGGTCTTTTGTTTGTTTACCTTAAGTATACCAAATTGATCCAATATCCTCATATATATTTGTAACATTAAATCTATTGGAAATAAAAAGAAAGCTAAGGATGTCTTAGTAGAATAAGATTTTTAAATATGAAAAATAATTAGCTGGGCATGGTGGCCCAAGCCTGTAATCCCAGCACTTTGGGAGGTCAATGCAGACGGATCACCTGAGGTCAGGAGTTCAAGACCAGCCTGGCCAACACGGTGAAATCATGTCTCTACTAAAAATACAAAAATTAGCCGAGTGTGGCTGTGCCGTACCTATAATCCCAGCTACTCGGGAGGCTGAGGCAGGAGAATCGCTTGAGTATGGGAGGTGGAGGATGCAGTGAGCCTAGATCAATCGCACCACTGCGCTCCAGCCTGGGCAACAGATTGAGACTTTGAGAAAGAAAGAAAGAAAGAGAGAAAGAGAGAAAGAGAGAAAGAGAGAGAGAGAGAGAGAGAGAGAGAGAAGGAGAGAAGGAGAGAAGGAGAGAAGGAGAGAAGGAAGGAAGGAAGGAAGGAAGGAAGGAAAGAAGGAAGGAAGGAAGGAAGGAAGGAAGGAAGGAAGGAAGGAAGGAAGGAAGGAAGGAAGGAAGGGAGGGAGGGAAAGAAAATTTAAATAGTAGAAATATTCAGCAGCAAGTCTGATAGCTAATTTAACTTTTCAAATACCATAAGTTGAAATGGCATTTCAAGATTTCTTCAAGAACTGAAAAATCTGTGATTTTTATTGGTGACAATTTCCAAGTACTGCTAGTACTAAATCTATTTGCTGCCTATATTCATATGTGAAAGGAATAATAAACCTTGCTTAGAGATTAGCAGAGGTTAAGTTGTAATTTTTTCCCACTCAAGTCCATGAGTCCCTTTAATTTGATATCCTAGAATTCAACTTAAAAATCACAGATTTATTGAAAATAACACTTCTGCTTCAAGCCATGGCGGTGTCATTGCCGTACTTTGTTATACAATTGGTGATGACATATATATTAGGTTGTTTTTTCCATCTTGTTACATACCTGTATCTATGTATTCTTTCACTAGTAAGACAGTTCTTTAATTACTGCATCTTAACCAAAGGACTTGAAATTTGGCAGTGTAAATATTAAGCTTTGTTTGTCTTCAAAAGTATTTTGGCAATCTTAGCCATTTTGACTTTTATGTACATTTAAAATGATTTTGAAAAAACTGCCACTGTTTTTATTAGGTTTTGTTCAACAGATCATTTCAGGAAGCCTTGACAATATAGAGTTTTTGATCTATAAGTGTAAAATTTTCATCTTGTTATTTATAATTTTAAAGTCACTCAATTATGTTTTACAGTTTTCCACATAAAGGCAATGTAAATTTTTATGCTTCTAATGGTATGATCAATGGCTTATCTGATTTTTCTAAAATGTGAAAATACAATTAATTTTTTGTATATTAACTTTTAATCAAACAACTAATACAATTATTTTAAATTTTTATAGATTGTCTTCATTTTCCTTTGGAGATTTTAACTGAATGTGGATAGTTTAATTTATTCCATTTCAATATTTATATGTGTCTTTTATTTGCTATCCTAACTGCATTGTTGACTAGAATTGGTGGTAGTGAACATATTTATGTAATTTATCTCAGAGGAAAGATTTGCAGGTTTTAATCACTGATGCTAGTTTTGCCTTATTAGCTATTGGTTATACTTCATCAGATTTAAAAAGTTCAATTTTATTTTCAGTTTTCTAAGATATTTAATCATGAGTAAACCAATTTTTGATTTATCATGATTTTTGTCAAATGTCTTTGCATTTATTGATAGATTTCCCTTTATTTTGTGGGTATACTAAAATTTATTGACTTTTTGAAAATTAAATGAAAAATGAATTGGGATAAACTCACCTTAATCATGATATATAATCTTTTTATGTTCTACTTTATTTAATTTGCTAAAACTTCTATAGACATTTGTGCATCTGATTTCAAGTAAAATGCTAAGATACAATTTTTCTTTCTTACAGTGTTTTTATTGTTTTAGTCATTATTACACTTACCTCTTAAAGAAAATTAAGAGATGCTTTGTTTTTTAATTTGTCTTCTCTAGAGAGTTTAAGATGGGTGTTAATTCTTTCTTAAAGTGTTGGTAAATATAACTGATTAAACTATCTGTGTTTGGAGTTTTCTATCTGGAAAAAATATAGAATTTCACTTTGTTTATTTCTTTGTTTTAAATTTTTACCTCTGTGAATTTTAGTAGGTTAGCCTCACTCTGTAGTTCAGGATCTTTCTGAACAACTCCTGGTGTCCGTGGAACTCCAAAATGCCAGTCTCTGTCTTCTAGTTAGAACAAATATTTCGTGTTTCTAGACTACCATGTTCCTCTTAAAGCAAGGTAAAAGGGCAATTGCCCTATTTGATGTGCAAATAAGAAAAAAAAGGAATTTACCCAACGAAAGAGTCAAAGAGACTAATTTGAAAATCTCAATATACTGCATTTCCGTTTTCTCTGTTCTTTTGACCACTAAAGTTCAGGTTGCCTAGATTATATAATGAAGAATTCAAGCAGTTGTTTTATGTTCTTTATCCAGCTTTCATAGTTGCTTTCAGTAGGAGGTTAGCAAAGTAAAAGTTACCCAAATGGGGCTGGAATTTGAAGTCCCAAAATTGGTTTTCATGCATTGTTATTCTGATGAAGGCTTCTATTCTCATTATCTCATTTTCTATTCTTATAACTCATTAATATTTATGGCTATCAACATGAAAGATTTTCTTTGCAAAAGCAATTAAATGCTGTGCTTATTTTTAAAGCCCTTATCCAAGATCTTATTTTTTCAGAGCCCAAGGAAGTAGAAACAATATATTAAACTTAGTCCGCTCTTACTTTATCCTCTTGCCAACAACAACAAATGGCTTCAGAACTAGCTCCATCAATATATATACACATCCCATTAAAATTCTTTCTTTCTTTCCCGTATTTTTCAACATGTCTGAAAACTCTATGTACCATGAATCTTTATGTACAAGTAAAACAGCAGTATTTATTGAGTTTAGTGCACAAGAGAAAAAAGGAGAAAGGATTGGCAGCAAATTGATATCTCCCTGAAGCCCTATCACTGCTCAGCGGATTGTGCTCCTAGGACCTGTAAATCACGTCTCAAGATGTGTGTCTGGTCACATCTGAGATTTTAATAAATCTGTTCAATCATGGCTTGTCAATATTGGGCCCAGTTTTTTCCTATTAGTTGGTTTTTTTAATGAAAGCTAATTTTAGAGTCAATTTGGGCTGAAAGCATCATTAAAACATGCAAGATGTAAACTGCAAGAAACTTTCCTCTCCACTGGGCATTCATATCCTTATAATATGGAGAGGCCATTACTCCCCTAACTGCTAGTCGTTAGAACGTTATACACTCATGAATGGGAAATTGTATGTAATGCTGGCCTTTTCTCTAATGCACTGAATGTTGATATAATGAATGGAAACATTTCTTTATACAGAGTTTGTGACCAAGTGCTAAGTTATGTATAGTCTATAAAATATTTGAAAACAGATGGTATATGCACTTATCTTTGAAATCCAAGTTTAAAAAGTCATCATACCACCTTTCTGAGGATTTTCCTCTTGCCATCTCTGAGAGAGACTACAGTAAATTTTAATTTTCAGTACGTCATAGTGAAACACATTTTACTGTAGTCAGTTGTTAATATGCAGTTTTCTCCATTATGTGTATTCCTATCCTGAAAAATGATAATGTCTTCTTTTTGGTGACAGTGTCTTGTTTTGTTGCCCAGGCTCGAGTGTAGTGATGTGATTATGGATCATTGCAACCTTGAACACCTGGGGTCAAGCAATCCTCCTACCTCAGTCTCTCAATAACTGAAACTACATTTGCACGACACCATACCTGGCTGTTTTTTTTTTTTTTTTTTTCT
Organism: Macaca fascicularis; assembly: GCF_037993035.2. Lineage (NCBI taxonomy): Eukaryota > Metazoa > Chordata > Mammalia > Primates > Cercopithecidae > Macaca > Macaca fascicularis. Next base: position 72,265,318 of record NC_088391.1, on the reverse strand, counting down.
TTTAGAGGGAGAGTCTCACAATTTTTACCAGGCTGGCCTTGAACTCCTGGCCTCGAGTAATCCTCCTGCCTCAGCCTCCCAAAGTGATGGGACTACAGGAAGGAGCCACTGTCCCAGAAAGAAAAGAAAATGACAGTTTCTCATTCATCTTTCTGTTCATCTAATGTCAAACAAAGAAGAGCTTCACAATCAAAATGGTAGTTATATCATTTGGATATCTGTCTCCTCCAAATCTCTTGTTGAAATGTAATTGCTTATGTTGGAGGTGGGGCCTGGTGGGAGGTGTTGGGACATGGTGGCAAATCCCTCATGAATGGCTTGGTGCTGTCCTCAAGATAGTGAGTTCTCACAAGATGTGGTTATTTAGAAGAATGTGGCATCTCCCCTGACTCTTTCTTGCCCCTCCTTTGACCACGTGAGATTCTGGCTCCCTACCACCTTTAACCACGATTGTAAGCTTCCTGAGGCCTCACCAGAAACAGATGCCAACATCATGCTTCTTTTAAAGCCTGCAAAATCATGTGCCCATTTAACCTCTTTTATTTGTAAATTACCTAGCCTTGGATGTTTCTTTGTAGCAATGCAAGAGCATAATAACACAAGTAAAAATCAGTTAATGAAAGTTCTCGGTATAAGGTTATTAATTTATTCATGAAATGTCTGTTTTACTTTCTTCAAAGGCATATTTTGCTCAAAATAATTGATCATCTGAATAAAAAACTATATAAACACAACTTTAGGCTAAAACTATGGCATGCCAATTCTCTATTGTGTCTGAAATTTTTAACATAGAAGTTAGACTGTCAACAGTAATCTTATTCACCTTGGAATGTAAGCTTAGATACACTTAAAAATGTTACTGGAGAGTTGAACTCAGGGAAATAGAATCAGCCTAGCCAGAAAACGCAATTCAAATCACAAACTTAAATAGAAGAAAAAAAGGCCAGACAACATTTCAAAGAAACCTGAAATTACTTTGTTAGAAATACAGAAGAGGATAATTGCAAGGAGATGATCACTGACTGCTTAAAAGTATTCTAGACAAAACACATTAAAAACCCAAATGTGTTTGTTCTGTAACAGGCAAAACTGAGCAGAACTGAACAAGAAAGTAGACTCTCATTTGCTGAACCAAACTTTTTAACGGAAAAGCATTATTTTCAGATATCCAATTTTACTTACTCCTTAATAAGTATTAAGAAGCTCATTAATACTCTAAGAAAAAAATAATGTTCTCTTTGAAGTAGTATGGAAAGAATGGCACACTCAATGTGAATGCATATATAAATAGAATCAATATGTTTCTTCAGAGTTATTTCCAAATATTAATGAGGGATTCACACATGTTATGACCATTTAACAAAACCCATGTTGTAAGTCTTGGGGATTTAAGTGGTTTTACATAAAAGACAAGATTTGTATTAAAGAGCACTCTGCCATTTCCACTTTCTATAGACTTTTGTGTTTTCTATAGTTAATTATTTTGTCCAAGTAATAAAATGATTTGGAGTCCACAAAGCTTCATTACAATTTTAAACTAAAATATTTGTTTCCATTAGCAACACCATTTATATATTTTGCTTGAGTATTTCATTTGAAATTTAATTGATAAAAATGCAGTCATTCACTTAGTAAACAAGGCATTTACTAATTACCTGCTATGTGCCAGGCATTGTTCTCAAAACTATGAATATCAAGTCAAACAAAAAAGGATTCATTACTTCAAATAACTTCCATTTAATTGGGAAGGATAGGCATTATTTAATGTAATAGCTATTTTCATCCTTTATCTTTCTTCCTATGTTTAGAATACATTGGGCATAATTAAAATTTGACATCTTTGAGGAAGAAAAACTAGCAGTTGAAATAATAAAACACTGAAGTTGATTATTACATGGCTAAATCATCTTTTGATTTTTAAAATATGATTCAAATATTAATAGAATTCAATGTAAAAAGAAATATTTTAATAAAAGAATCTACTCACAAAACCAGAGACATCCATAATCTCTGTAAAATTCTGCTATTTGGATGGATATATTTATATTCCAGGCTTAGTTTGCTTATTAACTACAATATTATGTGTTTCTGAATTTTGGTGAATCTTACCTTGAAGGTTTGCCAAAAATGTCTATGTGAGCAGTGAGGTCATTAGAATGGTTAGTAAATAACTCATTCTTCTCATCAGAGGATTATAAACTTGATAAAGCAATTTGTAATTATAGTTTTAATCTAAATAGCTCAATCATGTTCTGCACAAAAGACATCCCTTTGCAAATATTATATAATGAAAGTGGGGCTATTATAATGATTGTTAGGAAAGTGCATAAATGCTGACTGAATTGCAGAATAAGTTTTGGAAATTGGTTCCATTCGGTTGTTTATATTTGGGTAATTACACTGAATACACATTCTGGTCTACACTGTAAAAAGTATTTTGGTTTCATTGATCATTTTTATTTACACAGAAGTCTCATATTGTCTTTTATGAAATTCTGCTTTATAAAAATATTATCTACCTGAAACTCCTAGAAATGACTATAGTTCTCTAATCAATGTACTACTTTCTGCTTTCTTGCTGAACTTCCTGAAATACCTGAATATATAAACTGATTCTAATCTTTAAAGGATGTTTTCTATCCCTCAGAGGACAATTGCATAATAAGTTGTTAAGAAGATGGAACATGTATAAGATTCTGGTAGGTATTTCTAAAACAGAAAAATAACTTCTTTAAATTACAAAATGTTTCTCAAAATTATATATTCCAAAAAGCGTAGACATTTCTCCCCTCAAAATACGTGGAATGTGTCTGCTTATCTAAACACGTATTAAAAACAATCTTATTACCAAACTGTTTCTTTAGCAAACATCATCCAACAATAGTTATCATTTAGCCAGTATTTCCATCTACTAGTAGCATTGAATGACTAACTTCTTGTGCCAGAAACACTTTTGACGTTTCAGCAAACACACCTTAACAAAACATAGTGTTCTGCCTTTATGTAGCCCCCAACACATTAAAATGCTGTTAAAAATTTACAACCATTAAATAAGTATTATAACAATGATTTGTAAAGAAAATGGAAGCAAATAGGTAAGTGTAATTTTCTTTCTCTAGAAACAAAATAAATAAAATATGTGAAGATGAGTAGGAAAACATCAGTTAGAGAATGGAAGTGAGGATGGCATTACCAACAAAGGAATGTGTGTGTTCAACAGCAGTGACTTTAAAAAAAAAAAAAATAGGCAGATCCACGAACCAGGAAGGATTTTCTGGGTCTGGGTTTCATATCCATGCTAGTTGTAATGCAAAGTGTGTACTAATAATTTATCATGAATTGGAAAATTCTATAGCAAATAGAATGCATATTGTATTTTAGTAATGCTAAGGTTTTACCTCTAAAGAAAGCTTGAGGTGCTTTGTCAGTAATATGGTCAAATATTTTCTAAAATCAACAGTAAATTTATATTTAAGGCTATCTACTTCATATCTGACACACAATGGCCCCTTCCCTTACTTAATGTAATTTATTAACAACTTGTAGCACGTGTAGGATTATCTTAATTACTGTGTAAAAGATATTGAGCCTTCCACAAGTTTTACTCATTAAAACTACAACATAAAGAGGAAAGAAAGAAAGAGGTACAGTTAGGAACTGGGATAGTACCACAACAGGAGGCCCAATACGTAACACAAATCAGCTTTGAGTATTTGCAACTATCATTAGCGATTATAGAAACCTGCTATGGACTGAATGTTGAACTGGAGGCCATTATCTTCAGTGAAACAACTCAAAGACAGAAAGTCAAAAACTGCATGTTGTCACTTACAGGTGGGAGCTAACAGGGACATGGAGTGTGGGAGGGTCGTGGAGGGCATGTGAGGGATGAGAAATTACTTCATGGGTACAATATACATTATTCGATTGGTAGTAACAATGGAAACCCAGACATCACCAACACACCAGATGTTCATGTAACAAAAACTGGGCTGGGCACGGTGGCTCAGGCCTGTAATCCCAGCACTTCGGGAGGCCAAGGCGGGTGGGCCAGCTGAGGTCAGGAGTTCAAGACCAGCCTGACCAACATGGTGAAACCTCATCTCTACTGAAAATACAAAATTAGCTGGGCGTTGTGGTGCGTGCGTGCGTGTAATCCCAGCTACTTGGAAGACTGAGGGAGGAGAATTGCTTGAAGCCGGGAGGCAGAGGTTGCAGTGAGCCGAGGTTGCATCATTGCACTCCAGCCTAGGCAACAAGAGCAAAACTCCATCTCAAAACAAACAAACAACAACAAAAAGAAAAACAAAACAAAACAAAAAAACATAAAAACTGCACTTGTACCCCTTAAGTTTATAAAAATAAAAAACACTCAAGTGTTGAAGTCTAACCCCCTAGTGTGATGGTGGTCAGAGATGTGACCTTCAGGAGGTCACTAAGTTTAGATGAGATCATGAGAGTGAGGCCCCGTGATGGGATTCAAGACCCCAGATCTTTCTCTCCCCACCACCTTCTAATGTGGTAATACAGAAAATCGTATGTAGTCCCACTGCAAACCAGGAAGAGGCCTTCATGACGAATTGAACTTGATTCCCCAGCTCCAGTATTGTGAGAAGCAAATTGTTGTTTAAGCCACCCAATCTATGACATTTGTTATAGCGGCCTAAACTGGCTAAAACACTGAAGAATGAAATATTAATTTAAAGAGACTTATAACCATTTTATGCATGCAAAATACTAATACTACTTTATGCAGCTGCAAAATACTATCTTTTTTTTTTAATTTCACCATATATGGACTATTTCTATGCTGTACGACCTATGAGCCACTCATGAATAAAATCAATAAATGCAATTCAATTTAATCCTCTGCTCATCTAGATAGTCACAAAACTCAGCAATAATATACATGATGGCACTACAATTTACATAAAGAATAAATAGTTCCCAGGGTTTACCAGATAATCAATACATTGTTTTTTTCTATCCATTTGAATAAAAGGAAGTGTAATCTTTTCCAAAAATTTCTATCCCCAAAGACGACTGATAAACTCTTTTTATTTATTCAAGTTTTTATTTAAATAACGATACACCATTGTGTGCAAAGAGTTTGTTTCCTTTTTTTTTTTTTTTTCATGTATAATCATAGTCACTTCCCTGAGCTGTGCAGTGTTATCTCTGTTACATTATCAGCTCCGTAAGGCCAAGATTATCACTGTTTTGTCTACTGCTGTCCAGGCAGAACCTAATATTCGTTTTTAGTATTTTCGTTTCTTTGGAGAAGATATTCCCCTTGAAAAATTCTATAACACATCCTTATCCTTTTTATCACAGCTCTTTTCTTTCCAGACAATATTTTTCTAACTTTATGCCAATTACTTAATATTTTCTTGATTGTTTTAGCTTTCTATTAGGTCTTGAAATCAGGTAGTGTTTCTCCTTAAAGTTTATTCTGCCTTTTCAAGTTATTTAGGCATTTTAATTCCTTTGAATTTTCACATGCATTTTAGATTCAGTTTGTCAATTTCCACACCAAAAAAAAAAAAAGGTCTACTGAGCTTTTGATTGGGATTGTATTAAATCTACAGATATATTTGGGGACACTTGGTATCCTAACAATAAAGAGTTTTTTCATTAATCTTTAATATGGTTTACCTCTCCATTCATTAACGTTTTCTTTATGTACCTTAAATTGTTTTGTATTTTTCAATATGCAGGTTTATCATATTATTTATTGTATTTATCCTGAAGTGTTTCATGTTTTATACTTTCGTAAATGCTACTTTTTTCCCAAGTAGCATTAATAGTGCCTAGAAATACCACTGATTTTTATGTATTGATTTTTTTTATCTCTCATCCTTGCTAAACTCATTTCTAGCAGCTTTTTTGTAAACTCTGTTGAATTTTGTACAGAGATAATCATGTTGTCTGCAGATAAGGACAATTTATCTCACATACTGTAATTTTGCTCCCTGTAAGTATGATTTGAGTTTTCTAAAAAATATCTTGTGTCAGTGCTTGACTTTTTAAACCTGTGGAGTATAATTACAATAACCTTTAATATCCTATCTAATTCTAACATCTATGTCAGTCCTGAGTTAGTTTACAATGAACGGTTTTTCTTCTTATGGGTGATATTTTCCTGCTTCTTTGCATGCCTGATAATTTTGTATAGGACGCCAGACATTGTGAATCTTACCTTTTTAGATCTTCAGTACTTCTGTACTCCCATACATTTTCTTCATCTTTATGAGATAGTCATGTGAAACAATTTGACCATGTTGGTTATTTCTTTTAAGATTTGTTAGATGGTAGTGGTCAGTCTAGGACCAATTATTCTCACTGCTGAAGTCAAGTTCTTCTGATACACTACCCAGTGCCCCATGAATCTTGGGGATTTCCTGCTTGAATGATAAGACCAGGCTTTACTGGCCCTATGTGAATATGAAGCACTGTTAACTTTAATCCTTCAGGTGGTTCTTTCCCTGGCCTCAGGGAAAGATCAAATGCATGCACTGATCTCTCCTCAGCTAAGTAATTAAGAGAAACCCTCTGATACCTCCAAAGATTTTTATCTGCACAATTCTCTCTTCTTCAATATTTTCTTCTGTGAATGCTAGCTGCCTTGGATTCCTCAGACTCTGAGCTCCATCTCTCCTCTTCTGTGATGTGGACTACCTAAATTTACCATCACTGAGCCATGGCCAGAAAATACCCCAACACAGTAGTAGACATTGGCAGATTGAAGGACCCCCTCATTGGTTTCTCTTCTCTCAAGAATCATTGTCTTTCATTGCCTCATACCCAGTGTTTTGAAAACTGTTGCTTTATATTTTGTCCCTTTTTTATTTATTTTAAATAGGAGAGTGAACCAGGTTCCTTTTAGTTCATCTAACTGAAAAGAATATTAACCTTTGTTTCTATTTTAACTATTTTAAAATTGCATACCTTACAATTGATACTTACAAGTACAGTGTTTCTTTTTCATTGTATAATAAAACTGTTTTATTCGATGTAACATTCTTCCTAATCAATTTCATGTTAAAATGGAAGAAAAAATAAATCACACCAGAGCCAGGCTTTATATGTGTATTAGTCAGAGTTTTCCAGAGAAATAAAACCAAAAATTGAGATCTTCAGTCTATAGGTCATCTATTTAAGGGATATAATATATATTTATAAATATATGCATATATGAAAAGATTTATTATGAAAATTGACTCACATGATTCTGGAGGCTGAGAAGTCTCATTATCTGCCACCTGCAAGCTGGAAAACCAAGAAAGCTGGTAGAGTAATTCAGTCTGAGTTAAAAGGTCTGAGAATCAGAGGAGCCAATGATGTAATACCCAGATCAAGGCTGAAGATTCTAGAACCAGCAGGGGGTGGGGGTGAGGATGGGAGGCTGCTAGTATAAACCCTGAGCCCAAAGGCCCAAGACCCAGGAGCTCTTAATGTCCAAGGGCAGGAGAAGATAGATCTTCCAGCTCAAGAAGAAAAAGAAAGAATGAGCCCTAACTCTGCCGTACTGTGCTATTTAATCTTGGATGATGTTCACCCACCTTGGTTGAAGGCAGGTCTTTCAGATACAGCCTAATAACTCAAATGCTAATTTCCTCCAGAAATTCCCTCATAGACAAACCCAGAAATAATGTCTTACAGGCTATCTGGACATCCCTTAGCACAGTCAAGTTGGCACATAAAATTAACCACCAAGATATTCTAGAAGTCTGATTTTCTTATTTAAAAGAAAAATAACTACATACATATCCTGAGGGAGCCTGACTGGTCATTCTCTAAGTTTAGCTGCCTGGCACGTATGCTTAAACAGATGGACACATTTCATGTGGATGTTGGCCTCCAATACCCTTGGAAACAACCAAAAGAGCTTGTAAGAAAATGGAAATTTAAATCTACTTAATCATTGTTAAATGTACTACAATCATCGCCAGGATTGTCTCCCATAAATCATGAAAGAGACAGTTTCGGCCTAAACAAATGTAAAAATAATTGAACTTCCTTCCATAATTTAGCAGTGATTTGTTGAACCTGTACAACTTTCCCCAATAAAGAATCTTCTTTCATTCTTCTTTTGTGTCAGTAATAGGTTTTCTACATTTATGTCAAGTTATCCAAAGGAGAAAACTAACCTATGATGTTAGAAGTTAGGAGAGTGATATCTTGGGTGGAGTGAGAATGCAGTGATTACAAGGGGACAGAGGGACATTCTGAGATGCTTTTTATGCTACAGCTCTCACTCTTGATGGTAACATTGAAGTGTTATATATGTGCTAATTTTTGAGCCCACTTATGGCTTGCACATCATAGAAAGGTATTAATTTATTGAGGCCACTCATTGCTGATGTTCTTTCCTGTATCTGGTGTTAAGTTAAACTACAGTAATGGGCAGCATAAGGACGTGTTGATAAGTGAATGACCCTTTATCTAACAGTGACCCCATTAATCCATTAATATTATAATGGAGATGAAATATTCCCTTTGCCTAGTGACTTCATAGCCATAGTCATGTCACAGCACAATGCATTACCCATGTGTTTGCGATGACGCTGGTGTAAACAAAACTATGAGCTGTCAGTTGCATAAAAGTATCACACATTTACAATTATGTGTAGTAAATAATAATAGGCCGGGCGCGGTGGCTCATGCCTGTAATCCCAGCACTTTAGGAGGCAGAGGGGGGCAGATCACGAGGTCAGGAGATCGAGACCATCCTGGCTAACACAGTGAAACCCCGTCTCTACTAAAAATATAAAAAAGCCGGGTGAGGTGGCGGGTGTCTGTAATCCCAGCTACTCTGCAGGCTGAGGCAGAAGAATGGCGTGAACCCGGGAGGCGGAGCTTGCAGTGAGCCGAGATCGCACCTCTGCACTCCAGCCTGGGAGACAGAGGGCGACTCCGTCTCCAAAATAATAATAATAATAATAATAATAATAATAATAAATGACTGTTACTGATGTATAAAGTTAACTGAAAAGATCTCAGGCAGGTCCTTCAGTAGGAATTCCAGAAGAAGACGTTGTTATCACAGGAGATGACAGCTCCATGGGTTTTATTACCCTTGAAGACTTTTCAGTGGGACAAGATGTGGAGATGGAAGGCAATGATATTGATGTTCCTGGCTCGGTGTAGGCCTAGGCAAACAGGTGTGTTTGTGTTTTAGCTTTTACTAAGAAAATTTAAGAAGGGAAAAAAAATTAAAAATAGTAAAAATGTTACAGAATAAGGGTATAAAGAAAGTAAATATTTTGATAGAACTGTACAATGTATGTTTTAAACTATTACAAAAGAGTCAAAAAGATTTTAAAAAATTAAAAATTACAAGGTAAAAAGGTCACAGTAAGCTAAAGTGAATTCATTACTGAAAACATGAATTTAAAAAAATAAATTTAGGGAAGCCTAAGTATGCAGTGTTTATTAAGTCTACAGTAGTGTAAAGTAATGTTCTAAGCCTCCACATTCCCCCACCACTCACTCACTGACTCACCTAGAGCAACTTCCAGTTTTTGCAAGCTCCATTTGTAATAAGTACTCTCTACAGGTATACCATGTTTTGTCTTCTACACTGTATTTTTAGGTATGTTTTGAGTATACAAATACCATTGCACTACAACTGCCCACAGTCCTCAGCACAATATGTGCTGTATAGGTTTGTAGCCTAGAGCAATAGGCTATACCGTATAGCCCAGGTGTGCAGCAGGTTTCTAGGTTTCTGTAAGTACACTCCATGATGTTGTATAATGATGAAATCACCTAATGACGCATTTCTCAGAACATGTTCCTGCTGTTAATCAACACATGACTATATATACTTTAATACTACTTTGTCTACAATCAAAGAAACCATCTGTCTCCTAACCTAATCTTTTTGTAATTGCTTGGCAAAAAATCTTAATTTGCAATTTCGTTAGAATGAATGAGTTTAACACGTGAAATTATATTTATTAAATGTTAGCTTATTTTTGCTTTTCTAATAAGTACAGCAAATGATATTCATATTTTGTATTGATTTACAAATCCAACTTGCATACTGAGGACATTAAGGTCTGTCTGTCAGGTAGGATCCCAATATTTTTGTAAACTGTTGCTGGCATTTATATTTATGACATTTAAAAAAATGTTCACAAGTTTTCATTTTGACATTTGAATTTTAATTGGTTTATCTATATAAATGTTTCCTTGTACTTTAAACTTATAAAAATTTTATCATTCAGAAATAAGTAATCTGAAATATTTTAGTATACTTAGTTGATTGTAATGGTGTGATTATGTCTAAAAATTTTTTTGTTTTGAGATAATTAACTAATTGTCCCAGAATAGTAAGTAATTAAAGAAGCAGGACCACTAACTAGGAGTGTTACAGAGTAACACATTTATTACAAGGATTTGACCTCAGGTAATTTTGGAAACTGGTTATACAGTGTGTGTGTACGGCTGTGGTGTCTGCATCTGAGGCCAGGCCTAAAATCAGCAGGCCAAGCAGTGGGGAAGGAAGGATAGACATGAATTAGGAGACAGCAAAGACAAACCGGAACTCGCCTTGCTGAACTGGGTCTCACCTCTGTGCACCTCTGTGTCTCACTCCCTCCAAGCTGCCAGCTTTTGATGCGGTTTGAGAGATGCAGGAGAAGCTAGCACCTCCTGCCATAAAGTTAAACATACATCTAGCCCTGCAATGAGAGCAGTTGGAGCTAGGAATCTGACAGGAGCTAAATAAACTGCATACAGCCCATTCCCTGCTCCAGCAGCCGCACCTGCCTGCCCGTGATTCAGAGAGAGTGAAAAAAAAGATCTGGCTGATGCTCGATGGCTGGATGCCGCTCCACTTCCACAAGGAGTCAGAATATCAGCAACAATATGCTTGAACAGTCACACTGTGCCTGGTGCCTCGCACCAACATTCTGAGTGTGACAAGAAAATAAGTGCTGGTGTACTTTTGCCTTCCAAATCGTAATGCATGCACGTCTCTTGTGGCTGACTCTAATCCAGAACGCTGCAGGAAAGCAAATTACGCATAATGTATTTCCAGCTTAGATAAACAGACCCAACAAAATCCACTTCAGAGTAATGCGTATCTCTCTCTCTTCCTTTTTTTCCCCCTTTCTGTAAGAGATGGGGTCTCACTTTCTCGCTCTGTCACCCAGGCTGGCAAGCAGGGGTGCGATCAAAGATCACTGCCACCTCAAACTCCTGGGATGAAGAGATCCTCCCACCTCAGCCTCCAGAGAAGCTGGGACTAGGGGCATGCACCACCATGCCCAGCTAATATTTAAATTTTTTTTAAGAAACAGTGTCACCATGTTGCCCAGGCTGATCTGAGACTCCTGGTCTCAAGCAATCTTCCTACCTCGGCCTCCCAAAGTGCTGGAATTTGGAGGTTTGAGTCATCATTTCTGGCCCAGACTAAGGTGTATCTTAAAATAAAAACACATGTACCCTTGTCCAATGCACACATATAAATATAGCCATAACTTGTCTCATTGATATTTGTAAGTTTTAAAAGTCATCTTTTTTTTATTATTTTAGCTTTAATAATTTTTATAGCTACATACAGTATCATGAATCATTCACAAACTTAATGTAATTCGAAATAAATAAAGAGCAAATGGTTCTAATTGTATGAATTTCAAAGAAATAAGCAAAACAAGTCTATACAATAGAAGGCAGGATTTTATTACCTTTAGAGAAAGGAGTGAAGTTAGTTATGGACAGAAGGCCTGAAGAGTGCTTTTGGTATGCTGATAACATTTTATTTCTTGACCCGGGTGCTGATTACCTAGATATATTGATTGTGTGACAAGTAAGCAACCTTTACTTGTGACCGGTGCCTTGTGTCAGTGTGTGCACATTATTACTATACAAACTGTTAAAATGCTATTGTATTTTTAGACTTGATGCTAAAATGTTTCTAAATCATCTGTATTGTAAAATGCACATTTGAGTGGTATTACTTTTGTAACCCATAACAGTATGATCATTATAATTTATTTTACGAAAAGCAGCCCTAAGTTTAAATCAACTTTCTTCAAATTTACCTAAAATTTTAACCATTTCAAATTACATCTTATGTCACTATCTGTACGTTGTTCAAACCTATATTATTCTAATTATCTTTCCTGAAAGTATTTCTGTTTAGATCCAGATTATAGTAAGCTTTTGTTTTAATAAAAATAGATCTTGAAATGGCTTAGAAAAATCTCTTTTATTTCAGTATAAGGCACAAAATGAACCTAAAAAAAAATAGCTCCCTTTTTCTTTCTAGGAGGCATCTTTTATCTCTTCTTGCCCCTTTCCTCTCACATTTAATTAATTTCCAAATTACTTTAAACATATTTAGCCCCTTTATCATTTTCTTTTACCTATCATCATTCTAGTTAAAATTCTTACAGCTGTTGATAGAATGTGTATACTATTTCATCTCATATAGCTACCCCTAATCTAACTGAACAAATCAATCCTTTCCTCTGAACAAATACTTGATAATTCTTCATTTCTTTTCTGAAGAAGTTTGAAATTCCTGAATTAGTTTTGAAAGTTATCTATGAATTGGCTTTACTCCCTTTTATCCACATGTCAATTTCCTCTACAAAGAGTACTCTTGGGCTTCTAGAATTTACCATTTTAATGGAGGAAAGAGGTGCAGGACAGGTGGAGATCTGTTATAGAAGATCAAATTTAGCCAAGCAAATAATGGGGGAAAATGTACAATGGAACAAATTGTGTGTGTGTGTGTGTGTGTGTAACTTATAACTTAGGAAAGATCAGAAAATATTAAAATATAATTTACAATAAATATTTTAGCATATATACTTTTTTGTTTTCTACTTTTACTAAATTAAGTCATCCAAAAATGGAGATGGAAACCATAGTAGCAAAATGGCATTATTTGGCTGATAGTCATTGCTCTCAGGGATACTGTGGTCATTTAGGGCTGTGAAATTTGGGGCATTTTTGATAATATAGCTAAGGTACTGGATAGGAAGATAAAAGGATTCAAGGAAAATGATGTTCCCGGTAATTCTTACTCTAATGGCCTTTGTGTTTTACATCTTTGGAAATCAAGATGTCAGAAAGGATGCAGAAAGCAGAGGCATCTCAATTACCCTGACCTATTTGTCTAGACTAATTCTTAAACATTTTCGAATATAGGTCTAGATTCCTATCAAAGCTGACAAGTGACTGGCATTAGAGAAATCGTAAACCTTTTTCAGAGTAGAAAATGTAGCAATATAGTTGAGAAGCCAAATCAGAGCTATGTGGCATATAAAAAAGGAAGGGGGAAGGGTGCTGAAAAAGTATAGAAAGGCATTGCCAAAATTCAATTTTAAAAAGCTGCTCCTTGAGTAACTAGCAAAAAGAAATATAATAGCAGATGGCACTAAACAGGCAGTAACTTTCAATTTTCTTTTTCCTTCTGTCATTATCTAAACTGTCAACTCATATAAGAAAACCCAAGGAAGATATATAAGGAATAAGAAGGCACAATTTCTAAGGAGAATAAAGAACGTGTGAGCAATGGATAACTTGAACTATTTGAATATGCTTAAATTCACAGCTCCAGTGATATCAAGGCTAGAATATATATAGTTACTAAAAGTTTCAATAAAGTTATTAGCAATCATTTCTTATAAATCAAGAAAATGTAGAGAAAGATGTTAAAGGTGAAAATGCTACAGTAGTGTTTTTCAATGAGACAAAATCATGTCTTTTTCATAATTTTAATTCACTTTTACCAGATATTCCTGAATTTCCACTCTATTCCAGGCTATGGAGAAAATGGAGATAAAAAGAAGACTACATCGGGCTGAACTAAGAAGATAATAGATTTGTGGTGGATGTAAGATCATAAAATTGAGAGTATATTAGAAAGTCCTCATTTATAGATAAGTCCAAAGTGTTACATAGAAGAGAAAATATCAATATTCACTCCAAGGAGATATACAAATAAGTCTTCCACAAGAAATAACATTGTAATAGACAGGAAGAAATCTGAAGGCCATAGGGAACTGCACGGAGTGAACATAAATAACCATGGCTTATTTAAAGAATGAGGAGTATATTGGAGTAACCAGAATATAGGACACACAAACATGAAATAGGGAAGGGAAAAATGGTAGGAGGTAAGATTTTTAAGTTACTGTGTGCCAAGATTCTATGTATGATGAGAAAGAGCTTAAGTTTTTATCTTTAAGGACCTTAAAATTCTTTTTCTTTCTTTCTCTTTCTTTCTTTCTTTCTTTCTTTCTTTCTTTCTTTCTTTCTTTCTTTCTTTCTTTCTTTCTTTCTTTCTTTCTTTCCTTTCTTCCTCCCTCCCTCCCTCCCTCCCTCCCTCCCTCCCTCCCTCCCTTCCTTCCTTCCTTCCTTCCTTCCTTCCTTCCTTCCTTCCTTCCTTCCTTCCTTCTTTTTTTTTTTGTCAGAGTCTTGCTCTGTTGCCAGACTGGAGCGCAGTAGCACAGTCTTGACTCACTGCAACCTCCACATCCCGGGTTTAAGCGATTCTCCTGCCTTAGTCTCCTGAGTAGCTGGAACTACATTCCAGCGCCACCACACCCAGCTAATTTTTGTATTTTTAGTAGAGGTGGGGTTTCACCATATTGGCCAGGATGGTCTCGATCTCTTTACCTTATGGTTCAACCTGCCTCAGCCTCCCAAAGTGCTAGGATTACAGTCATGAGCCACAGTGCACAGCCAAGATACACTTTCTTTTTAATAAAAAATAATGTTTATTTGTGGGGGGTACAATAGTAATAAAGAGATTTTATATATACATCTGTTACCAACATACACATGGCCATAGAAGCTTCAAAAATCATTGTCAAGGCCAGAAGGCTGGTCTTCGGTGTGACACCTATAGAGTGTAGACAGAAACACACAAAGAATTGGACTTACAGGAGTTGTGCCTGGCTGCTTCTCCTGAGTGGCAAGAGAAAGAGGCAGGTAGTGGCAAGAGAAGGAGGAAGGTAGAGGCAAGGCCTACGACTGTATGCCAGATGAGACCTCTCCATGTGGAGTGCCCAGAGCACGAAATGGTAGGGGTTATACTGAGCACTTGACTGAAAAGCAAAGTGTTCTCCTATGTACCACAGAAAGGAGTTTCTATGCACAGGCAGTAATAAATCACTACATTTTAAAAGCAGTTGAATAATGAGTTTGTGCAAGACAACTTTGGTAGTATGGGAGGAAACAATTGCTTCAACCAAAGGGAAACACTTAGAATAGAGAAATCAACTTAGAAAACATTAGCATTTGGATCACAGTTGTATCAATGCAGAATGTCCTCTCTTCAAAGAAAAGGTGGATGCAAGGTAGCACTGTTGGTCAGGATCTTCAGTAGAGTTTAGTCAAACTTGGAAGTGAAGCAACCATGAAGAGTGGGTAGGGAATGAGGCAGCTAAAGCAATGCTATATACATATAATAAATTTTGCATTCAAAGTGATCTTTGAATTTCCTTTAATCCTCATGATTATTACATTTTACACTTGCAGGAGAAAGTGACATTCAGAAAATTTAAGTGATTCAAACCAAATTTAATAAGTAGGAGAATGAGAATGTAAAACTAAAGTCAGGGTTTAGCATCTTTTCACTACAATACATGAAGAACAAAAGCAAACAATCTGGCAACCAGAAACCCATGAACAAACAGAATATCTACAAAAACCTTCAATATTCAAAGTGACAAGCCATTTTTATGATTTTATGTTACTTAGCGGTAACCTAAAAAAGATTTTCCGTGACTATGATTGATTTTATATCAGTATTTGACAAAATAAGAGGCTAGACTAGCCACTTGTTTTCATAGATAAAGTTTAATATGGATCCATTAGACAAATATATTTGTTTACCTGTTTTGTATGGTTGTTCTGAGCTCCAACCACAGTTGAATTGTAGCAGAAATGTATGGCCATCAAAGCCTAAAATAATTACTATCTGGATCATTAAGAAAAATACTGCTTATCCCTGATTTTGATAGTGAAACATATGATCTAAGCCTTTGTACTTAGAATAACCAGTTACTAAATATATTGAAATATAATCTGATATCATTGATTGTACACTATAACAGTAGAATTTTGAAAAGGTCATAAAATAAATGAAAAGTTTTATTCATTTATTTAGAGATAGACAAAACAATTTCATGTTTGCATTTATTACTGTCTTTATGTGATTTATCCTTCTTAACTTTTCTATTCCAACGATTTGCTTTTTAATTTTGATGATGGGCAACTTATAAATTTTTCTTTTATCAGTTCTGCTTTGGGATTTGTACTTAAGTAACAAACATTTTCTACTATGTTTTTTTCTTAGAAGTTTTAATGTTTAAATTTAGTCCTACATTTCACACTGGGTTACTTTATATGTATTATACACACACACACACACACACACACACACACACAGTGGCCAGAATAGGTTGAGCAAGCGTCAATCTCTCTCTGTCTCTTTCTCTCTCACACATTGCATATGGATATCCAATTGTTCATATACCATGTTTTTCTAGAGTTCATCCTTTCTCCATTTGACCTTCCTGTCAAAAATCAATTGCCCATATATATGTGGAAGTATTTCAACTCTGCTTTATTGATAGATTCATCAATCTTTAGGAGAAAACCATTGTATATTTATTATTGTGGTTCCATATGGTAATCCTTGAAATCACTTACTATTTAATAATAGTATGAGTTATCCACCTTGTTCATTTATTAAAAATGATTGGTCTAGATCCTTTGTTTTTCATGTAAATTTTACGTTTAAATTATAAATTTCTACCAGAATCCATTCTGAGATTTAAATTATGACTGTGTTTAACCTGTAGATCAACTTGGGGGAGGAGTTACATCTTAACAATTTTGACTTCTCCAGTCTATGAATGTAGTATATCTCTCCATTAATTTAAGATTTCTTTAATTTCTGTCATCAACATTTTATAATTGTCTGTATGTATCATGCCCACATTTGGTTCACACCTAATTATTAATGGCTTTGGTATATTATAAAAAAGCTGATACTTTATCAAAATGAATATTCTCTATAATTCCTTCAGACTATATAGATTTTTTTTCATTTTGACCTTCTATTCTGACCAGTTTGATTTTCATAGTTAAATAATATTTCATTTATACATCACTGAAGCTTAAGTTTAAATTTTTAGTTTTTTATAAACATAGCATAACCGGTACATCTAAAAAAAACCTCTTAGAAATAATGCACTATACTAAGACATACAACTATTTCCGTTTGTTGCTATTTTACTTAACAATGCTAAAAAATGTGTTGGTGGTTGCTAAATACTGCTTCAATCCCGGACCTTAGAAATATATGGAATGATATAACAACTTTCCAAAATGTCATTGTAGCTCCTAATGAAATATCTAACAACTAGGGTGTTAGAAAGTATGGGGCAAGAAAGCTGCCAAGTGGAGGTAAACACTTGAGTAGAATTCTAGAATATCACCAGTGTCGGCTCACTCAAGAGGAAAGAGGAGTACTGCAAAGAGCAAATATAATATGCCTAATATCCCCAAATTGTAAAAAAAGATTGTATTTTCATGAAATCACAAGTTATTTATTATAATTGAAGTGTTTTGTTGAAGTGGAAAGAGATTAGAGTGGAGAAGTAGGCAACAAGAGCAAGTGGAGAGACTTCATTTCAAGCTATAGAATTTAAAATGTATAAAACTATAGTAAAAGCAGTTTATTTAGAGAGACATTATTGAATTTATATGGCGTGGTAGCCAAATGGATATGGGGTTTAATAGAAAAGATTGATTCTGTAATTTGTCAGATTGGGCAATAGAGTAATTTCTTTCAATTTGTGTTAGTGGGCACATAAAATGTCCACAATACTTTAGTGATAGTATAATTTCTATTTTTTTCACTTAGCAGTATGTATTCTGATCATTCTTGAGATTTCTGTCATTACTATAACTTCCATACTATTTTAGTGAGTATACTTTATTTAGTTAATCAGTTTTCTATTGCTGAACATTTGGTTTATCTTTAGCTTTTCCACCTTTATAAAATTTGAAAAATGTCTGTGTGCATGAGGAAAATAATTTTTGAATCGTTTTATGATTTTTAAATTCCCATATTGCTTTCCTACAGTACTGCATAAAAATTCCATGTACCCAGCATTTTCAAAGTTTTTATCTGTACTGTACCTTTTTAAATAAAAATGGCTGCTAAAAAGATTACTTTTGTTTACCTAGTGTTTATAGGAATAGTATCATAAAGTACCAATAGTATATGAAATAACAAATATAATAATAATTTTTGCATAAATCTACTTTTAAAATTACTTTTGCACATATTTTATAAAATATTAGAACTTATGAGCTCTTAACATATTTATTGTATCTTTTATGTAAAGATTAATAAAATTTGGGCAAATTTATAATACCAAAATTGAACTAGACATCGTTACCCCCTTTCCAGTAAATCCATAAGGTCAAAAAAACAAAAACAAATTATTGCTAGTGTAAAACAGTAAGAAATGTTCTTTGATATTGACTTTGTAAGGGACATTCTATGATGAATTCAACAGTTTTGCCTTAGACTTTCAAGTGATTAAGTGCTCCCATTTTTTTCCCTTAACACAGAATAAATTCATAATAGAGAAAGCAGCCTTTGGTGTGACTTTATGCATATTTACCTGAGTTTCAAAGGGATTCTGGGCAGTTTATCATTAGAGTAAAAAACCTTTCGATAGAGCATCTTGAGCTCCTTAGAGGAATAGAGCAATAAAAATGCAAAATAATATAGATGGTTTTATAAGCCTGCTTTACAAGATGGAATGCTTTTATTCTACTGCCTCTGGATAAATGAAATATATCATAATGAAATAACAGTAACTGCCATTTCATGTATCTAGGTTCCTAAATATTCATGGTAGACAGGTCTATATATTATGGGAGCTAATATGAACACATTTAAACTCTGAAGCATCACTTAATCATAAGCTTAAGGATACAGTTTAAAGAAAAACTTACGAATCTTAAAGTGAAACATATCTGCTAGAAGAGAATTATGAAATATCATCTTTGCATGTGAATAAAAACACCACGTGATTCATGGCTCATTCAATGCATCCTTCTTTCAACAAGCGTTACTAAATATCAACTACATTCCAGGCATTGTGCTTATTACTAGGATACAAAGATGAAGAACTCATATTTATCTGTTAATTCTGCACTAATAATAATTTATTACATATGTTAACATTTAAAGGCATATGCTAGTTATAGTCTAAGTGTTAAGACCATCCTTAAAATTTTAAGGCTGATGATGCATAGCTAAACCTTCAGGAAATGATATTTTGTGGATTGAGCATAGTGAGAAATTTCTAGAACAGATATCTTGGCATCACAGGCCTGGCTACTAAAATCAGGGAAGAGACTAGGTGAAAGAAACTGCTTCAGTGAAGCCAGAGGGGACAATGGGAGGCATTGCAAAGAACAAAGTATGCACCAGTGTCTTAGAAATAGAATAATAATTGAATGCATTCACAAGGACTCAGATAAGATGTTGCTCAAAAGCAAATTGAGTGGAAAACAGTGGAGGCTGATCACTTTCAGACCAGAAACATTTGATACAAAATAAAAAGGAAATTCCCAAGTAGAAACAAAGTAAGTATACTGAACCACTGTAAATACATCTAAGCAATTACAATGGGCTGAGACAAGAAAGGTTAATGAGAAAATTATAAGTAAACCAAGCATGTATAATTATACACTTTATGGGTTCTTTAGCAGTATTTGGAAATCCATGTGGTTTACTTGTATTAAAAATGAATTTTTTCTCTTTTTTTAAAAAATATAAATCCAGACTTTTGATAAATGTTTTTAACTGGATTAAATAAATATAACTATTAAAATTATACTTAATAATACTGAGTCTGATGAATTAATTCTATTAGTCAACAAACAAGAATGAAAACAATTGCCTTATTTAAAATCCTGTCTGCTTTGCTACTCAAGAGAGAAGAACCACAGTTAATAACCATGAGGCTATGAGTATAGTTAACTCATGTTTTAGAGGAAGAAATAAATAACCATCTCAAGGTGGAGTGTAAATATTCATTTCCTTTAATAGTGATAGAATTGTGTCAATCAACTAAGTAGCATTTCAACTGAGGAATGAATGGGAAAAAATATATTTTAAAACAACGGGTAATGTCAGATTCAAAAGTTGTTTTGAAGAGCTCCACTGGTATGATGAATGTCAGATATAAGATACTCTTGGACACTCCAGTCCTCTTACTTTACAAATAAAGTGATTCTATAGATAATGCCTAAAATTCCTAATGGTTCCAAAATTCTGAGGCATGACGTATTTCTTTCTTTCTGACAAGTTATTAAATTTTTACTTTGGTCCTAAGGAAAAAAAAAAAAATCAAGAAACAGAAAAGAAACACAAAACAATAAAAACAGAAAACATTTTTAAAGAATTTTCATATTTCACTTCCCATAATCACAATTTGGGTAGCACGGAATATATTTCAGAGTAGAGCCATCTTGTTTCTCTGTTAAATTTTCCCTCAGCTTCTAACACCAATCAAATCATCAGAGAGTGCCCGAACTATCTCCCATTCAGTTGTAAGTATGTTGTTGCTTTAAGAATTCAATGGGGCCTGGCGCGGTGGCTCAAGCCTGTAATCCCAGCACTTTGGGAGGCCAAGGCGGGCGGATCACGAGATCAGAGATCGAGACCATCCTGGCTAACACGGTGAAACCCCGTCTCTACTAAAAATACAAAATATTAGCCGGGCGTGGTGGCGGGTGCCTGTAGTCCCAGCTACTTGGGAGGCTGAGGCAGGAGAATGGCGGGAACCCAGGAGGCGGAGCTTGCAGTGAGCCGAGATCGTGCCACTGCACTCCAGCCTGGCGGACAGAGTGGGACCCCGTCTCAAAAAAAAAAAAAGAATTCAAATGAATTGCTACAGTATAATAAAACGACAATAAGAAACAGCATGCAAAAAGAGAATGAAGAAAAAGAAATTAATAAAAATAAAATTGTATCCCCTTTAATAGCGAATGTAATTGCCTCACTGTCCCTAAAATATAATTATATAATTATAAGAGATAATTCATAACTGTCTTGTTTCCAATGTGATTGAAACAGGGTAAAAATCATCAAGAAAATACAGACCGTTATACATAAATTCCAAAGAAACTTGCTTATATAGACAGTTATTGCTTTTTCAAAACATTTAAATTTTGTGTCAGTACAATGTTGTAAAGACACTATAATAACTTGAAAATGGATTATATTGTAAAGATTTAAGTAATGTAGTTTTTAATCTTTGTATAGAATAATTGCATCTGTAAACATATATTGAATATATACATACTCTTCAAGGTATGTATGTCAATTAAAAACATACTTAATAGAAAGAAGAAAAATGATGCAAATGAGAAATAATCTACAGTTTACTGTCAAGTTACAGTAGTAATAAAGTGATTATTTACATTCTGCATATTTTACATAGATGGCAAATTGTATCTGTTTCACCTTTTCTGAATTTGTATTCTCAAATAGATCTACTTGTTTTTATACTTTTATGCAGCTTTGAAATAGTTTGTAATTACAAAAATTGTGAAAATAAATAGAATCAAATGATGATGCTTCATTTCTGGAGGTATGAAAATTCTCATGTTTATGTTACACACACACATACAAACATACATAAGCATGCTAATGCATATGTATGTAAACATATAAATGACTATTTAAATAAATGGCTCATTTCCTTCTTGAAGACGTGTGCTATGATCTGACAATTGTGTTTCAATTCAGAATAATATGAGTAGCAAGGGGTCATTTATACCCACATATTTTTAGCATCTTCCACATATCTGCCGTGTGACACCAGAGGCTTCCTTCTTGGCCTTGCAACCTAAGACTCAAGAGTATGTAGGCATACAAGAGGAATGATGGTAGGCTCCAAATAATCTTAATTAGCTCAAACATTTGGCATGATTTGTTTTATTTATTGAGCTTACAATATATGGAATGCTATAAAATGAAAATGTAAAGCTCAAACTAACTTAGGTTAATGTTACTAATATGGATAGATTTTAGGGATAGTAAATATAGCAGTAGTTTTCTGAGTTTTATTCAGGATTGTGGAAACACATTCATGTTCAATTACAAAAGAGATACTGTATTATCTAAGAAAATTTCACTACCAAATTTAAAATACCTTTGGGCAATGTGAACAGCCTTGGAATCTCAATGTTTTCTTCCATTTTCATAACATGCTTTCTTCTCCTTAATGAGAGGGGCTATACCAGGTACTTATGGTGCCTATTGATACTACAGATTAACGACTCACGTGTTCATGTTTCTCAGTATAAACCAACATGATCAAACATCTGACCGATGGTTAACAGGAGCTTATAATTTTTGATATAGATGAAGATGACTTTATGAAAGCTGACCAGGAATCCAAAATGAGCTAATTATTTTAGAGCCTTTGCTTTACATTTCTTTCATGTGAGATGAGACATTTCTTTATTTTCTTAAGTCAGATAATTGTGTGTGTGTGTGTGTGTGTGTGTTTTCCCAAAGCAAACTTAAGGATACACCTTCCAAAATTTTGCTTCTTAGATAGAAAACGATCGTTTTTAGTATCCATAAGTGTGAGTGTTCTTGCACTTTATTTACGTCCAAATAATAAAATGTTAATTTTAACAGTTTGAAATAATATTATAATGATATGAATAAAGTGTAAGCATTGTGTAGACGTTAATTTCTGTGTCCTTTCAGAAATCTGGACTTTGTAGTAAAATGTTGAAATCCAAATCTAGTGTGTTTGACTGTGGAGGCAAAGCTATCAAGCACTATGTGGTCTACTTCCAACTGTAGAATTCACAGGACCTTTCCAGCCAATGCAGTTATCTCACCATTATTTAATGGGTCATCTTATTTCTGTGAAAATATTTCCTGTAACAAAGTAAATGCTGGTTCACAAGAAAGATTTTTCTGCTGTTGGGTAGTTTTAATTCTGAAAAGAAATAGGAGAAAGGAGAATAGGCCATTCTTTCTTATGTTGAACTCAAATTTAATTCTCGATTTTTATTTACTATTTACAAGAGACAAAACACAAGTGCACCTTTAATTCATACAACGTTCAAATATTTGAAATCATTTGTCAGGCCCTCCTGAAACTTCTTTATTTGTTTGTCGATACAATCAAATGCTGGATTTTCACACAATTTTTAGTTCCAAAGGAACTAAAAGATATTCACCATTTCACATTCTAGCTTATTTCAAGAGATTATATATTCTGTTTTGTCTGGTATAAACCTAGCTTATCCTATCTCTTAAAAGTGACCTGATTTAAACTGTAAATTACATGACCATTCCTCTTTTGGAATCAGTTTTAAAAATAACCAGATACTGATCATAACTGTAAGAGAAAGGGGGCACACAGTAGACAGGTTTTAAAGATTTTTTATTTTTATTAATATATAGGATAATTAAAGGGATATTCAAGTTTTGGAGTGTGAAACATTGTAATTTGAGGAACTTCTTTAAGAATAAGAATAATGTATAATCATAAAATTAGGTATAAAAAAGATTGTTAGGCTAGGTTCAGTGGTTTACGCCTGTAATCCCAGCATTTTGGGAGGTCAAGGGGGTCAGATCACTTGAGGTCAGGAGTTCAAGACCAACCTGGCTAAGATGGTGAAATCCCATCTCTAATAATAATACAAAAATTAGCTGAGCGTGGTAGCTCATGCCTGTAATCCCAGCTACTCAGGAGGCTGAGGCAGCAGAATCCCTTGAACCCGGGAGGTGGAGGTTGCAGTGAGTCAAGATTAGGCCACTGTACTCTAGCCTGGCGACAGAGCGAGACTTCATCTCAAAAAATAAAAAAGAAAAAAATTGTTAATTTAGAAGCAGTCTTAATAAGCGAGGGACCCTGTAGCTTGGGATGCATTAACTTAATGGTAAATCTACCTTTGAACGTCAGTGTTGTATCTGAAACAGCAATCAGAAACTACCAATGCAAAACCACCAATGGCAATATGGTATTTGCTATTTACTTAGGTTTCTCATTGTAATATTGTTAACATGATTAGAGAGAGCCTAAAATCCAAATGTGATTGTCCCCGAACATATAAAGTAAGCAAAAATATTAAACCTCCTGAATATATTGGCTAAAATGAAGCGTTAAAAATTAGATAAATATTTATTTTTAATTTAATAAACATGACATCCAAATATATTCAAATTTTTCTTAAATTGGTAAAAATAGAGATAAATTTAAATGAAAATAAACTTTTATGTGTCTATTTTATACTTCATGATCATAGGTACACTTTTATTTGCTAGCATTTTGTTTTGTTTGTTTTGTTTTTTGAGATGGAGTCTCCCTCTGTCTCCAGGCTGGAGTGCAGTGGTACAATCTCGGCTCACTCCAACTTCCAACTCCTGGGTACAAGTGAGTCTTCTGAGTAGCTGGGATTTACAGGCATGTGACATGATGCCCGGCTAATTTTTGTATTTTTGGTAGAGATGAGGTTTCACCATGTTGGCCAGTCTCGTCTCAGGCTCCTGACCTCAAGTGATCTTCTGGCCTCAGCTTCCCAAAATGCTGGGATTAGAGGTGTGAGCCACCTCACCTGGCCTGCTAGCATTTAAAGATTAGATTATAACAAAAAAGTAGACATTCCTATAGAAGGAAATAGAAAAAGAGACAAATGGAAGAATGAAAGCAAGATAGGCAGGCAGGCAAGACATTGTAGTAAACTGACATTAGAAATTCTCACTCTACACATTTTCAGTTATTTTAACCATATAGGTTATTTTATTTCCCAGGATCTCAGTTTTATTACATTTGAAATGAATAAGTTGAGGATTGTATATCTATAACATGAAATAAAGTATGCAAAATAACTAAAGCTTGAAAAAAACCTATGTGTCATATACAAAAGGAAAGTGTTCACTGTAACCTTCTTGAAGTAATACAGATGGAAAACTCAAAATAGAACAAAGAACTCAAGCTGACTTGCAATCATTTGAGCTAACATGTGGACAACTCAAATCAATATTTTGGCCTCATCAGCTTGGCAGAGTAGCTTTAAAGGTGACTTGTAAAGGTAATTGTCAAAATTCCCTCAGTTGGAGCAATAAATGATGAATGTTCATAATAGTTGTCTAAAGGAGCATATTCAGTACTCTTTAATATAAAACTCACCTTTTTCTTTGTACTTTAAACTAATAAGATTTTAAACATCCTTTTTAGCTCCTCTAATAGGAGCATTCAGGACACACTTTGCTACAGTTGAAGGATCTTTGATAATTCTCTTAGTCAGATACCTTAAAAGATTACCAGGCAGTTGAATTATAAACTCAAGATTTTAAAGTTTTCTATAATTCCTCTTATTTATCTAATAAAAGGATCATTTATTTAAAGAAATTAAGTCACATAACTGCTTATTCCTGCACTGTGGTTAGTACTTTTGGTATCTTAAAACATTTTTTTGAACAGATGGGATATTTTGCTTGGGGATAACTTGCATTTGCTAGCTCTTTTAAAAACATATTTTCAAGATTGTCAAAACATTACAAAATCATTAGGAGACTCCCATGTTAAAGTCTTGTCAGACATTTCATTATAAGCTTATGTTAGGATCCTAGCTATTTTAGATCACAAACAGCCCCAGTCAAGCACAATCTGTTAGTGAAATTAAAATTTGTTTGGAGAATGTTATAAATGAATTGCTATAGTTGTAGCTCAAAATCGTTAAACTGAGTGTGCTGATAGACTAGCTCTGTGAAATTAGATTGGAACGATAAATTAAGGAGTGCTACTAATGCTCTAGGATTCAGGGATATATTGGGAATAATGTAGTTTGTGGTCAATTCTTTCTTATCACAATGTATCCAAAGTTAAATAGAACAAAATCATGTATAACTAAATTTGCCATCAAATCAGCAAGTGCATTTTAGCTTTTAATGAGTTGTATTATCCAAAGTAAATGTGTAAATCTCATCTTGCTTTCCAATTGAAGACATTGGAATTTTATTTTATGTCAGTAAACATAGTCAAAAGAATGCAAATATATGCTGTTAAATAAAATAAATTGAATATTTTATAAATCAGCTTAAGTTACGCCACTATAAAAAATACCAAATTTTAGTGGGTTTTTTTTCAACAAAGGTTTAATTTTTGTTGTTCCATGTGTTTTTGTTGTTTGATAGAAACACCATGAACTCTTGACTCTAGAACCTAAAGTCAGAAAGAAATTAGTACCTGAAAAGTGGGTATTTCAAATTGTATTATGGCTTTTAAAGTTTATAACCCAGTGGTCAAAGTCACATAGGCAAGCCTGAAGTCAATGCATGGGAAAGACAGCTTTCCCTAATGAAAGGGTTGCATAGAAAGAGGTTTTGTAGGGGGTATCAATACATATGTTAAACAAACAACACAAACTACTACAAAATAGAGGGAGACAGGAAGTCCCTTATCTTCTACTGGATTTTATTTTTTAATTTTTGTTGTTGATTTGAGTTGGCCGAAGGGATTCTAGGATAAAAAAAATTCATATACTATAAGATATGAGTAGCTCTCTTAACAATTCTTGAAAAACTCTTCAGACTAATGACTTAATCTGAACTGAAGAAAACA
Organism: Macaca fascicularis; assembly: GCF_037993035.2. Taxonomy (NCBI): domain Eukaryota; kingdom Metazoa; phylum Chordata; class Mammalia; order Primates; family Cercopithecidae; genus Macaca; species Macaca fascicularis. The sequence continues at coordinate 72,238,664 of NC_088391.1, read as the reverse complement.
ACTTGACAACTTTTTTTATAGAAGACATTGTGATCACTAGAATAATATATGGAAAGTTCTCTAGTTTCAAGCTTGATCTGTGTACTTATTCTAACTTCAAATTTTTAAGATGGGACATAAAATATATACAGTTAGATTAATACATAACATTTGCATTTAAAATATAGCAATGTCAATCAGTAACTTATTAAGCCATTTCTATGTTATAAAAATGATTCTGATTATGAGTTAAAATTTGATTTAATTTACAGATATTTCATTTATGGAGGCGATCTGCCTTTGTTAAAAACATCAAGGTCAGGAGAAATATGACAGAAAATTGATTTAACATAAATGTGTTTGAATTAATTTTAATCTTTAAGAAGCTTATAATATGTTTTAAATTCTCTTTCAAGCATTATTGGCAAAATGGAAATAAAAAGGCTTAAGATTGCTTTGCTAGATACATGAAATAACTTCTAGTAGACAATCAATACAAATTTTACTCCCTCTCCCCTCCTTCGAATGTGCCTGAATCACTAAAAGTTACTTTTTTAAAATGAGAATAATCAAGTAGGGATTACTATATGGAAACCTGTATGAAGTCTACAGAGTTGCATATCCCAAGGGTGGTAATTTAATTCATGAGTGAGTTCATATATCATACCTTCCAAGGGAAATGCAAAGTAAGGAGCATATTTTGTCTTTCTCCCACGAGGTAATAATGTTCAACGCAAGTGTGAAATGAAGAGCTCGTAATAATAAATTCTGAACAGGTGTGATAACCGGATTAATGCACACCTCTATTTTTTGCAATTTAAATTAAGTTAAATTAAATTTATTATTTCCATGTACTATGTGTTTTTCAAAATCACAGAAAAAACTAATGTTCAAATTTGCAATTCAAAGTCAAATGACATTGCGTTATTCACAAACTTACCTACTGAGCTCAGCACCTGGACTGTGCGATACATTAAGATCTCTGTATTCTAAGATTTGGTTTACCTTAGATTATAATACAAATTTACAGAGATGGTATATTTCAGCTCTCTATGGTACGTACATCATTGTTATAGTCAAGTCTTAGTCCTTTAAGGATTTTTAAATTGGACCTTCTAATAAATTATTAATACTTCCACAATAGTATGACATTTCTGGAAGAAAGCACCATGAGAAAATATGCAAATGACAGAATGTTATGAATTATCAACAGGGGTGAGTCATTGTTTGATAGCAGAGATGCATAAAATTATAATATTCAGTTAATCTCTTCATTTAACTTTTCCAAGTATAATTATCCAGTTATTTAATTTTTTACCTCTAAGACTGAATGTATTGTCTAGCGCCTTCAAAGCCTTTCAACCTGTATAGAGAACTGAAAAAAAAAATCAACTGAAGCAATAGAAATCCATTAATGTTTCTTCCTCAGAGCTAATTTAAAGAGGACACTTATCATACTGTTAGTTCCCGACAGCGACTGATTTCACATTATTAATCATTTGCAGTAAAAGTACAGACATAACAATAGCTGTGCAATTGGAGATAGAATTCAAATCTCTTAAATCTCTACAACTTCTCTCCAAGGATCAGCAAATGATTTAATGTTATTTGAAGTATGGGCATATATCTAATATATACTTCACTGGCTTTTCTTCCCTAAATGCCTTTACTCTTAACCAGGTTATCAAAGGTAAACAAAGTCCTGTAAATTTATTTTCTCTAAATCATGAGAATTAAATAGTAAATATTTTAAAACTGAAAAGCTTAATAAATATAGAAAAGCAGCAATACCTGTGCTCACTCTTATGTTCTTATTAATGTGCACTGAGCGTACTTGTGTTTTAGAAATTGCTATACTAATTTTTCTGTTTAGTGAACAGTATCACGTTAAATTCTGCGTAAAGAAACAGGGATATAAAGTCTTTCAACTACCTCACTGAATTCAAGCAAGAAAAGATTTCTTTTGAAAATGATTCTATGTATTGTGATATACAAACAGGCAGTATTTGTTCTTTTCTGATTTTCTTCAAATTGATAATAATAAAAATTGGTATTTAATTTTCCAATACAAGTACAGAATAAAGCAATGGGAAACTGAGAGAGCATTCTCTGAGAAAGAAATTTAATTGGAACTTATCCTTAATCATCTAAGATTAAAAACATTTCGAAGATATCCTAGAATATTTTATAGAACATTTCATGAAAAGAAAGGACAAACAGATGAGATAGAATGGCAAAAATAGAGGACATTAGTTAAGTGAAATAAGTCAGACAAAGACAAATACTGCATGATCTCACCTATAGATGGAATTTAATAAAGTCAGACTCATGGAAGCAGAGAGTGTAGCAGAGGTTGCCAGAAGCTTGAATTGGAGGTAAATGGGGAGATGTTGGTCAAAGGGTTAAAAAAGGCAGGAGTGACAAATTGTATAAAAAATATTATTTAAAATGTATTTTGACACATCATTTTTATGATAATAATGTTTCTTTATACCTTTAATTTAATATTATAATTCAAATTTATACTGACATCTTCCCATCTGCTCCTTCTAAAGGACAAAGTCATCTGTCATTGATTTAGAGTTCTCAGGTATTATTTAATTAGGGCTTTGCAATTAATACCAACAAGGAAAAATATTTTTGACATTTTTGACAAAAATAGTTTTTCCCCTTCTAGCCTGGCAGAATCAATTATGTACCCGCATTCATTCTAAATTGTCTTCCTTTCTTAAGATTAGAAACTTGGAAAATAAAAATGTCACTTAGCTCTCAATACCAAATCTAAATTGTTTCAGAAGACAAGTACTCTAATAGTATTTTTTTAATAATAAGAGTAGCTGTTTCGTATTATTAAAATTTTTTAGTTTGCACTTATAATTAGTAACATATCTTTGTAACCAGTAAAGAAATTAAGAACAGTATCATAAACAGATGCTTCATTTAAGGATAATCTAATGCATTTCATTTTCTGACTCAGGCTTTAATATACACATGTCTAAGTAAAACTGGATTTTATGTAGAGGTTAACTTGAGAAAGGGTTTTAAATGTGTAATTTAAATTTTCTCAAGTTGTGCCGTGCTGTGAGTATTTTAAGTCAGAGTAAAAGTTATAACACAAATTTTGTTGTTTCTCATTTCACTTGCATTTACAGAAAATCAGTCCCTCATTGAGCTGTTTTTCATTTCTGTTAGTCTCCAGGGAATGTTCCGTTAGTCTCTAGGGAATATTACACATGTACTTAAAAAATTGCCAGTAATAATCACTTTGCTACGGCCATTTCTCCTTTTCCTATTCTGAACCTGTTAATTGCTAAACTCTGATGGAGATACTACATAAATGCCTTGGCTTCCACCAGTATTTCTGATGCTTCTTGTGAGTATGAAATCAACACCAGAGTGTAATCTTTTTCATGCTTCCAAATCTGTTATCCAAGTACTAAAGTGACTCCACATGACTAACATAACTGAAGAGCTCACGCCCTCATTTTTTTCTTTTTTGCATATTGTCACCTGAGTCTAAGCACCAACTCTATTATCAGAGTTTCTTCTTAGAAAAGTAAGTTCATCCACTTCTCAATAGGGCTCAGCCAGGCCTCCATCGGATAGGACAGTTCAGTCACCAGGCCCCCTTCTCCATCGTTGCTTCTCCTTCTTTCTACTTTTGGCAAAACAGAAAACTCTTCTCCTTAGTCCCCTTATCTGTTCTTCAAACAAATCCAACTACATGCAGATTTTAAGCTTAGCTGATACAGATAGCATAATCACATAAAATGCAAAGTGAATTGAAAAATAAAACATGGAGGTTTTTTTAAATTTAAAAATCCATCTACAACTATTAGTTCCAGTTCCAGTGTGAACATACCTTGGGTACAGCCACTCCTGTCTTTACACAGAAAAAATGTTGTGCAAATTGAAAATGAATAATTTTCTTTGACTCACGAGAGTCGTGATTCCCAGGGTAAACCACCACTCCAAAATCTGGAGACAGTTGAATGTAGACAGTCATATCAGAGATCTGCTTACCTGGGGCTGAAGCCCCTGGGGTCATAAACTGGTAGGCCAACACAAGTGCAGTCATATTTCACTTAATGACTGGGATAAGTTCATCATCTCCTATAATAACAACAATAGCTTTTGGAGCACTTCTGAAGTACTTGCCTGAGGCTATTGTACAACTAACAATTATTTTAATAGTAGAAGGAGTATACTCTACAATAATGACAAGAAGTATATTACATAAAACATAGAAACAAATAACACAAGAGTTTATTTTCATTATCTCATTGTATGTACTGCACATAATTATGTGTGTGATATTTTTATACGACTGGCGGCCCAGGAGGTTTGCTTACACCAGTGTCCCCACAAACACACAAGTCATGCATTGCACTGCCACAGTATGATGGCTACAATGCCACTATGCCATAGGAATTTTTCAGCCTCATTTTAATCATAAGGGACTACCATGTATATACAGTCCACTTTTGATCAAAACCTCCATTTTTGACCAAAACATGTGACAGACCAGGTCTCCATTTCCAGAGGAGTCAGTTTTCACCAACACCTTGCTGTAACTCTAATGAATATATAAGTTAAACACTAAAGAGCGGGAGAAACTGAAACTAGGCCTCATATAAAAAAAAAAAAAAAAAATTAACACCAGGTGGCTCTGGATAGGGTCCCACCCTGCCTCGATAGGGACCCACCCTGATAGGGTCCCACCCTGCCAATTCCGGGAAACAACCTCATGGGGTCCCACCCTGCCAATTCCGGGGGTCCCACCCTGCCTCGAAGTTCCTGGAATCAACAACTCCAGGAAAAAACCTCATAAGGTCCTACTCTAACCAATTAGAACAAGACACCTTGCTCAGGCCATAGCTAGACCCAATTACCACGCGCCTTAAGCTTTATTTGAATTTCGCGCCATAAGCTGTGTTTGAACTTGTGTTTGCCTATATAAACAGCCTGTAACAAGCAGTCGGGGTCCCAGGGCCAACTTAGAGCTTGGGACCCTAGCGCGCTAGTGATAAATAACTCTCTGCTGTGAATCTCGTGTCGGTGATCCTTCACGGCGACCCCTGCCCAGGAGGGAATCGACAGTTCGGTTCCAACAAAACCAGTGCCTTAGTACAAAGACTAGAATATAAAACCAAGTCCATTAAGACCCCTCCAGGGCTTTCTCAGACCTTAGAGTTTAATTAAAACAATCCAGACGTTCTTGCACACCTTGTACCAGGACCTACTTTAAATTAGGTGCTTTTTCCAAGGCTCTGCAGCAGTTGTTTAGATCCCAGACCCTAGATAAAGAATAGATAGAGGGAAACACTTTGGCTTTCAGCTTGTCGGTGTATTAAATGTATATAAGCACTAGACAACTTGTAACTTTGAGTTGGGCTGGTGAGTTACTCCGAGCTTTTGTTTGTAACAGTTTGCAGAAATAAGTTCCCTTCCTTCCCAGTCAGTCTGCATCTCGTTACTGGTCTGTGAGAACCAGCAGCTGGACACCCACTCAGTCTGGGAACAACATCGTAACTATAACTTTGGTGAATTTCTGAAGCTGAATGTGGATTAGTATGAGATGAGCAAAGTCCTAGAGGCCTTCCTTTTGCATGGTCCTCCACAATTTTGTGGAATTTACACATAGGAACTCATAGGTTATAACAGTGAACAGAAAAGAAAAATTCCTGTGTTCTGGAAGTTCAGGGGAAAAGTAACTATTTTGAAAAACACTCAGATCTTCCTGTAAAACAAAGGCCTACTCTGCAGGGAAAAAGACTTTATCAGAGCTATATCTTACCCAGGAGAAGGTCAATTTTACAACTCTAATACCCAGGAGAAAGGCAATTTTACAAATCTAGCTATATTAGCCCAACTGCCTCAGAAAAGGTGAGGGGGAGGTGGAAGCTAAGAAAAATGTGTGAAAGGCAAGCCAAGAACAAAGACCTACTAAAGCATTGAGATTTAATTACAATGTTGTAGATTTCTACCCCTCACCCACACCTTCCCACCACATACACAGGGCTCCAGTGTAATAATAGTGGATTATAGCTGAACGAGCTACAAGGCATACATATAAGAAGGATTTTTTTTTCCTTTGGTTGCTGATTTTTTTCTTTAAGTAAAACCCAAAGACAACAGAGGAAACAAAAAGAAAGATACTAAAAGAATTTGACTCTGACACCTATCGCCACAGCAAATATTCAACATAGCCCAACTCCTTCCCAAGTGAACATGAAATCTCATACTGAAAGTATATTTATTTTGTTTCCTGTTACATCTAGGTTTCAACAACAACAACAAAATAGAAGGTGTCTTAGTCTGGGCTTCTATAACAAAATACTATAAACCAGGTAGATTATACACAACAGAAACTTATTTCTTACAGTTCTAGAGGTTGAGAAGTCCAAGATGAAGGCACCAGCAGGTTTGGTGTCTGGTGAGGGTGGCTTTCTGGCTCATAATTGTTACCTTCTAGCTGTGTCCTTATATGGTGGAAGGGGCAAATTAGCTCTCTTGGGCTTATTTTATAAGAACTCTAATTCCACTGGTTTCACTTATCCCATTTGTGAGTGTTCTGACCTCACTGACCTAATCACTTCCCAAAATGCCCTACCTCCTAATACCACCATCTTGAAGGTTAGGATTGCACTGTATAAATTGTCGGGAACACAAACATTCAGACTGCAGCCTAAAGTGAAGTGTGTTAACATGTAGATAGATAGATGGATGGATAGATAGATGGATGGATAGATAGATAGATAGATAGATAGATAGATAGATAGATAGATAGACTGACCCAGCCAACAAACAAAAACATAGTTTGAGAAGACAAAGCAGGCATCAAACTTGACTCAGATATAACACAGCTTTTGTAATTATCAGACAGGGAAATAGAAATTACTATGAAGTATATGATAAAAATTCTAATGTAAAAATGTAAACAGCAAGCAGGACAGATGGCTAAAGTAAGCAGGCAGATGAAAACACCAAAAAATAATCAAAAGAAAACACTAGAAATAAAGAATACTATCACAGAAAATTTAAAAATATTTCCGATGGGCTCATTGGTAGACTTGAAATAGCCATGGGAAAGTCAGTGAGTTTGAAGATGTCAATAGACACTTCTCACACTGACATTCATAGAGAAAAGATGAGAAAAGTAGAACAGAATATTCAATAACTGTGGAACAACTTCTCAAGGTACACATAATACACAAAATTGGAATACCAGAAGGTGAAGAAAGAGAGAAACAAGAAGGAATGTTTGAAATAATAATGTCAGAGAATAGTCCAAAACAGATAGAAGAACCCAAACCACAGATTCAGAACCCAAACCACAGATTCAGAAACTTCAAACAAAACAAATACTCAAAAAATCTATACCAAAGAATATCATATTCAAACTGCAGAAAACAAATGACAAAAGAAAGCCTTGAAACAGAACAGATTATAAAATCATCTAAAAAAATTACTTTACATAGGAAAACAGATAAGAATTGGAATGGACACAGAAAGACAAGAACTACATGATCTCACTTATATGTGGAATCTAAAAAGTTGAGCTCATGGGAACAAAGAGTAGATGGATGGATGATTACTGGGGGTAGAAGAATGGAGTAAATGGGGAAATTTGGTTAGAGGGACAAACTTCCAGTTGTAAAATGAATAAATTATGGAGTCCTAATGCCCATCATGATGACTATAATTAAAAATTGTATCTTGTATACTTGAAATTTGCTAAGAAAGTAGACCCTAAGTATTCTCACACATACAAAAACGGTAACTCTGTGAAGTGATTGATACGTTAACTAGCTTGATTGTGGTAATCATTTCACAATGTATACATATCTCAAAATATCCCACTGTACACCTTAAATATATACAATTTTTATTTGTTAGTTATGACTCAATGAACCTCAGGAAAAAAGAACTAAGCAATTAAACTTTGTCTTCCTAAGTAAATACATTAGAATGTTTAATCAATAATATATAAGCATATGAGTATTAAGAAACTCCTATGAATAATATGCAGAACATAATTTATTTATTTATTTATTTATTTATTTTTTTTTTTTTTTGAGACGGAGTCTCGCTCTGTCGCCCACGCTGGAGTGCAGTGGCCGAATCTCAGCTCACTGCAAGCTCCGCCTCCCGGGTTCAGGCCATTCTCCTGCCTCAGCCTCCCGAGTAGCTGGGACTACAGGCACCCGCCACTTCGCCCGGCTAGTTTTTTTGTATTTTTTAGTAGAGACGGGGTTTCACCGTGTTAGCCAGGATGGTCTCGATTTCCTGACCTCATGATCCGCCCGTCTCGGCCTCCCAAAGTGCTGGGATTACAGGCTTGAGCCACTGCGCCCGGCCAGAACATAATTTATATGTTAAGTTCACCAATATGAAAACAACCACATGTGATATTAGATGTCAAATAACAATTTGGCTCCTCAAAGTCCCATCATTTTCTGGATCTTTATCTTTTACCTAAGGAGATTTTCAATGTCACACTGATACCTGTCCTACTCTTTTAAAGAGTAAACAAATTCATTATTTTTCTCTTTGTAGGAGAGATTTGTGATCTTCCTTAGATGATGTGTGAGACAGTAAGTGAAATGAGGAGCACTCACTTAAATGTTCTTGAGCATTTCTCCCTTCTGGGCTCCAGTATCTGAGAGTTGATAATGAGTTTCTTCTGATATCATAAGAATGAAGGCATACAAATATCTTAAAGTACACTATGAAATTTGTAAGTATTTCTAGTGAGACTGTGGGAGAAAGCCAATAATCGTTACTGGCAATGAAGGGAATACTAAAAAACAAACAAACAAACAAACAAACAAAAACCCTTAACGATTTGTTAACAATCTCAATTCTCAATATGCTACCTCACTTGGGCTTGTACTCTTTTTATGGTAAAACTTTTTATGTTTCCTTTGAATACTAAAATTACTTAATTTTTACCTCGTTTTTGTAATAAGTCTTAATTAAATTATTTCTATACTTATTCAAGTTATGGTTAGTTACTTAAAGAAAAATGGCTATCTTGATTCATCTTTCAGTGGCTATTTCACTTCAAACTATGAACAGCTTTTTCATATTAGCATTAAACATTTTCAATAACAAAGGAGATTATCTTCGTTAATCATATAATTTATTCCTCTTTGCACTGAAATACTCAATTTCTATGTCTTTGGTTGTATCTGCTTTCATATTCTCTTTCACAAAAATGAGCTGTTCTTCCTATTTTCTCATTTATTCTCCCGTTTATTTTATATGTTATTCTCTGCATAAAATCTGATCTCCAAAAGCCATCCACACATATATAATATCCATGACATTTGATGTAGACTAAACCCATAGTACTTATATTCATTGACCTTTGTATTATATTGACTGTATATTTACCTTAGCTCTGCTTCAACAATGGATATGAAGTGAGAAAATCTCTCTCTGAGCTGTTATTATCCTACAAATTTATTGCCCTGAACACTGAAACATTAAATACATTCTTTTTTTTTTTTTTTTTGAGACGGAGTCTCGCGCTGTGTCACCCAGGCTGGAGTGCAGTGGCGTGATCTCGGCTCACTGCAAGCTCCGCCTCCCAGGTTCACGCCATTCTCCTGCCTCAGCCTCCGAGTAGCTGGGACTACAGGCGCCCGCCACCACGCCCGGCTAGTTTTTTGTATTTTTAGTAGAGACGGGGTTTCACCATGTTAGCCAGGATGGTAAATACATTCTTGAACAAGAATGTATTTAACTCAAGCTAATCAATTCTCTTTCTTGTATGACAAATAACTGGGAAAATACAGTTATTATCAATGATGTATTTTTGACCAATAATCTCTAAATATTTTCAATTAAGTTTTACAACTCTTAACTTTATCTTTTTCTTTAAAATGAGCATAATGAAATCACTAATAACAATTTGATCTCTAACAAATTGTGTGCATATGTTTATAGTTATAACACATACAAAATATATATTTAATTTCTCACCTCTTGTTTTTAACTGTATTTCACCCTGCAGTAACATTCACTAGTGAGACACACATGCACACAATTTTAGATGTTAAGAGAAAATATTAATAAATTATCTAGTTCATTCTCTTTATACCTTTTAAAGAAGGCTTCTAAAATACAGCCAGATTTGAGGTACTTTAATCAGTATCTTTTTATTTAATAGATATACATATTTATTTTCATCTAATATTTTAAGTCAATCTAGACAGGTAGAAGATTACTTGCAATTATTCTACATAACCATACATTTATTTCTTCTTTTAGTAACGTTTACTCAGTAAGTGAAATAGTAGGTGACTGTGATGAACAATACCATTAATAAAGATGAAATTAGTACTGAGTCAAGAATAATTTTTGAAATTTTCATTTTTAATAACTTTTGCAGATATTGCACATATTTATAGTTAGGTCATTGTTTAAAGAAAAAGGACCAAAAAACTATAGTAAGTGTTCAAAATAAGTGTAAATGGCAAGGTAGGGAATGCTGGTTGCTATGGCAACTAAGAAACACATTTAAAGCAAGATTACCCTGGGTAAAAATTATAGAAAAGGTAATACATTTTTATTGTACTGAAGTGAAAATCACAACTCAATAAAGACCAATGTCTGTATCAACTCAGATTGTAAAATTCAGTTATAGTGCCTACATCCAGAAGTGAAGATACTTCTTTGATGATTGTTTTCTTATTATTTTTTCCTAGAGAGCCACTTCTCTTTGATGTCTGATAGCATTCAACTTAAACTATATACAATTGTTTATAAGGCAGGGTTTAAAGGACTCTTTTTAGATTTGTGACATAGAAATTTTAATAAGGCTGATTCACACACACACATATATGTGTGAGTCAACTAAACTCTCTATACTTTGATTTTATTACCTCTTAAATGAATATAATTTTGTATTGACCTCTTCACAATATCCAAAGAGAAGAGGAAAGACTAGGAAAAATTTTTTGCTATGGCATCAATATGCAATAGGCGAATTTCTATATTCATTCTTATAACTCAGAAAAAATTTTTAATACTGATTGCAATCAGAGAAAGGTTTCCATCTAAAAACTTTGAAAAGCTAAAATAGAGAGCACTTTATTTTTAATCTATTATTTAAAAAAATCTATACAAAGGCACTTTTTCCTGCATTAACAAACAAATGGAGCCAGTTGTGCTTTAAGTGCAGTAAATATAATGTGAAATTTCTCACAGAGTACGTACAGTCAGGTGCTACTGAGGATTGAGAACTGCATAATTGTTGGGATTATACATTCACTCACAAACTCTGTAATATCATTTGTATAAAGTTCTGCTAAGTAAATCATTGGCCATGGTTAAAATGAATAGACTCCTTAACATAGTCTAAGTGAGGTGCTGATAGCTCAGTCACATGAAACAACACCGAATTTAGGCTCGTTATGAATGAAGTTCAAATCGGAATTATGCCACTTATTATCTTTTTGACTCTACCAACTCAATTAACTTTATGTGTTTTACTTAACTCATGCTTGAATTGGAAATAAAAACAGTTTCAGTGTTTCATTAAGGTTCTGTGGTAAGATTAAAACATGTGATGTTGTGTTAATATATAACAATATGTACAATAGAGTGGCTCAATCCTATAATCCCAGCCTTTTGGGAGGCTGAGGCAGACAGATCACCTGAGGTCAGGAGTTGAAGACCAGCCTGGCAAACATGGTGAAACCCCATCTCTACTAAAAATACAAAAATTAGCCAGGCATGGTGGTATGCACCTACAATCCCAGCTACTCGGGAGGCTGAGAAAGGAGAATTGCTTGAACCTGGGAGGCAGAGGTTGTAGTGAGCTGAGATTGTGCCATTGCACTCCAGCCTGGGCAACAGAGCAAAATTCCGTCTCCAAAAAAAAATCACGCAGATCTCAGATATGATAATTATGTCTCAAATTATTGGTGTACAGCTAGGTGATATTTTATATTCTTTTCATTTAGTCATCAAATATGTGTTGTGCCCTGCCATACGCCAGGTGATGTTGGTATCTTAAAGTATAGCTATGTGAAAACATTTTTTTTTCTGCCTTACAGGATTTCACAGCTTTGGTGACACAGGCATGTAATCAGACAAATAAAATAAAGAGTAAAGTTTGAGATCATTCATTCATTCAAACAAAGAATATCAAATTGTATAAAATTCATACATTTTGGTAGGAAATTTATGTACAAGCAAACTACATCGCTAGTATTCCCCATAAGTGAGTTTCTAAGTGCCTGACAAAAAAGAGGCAGATACTCTCCTTGTCTGGTAGCCTCAGCTGAATTAGGGGTCAGAGCTCTTTCCATGACAACTTTTCTCTTCTTAATGTTCTTTTGATTTTCAGTATCTGCTTTGCTTCCTACCCAAATGAGAGCCATTGTCATAGAGCTGGTGGCTTGATGAGAAGGAAAACTGTGCTTCCTAAATAAATCAAGAAACAAGATAATAATAAATAATAAATTAGTTGCTAAGGAGTAGAATACATGAAAAATCAATGTATGATAGTGATGATTTACTACATTTCACTATTTTGTAGAATGTTTTATTTATTTGATGACTGAATAACAGTAGCACAGATTTTCAGTTATTAAGAACATATATGGGCCTGGCATGGTGGCTCACACCTGTAATCCTAGCAATTTGGGAGACTGAGGTGGGTGGATCACTTGAGCCCAGGAGTTTGAGACTAGCCTAAGTAACATGACGAAACCCCATCTCTGCAAAAACTACAACAAATTAACCAAGTGTGGTGTTGCATACTTGTAGTCCCAGCTACTCAGGGGGCTGAGGAGGGAGGATCACCTGAGCCCAGGAGGTAAAGGCTGCAGTGAGCCGGGACCAAGCCACTGCACACCAGCCTGGGCAACAGGAGTCGCCTGTCTCAAAAAAAAAGAGAACATACATGTTTCATAAACCAACTACTTCTTCCTAGCACTTACCACATTTGTAAAGTAGTACTACTTTTGAAATTCTGCTTTTGTTTATCTTGCCTACTATACTACAAGTTAGTGGAGGGGGAAAAAAAAAACAACTTCTTTGTCCTTCATCTCCACTTTATTTCCAGATCTTAACTGAGAGGAGGGGCACATGACCCATATTTAGTAGACGCTTGTCTAATGAATAAATGATCTTCACTGTATACAATGGCATGTCTCAATTTCCAAATGAGAAAGGAGTGTGATGTGACAGCTACCGTCTCTGCCACACCAAGATCCCCACATCACACATTTTCATGCATTTCTGTTCAGATTCCAACTCACAGCACTTATGACTAAACCTATGTAAGGATTCTCTCTGGCCATAGGTGTCTGCTGCACAAATAAGAAGGAATAAAGTGCTATGTGAAAAATGTTCCCTTCTGAGAACAGCCCTCAATAACTGTATCACGAGGTTGGTGGGTAGATATCCAAGCTTCTTTGTCATCTAGTGGTCTAATTCTGATGACTGTTCTTCATATTAATTGGCAGAGTTTGCAGTAGGATTAAGTTCCAGCTGTCCACAGAGGAAACTTAGTGGGTCACACCTCCTTTATTGGCTTCTGCTTTTTTCTTTTCTCAGGTTCACTTATTTTATGCTGTCATCTTTTGGAATTATATCACAAAGAAACTATGAGTATTGAAATCCTTGTCACAGTACTAATTCTGGAGAACTCAAATCAGATAAATTCTTAGAATTAACTAAAAGAAGAAAATACTTTTAAAGAAGGGGATGTGTTATCATAATCTTTTTCTTGCTTAAGTGTTTTTGTTTGTGATAAAGCTATCTTCTTAATGACATGAATAAAAATTTTAGTAGGACTGTGCAAGTTCTCACTATTTATACACTAATAATAGGAAACAAAAATTCATGTATTCTCAAAAAAAGTCTTCCAGATCCCTAGGCTTTAAAAGAAAACTTTGAGTATTGACTATTTATCTTACTAGTCTTTAAAAATTAAAAACCTAACTAGTTACTAGGTTATTCATTTTTCTTTCTCTCTTTTTTTTTCTTTTTCTTTTTTTTTTTTTTTCTTTTTGAGACAGAGTGTCTCTCTGTTGCCCAGGTTGGAATGCAGTGGCACAATCTCGGCTCACTGCAAGCTCCGCCTCCCGGGTTCACACCATTCTCCTGCCTCAGCCTCCCAAGTAGCAGGGACTACAGGCACCCACCACCACGCCCAGCTAATTTTTTGTATTTTTAATAGAGACAGGCTTTCACCATGTTTGCCAGGAAGGTCTCGATCTCCTGACCTCGAGATCTGCCCACCTTGGCCTCCCTAAGTGCTGGAATTACAGGTGTAAGCTACCATGCCCAGCCGGTTATTCGTTTTTCTGTTCACCACTCAGTTTATCCAGTGATCCATCTATCTAATAACCCATACATCCACTTGTCTTTCCAGTAATGATTTCTTGAGTAACTAATGTGGATTAATATGTATATTTTTTGACTAGTCCACAATGGCTTAGTCTAAAACTAGAAATGTGCTGATTATATAATAGAGAAGCTACACATACCAATTTTATTTCAGGCCACAAATAAATTATTTATACTTTCATTTAATGTAAATTAGCTCAAAAGTCACCTTATCTGTATTAGCACATTTCATTAGAGTATGTTCCTCTTTAAAACTATTATAGATTTTTAAAAGAATGCTGAAAAAACTATTTCCAAAAAGCATGATAAAGCTCAATGTTTAAATCCATCACAAGTCAGAAGTTTCTTATTCCTCTAGTAATTTAAAATAGGCCAGAGAGAACTGTTTAAAAATCAACCACTACCTTGTGATTACCTGAACTCTTTTCTAATAGATGTGACTAAATTCGCCCAGCCTTTGCTGGAAGGCAAGTGTCCTTTTGATGGAGTGCTACTTCATGAATCACATTCTTACTCCATTGGGTTCCGAGACATTTTCATGCTGTACATCAAATTTACTAGTATTACATGTATATAGTATTCATGTAACTCACAAACTTCATTGCTAAAAAATTGATGGGTTAGGATAAATATTGCCTGCAATAAATTTACAAACGCTATTATTACTGTGTGAAATATATGAACTACCTTCGATTTCAACCTTCTATTTGTCTCCATAGCATTCATTTGATCACATAGCAGATTATCTGTTTAAAATGGTTTCATTTGAATTTAAGAAAAAGGCAACACTCAGTGTACTTCATACTTACACAATGTGAAGTCTGTTGAGCACTGACAGTAGCACTGAGGGCACCTTCCGAATACATAGCACCAAGAGTATCAGACATTCTTTTTGCCTTTTGGTTTGAAATTAGGAAAGTTAATTTATTAAATGCTTTAAAATGTGATATCTGTGTACATGTGAATCACTACAGAGCAATAATAATGATTAATCTTCTTAGTCCTTAATTTTTTATAAAGATAACTAAAATGCAGAAAGCAGGTGTTAAAAAAAAGAATCAAAACAATATTGATCTTCCATTAAACCTTAAGGATAAGTTTTTGGTTTTTATCTTCGTTTTACTTTGTTTTTAATAGAAGACTGTTAATCCAAGCTCTCAGAAGAATTAAACACAAATGATCTGGAGTAGTTTAATTATGGAAACATGTTTCTGAAGTTAAATTAAGGGAAAAAGTTTCTTAGATGCAGAATATAGTAAACTGTCACCTACCCAAAAGATAGTTTTAAACTAGTCACCAGAAGATATTAATGATGATTTTGTAACAATTAACATTTACATTTTGAAAACGTTTTTTATGTACATGAAGTTGTTAAGAACTAAAATAAGGTTTGTCCACCAGAACTTTACGCTTTTTGTAACCTAGGGTAGGGTACAGATCTTCCAAAACATTATTTACCAAGTAACAAAACAGGCAAGTGCAGACACTTTTCATGTCCTGTCTAGATGGTCATTTTTCCTCAAACAAGAAATCAAATGTAAGGGTGGAGGGAGGAAATAAACCAATGAAGCATCTGTTACTTACAAGTACATAGATCTGGACTTGTTTTAGAATGTGTGGAAGGAACTAGAAAAGAGACAGATAAGATCTGGGATTCCCAAATGTCAGCGTTTGGTGTGAGTGAGATAGAATAAGAAGTTATTTCTTGAGAAATGGAAGAGAAAACTAAAAATGGGGGAAAAAAAGGAAGAAAAAGGGAATTAAAAAAGTTCATCCAGGAAAAGAGAGAGAAAAAGAAGAGAAAACTTCATCAGGAAAATAAACACTAAGGCAAAAGGCAGCAGAGTAGTTGAGCATCCCTTCTGGGTGTTGTAACCTGAATTTTTTGCTTAATAATGATTGAAATAGTGCACACTACGTGGTGCTAAGGACTCTATCCACTGAAACTACCATGAAACCAATCTAGAAGGTTTGAAAGAAAATATGGACAAACAAGTTTATCTCTCAAAATGGTTCTTCCACTGTGCTTTTTTTTTTTTTTTAACATGCATCAACATATTTAACAACTTTGTGAAAAATAATTATTCTGGATTTATAGATAGCAAAACTAAAACTCAGATGGATTAAATAATCTGCCCAAAGGAGCTTTATATTAATGACTTATGTCTAACTCTAAAGTTTTTTCAACTACACTATTTGCCCATCATCCAGTCTTTGGTTGGGAACACCAGTTATCAACCATTTACATCTTGTTGTTAAGGAAATATATATATACACACACACACACATATATATTCAAAATTTAAAATATATATATTTTCAAAATTTAAAAATGTTACAGAATTAATATGTGTATCTTAACTAGACAAAATATTTCAGATGATATAATAATATGTCAGATCCTAAGGCCCTAGGTGGATTGTGTGGGGAAAAGAAAGAGAGATCAGCCTGTTACTGTGTCTATATAGAAAGAAGTAGACATAAGAGACTCCATTTTGTTCTGTATTTGAGATACTGTTAATCTGTGACCCTACCCCCAACCTTGTCCTTGCAAGAGACATGTGCTGCCGGTGACTCAAGGTTTAATGGATTTTGGGCTGTGCAGGATGTGTCTTTGTTAAACAAGTGCCTGAAGGCAGCTTGCTGGTTAAAAGTCATCACCATTCTCTTAATTTCAACTACCCAGGGACAGGTACACGGCCAAAGGTCACAGGGACCTCTGCCTAGGAAAGCTAGGTATTGTCCAAGGTTTCTCCCCATGTGATAGGCTGAAGTAATGCTAAAAGGTTTATGGAGATGTTTGCATATGCATCTCAAGGCACAGCATTTTCCTTTAAACTTATTCATGTCACAGAGGTTTTTGTTCATATGTCTTACTGCCGATTTCCTCCCTACGGATGATCCTATTGTCCTGCCACTCCCTTATCTTTAAGACGGTAAAGATAATTATCAATAAATACTAAGGGAACTCAGAGACCGGTGCCGGTGTGGGTCCTCTGTAAGCTGAGCGCCGGTCCCCTGGGCCCCCGCTTTTCTTTCTCTATACTTTGTCTCTGTGTCTCATTTCTTTTCTCAAGTCTCTCGTTCCACCTAACGAGAAACACCCACAGGTGTGGAGGGGCAGGCCACCCCTTCAGATTGTCTGCTTCGAAAGGCAGATATTCATAGCATATAGCCACAAACAGATTTTCATATGCTAATCAGAAGCCTGCAAAAGCGTTTGTTGCTGACTGCAAGATTCAAGGAGAAAGGCTGTAGGATGATATAGGACTCATGGACTAGTGATCAGGCATCACTAGGGAAGCATAGCATGTCACATAGCATAAGAAGCATAAGAATGACTGCATCCTTCTGTGATCCAGAGAGGCAAGTAGAGAGGATTGGTGAGGCTGCTCATGGCTTCTGCATGGATAACTGAGATCCTTTTCTAATGACATTCTTAGGAGAGGGCTAGACCACCACCAGGAGTAAAATGCAGTACTCCTGTAGCACACTGCTCCTCAACCACACCATTTCAGAAAGTGTATTGAGCGACAATTGCTAGGTGAGATCTCACTATAGTCTCTCTCAAAAGTATAAAGCAAGAGTAGACTCTTACTCATGCAAAGGCTAATACTTCACTCTGGGTGAAAGGAAACAGAAAAATGGAACTCAGTAGATAACAATCACAGGAAGGAGAAGGCAGCTTGCCAAATCCTTGAGACAACAGCAATACTCCAAACCCGGAGACCAGGTTCTTAGGAATCATAAATGAAGCTTCATTGCAATGTAAAAAATGAATTTTGAAATATCAGAGTGCAGACTGATTTTCAGAAATATATTGAAGGCAACCTCAAAGCCTGTCTTTAGTGCTAAATTGCTTCATTCATTCCTATGTGCATATAAAATATGGAGTTTAGAAATAAGGAATTTGGTGGTCACATTTCTAACTTAAATTGAGTGGCACCTCTCCCAAGCCAATTATAATATTTTGAATGTCTATTAATTGAAGACAGAACTTTTTTTATAAAAGTGTTTCCTTAACATCACTACCAAAGTATGTTGGCATGGTGAATCCGTACACGTCTGCAGCAACTTGATTCCTGCCTCCTCAAAGGAAAGAGTTTTCCAAAAGGCATAAGGCGAGTGAGAGACCAAGGCAAGCTTTAGAGCCAGAGTGGGCTGTCAGGCTGTCCCCAAGTTCAGTGGCCTCCAGCACTTGGGAGGGGCTTCATGTGCGTGTTTACTGAAGTTTTGCGCATGCTCATTTGAGGTGTTTTCCCCTTACCAATGAGTGTTCCTAGCAGAAGGGCATATACCTGTTAAGATCGCCATTTTGCCTTGTAACGTACATGCTTTAGCACTCTCGCCCAACTCCTGGTATCTTATCCTGAAATTGAAGTATTCTCATGAGGCAGTACCTATTAAAAGTTAGTGCAGAGATGTTTTTGACATTTTTTCCTGACAGAAGACCAAAGAATATCTAAGAATAGGAATAGGTAAAGTCTGAAAGCTTTGTGTGTGCTATGGAGAGGAAGGCTGGCGGCAATTATGTCATCAGAATATGCATAATCACTGAAAACAAACCTGCCAGAGAATTCTGAAGGCTGGATTTGTTGGTTTGGATTCACAATGGAAACCCCAACTTCTTCAAAGGTGCCTGTACAGTAGATGGGGTTTATTTCTCACACCAATTTTATCTTTTTTGTTTGTTTGTTTTTAGACGGAGTCTTGCTCTGTCGCCCAGGCTGGATGGAGTGCAGTGGCCGGATCTCAGCTCACTGCAAGCTCTGCCTCCCAGGTTCACGCCATTCTCCTGCCTCAGCCTCCTGAGTAGCTGGGACTACAGGCGCCCGCCACCACGCCCCGCTAACTTTTTTTTTTTTTTTTTTTTTAGTAGAGACGGGGTTTCACTGTGTTAGCCAGGATGGTCTCGTTCTCCTGACCTCGTGATCAGCCCGCCTTGGCCTCCCAAAGTGCTAGGATTACAGGCGTGAGCCACCGCGCCGGGACACCAATTTTATCTTTTAGTCCAAACTGAGTGACTTCCAGCTGCCATGGGTATTGATACGTAAGTCAATAAAAGAGCAAATATGACATGTACAGAAAGAAGTCTTAATCATCCCCAAGTTTTTCATATTTCAGAGAACGTTGGCAATGTTTTGTTTGTTCTTGAATTGGTTTTGAAATTTTACAAAGAATGAGTCACAGGATTACTCCTCTTTTCTTAGAATATATTGAGTTCACAGAACATAAATTAGGAACTCATAACTCACATCAGATCTTGAAGCATTAATGGTCCTGAAGGTCAGCAGGGGAGAAGAAAAGATGAATGGCTGGGCAATGAGTGTAGGAAGCAAATAATTTAGTGTTTACGCCATATCCTTAAGTTAGCCTAAGGACAAGGTGCAGGGTCTTCAAGATCCTTCCTCCACAACTGAAAAGGTAGAATATATGTGATTAAAAAGATATGCTCCCAGGTTAAGCAATGTGAACATGACTGAAAATCGCTTCCTGATAACAAACATATTATAGATTATTATTTTATATTAAAATCTCATATTTTCTATTATGATTTTATGTTCTAAATAAATTTATAGTATTTAAACCAAAGAAAAAATCCCTATGCCAAAATAATTGCATTCAGATACCAAAAAATCCCCAATGTTGTCAGGATTTCTTAAAATTCTATTCAGCAAATATTGATACATAAATATAAAACGATGTTTACTTTGGCCCTTAATAAAGATATTCAAACATCTTTTAAGAGACTACTCATGTCTCTATGAGTGTAGACAGATAAAGGGCTACCAAAGACGAAAACCACCTAATTCACCACGGCTCATTTACACAGAAAATAACAGAACTTGGAGATTCTGGGCATAGAGCAAATACCAATTAACAAAATCATGTAAGAGACAGGGAACAAACATTTTAGGGCAGAGATAATTTGGCTATGGTATTATTGGTTAGATTTGAGTGTATGCTCTTACAATGAGTATAATAATAATTTTTTTTTAAATATTTGTTTTCCTTATTGTAAATGCATCAACATTCATTTAAATAGTTGGAAGCTGTCTAATGGTTCAGAAAAAAGTATTTATTTAGCCAATTTTATGTTCAAATTATCATTCAGAATCAGGCTATAGCCCCACATTTTCCACAGAATAAATAACTATTTAACTGTAGGAAAATCAGAAAAACCTAAATATGACTTTATTTTATTATATGGAAAAAAGGCTTATAATAGTTATTTTACATGAAGAGTTGCATTGAGATAAACTGAAGTATTAGAAGATCCATGCTAAGAAACTCCGTGGGGATCCCTTCAGTAAATCACTCAGCAAAGTTTGACAACATCTCTTATATGAAATTTGCAATGGTATTTGTTAAAGATGTTCATAATTATTTATAGTCTCCAGAAGCTGTATTTCAATGGTTAATTAGCAAAGGATAAACGATTTTCAAACCTAAAAATAACAATGCAGATAGGTTCATTATTTTGCTATTGAGTCTGTATGGGAACAGATCATAGAATACCAGATATGCAAATATGTCAGAGGTAGGTTTTTGTCTCCCTTTAGAGGTACTCTAGTCAAATTGAACCACGACTTCACAATCCACATATTCACTTCACAACTTTTGTAAATGTCAAATATTTACAGCACTTATATTCTTTTCACTCATGCTTTCCTAACTCCAGATAGCAAGAATTTGTTCTCACAGGATAACAAGAATTTGTAGTTGAGATAGTGCTGTGTCTGGAGGTTAAATAATATATTATTTTAAAAAATATGCACCTTTCTTGCTTTAATTTTATTTTATTATTTGTGTTATTGCATATATCCACAAGAGCTGACCAATAGTTACGTGTAGGGACCTCTATGACTACTTTCAATGTTCCTTGCCTTGCCTCATTGTAATCCTTTCTCCTTGAGTATGGGCTGGATTTATTAACTCACTTCTAATGAATGGAATGTGCCAGAAGTTTGGGATGTTCCTAATGAGATTAGGTTGCACAAAGACTATACTTCTTAGTACCCTTTCTCTTTCTCACACAGACTTTCTTCAGGGGAAGCCAACT
Source organism: Macaca fascicularis (assembly GCF_037993035.2). Classification (NCBI taxonomy): domain Eukaryota; kingdom Metazoa; phylum Chordata; class Mammalia; order Primates; family Cercopithecidae; genus Macaca; species Macaca fascicularis. The sequence continues at coordinate 72,217,252 of NC_088391.1, read as the reverse complement.
GCCATGTTCTGAGCTGTCCTATAGGTAGGCCCTTGTGGCAAGGACTGTAAGAGGCTTTTGTCCAATAGCCAGAGAGAAAAAGAGGCCCTCAGTTTAACAGTTCACAAGAGGTGAATACTAAAAATCACATAAGTAAGTCCTGGAGGTGGATCCTGTCCTAGCCAAGTGTTCAGAAGAGACTGCAGCCTTGGCTGCAAGCTTAACCACAACCCTGTATGAGAACTTGAGACACAGATATTCAGTCAGCTGAGGTTTGTCCGCTGATACACAGAAACTATGGTATAGTAAATGTCTGTTACTTTAAGTTGTAAAATTTTAGGATAATATGTCATGCAGAAAGAGGTAACTGATGCAAATTACTTGCATGATGCCAGTTTTCGTCTTTCCCAATGATGACACATAAACTTGCATACCTCCTGAGACCTGCCATCACCCTCATGGCCCGAGTTCTCAAAAACTTTAAAATATATTTAACAAATACGAACACAGATTTTTAAAACCCAGAAGAAATATCAAACGAATAGTTTAATAATTTTAATAAGAATCAAAATTCCTGATAGAAATGGACCTGTAAGTATTTTGGCAATACAGTGTTTCCATATAAAGAATGAAAGTTTAACATCACATGGATTTCCAATTTTCAATCTCAAAAAAAGACACTTTACTTTTTGATTCCTTCGATTTCTAAATTTAAATAATAAATACTTAGAGCAAATCCCAGAGACTAATAATCCATTCTGTCTCAAAAGGAGAAAAACAGAACAAAACAAAAATACCTATTTGAAAACAATGAATTAAAATAAAATGTATCAACTAAAATAATTTGTTGTATTATCTTGAATGAAACATTGTAAATGCTGGTAAGTTGAAAGCATTCTCTGTGTCCACATTAGCCATCTGGTTTTATATGCTTTAAGAAGTAATTATACTGGTACTGAAAAATAAGAGACTGGCCTAGTTAAATAACCAATAAAGAGAAGTGATTAAAAAAGAAAGAAAGAAAAAAAAAAGCTACATGATTGCTTTTGACTGGCTTTTAAAGTCCTATTCATAGGGACTGTGGAGGCTGGAAAATGGTCTTAACTAATCAAGATTTCATTTATAGCTATGACAAATAGACTTACATGACCCAACCAGATACGAAGATAATAGAAAACTCAAGGGTAAAAGTAAATGCACATTTTAAGGAAGAAAGAAGATCTTGGTGCTTAAAGGGAATGACTGAAAAGACTTCATGTTATCCAGAGCCTAGGAGCAAACAAATACTTCATTAATGCTGCTAAAGAGAATAACCTCAAGGGAGGAAAAAAAAAAGGCAGGAGAATGACTATTCACTCAGATATCTGGGACATATGATCAATTGAATTCATTGCTTATTTTGAGTCTGATGGCCGTGAATCCTAGTCCACAAGCTAGGGGAAAAAATAAATTTTAAATTATAATTTTTTTATTTAATCTAATAAAACTTCACTTTGAACTGCAGTTTTGTATGCTTGCTGGAAAACTTAATATTACTTCATTATTCGATCTCCTTTGACCCCGCTGAGGCCTGTGTAATAATTCAGAAGGTACTGCTTCAGTGAGGCAATTAAAGCACAAAATGTTTGATGGATTACATTGTCCCTGAAGCTTAATGTCCAGTATTCCTGGATGCATTATGTAACCATTCTCCCTCTGAGACCTTACTACCCTTTGAGGATGCAAATATCCAACAGGGCATGAGTCAATGATATCAGCAAACCCATCTGATCTCAATAATCTCTCAAGAAAAAATATTTAAGACAAAATACCATCCTCTCAGCTGCTATTCTAAAAGGTGTTCCAAAAAAAAAAAAAAAAAAAAACCCTCATTTTTTTTGTGACTAATGTCCCACAAAATGAGAATTTAAGAAGAAAAATGTAAGAAGGTAGTTTGTACAAAGCTTTAAACCTTGAAACATTAACATTTGTGGGGTATGAGAGCATCAGAGTCCTGGCTACTTATTAAAAGGAGGTGTAGAGAGAGAAAAAAAATAAAAACTACCACAGAAAAGAAAACATAAATTACCATCAAAGTAAACATTTATACTGCTTTATTACAAGACTGTAATAGGCATGATGAGTACTAGAAAGATAAAATAGACACAATCTTTGGCATGAATAAACTTAAAATATTATTAGAAACATAGCATATGAACACAATTTACAAAATTTTAAAAATTCATCTTGAAAAACATTATAAAATAGTAATACAAGCAATTAGAACAGGAATCCTTTAGGGCCTTAAAGAATAGATGGAATTTTTACGAAGAAGATAGCTAGGGTTGTAGTTACATTAAGTTACTTAGAAAGGGGAAAAGGAGGCAGAGAGTAAGGGTATCCAAAATTTGCTTAAAAATGTATGTAAGATAGACATTTATTCAGTAACAGAACTGGTCCACTTATTTACATTTGTCTTAGCATAGGTGCCCTAGGAAATATAATCTGAGAAAAATATTGTGCATTAATATTTGATGAAAAGGTGCAATCCCAAGAATACAGTATTGATTTAAAAATGTAATGAGATTGAGAAAGGAGAACAATTTTAGAGGTGCATATTGAAATAGCTACCATTTTTTATCTTGTATAATTTATTACTCGGCTTCTCAGAAATCTTATCTGGGAAACTATATTAATTTCTGGAAATTCCTCCACATGAAGAAAGAAGAAATAATTTATCTTTGCTTCCAGTATTACATTGATCAAAGGCTTTTCCCTGTAAGATATTAACCTGCACTTTTTGGTTGCACACACATGAGCACAATGCAAATTTGATGGCATCTTAGGACTCTGTGCCAAAGGGAAAACCTAGCATTGCAGCTGAATGGTGTAGAGCATGGGCAAGAGACAAAATGTGGTGGTTGTGCACACAGGAGGCCATTCTCTATGGTAGCAAGGATGACACAATATGCTGTGTCCCAGTGCAAGAGAACCTAAAGTGGTATCTAAGAGTAACTGATGTAGTCTACACTGACAAGACCAAATTATTCTTATCCTCTTCCAATATCCAGTTCTGCAACATGGGCCTCTGCTTTCGTGAAAACTCAGTCTACACTACTTTTCTGAGACCCTAAATGCAAATACATTTAATCTCAGAGTCTCTTTCCGTAAGTTATAGTTCCCACTGCTATAGCCAATTTTATTAGCTTATTCTCACACTCCTAATAAGAAAGCCATACACTAGACTGGGTAATTTATAAAGGAATGAGGTTTAATTGACTCATAGTTCAGCATGGCTGGGGAGGCCTTAGGAAACTTACAATTATGGCAGAAGGGGAAGCAAACATGTCCATCTTCACATGGCAGCAGGAGGGAGAAAAAAGAGAGCTGAGCAACGGGGGAAGCCCCTTATAAAACCATCAGTTTTCATGAGAACTTACTTAGTATCATGAGAGTAGCATGGGAGAAACTGCCTCCATGATTCAATTACCTCCCACTGGGTCCCTCCCACCACATATGTGATTATGGGAACTATAATTCAGGATGAGATTTGGGTGGTGACACAGTCAAACCATATTATTCTGCCCCTGACCTCTCCCAAATTTCATGTCCTTACATTTTAAAACACAATTATGCCTTTCCAACAGTCCCCCAAAGTTTCAACTCATTCCAGCATTAACCCAGAAGTCCAAGTCCAAGGTCTCATTTGAGACAAGGCAAGTCCCTTCAGCCTATGAGCCTGCAAAAGTAAAAGCAAGTTAGTTATATACTTCCTAGATGCGATGAGGGTACAGGCATTGAGCAAATACACCCACTTCAAATGAGAGAAATTTCCCAAAACAAAAGGGGTAGAGTACCCATGCAAGTCGGAAATCCAATAGGGCAGATATTAAAACTTAAAGTTCCAAAATGATTTCGTTTGACATCATGTCTCACATCCATGTTCCATAATAGGTATTCTATCATTTTTCTCCTCAACCATCTGTTCTAGAACTCCTTTACCCTCATTCAGCAGTTCAGTTGGTCCAGGTTGCTTGCCTGGTAAGGGCAAACCAGGCCTTTATCCCTTAATTGTTTTGGTTAGTTTAAATTTGGTGCAATTGTCCATTCACAGTTATTACTAGTATTATAAAACAAGATTTGGGGCTGGACACGGTGGCTCACGCCTGTAATGCCAGCACTTTGGGAGGCCGAGGTGGGTGGATCATGAGGTCAAGAGATTGAGACCATCCTGGCCAACATGGTGAAACCCCGTCTCTACTAAAAATACAAAAATTAGCCGAGCATAGTGGTGCACGCCTGTAGTCCCCGCTACTTGGGAGGCTGAGGCAGAAGAATGGCTTGAACCCAGGAGGCAGAAGTAGCAATGAGCCAAAATTGTGCCACTGCACTCCAGCCTGGGCAACAGCTCTCTCTCTCTCTCTCTCTCTCTGTCCTCTCTGTCCTCTCTCTCTCTCTCTCTATATATATATATATATGGAACAAGAAGCATACAATTGGCAACTAGGCTACTAAGAGTGAGTGACAGGGGCTGACCCTTTGTTTCCAGACATGAGTATTCCAGATATTAGAGACAAAGTAACCTATATTAGCATCTGACCGAAGCATATATGCCTCCTAGGGGATAATGGCTCAATCCCACATAAATTGATCCCAAAGCTGGAAACTTAGTTAAGCCTTTCATAGGCCATCCCACCATTCTATCTGTGTAGCACTGTCTGTATGACAGGGTATATGGTATTAGCAAGATGCTCTTTGTGTCAAGATGATCAAGGTTGACAGTGACCTGAAGGAACATTGATATGGCTTAGGGACAAGAAAGTGATAAAGCATAGCTATTCTTCCCTCATAAAAGCAAATTGATTTTGATCCTATTTACTAATGGGGTTTGAAAAAAAATGCATTCTCTAGATGAAAAGCTGCATAACAGCCTCCAGAGACTGCATGGATCTGTTTCAATAAAGATGCCACATTGCAAAACAAATGGAATTGAGCCTGCCACTTGGTCAAATAGAAGATGATGCAGAATAATCTACTATACTCCATCTTTTCCCCTCAGGAATCACAAAAATAAGATAAAAGCAGATACCGTGGGACAATAAACCCTATCTCCTTTATGTATGTGAGGGCATTGATCATCTCTAATATTTTACCAAGGATATATATATAGCATGACTTCTGATACACAGTCGTAGCTGACGGAGCAACAGGAGAAATTCTCAAGCACTGCCACTTGTTCTTTGCTGCCAAAAAAGTTCTTACACTACAAATTAGGTAAACTTGTAAGCATACTGCCAGCTGTTTGGTGTAACCATCCTAATTTTGTTGTCAAGTACGAGGAATAACCTAAGGGTTTATCTATGATCCTTACATTATTCTATGACTGTGAGATCAACTTGAGTCAAGATTTCATTGATCACTGGTTCTTTATGGAATTACTCTAACTGAAGGATCATGATAACATGTTAGATTATAAGTGTCAGATCACACCCTGTATCCAACAATCCTCATAACTTTCCCCAGTGTACATTTATGTTGGCAAATGACTGTAGGTATTTCTAGGAAAAGGATTTGAGGAATGCTCATTTTATATTCTTTCAGTGACATTGCAGAATCTATGTTCAAGGCACACAACATTCCCTTTAACTGGTGAGTTCAAGGTCTAAAACTAGCTAAGATTAGAATATCGGTAGAAAACCATGGTTTTCCGTGTTTGCAGTTGATTTCGTTTGCATTCTATTATTTTTTTTAATTATTGAAAGAATCAATAGGATAATCAAATAAAAGGAAAACTATTACCATATCAATAAAAAAGAAATCACAATAGAATTTGAAGATTCAAACTATACCAGATAAAAGTGATTTATGTAAAACATTGTCTTATCAAAGGAATCATCAAACATCTGATGAAAATTCTCATGAGTTTTATGTGGAATATATCTTGGATGACTTTGAAATTTAAGGGAGGAAAATAATTACCTGGGGAAAGTATTTCAATTATTTTTCTAATAGTTGAAGCATTTTGCCCTTGGGCAAAATGGATGACAAAGCAATTGAACAAATACATAATATATTGATATCCAAGAGAAGAATTTTATTATTTCTTTAGCAAAAAATATCTCACCTCATAAGAAAACCAAATCAAACCAAACCACACATATAATTTATTAAAATCATCAACTAAATCAAATTTGTATTTGAACAGGAGAGAGGCTAATGCTCTATTACAAGTGAAACGTATAATTGGGAAGGTAAGTAAGCCAGCCTGTATAAGAAAATATTTCTCAGAAGTGATATCATGGGGATGTTGACACAGAAGATGTTTGTTGCTGATTTGCCTAGGCTGATTTATTTAACACTGCTCCTAATTAAAATAACAAAGTAATCTGGAAATTCTGACATAGAGACATGATTATGATTTAATAGGTATCATTGCAATGTTATGAATTGAGAGTAATGATTAAAAGAAAGACATTTTTCAAAATAATATATATAGTTGAAAAGTGGTGATTTGGAAATGGTGCATGGCAGTGAAAGAATGCCTACATGATGACGCATGAACTTTGGTAGGAAAGAAGTGACTGAAGGTATTCTGTCAGAAATAAAGGTGAGGTCAACATAAATAATGTTGGTATGTGCTACACATTTTCTTGCTGAAAGAAATTGTACTTTCCAATCTAATGAAAGGTAACATATAAAATAAAGTATTGTGTTATATTAAGATATGTCATTTGTTTTAGAAATAATTTATGAAATATTTATAAAGTCCAACTATGTACCAGGAGTTTCTCCTATAGTGTCGACTAGAGCACAATGTTTATTCTTTTGTTTCTTATTGTAATTGAGGGAAGAAGGCCTGTAAACATGTAAGTACTAAAATATTATGCTAAGATGTTACAGAAATACAGAAGAGAGACTTTGTAGAAGTGCTGGGTTCAGTTATATATGTCAGCTATTCAGAGATACCTTAGCAAATTAGGGTTAAAATATCCACCGAGAAAACTAAAGTTAGGAAAATAATGGTATAGAATAAATGGTTGAAGCCAGTGGGCTTCATTATGAAGAAAGAGAAAAATGATAGTTTCACTGGCAAAGTTCATATGGAGAAACTTTCAGTAAAAGAGTTATTAATCCAAGTTATTTAGATAATGTAAAACAGTAGTTAGATATCATTCATTTAGAAACAAATGGCAGATATTTTGAAAAATCTAGAATACCAATTACAATAAATTGCATACTTATCGTATAACTCATTATCATAAAGTGAGTTTTAAGTAGGCTTCCAAAAAGATTAAAAAACTTAATGTTAAGTATTCAAGATTACTTTTAATAATTACCTCTCATTAGTTTGTAAACTTAAGACTATAGTTTTTTTCAAAGTTTATTTCTAAAATATTTTCTCAGAAACTGTATTTGTTAACATTAACTCAGTCTATAAGAACTACTCATTTCTCTTAGTTTTTTAAAAATATTATTTGAATACATTCCTTCTTGCAAAAGTTTTATGTAAGTAAAAACATAAAACATAACTTTAACATATTAAATTTCAAAAGAAAATTCAACAGAATTTAATTTTATACATACTTTTTAAAAATAGAATATAGAGATAAATAATACATACCTCATGTATGCATAAAGTGAATATATTTATAAATAATACATATGTACATTGTATGAATATGTTGTTATGGTAAAATAAGTGTGTAAATCATAGTTTTATCATCTGTTTTTATACTTAATAATTTGTTATCAAATATTTCTATTTTTATGAATATAAAATCAGGTTAGTGTGGATGCTAAGACCATGAATTACAAAGATGGATGACTTTGAAATTTAACACAGGAAAACAATTATCTGAATAGAGTATTTCAATTTTTTTCTAATAGCTCGTGTATTTTGCCTTTGGATACAGATAGACAACACAGGAATTAAACAACCCGATAATCAATTAAGGAGAATTTCGTTGTTGCATCCTGGCTCACTTATTCACAAGTTATTACCACAGTATGCATTACTTAACTTTTATTCACCTATGGTTACATGATTCTATATTTTACATATAACTTAATTTATCCATTTCTAATATATTAAGAGATGTAGCCTGGTTTCCATGTTTGCTATTATAAACTATTAATTTTTCAATCAGCAACTCTGCACATATGTTTATGTGCACATAGGTGAGGATAATTCTCTTCAATATTTTCAAGGGGAAGATTTATAGGTAAAAGTGTGTATATGATACAGATAAATAGGTGTTCATCAGCAATAATAGGAATCCTGACTATACTAATTTTAAATATGGTTTACTATTTTCAGAAAAGGAGGTACCATACCTCAGCATGCCAGAACTGAAATCTCTCATTATCATCTTTCCATGATGAAAACATGCAAGTTCTTCCAACTTCTGCTTTTATGCTTGTGTTTAAGAGAAGAATAAACAGGAAAGCCAGGGTTAAATGAAAAAGGCAACGCAACAATATTTCTAGGAACGCTCTAAAATAATTTTTCTAGGCCGGGTGCGGTGGCTCAAGCCTGTAATCCCAGCACTTTGGGAGGCCGAGACGGGCGGATCATGAGGTCAGGAGATCAAGACCATCCTGGCTAACACAGTGAAACCCCGTCTCTACTAAAAAATACAAAAAATTAGCCAGGCATGGTGGCGGGCGCCTGTAGTCCCAGCTACTCGGGAGGCTGAGGCAGGAGAATGGCGTAAACCCGGGAGGCGGAGCTTGCAGTGAGCTGAGATCTGGCCACTGCACTCCAGCCTGGGCGACAGAGCGAGACTCCATCTCAGAAAAAAAAAAAAAAAAAAAATTCTCTTACTTCTCACTGGCGAAGTAAAACCAGGTCTTTTGGCAGTAGTTACATGCAAAACAGTGTAGCACAGGAGGAGCAAGGCATTCGTGAGAGAGAAGAGAAGAGACAGTCTATGTGCAACTCACAGTATCTGCCAATGCTTATTTGTTACTTCTTAAGTAAATATTAATAAAACTACTTATATTTCTTTGAATCATTGCACTATTCCAAATCAATATCTTCAAAAAAAAAAAAAAAAAAAAAAAAAAGAACTGAATTTGGGAACTATTCTATAGTTCAGCCTAGCCAAGTTGATATATTCCAGCTATGATAGCTTTTTAATATGGCATCTTGCCTAGGCTGAACTACAGTCCCCAGAATTTTCTTTCTAGTATGATTCCTGTTAGGATGGGCTATAAGAGACATTCCTTAAGGAGAGCTGAAAGAAGAGAAAAAAGTAGTGGCCATTTTGTAGCACACACACTCCTCCTCCCAATTATTCATCAAACACAAATCCAGATGCTGCTGTGAAGCAATTTTGCAGATGTTGGTATAGTCCCTAATTAGTGATTTCGAGTTAGTCAAAAGGAGGACCATCCTGGAGGAAGGGGGAGGAGGGAACTGACTTAAGCAGTTGCAAATTCAATTCAAAAGGTCTTAGGTCTCGCCTGAGGAAAAAACTCTGAATAGCCCCTGGCATTGTAATTGCACCACCCCCTGGGCCCCAGCCCTGAATCTTCTCTTCTGACTGTTGCCCATGGTCAACTTTCAGATCATGTGGGGGTCTAGCCTGCTCAACTTCCCTCCCTGACTGTCTAAGCTGAAGACTGGGATTGCTTAGTCAACGCCACAGTTACATAAGGCAAGTATTTACTATACGTTACATATATCCCTAATGTTGCTGTGATTCTGCTTGTCAAATGGCATCCTGATTGAAGCACTACACCGAATAATTTTTAAGCCATCAGAGAGTGCATACAACATGGTAAAGAAGAAGGAGGTGAAGGAGGAGCAGGACAAATGGGGGTGAGGAAGAGAATGAAAGGTAGAGCATTGTGCCATTTTTATTCAGCCTGAGAGGCGATTATTTTTATTTATGTTTTCAAAATAACAGATATAGAGCCAACTTTTAAAAAAAAGGTAGGGGAAAATAATTCTGTAGCTAACAAATTGCTGTCAAGAGGCCCTTTGATTGCTGTATAAAAAGGAAGCAAACTTCCAAATCTTCAAATATCATTATTTAAGACTGGATTTATGTACATTATAAACAGAAAATGTCTCGGATTTGCTTTCCCTAAGGAAAAGTAAGCAGAAATTTTTCTGAGAATGTACTGCAAATTATAAAATAAATGACTACAAAGAAAATTAAGTATAAGACACGTAGAAAATAAGAAATTGGAGAATTCTAGATTGGGTAAGTACACAGATCAAGATGAGGATCCTCAAGAAGTTGTTTGTTCAGAAAGAATTAAACCATTATGCACGAGTCCCACTGAGTATTGTATGCAAACAATAAAATAATTACCTATATCATAAATTATATGTATTTCCATTCCATAGGATATTATCAGTCATGGTGGAGTAATCTCTTTAGTAATAAATTTCTCAATCAAAATCCCCCAAAATGAATTGTTCTAAGCCAATATATGAACGAGGAAAAGCTTATCTGATTCTTGTACTTGGAGGAAGCAAGCTAGGAAAATACTAAATTTTTATGAACATTTGTTAAAGGAATGATTTATTTCTGGGAGTGAAACACATTAAATTTATGTGTACAGAGCATAATATGAGAAATTGTGAAGCAGCACCATATAAATATGTAAGTTATATTTATATTGTTTTAGGGTGTATGTGAATGGTACCAGGAAATAGTAGAATATAATGAATTTTTAAAATCTAGATTTTTAAAGTAGATAGACCAGCTCTAAATTTCAGCTATCATTTGCTAGGGATGTAACCTTGGACAAATTGATTCAAATCTAATTACTCATAGCCTTATCTGAAAAATGTAAGGATAAAAATATTACTTCAAAATTTATAGGGCTTTTTCACAGTGCCAAGGTCACAGTAATGAAACTAATGTTAAGTCCATGTGATTATTTTTTTTTTTGCTAGCTTATATTCAACTTCCCTTTATATGTATGCATTTTCTTTTAGTCACATTGTCATCTACAGTTATGAATATTAGCTTAATGTGTGTGTGTGTGTACTATATTGAAAGAAAAAATGCAGTGCCATACAGTACATAGCATATTCCAAAAGGAAACACTGTGAAGTTGGGAGTAGTTCATAATGCTACAAAGACCAGTGATTCTTGGGAAATCTGGGAAAAACCTAGAGACACATGACCAGATAATTATCAGTCAGCTAACACCATTTAAGAAAATCGTGACAGCAAGGTACCACAGCTGTGAAGAGAAAGACTGCAACATTTATCCCCAAATAGTTTGGCTTCAATGTCATCTTTTCTGGTAGAAATTCCCCAGCCCATTATTATTATTACTTTTTTTATAAATATCCTCATCACCATCTTTATCTTTCCGTTCTTTTTATTCACCCTACAAGACCCCAAGCTTTTTGAATTCTAACACTCATAGCCTCTTCTTCTGAAATTTGCTGGAGAAAAAGACATAAATGTCCGTTGGTTTTGTTTATAAATTTATGGTGTAAATTGACATCAGCTATTTCACAGCAACTCTTATGTAATTTTTGGTTACATTTGTTTTCATACTCCCTCAAATACTATCTGCTTACTATTTTATCTTCCATTCTAAAAATTTTCCTATGCATATTCCTCCTCTTTTTTCACTCATGTCTGATAACATCATTGCATAATTCACTTTGAAAATGGAAGCCAACAGATGAGGCACCTTCTTACTACTGCCAAATACAAAAGCCTATGCATCCTTTATGCATTTTCCCCTACCCTCCCTTATAATGGAAAATGTTCCACAACTCCTATCTCTTATCAAAGGTTTAGTCCTCTACTTGTACTCTAAATCTTAGTGTGCTCCAAACCATTGTGTGTAAGAATCAATTTGAGAACTCTTTAAAACTATAGGTTTCTGGGTTATATCACAGAAATTCTACATGTCCCTCCAATCTCAACTTTTGCCATTCCAAGTTGCTGCATGTGCATACATGTATAAATCACACCCGGGCATACACGTGCATGTACCTAATCATACATACTTACACATACACAAATATACCTATTTCCTTCCACATACAAACAAACAGCACACACACAAAAACACTTATCTACATAACGTGTAGATATCCAGTACATACTGTTTAGTCTAAATTTTGCCCCCCTAAAATTGATACATTGATGTCCCAACCTCTAACACCTCAGAATTTGACTGTATTTGAATATATGACCTTTAAAGAGGTAACTAATGTAAAGTAGGGCCATATAGGTAGTCCCTAATGTGATACAGTTGGTGTTATTATAAGAGGAGATTTGGATACAGACACACACACAAAGAAGACCATGTGAAAACATAGGAAGAAAACAGCCATCTACAAGCCAAGGAGGATGTCCTTAGAATTAAAATCAACCCTGATTGCACTTTGACTTAGACATCTATCCTCCAGAGCTTTGAGAAAATAAATATTTGTTCAGACACAGTTCATGATATTTGTTATGGCAACCCTAGCAAACTAATGTGGATACACACACCAACTGTCTTCCTCCAGGCATTCACACACACACACACACACAAACACACATACACCCCTGTAAACAATCCCCAGTGATATGGTTTGGATCTGTGTCCACACCCAAATCTCACCTTGAATTGTAATAATCCCCACATGTCAGGGGTAGGATCCAGGGGAGATAACTGAATCATGGGGGTGGTTCCCTCAGTGCTGTTCTCATTATAGTGAGATGAGTTCTCACTAGATCTCATGGTTTTGTAAGGGTCTTTCCCTTCACTTGACACTCATTCTCTCTCCTGTCACCCTGTGAAGAGGTGCTTTTAGCCAGGATTATAAGTTTCCTGAGGTCTCCTCAGCCATGCTGAACTGTGAGTCTATTAAATATCTTTCCTTTATAAATTATTCAGTCTTGGCTATTTCTTCATAGCAGCATGAGACAGACTAATACAGTAAATTGGTACCAGGTAGTGGGGCACTGCTGTAAAGATCCTGAAAATGTGGAAGCGACTTTGGAACTGGCTAACAGGCAGAGGTTGGAACAGTTTGGAGAGCTCAGAAGAAGACAGAAAGATGTGTGAAAGTTTGGAACTTCCTAGAGACTTTGATATGGTTTGACTGTGTCTCCCTAGCCAAATCTCATCTTGAATTGCAGTTCCCATAATCCCCATGTGTCGTGGAGGGATCCAGTAAGAGGTAATTGAATCATGGGGGCAGTTACCCTCCTGCTGTTCTTGTGATAGTGAGTTCCTATGAGATCTGATGGTTTTGGAAGGGACTTTTCCCTCTGCTCGGCACTTCCCCTTCCTGCTGACATGAGAAGAAGGATGTGTTTGCTTGCCCTTCCACCATGATTGTAAGTTTCCTGAGGACCCCCCAGCTCTGCAGAACTGTGAGTCAATTAAACTTTACTTTATAAATTATCCAGTTTTGGATATCTTTATTGGCAGCATGAGAATGGACCAATACAGTAGTTTCTTACCAAGTAGTGGGACACTGCTATAAAGATACCTGAAAATGTACAAGTGACTTTGGAACTGGGTAACAGGCAGAGGCTGGAACAGTTTGAAAGGCTCAGAAGACAGGAACATCTGGGAAAATTTGGAACTTCCTAGACACTTCTTGAATGGCTTTGACTAAAATGCTGAGAGTGATATGGACGAAGAAGTCTAGCCTGACATGGCCTCAGATGGAGATGAGAAACTTGTTGGGAACTGGAATAAAGGTGACTCTTGCTATGCTTTAGCAAAGAGACTGGCAGCATTTTGTTCCTGCACTAGACCTCTGTGGAACTCGGAACTTCAGGGAGATGATTTAGGGTATCTGGCAGAAGAAATTTCTAAGCACTGAAGCATTCAGGAGGTAACTTGGGTGCTCTTAAAAACATTCAGTTTTTTGTATTCACAAAGATATGGTTTGTAATTGGAACTTACGTTTAAAAGGGAAGCAGAGCATAAAACTGTGGAAAATTTGCAGCCTGACAATGCAATAGAAAAGAAAAACCCAATTTTCTGAGGAGAAATGAAATAGACTGAAATTTGCATAAGTAATGAGGAGCCAAATGTTAATCACCTAGACAATGGGGAAAATGTCTCCAGAGCATGTCAGAAGTCTTTATGGTAGGTTCCCCATCACAGGCTTGGAGGCCTAGTAGGAAAAAATGTTTCCTGGGCCAGGTCCAGGGCCACCCTGCTGTGTGCAGTCTCGGGATTTGGTGTTCTGCATCCCAACCATGGCTAAAAGGCGATAATGTGTAGCCCAGGCCATGGCTTCAGAGGGTGCAAGCCCAAAGCTTTGGAGGCTTACACATGGCATTGAGCCTGCAGATGCACAGAAGTCAAGTACTGAGATTTGGGATTTCAGAAGAGGTATGGAAATGCCTGGATATCCAGGAATAAGTTTGCTTCAGGGGTGGAACCCTCATGTAGAACCTCTTCTATGGCAATGCAGAAGGGAAATGTGAGGATGGAGCCCCCACAAAATATCCCCACTGGGGCACCACCTAATGGAGTTGTGAGAAAGGGGCCACCATCCTCCAGACCCCAGAATGGTAGATCCACTGACAGCTTGCCCTATGCACCTGGAAAAACCACAGACACTCAATGTCAGCCAGTGAAAGCAGCTAGGAGGGGGGCTATACCCAGCAAAACCACAGGGGTGGAGCTGTGCAAGGTCATGGGTTATGCTTTTGCATCAGCATAACCTGGATGTGAGACATGAAGTCAAAGGAGATCATTTTGGAATTTTAAGATTTGACTGTCCCACTGGATTTCAGTCTTGCATGGGACCTGCAGCCCCTTCATTTTGACCAATTTCTCCCATTAGGAATGGATGTATTTACCCAATGCCTGTAGTCCCATTGTATCTAGGAAGTAACTAACTTGCCTTTGCATTTACAGACTCATAAATGGAAGGGACTTGCCTTGTCTCAGATGAGACTTTGGGGTTGGACTTTTGGTGTAATGCTGGAATGAGTTAAGACTTTGGGGACTGTTGGAAGGGCGTGATTGGTTTTGAAATGCGAGGACATGAGATTTGAGAGGGGCCAGGGGTGGAATGATATGGTTTGGCTCTGTGTCCCCACCCAAATCTCACCTTGAATTATAATAATCTCCATGTTTCAAGGGTGGGGCCAGGTGGAGATACTTGAATAATGGGGCAGTTTTCCCCATACTGTTCTCATGGTGGTGAATAAGTCTTATGAGATCTGATGGTTTTATAAATGAGAACTCCCCACTATAAGCTCTCTTGCCTGCCACCATGTGAGATGTGACTTTGTTTCTCATTCTCTTTCTGCCATGATTGTGAGCCCTCCCTAGTCATGTGGAACTGTGAATCAATTTAACCTCTTTTCTTTATAAGATAAATTGCTCAGTCTCGAGTATGTCTTTATTAGCAACATGAAATACACTAATACAGCCAAATACCCTAAATCATCACTCTCAAGTTCAAAGTTTCACAGATCTATAGGGCAGGAGCACAATCCAACCAAGCTCTTTGCTAATGATAACAGAAGTGACTTTTGTTCCAGTTCCCAATATGTTTCTCATTTCCACCTGAGAATTCCTCAGCCTGGACATCACTTTTCAAATCACTGTCAGAATTTGGTCACAATCATTCAACAAGTCTCTAGGAAATTCCAAACTTTTCCTCATCTTCCTGTCTTCTTTTGACCCCTTCAAATCATTCCACACTCTGCCAGTTACCCAATTCTAATGCTGTTCCTCATTTTCAGGAATCTTTCTAGCAATGCCCCACTTCTCGGTACCAATCTTTTGTATTAGTCCACTCATGCACTGCTAAAAAGAAATACCTGAGGCTGGGTAATTTACAAATAAAATAAATTTAATTGGTTCATGGTTTTGCAGACTGTACAGAAAACATGGTAGCTTCTGCTTGCGGGGAAGTCTCTGGAAACTTACAATTATAGAAATTGAAGGGAAAGCAGGTACATATTACATGGCCAGAGTGCAAGGAGGGAAGAAAGAAGGGGGAGCTGCACACACTTTTAAACAATCAGAGCTTATGATAACTCACTTACTATTACAAGAGCAGTACCAAGGGGATGGTGTTGACCCATTCATGAGAACCCCCCACTATGATTCAGTCACCTCCCATCAGGCCCTACCTCCAACCCTGGGGACTGCAATTGCACTTGAGATTTGGGTGGGGACACAAATCCAAACCATATCACCTAGTTTTATTTCAGCTTATTTATTTATTTATTTACTTACTTATTATTGAACATGACAAGCTCATTCCTATGGTAGGAGCTTTGGGCATATTTGCAGTTTTGCATGGAATGCTTCTTTCACACTCTTTGCTTGTATTATTTCTTTTTACCTTTCAAGTTTTATCTTAATTGTCACTTCTGAAAAATTGTGAAAGAAACCATCTTCCTTCTACATCATTATCTATCTCTTCCCATGTGTGCTTTATCCAAAGAACATGTTACAACTTGAAAACTATCATTTATTATTTGCCTTTTAAATTTTGTTTTGCCTAGCAGACCATGAAGGAAATAAGCTTCACGATGGTAGAATCACTGTTGTTTTATCAAAAGCTCATATTGCTAGTGTCAGGACAATGCCTGACATAAGAGAGATATTCATATTTGTTAAATTTATGAATATAAAGCATCCATAGATTAGTTCTCTTTTGTATTGTGAGTTTATGTGCATACATGAGGGTGAACATGTGTGTGTATGTAGATGTTTGTGTGCTTGTGATGTGTGTGTAGGTGTATTTCTGATGAGGGAGAAGGTGGATATGAAAATGGGGAATAAATAGGTTGCCTGAATAACTACTACCTTTCTTCTGCTAATGTTTTCCAGAGCCATTTTATTTCCGGATGCAATTGCGGATTAATGACTCAGTTTGCTACCTTCTCCAGCATTCTATGTCTTCTGCAAGAAGTTGTCATTTGCATTAATATAATGTAAGCATGAGCTAAAGAATAGGACTTATGACTATAAGGAGTCACTACAAGTGTCTATAAGGAGTTTGGGAGAGTACAGGCAGATATTGTTCAGATGTTTTCACATTATGCAACAGTAATAAAATATTAGCAACAGCAAGAAAGGTAACTGAAAAGGAGAACTACTTGTGAGAATAGATAATATCACTAACGCCGTTTTACATACGTTACTTTCAATATTGTCTTTGGATATTCAAATGTAATAGCCCAGCTGGCTGTGACAAATTTAGGTCTGGAATAGGAAGCAGTCAGTGCTAGATGCACATGCATGCTATCATAATACCTTCGTGTTCTCACTAAAGCAGAAGAAAACAGTATTATTTATATGAGCTAGAGAAAGGAAATAGCTAAAATACCAGAGTCCAATGAAACCCTTCGATGACTTTATTAGTAATGGATCCAGGCTCACACTTACTCTAGATTTCATTCTAGTATTTTATTTTCTGGAAAGATACGCAATTTCCTAGCTTCTGTGATTTTCAGCTATAATGAAATCTATTTCAGTCCTTAGTTGGTTTTAGTCTTTAGTTGTTTAGCAGGTAATTTTGCGATTTAGTCATTGTTGATTGACTGGTATCATTGATGGAGTTGTACACAGACCCAAAATACAGTCAAAGGAAAAGGTTATCACTCTGATTTTTATTTCTTCATGAAGAAATCCATTTAACAATAGTCAGATAGAGTTTTGATGGGATTGGTTTGATGGAAAAGAAAGCAACTACATTCTGATTACCAAGTACCACTGGCAGTTGATGACGACTTGGGAGTAGAGTTCAAATGGCAAGTCCTATAGAGTACCTTAATTTTTTTCTCTAATAATTGATATAATGATTGTGAATAATTATTGATAGCAATAAATTAGGTTGCATGTATATCCAATGGGTAACTAGCCAAAAATTAGCCAAAAATTCAAATATGAGATACATATTGAAATAATTACCATGTATAACTCATCCTGCTACTTAGCCTCACATAGGTACAGTAATTTAAAAATAGGGCATTATTGTATGAAGAAATATTAAAAGATATCAATTGTTGTTTGCACTTGTAATTCAAAACCTGTAAGGGCAGAGATCGTAATTCAACATGCCGTGATTTAAATGATCTGTTTTTAACAATTGTTACACGACATCCCACTGTGTGTACAGATTATCCTGTGACCTCTGATAGTGATACCCTAAGAGTAACTGACATTTGAGAATTATGAAACAAGATTATTTGAAATATTAAGCCACAAAATCTTTTAACTGTTTGAGAACAATTACATTTTCATACACTGCACAAAATTTCTTCCAAATAAACCAATTTTTAAAATTGACTTTTTATATTTAACTTTAAAAAACATCCTTATTGAGCCATGTCTTTTAATGTAAAATCAAACACAGAATAGGAAGCCTGAAAATTTCTGATGTGTGTACGACAGAAAGTTACATTACCAAAATATTACCATAGATATTTGAATTTTTAAAAATAGATTTTCAATTTTATAGTGTTACCCTGTGATTGAATTTATAAGTTCTCCCCTGAAAACAGACATTTCATTTTATTGCTTCTAGCTTTTT
This sequence comes from Macaca fascicularis, assembly GCF_037993035.2. Lineage (NCBI taxonomy): Eukaryota > Metazoa > Chordata > Mammalia > Primates > Cercopithecidae > Macaca > Macaca fascicularis. The sequence continues at coordinate 72,198,798 of NC_088391.1, read as the reverse complement.
GGCAGAAACAAAAAAGTGAATAGCTAACACCTGGTTAATAGCTACCAGCCAAACTTGCAATTTCTATCTCTGTAGAACTGAAGTTTGAATCTTAGAAATCAAAGTAAAATGAAAGTTTTAAAGCTTTAGTCTTGGTTGTGTTCAAGGGAAGAGAAATTACAAGAAAAGATAAAATAATCTATTGAAAAATCTTTAATATTTCCATCCTAAATATAGAATTAAAAACATTACCAAATGATTATAACTCTACTTGTCATGATACTACTTTTTGTTAATTTAGTTTATTGACATTTGAAGATAAAATTAATTAGAAATGTTAACTGATGCATGAGTTTTTCATATTTAAAATGAAATCTTGTGAATATTCTACAACAGAAGAATGGTCAATAGTTCATTCTATATTTTCATGGCACAAAATAGATTAGGAAAGGCAATTCTAAGATTTCAACTTTACAGTGACACTATGAAGTAATGTAAATTTATACTTGTGCTTAATATAAAATGCCATATGCATAAAGTATGTTAAATAATGTGAGACAAGACCTAATATAATTTTTATAATACAAATTACAATATAAATTATAATATAGTAATATGGACATATATATCTTTCTTTCATAAAATTATGAAAGTTTAACCATGGATTCTATTTTACAGATACAAGCTTCAAATGAATTAATGAAGCTCTTAAGTTATGCATCCTACTCTGCACCCTTATTGAAATGGTTTGAGCAATAGCCCATCTCTCTACAGCCTGAGCCCTTATGTTTAATAAAGATTATATTTACATATAACCCAAATAAATTTGTAATCTTAATCTTATTTTTAACAAAGTCATAAATATGAGTTAAATAGCTTTAAATATATGTAAATTTTGCTGCAATATTTATAGAGGTAGCAATATTATTTCCATATCATATATCAAAGAAAACAAACCTAAAAACATTTCAATGTCTTATACCTACCTCTCAAAGTCTCTCAGATCACAGCATTGGTCCCTAGAATTTATCTTTTCTCTCTTATGCCTAAAGAGTTCAATCTTAAGATGACTCCCCTTTATTTCTACCCTGTATTACAAATTAGCTTTCATTACATACTAGCTATTTTAACCCTGAGAAAGTTATTGAAATGATTACTGTGTAAGTTTCCCTAAACAGGGACAATAATATCTACCTTATAGAGTTGTGAGAATTCTATGAGTTATCTTGCAATACACTTAGAATAAAAAACTCACATATAATATGTGCTAAAATATTAGTAATTACAAACATTCCACTCATGTATCACTATTTCAAAAAATAATTATTTATCAAGCATCAATTATATGAACTGCACTTTTCTCAGTGCTCAAGATTACCAGTGAACACTAACAAGGGAAATTATATGCCCTAATGGGACTTAAAATGTAATGCAGCAGAAAGGCAAATAGGAATTTTGGTTAGCAAAATATACAGTGCATTATATTGCTCTAGGTGTTAGACAATTAAATATGGGAATGGAGTAGTAACAAAGAAGTGAAGATTGCAGTTTTTAGGTAGTGTGACTGGAGAAGGCTTGACCCATAAGGTAGTATTACATTAACGACCTGTAGGAAATAAACAATTTAGTTACGGCTGTATCTGAGGAAGAATAATTTCAGGCGAAGGGAGCAGTAAATGAAAAGGTTCTAAGGCAGCAGAAGGCCTTCCATTTCTCCAGGAGTGGCAAGGGCACTATTTGTTGTAATGCAGTAGGTGAGAAGAAAAGTCGCAAGAAATGAGTTGAGCGAGATCACTCACAGAGACCAGATCTTTCTAGATATTTTGAGGCTTTAGACTTTATGTAACTGAAATTAGAAGCAATTGGTGGATCTGGAGAGAAAAAAAAGATAATCTTACTAACAAAAATTAACATAGCCTCTTTAAACTTCTTCCACTTCACACAGGCACTCAACGCACAAATGCGAAAGGCAAACACCCAGGTGCCAAGCAGGACACCCAAAGAACCTTCTTAAAATTTGAGTGAAGGAAAGAGCAACATATATATTTTACACTAATTATATATGTGAATACTTTTATCCAGTATTTGTGAAATTAATACTTAACTATCTTTCTTGTTCCTCTACACGGCAGCTGATGATGATTTAATCTGTTGCTTCCCCCAAATGAGCACACTAAACTCCTAGGTGCTCTATTTTATTGACCTCTTCCATTTATGCCACCCACCCGCCACTGTAAGCTGCTTTCTGATTTCACTAAGGACCTTTTAAGAAGCCTTTGATCCTGTTTAACAGTGACTCTTCCTTACCTCTCACCTGTCTAACTCGTAAGATCATCCTCTGGAGTGTTCCAAAAGATTTGGCATGTTATATGTGGCTATTAGAAGTGGGCCATTCCTCTTTTGAACAGCTTTCTCCCTAATATTTTATTTTTACTTATTTATTATTATTATTTTGGAGGGGGGACGGAGTTTTGCTCTGTAGCCCAGGCTGGAATGCAGTGGCATGATCTCTGCTCACTGCAACCTCCACCTCCCAGGTTCAAGCAATTCTCCTGCCTCACTCTCCCATGTTGCTGGGATTATAGGCAGCCACCACCATGCCCTGCTAATTTTTGACAGAGATGGAGTTTCACCCCATGACCAGGCTGGTCTCGAACTCCTGACTTCGGGTAATCCACCCACCTCGGCCTTCCAAAGTGCTAGGATTACAGGTGTGAGCCACTGCACCTGGTAGTTTTCTCACTATTAGTTTATAATAAAAACTTATACAACAATGATTAAAGAATTTAAAAATGAGGCCAAGCGTGGTGGCTCACCCCTGTAATCCCAGCACTTTTGGAGGCCAAGGCAGGTGGATCAGCTGAGTTCAGGAGTTCGAGACCAGCCTGACCAACATGGTGAAACCCTGTCTCCACTAAAAATACAAAAATTAGCTGGGCATGGTGGTGGGCACCTGTAATCCCAGCTACTTGGGAGGCTGAGGCAGGAGAATCACTTGAACCCAGGAGGCGGAGTTTCCAATGAGCCAAGATCAAGCCATTGCATTCCAGCCTGGGTGACAGAGTGAGGCTCCATCTCAAAATAAATAAATAAATAAATAAATAAACAAAGAATTTAAAAATGAAAACCCATGTAACTACCATCAAGATATTTTGTTATAGATGCTTTATTGCATATCTATTTACCACATCTCAAATCATAAATGAGTTCATCTTACTTATCCATTCTTCTACAATTGATAGTTAAAATTTGTGGGTTTTTTTGGTCTTTTTAAAAATAAAGTTGCTTTGAATTTTCGTACAAATTCTTTTTGAGAAAATATGTTTTCATTTCCATTGGTTAAATGCCAAGGAATACAATTTCTGGAATGTAGAGTAAATATACAATTAGCTTTAAGGGAAATTGGGCAGAGCTTTTTTTCCCCAGGGGCTATACATTTTACATTTCTACTAATTCTTTGCATTGTACCAGGAACAACAATAATTAGTTTTAAAGAATGTTGGCAGAACTTTTTTCCTAAAGGGGTACATATTTTGCATTCCTGCATTGTTTCACAAAAAGAGTCCATTGAATAGCCAAAAAATGTGTCATTAGTCTTTTTATTTTTCTTCTGGTGGATGTGGGCTAGTATTATTTCCTGGCTATAATTTGTATTTTCCTGATGCCTGAAGATATTAAAATTTTTTCATGTGCTTCCTGGCCTTTTGTATGTATGTATCTTATTTGCTTTGTGAAGTTTCTATTCAACTCATTCTTTTTTTTTAAACGTTTGGTAGTTTATCTTTTTATCACTTAGTGGATTTTTTTTTTTTTACATATTATGGGTGTCAGTCATTTCTTAAATATATGTTTTTAAGCCATACATGTCTTCTAAAAATTTTCTTCCAGTTTTCATCTTGCCAAATCTTTTTCCTAATTGGGTCTTTTAATAAACAATTTTTTTTTTTTTTTGAAATGGAGTCTCTGTTGTACCGGCTGGAGTGCAGTGGTGTGATCTCAGCTCACTGCAACCTCTGCCTCCTGGGTTCAAGCGATTCTCCCTGCCTCAGCCTCTTAAGTAGCTGGGATTACAGGTGTCCGCTAATTTTTGTAGTTTTTAGTAGAGATGGGGTTTTACCATGTTGACCAGGTTGGTCTTGAACTCCTGACCTCAGGGGATCCACTTGTCTCAGCCTCCCAAAGTGTTGGGATTACAGGCGTGAGCCACCGTGCCTGGCAATAAACAGGTCTTTTAATATTAATGAAGCCTAATTTAACTATTTTGTCCTTTTCGAGTGCTGCTTTCCATGACTAATATAAGAAACCTTCACCTATTCCCATGACCAGATATCTTCTGTGCTTTTCTCTGAAGTTTTATAATTTTAGCATTTGCATTTGGATCTATGCTTCATTTTGAATTACATTTGGTGTATAAAGATACAGTATTTTTTTTTCATGTGGGTTTGAGACATTCCAACACCATTGGTTGAAAAAGCATCCTATCCCCATTGGATTACTTTGGTTCATTTTTAAAGTGTCATATGAATGCATATATGTGTTAACAGAAAAATCAAACTCTGTAAAATATTTTAAAGAGCTTTATTCTGAGTCAATATGCATGACCAAGACCCAGAGAAAACACAAACTCAAGAAGCCTTGAATAAGTGGCCCTGAGGTGGTCAGATCACGGTTTGGTTTAATATCTTTTGGGCAGGCAGGAGTTATGGACAAAGACAAAAATCAACTCATGGAAGGTGTAATTAGTTTGGCCCCAAAAGGAAGAATACCTTGAAATGAGGGCTTATAGGCTATAGATGGATTCAGAGATTCGTTTATTTGCGAGTGGTTAAAGGAGTAAGGCTGTGCCTAAAACTTGGAGTCAACAGGAACCAATGTTTTAGTTAACACAAAGATGCTATGTAGCAAGATAGATAGCCTGCAGGTGTAACTTAACTTTTGCCTGGCATGACCTTAGGTCTTGTTTATAATTTGGTATCTTATTGCCCCAAAGAGTCTATTTTGTCAGTATTATAATCTCTAGTTTAACATTATTGCTGGTCAGTGGTTGTGCTTAAACTTCAAAAGGGAGGGAGTATAATGAGGCATGTCCAACTTCTCTTCCAATCATGACTGAGAATTCCGTTTTTAAGCTTTGTAAACCAAAAGAATATGCGGTAAGTCTGATTGAATTTAGAAGTTTATTTTGCCAAGGTTAAGAACATGCCTGTGACACAGCCTCAGGAGGTCTTGGGCACACGAGACTTGTGCCCAATGTGGTCAGGCTACAATTTGGTTTTACTCGTTTTAGAGAAACATAAGACATCAATGAATACATGTAAGATGTACATTGGTTTGGTCCAGAAGGGCAAAACAACAGGAAGCAATGGGTGGGGTGGGAGGCTTCCAGGTCATAGTCAGATTCAAAGATTTATCTGATTGGCAATTGGGTGAGTTATTATCTAAAGACCTGGAATCAATAGAAAGGAATGCCTGGGTTATGGTAAGGGGTTGTGGAGACCAATGTTTCATCATGCAGATGAAGCCTCCAAGTAGCATGCTTCAGAGAGAATAGATAGTAAACATTTCTTGACAGACTTAAAGAGGCTGTTCTGTCAGTCTTATCAAGGTCTGTGTTGATGTTAACGCTAATAAGGCATGTCCATCCCCCACTTCCCATCATGGCCTCAACTAGATTTTCAGGTTAACTTTGGAATGCTGTTGCCTGAGAGGTGTCCATTCAGATAGTTGGGGGAGCTTAGAATTGTAGTTTTGGTTTACAAGTTGTTTTGCAATCTCCTTGGCCAAGAATGGGTCCCTTTAGTCAGTTTGGGTGATTGGTTAGAATTTTATTTTTATGTTACACAGGCAGGTCAATTTCGGAGCTGTATATTTACTTTGTTTGATCTATTTGTCAATTTTTAGACCAGTCTCTTCTTTATTGTCTTCATTTGTATAGTGTCTAACAGGCCAATAAATCAAGTAATGTAATTCCTCCAAAATTGTGCATTATTTTGTAAAAGTAAGATTTTCCATTTGCTCCTCTTAAATATGATTAGATTGATATTAGTTCATTATTTGCTTTCTCAAGGTCACATTTGCCCACTTATTACATATTAGCTTTTTTCTAAGCATATTTTTCATCAAAAAAGTATAAATGTGTTTTGTACTCAGATTTGATGATTATAGTATTGAAGTGAATAAAGTGCTGTGCTGCAGATGTGTTCTTTTATACAACTATAACCTCTTTTGTCTGTGGAGCCTGCAATGATTTTATAACTTCAGTAAGAGGAAAAGGAGAAACTGCTGTGGTCATCATCATAGTAACAGCACTAGCAAATTTTAGATTCTTAGTAAATATACTACTTTTTGATGTGTGACATAATGTGTGATTTTATTTTTCCTTTCACATGCAATCCTTATAACTATGCAAAGTACATATCATTATATACATTTCATAAATCAAATAAAGTTTCTAAAAGATGAAGTAATTTACAAAATAATTCATATATGCTGCTATTTAATTCTCACAGTTTGTCTCCCAAAAGGTATTAGTGGTAACCCCGAGACTCACAGAGCATTCAAACTGCTTTGTTTGGTATAATGTTGAAGGACACAAAATGACCATAAGGAAGTAGGTAGAATTGCAGTTTTCAATAATTCCAGAAAGTGCCATTCACATTGTAATCTATGTGGGGCTGCTCTCCCAAGTTGTGCAGTGCATACACCAAATTAAGATGTTTTTGTTTCCAAGTAACAAGGTTCCTTCTCAAAACTGTATCAACCTAAATGGCATTTATTGCTTCACAAAACAAGTTGGATAAATAGAGGCCCAACGTATATTGCCTTGATTTTGCATTTCATGGATATTACTAGGACAATTTTTCTCAATTCTCAGGTTTCCACAGTGGGTGTAATTAATCCCAAGGTAAGATTTTTACCAATTATTTCCAGGGCTACATCCAAATACAGGGAGAAAGAAGACTTATGGCCTATAGTATATTCATATTCTATGACTACCATCACCTATCACAACAAACTGGGTGGTTTAAAATTTCAGAAATGCATTCTCTCACAGATCAAGCATCCAGAAGCCCAAATCAAGTTTCTGGCAGTCATGCTCCCCCTGAAGGCTCTAAGGAAGTATTCTTCTTATGCCTCTTGTAGGTCCTCACATCCTTAGTTTGCGGCAGCATAAATCCTATCTCTGCCAACACATGGGCTTTGCTCAAGCGAGCCTTAAGGTTTCCCTCAGCTGAATAAACCTTAGCCAGTCTTCTTTCTGCCTCTAAGACCTCACCTCCCTCCTACCCTGGCCGCTGCAGAATCCGGGTGACCTAACCAGGGAGGTTGCTCTTCCTCCCTTTTCTTAGAGCATTTACTTTAGAAAACACGCAATTGCAAATTTGTTCTCTGCCCCTTTGACATATAAATCTTTTTCAAAGTTTTAAAATCCTGAGTTATCTTTCTCAAATACTTGAGCGCCATATTTTGAAATGTAATTATCAAGGAAAATTGGTCTATCCGGGAGAGTAGGAACCTAACTAAAGTGAGCACCTTGCTCCAAGTAGTAACACTACCTCCTGTCAAGAAGATTGGTAGGATGAGGAAGTTTTTCAAGAAGATAGGATGAGAAAGTTTATTTTCCTTTGGGTAAAGCTAATTAACAAAAACAGATGGCCTAGAATCCCCTCGCCCCAGCTCTTAAAATATCTGCCATTTTTGTCAGTGGATTTGATCTCAGCCTGAGTTTCAGCCTCTCTATCCTATTGTAATATAATCAAATAAAGTCTTTTTCACCTGCTTAACTTTGACCACTGCAATTATTGCTTTGACACCTTTGCTCTGTATGTCTCTGCGCTGTTTCCTATTTTTATAAAGACACAAGTCATTGAATTTAAGGACCATCCTAAACCCAGCAGGATATTATTACAAACATATTTAACTAATTACATCTGCATAAACTCTACTTCCAATTAAGATTATATTGTGAGTTCCAGACAAACAATAATTTGGGAGTGACACTATTCATTTTGCTACATGCTACTAGAGAAATATTTTCTATACGCGCTTTGAAAACCTCCCCTCTTGCCTCATTGTCTGAATTAGGTCACATGCCCATTCTCAACCTAATCCAATTGGCTAGGAGAGTGTCGTTAGTTAGCACTGACTGACTTAAACTTGAGCTACCTGGTCGGGCGCGGGGGCTCACACCTGTAATGCTAGCACTTTAGGAGACTGAGGCGGGCTGATCATGAGGTCAGGAGGTCGAGACCATCCTGGCTAACACGACAAAGCCCCGTCTCTACTAAAAATATAAAAAAATTAGCCGGGCGTGGTGGCCGGCGCCTGTAGTCCCAGCTACTCGTGAGGCTGAGGCAGGAGAATGGTGTGAACCCGGGAGGCGGAGCTTGCAGTGAGTCGAGATAGCACCACTGCACTCCAGGCTGGGTGACAGAGTGAGACTCCATCTCAAAACAAACAAACAAACAAAAAAACCAAAACCAAAACCAACCAACCAACCAAACAAACAAAAACTTTAGCTCCCCAAACCTCATCTTGGCAAGTATATTTTGTTGAATTAAAATGCAGTTTAGCAATTTTTTCCTAATCATTGACGTAGTAAAGATATCTGGTCCCGAAGGCCTTTCAATCCTGCCATTGTGGGGGACTAGAATATGCTGCCCCCAAATATGAAGGATTCTTGAGCTGCAGAAATCAAGAAGAAGCAGATTCAGGAAAGCGTCTGTCCTTTCCCTATTTGCCTAGAAGTAGAAAACAGAGTTACAAAGAAAAGGTATCCTTCCGCCTTCAACCAAGGAGAGCAAAAATTAACCAGTGATGACACCTGTAGACCCTTATGGACCTGGAGATGGTACCAGAGGAATCTACCTTAATTGGCTTTCTAACCAGTCTTTATCTGCCATTTATTTACCCTTCTCCAAAGTGACCACCTGTGAAAACTCAAAGTCCTCTTCTTTTGTCTTATTCCTTCTCTAAAAATTTACTATTCATTGTTGAGGATGCTATATAAGCTGGAATTCAAAGCCACCGTTTTAGAATTACTCATTCTCTGAGAGTCTCCCATGTGTATATGAAATATATGTGTTAATATACTTTGTTTGTTTGTTTGTTTTTGAAACAGAGTCTCTCTCTGTGGCCCAGAATGGAGTGCAGTGGCACAATCTTGGCTCACTGCAAGCTCCGCCTCCCAAATTCATACCATTCTCCTACCTCAGCCTCCCGAGTAGCTGGGACTACAGGAGCGCCACCACGCCTGGCTAATTTTTTGTATTTTTAGTAGAGACGGGGTTTCACCTTGTTAGCCAGGATGGTCTCGATCTCCTGACCTTGTGATCAGCCTTGGCCTCCCGGGATTACAGGCGTGAGCCATCGTGCCCCGCCACTTGTTTTTCTCTTGTTAACCTGTCTTCTGTAATAGGGATGTGTAATAGGGATGAACTTTTGGGGGTTAAGGAAAAATCCCTACACCGTAATTACAGGAAATCAACTATACCAGCTATCTAAATTCTGAGTGTGCTTAGAGTCCGATACAGCTTCATTTGCATATATAGGCAGCTAGGCTGATTTGGCCAGAGGGTAGGCAGTAGCTCACCAACCCTGGATTGGAATAATCACCATCAACTTCTCCTCCCCTTGGAGCTAAGAAAGCACCAACGCTCTTTTCCTCTTCAAAATGTGGAAAATACAGATACCAGGACCTGTCAATTCATCTCTGAGGAACTTAACTTCATTTTCAAGGTTTTACCTTCAAAGAAGTCATTCGCCCACCTCTGACCAAAAGAGATATCATTATTTCCACTATTTAAACAACAGTTCTCTCTATCTTAGTAGATAACAGCAGAGCTTATTTTAGGACTAGGAAGAATATAGAAGCTATTCTTACTAATTCTGTGACTGCGACTTTATCCTGTCTTTCTCTGAAAACATCACAGCAAAACATTTTGTTTCATGTACTAATGATGTTCTGTGTGTTTGTGCACACACTGGGTGTGTGTGCTGCTCCCTTATTATTACAGTGTTTAACAATGTTCTCTTTCTACAAAGAGAAAGTTTAAGGTAGTGGCTGAAAAATGCAGGCTCAGAAAGAAGGACAACAGAAATTTCAAACTTGGCTCTTAGTTACTAACTAGCGATCTTGCTTATTTTATTGTGTGTACTTCAGTTTCCCGGTACATAAGTGGTAATTGTAGTAGTACCTATCTCATTCAGTCATTTCAGTGATTAAATGAGCAGGTACATGCAAAACTGTTAGTACAGCATGCTCATTGTACTATAAGCTTTTGGTAAATGTCAGCTATGTTATTATTATTATATTTCTTAGTGATGAGAAATTGTCAAATCTTCTGAAGCTTTTCAGTGTCATAGGCTTTGAACCAAGACGGGCTTTTGTTTTTTCTATGACAAAGAGCTGTAGTAGCAAATCATTTTAGTTTTCATTTTTAATAAGTCTGAATAAGCGCTGACCAGCGTTTGTTTCTCATGTTGCTTATGGCAGGCTTTTCAAATTTTAAATAAATTAAGTACTATAATTACTCCAAAACTTAGGTATTTAAGTTATAATCAATGTATAAAAATAAATTAAATTTCCAAGACAAATTTGTATATATTTTTCTGAAGTAAATATATGCTTATTTGTAGGATGACTGATATTTTATTTATTTTTATTTATTTCTGAGACAAAATCTGGCTCTTTCACCCATGTTGGAGTGCAGTGGCATGATCTCAGCTCACTACAACCTCTGCTTCCTGGTTCAAGCAATTCTCATGCCTCAGCCTACTGAGTAAGTGGGACTACAGGCGCACACCACCACTCCTGGCTAATTTTTGGTATTTTTCACAAAGACGGGGTTTTGTCATGTTGACCAGGCTGGTCTCGAATTCCTGACCTCAAGTAATCCACCCCACTTGGCCTCTCAAAGTGCTGGATTGCAGGAGTGAGCCACAGCACTTGGCCCTGATTTTTTATTTTAACCTCGAGTGCAGAGAATTGAATTAATTATTTTACTCAGTTTACATTATTAATTGATCTGTGAAAAATTACATGCACACACATATACAAGCACACACACACAAGCACACATTTCCCTCCCCACAGAGGCAATCAATTTCATGATTTAATATGCATGTTTTCATTTCCAAAGGTCCTTCTATAATGGACATTTTTTACTTCATTTTCATGCTCTTTTAATTTATGTAAATACTACAGTAGCAGAGATTCCTAATTTTCTACCAAAATTCATTATCCCCTTATTCAATAGTAATAGAAATATAAATTACATTTTTCAGAATTTTCTGCAGTTTGGTGTGTCCATGTGGAATGAAAGCAAAGTGATATGAAACACTTCCAGGTCTGAGCCTCAGAATACTAAACGTGTTGTTTTTCTTCCTTCCTACTCTGTGCTACACAGATGTGGGGGTGATGTGGTTTCAAGCAGGCGAGTTAACAGCAGTGCTCCAAGGCACTGGTCCTCACAGTGTTCTTCCCAGGCACGTGACATCAGCCTCACCTCAGAAACTGTCAGTTTCAGCATTGTGAATTCTCTGGCTGTGTGCCAGACCTACTCAGTCAGAAACTCAGAGATGGGGCCCGCAATCCGGTTTACAACCTTATAGGTGATATTGATACTTGCTGCAGATTGAGAAGCAAGCAGCAGTAAGACAAAGGAGATGGGTCCCTAAATGACTGTTAATAGCAAAGACCAGCCAAGATTTTTCCTTAGAGTTTCAGATAGTAAATATCTTAGACTTAGGGTCTCTCTCCCCTCCTTCTCTACTTCCTCTTTTCCTTCTTCCTATCCTCCCTTTTCTACTCCTCCTGCTTCTTTCACTTCCTTTAACAACCATTTACAAAGTTAAAAACCATGCTTAGCTAGCATGCAGATTGTATAAAAATAGACCAATAAAGAATATAATAACTATGGTAACCTTGGGCATATCACACAAACGTTTGGGTCTTATTGTTAAAGCAGCTTAATCTGGAACCTGAGTTAGAAGGAAAGTGGAAGTGTACATTTTTTGTGTTTTTTATTCAACTCTTTTTACTCTGCTCTAAAATTCTAAGATTAATCTACTTTTTGTTTGCATATTTGGTACATGTCTCTCTATGTCTTTATGTAGTTTACTGATTCAACCTATAGTGAAGTGCTTCCTGTTGTGCTCTTACCACATTTTGCTATGCCCTACCCAGCCTGAACACAGATCACTTCCCTAATACTATGTAAAATACAATCTTCTATATGTAGACATTCCTTTGGCTCCTATTTCCAGGAGTTGAATGTTTGGGTCATATATTTATTTGATTAGACTTTTCCAAATTGATCTACAAATGGACTGCACTAGTTCACCTGCCCATCTGAAGTGTGGAAGTGATTTCCTGTCTTGCATACAACCAGCTCTCTGCATTACCCGGCTTTCTCAGGCATGCCTATTACAAAGGTGTAAAGAGACATTGCATTGCATTATTTTTTAGGATGCTCACAAGCCAAAGCTCATCAGTGACTTTCAGTCACTTACAAACATTTATGATAATTCCTACTATATGTGATAAAAATAAGCAATTATAATTGAAGCAATGTGTTTTAAATAGAAGTTTTAAATGTATATATAATTGAAACAAAAATAGAAGACATAAAATTGACATTATATATGCCCCCACTATATAAAAAATATATAAGTACTTAAGTACAAACAAGGAATGCTTGTACCTGTCTTTTGGGTGAGATGGTCAACTAATACACACTTTCCATTAGTGAAGAAGAATAAGATCAAGTGATCTATTGTATAAGTAACTATAATGACTGTAATTAATAACATGTATTATACTCTTGAAAATTGCTCAGAAAGTAGATTTTAAGTATTCTCACCACAATCAATAATTATGTGAGGTATTGTATATGTTAATTAGTTCAATTTAGCCATTGCAAAATGTATACATATTTTAAAACTATATTTTATGCAATAAATATATGCAATATTTTGTCAGATAAAACAAAGCAAAATTTAAAATTAACTTGGCAAAAATAATAAAAGATTTTATAATTGAAAAAAATTTTTGAAAGAAGTGACAAAAATGTAAAGGGAACATCTTTGAACACTAAATATGCTGTGAAAACTTTAGAAAGAATGTGGACATTGAAATGGACAATAGCGACATGCAGCATTATTTTATTTACTTAGAATAATTATGGCATAATTTATTATGTGTACATACCCTTATTTATATTACTGTTCCCTAATTGTCAAACATTTGCTTTAGCCACAATTTCTGCTATCATAAATCACAGTACAGGGGGTAAAGCATCCTTATAACTGCGACCTTGCATACATCCATAAGTATATTTTTAGGAGTAAGTTCTGAAAGTAGTATGCTGGGGCAAATGGTATACATATTTCTAATTTCTTATATACATACTGACAAATTGTTTTTGAAGAGGTTACTCCAATTTTTATTTCCATAAAGGGCAAGTGACTACTCACAATAATATTTATTTTTAAAGGTGTTTATGTTACTTATTTTTTTGATTTCTATTTTAAAATATTTCTTACATTTCATGCATGCAAAAATATATGTAATATATATGATAGCTGAAATAATTACTAACACAAATTCGAACTTTCAGTAACTACATTAATAATTTGAGAATTTCACTTACCTTTGAAATCCACTGGTGCTCCTTGCTTTGCTCTCCAGAGGTCTTAAAATTTTTGCTGTTGGCAGGGCGCGGTGGTTCATGCCTGTAATTCCAGCACTTTGAGAGGCCGAAGTGGGGGGATCACCTGAGGTCAGGAGTTCAAGACCAACCTGGCCAACATGGTGAAACACTGTCTCTACTAAAAATAAAAAAAGAAATTAGCCAGGTGTGGTGGCACATGCCTGTAATCTTGGCTACTAGGGAGGGTGAGGCAGGAGAATTGCTTGAATTCAGGAGACAGAGGTTGCAGTGAGCCAAGATTGCACCACTGCACTCCAGCCTGGACAACAGAGCAAGACTCCATCCCCCCCCCAAAAAAAAATTACTGTCATTTTCTTTGCATTTATTTTCATTTTTCTACATATATTATCTATGTATACACACAACCCCACATATATGTACATATAAATATATAATCAATGTATTTTACAATATATTTTTCATTTTGCTAGTTTTTGAAACTTATATTAAAGGTTAAATGCTATATTTTTCTATTATATAATCTTTAGCTAAATATTATACTTATTAATTTAAGTTATGCAACTACCTTCAATTTTTTTTTTTTTTTTTTTTTTTTTTTTTTTTTTTTGAGACGGAGTCTCGCTCTGTCGCCCGGGCTGGAGTGCAGTGGCCGGATCTCAGCTCACTGCAAGCTCCGCCTCCGGGGTTTACGCCATTCTCCTGCCTCAGCCTCCCGAGTAGCTGGGACTACAGGCGCCCGCCATCTCGCCCGGCTAGTTTTTTGTATTTTTTAGTAGAGACGGGGTTTCACCAGGTTAGCCAGGATGGTCTCGATCTCCTGACCTCGTGATCCACCCATCTCGGCCTCCCAAAGTGCTGGGATTACAGGCTTGAGCCACCGCGCCCGGCCCTACCTTCATTTATTTTGATTGCTGCATAATGTTATATTCTGGTGATAGTCCACAACTTATTTATTCATTATTTTTTAAGCAACATTTTCCAGGTTAATTTTGTTACCTACTATTTTACTTGGAACAATTTTGTACATTGGACAAGAATTTTTCTGTGGTATATATATCACAGAATGAAATCACTAAATCATGCTGTATGCATTAGCAAACTTCCTTCTCACAAGTAACTGGTAACTCCTTAATCAACTTCAAGCATTGTTTGTACTATTTCAGATCCAGTATTTTTAGAACCTTTTTCAGATTTATCTTACTATCAGTTACTTCTGAGAGTTATGCATTCTCTATACATTGGCTTATCCATTGGGATGTGGCCATTTCCTTATCATTTTCTAACATTGTAGGGGTAGCAGTCAATCTGAGATGCAGCACCCTTTATTTGAAATCTTGTCAATCACCATGAGTACCAGACATGTGAACAAAACGTACTTATTTTTCTTTACTTCAAATGACTATTTTCTACTGCAAAAATAGAAAAAAGGAACATTAGACTCTTCACGTGAGATTGTTCTTTTCTAAAGTGCACATATGCCATAGAGACAAGTTGTATGTCTGTATATGTACATATATATGGACACGTGTGTGTGTGTGTATGTGTGTGCGTAAGCTGGCCAAGGGGTTAATTTTGCGTCTGAACAGGTCAGTGTTGCCAGATATGATGCCAGATAAATGAAACTGTTCAGAATTATAAGGCAGTTAATATCCTACATTTGTCTAGCAATTTAAACCCCCTTAAATACCTGTTTTGAGTCAATTTAATGGTTATTTTGAAGGGTTCCACCTGCCACCCGTGAATTAAAAGAACAAATTATATTCATAAATAATCAGCAAATTTCCAAATCTAAACAAAGAGCTGATGCAGTAAGGGAGAGAAAGAAAGAGAAAAAGCAGAAATGGAGGAGAGAGAAGATATAGGGAAAAGAAAACTGTAAATTATGTAATTAATATAAATTAGATTAGGGTTTTTGTTTGTATTCCCTTCCCAATTTAAATACTTGTTTTGGAGGAAATTGTTTACTTCCCCCCTTTTTTCAGTCTCTTTTTTTCCCAATTGTGTAGCTATCTTGTGCAATTCATTCATTTAGGATTAAGCTTTCAAACTAAGATGCACTATTTTAAGGCATTTTTTTTAAAGAACTAGTCTAAAATCCTATGATTTTAAAGACAACTATTATTATCAAGTATATACTTTCTCTTCTTGTTTTATCCCCAGTTATATGGAAAAAAAAGTCTAATATCAAAATGAATTTGTACTTAGGATTCCAAACACTTAAAAAATGTTTAGCAGACACACTAGTTGAGAAAAAATAGTATTGTTACTAACCATTTATGTTTTACCAAGAAGTAATTGTTAGTTGCATCACTATCACCAATATTAAAAATATTAGAAGAACCTAATTCCAGTATATTAAAAATGTATTTCTTGAATTTGAAAATTTATTTAGAATTACATAAAGGGTTGCTTCTATTTAAAATTAAGAAAGTAGATAAATCATTTATCACAGAGGTGCTTATTTTATCTACATATGAAGCAAAATCACCCTGACATGCTCTCTTCTTCAAGAGGTTAATTGTTTTGGAAATATGGGCTTAAGTGAGACATAAGCAGGAGTTGAAATGAACTTTAGAAGTTCACGTTGCAAGTACTCCAACAAGTGTATAATTCAATCTGCCTTATCTCAACTTCAAAGAAATGTTTATACCTCAACACCGTATTCAACCCATAGACCTTCACAATGTGAAGACACTGACAAAGTGAAATATTTTCAAATTCAAGTTACCTTTTAGCCATTAAGTCCCAAATTAAATAAGTCTTTCTTCTCATTTTAAGTCTGTTACAGTGAGTATATCATGTTAAATTGCTTGACCATGGGTGTCAATAACAATTCAATATTACGATAATGAATAGAATCTATTTTGTCAATTGCTTAAGACACAACTAGTGGTCATGTGCCTTTAGGAAATATAGTAACTGCTTAATATTATTTTATAATATATTATCAGTAATATATTAAATGATAATTAATTGACTTATGAGTTGTGGAAATACTATAATCAGTAACTTTATGTACATAGGGAAAATAAATTGGCAAATTAAAGAAATATCCTTCCTTTAAATGTCCCCTTACCTTCTCTTAAAGAGTAATTTAAGAGAAGAAAGGAAATTTTTGGACATTAGCTCACATTAAATCCATGAAATAGCTCATTTCCATTTGTGGAAATACAGAAAAATTCCTTCTTATAACAATTTGTTATTCAAAACCTTTGCAGTGATTACTTTTGAAAAATGATGGAAGACTGTGATTAATGTTAAATGAACTTCTATTATTCAACAGGTACTTTACATATGCACCAGAGTCAATACTTAACACAACTGCTTGAAGTAAGAACTGCTAAATTTGTTTTCCTGTGACGAAGTGGAAATTCATAAGGATTATAATATTTCATTGAATTGAAAACCAATCCTATTCATTGAAAGATATGTATCACCTTAATGCCAGGAGAAACAGAAAATGCTGCCAAACATGACTGTAAGACTTATCTGTAGACTGGTACTGACTCAAAATTGTTATTATGGTAGGTTTTATGTGGGTAAAGGATCCTGGTAGGATGGGTTGGGTGCCCCATGGATTAATGCCAGGTAGTAAAGCACCTGTGTAAGGCAAATAAGTTGGTGAGCTGAATCTAGTCCCGGGCCTCTCTGACTCCAAAGCCCCTGATTCTTCCATTGAACCTCACAGCCTCAGCTATCTTCACAAAACAGGATGCATTTGACATTTTCCTTTATGAGAACTCATCTTTTCCTTGATGGCACCAGCAGTCTTTGTAACCTTCATGTGGAGGAAATCAAAGTGCATGGCAGTGTATTAATCAGAAAAATGGATTGTGCTTGCCTCCTCCTGCCAATCGCTTGATAAGGAAAAACAAATAGCAAAGATTAAATCACAGCCTGCTCAAACGCTCCGCACTTGAAATAAATACATTTCAGCTTTCATGAAAGTCCATTATGCACTGTTTGACTTTGATTAGCAGGGGGCATTTCATAAAGTATGAAAGAAAGGTACAGCTAGGAAAAGAAGGAAGAAATGTGTGAGCATATGTACTCACTGTTTAGTTAAACAGCTGATTCACCCCAGTCAAAGAAAACAGCAAAGGCTCTGACAATTACGAATGTCCTTGGCAAAAGGATGAATTTATCTGCCTGTAAACGAGACATCGCTTGAAAAGGCAGTGTCTGCAGCAAACAGAACACCAGCAGAGCATGACTTTAAAGAACAATCCGTACTTGCTCTTACACAGGAGAGATCCACAATTGCAACTTGATTGTAATCCTCACCTGGGAAATCTGAAATCACCACCTGTTTTCTTTGGATGCTTGTGTGACACACTCCAGTTGCTTTCTACAGAATTTAGAACATTCATTTACTCCAGTGGATACACTTGGAGCTTTACTCAATTGGATTCATTTTCATTAAGCAACTGACTCACCAGACTTATTAGACCTATGCAATTCACTGTGTTTCATAGTCACATCTTTACTTCTAAGTATACAGTACAAACATTGCTTCTACTTAATGGCATATTTTCATACAAATGCTATAATTGTTTGCCCTTTGTTAAAAAAACCAAGATATTAAATGTAAGAATAGTTTGTTACTATGCAGTCAGTTGTCCTAAGAATATTGGAGAAACAGAGCAAGTGAAATAACATCAACCACTCCACGTTCTAATTCACTTCATATGAGCGCTTCTACATTAAATTCCAAACACGTTAATAGGAACTTTATTTTTTCTATTTAATATCCTAAAATATTGTATTGTAAGAATTAAAATAATTTTTATAGACAAAAACCTAATAATGTAGACTTATGATTGTCTGGAATGTAAAATAACCTACGCTACTTTTAGCATTTTATCTCTTGCAATTGTATGAGTCATCATCTGCTACTTAACCCAGTAAGACAAATGATACTATGAACTGCATTGCAGTGCCAGTAAAGACATACAGATCCACAAAACTAGGTATATTTGTAGTTATCTGAGCAAACAAGTTAGCTAGAAAGATAAGGAAAAGCCTAGTAACTTATTTCAACAATATAGGCAAAGTCTATCAGAGCCCTCACGCCTCTGAGGGTTTAATATAGCAGTATGCAGCACTTACAATCACATAAAATAGCTAAAATAAACTTTTTTTCTAAATTGAGAATATCACTTACAGAATTGTAATTTAAATTGTGAAATTAAATGTTTAAAAAACATGCAAAGTGTTTCTAGGATTATATATTTGTAAAATGAACACAAAACATAGCAATAAGCCAAAGGTACAAATGTTCAACATATTAAAAAAAAAAAAGTTTTATCCTGAGTTTGATATAATCAAGTATATTTAACCATTTTTAATCTACCCGAGAATAAAGATTGATTATGGTTAAGCAAGACCTTTGTCAGCTCATACTATTGGGGAATTTTTAGGATAGTATGATTATTGTACAAAGGCCTAAAAAAAATCAACTCTAGATTTTGCTGAGTGATACTGCCATCTACTGGTTTAATGTGTTGCAATATTGTAATGACTGACATCTGAATGTATTGGGTTTTCCAGGTACACCTGACAGATGTAGATATTCCTGAAGGTAGATAGGTCATTTAAGCTAAGAAATAAATAGAATCCAACACTGTCATGAATTATGATTTTTAAAGATTATACAGAATAAAGGGAAATGCTTTAGGCAAAATCATTTTAGAGCTTTCACTAAATTACTTAAAGTATGCTGTATATCAAAGATCTCAGTGTTTAATCAATGTTCTGCACAATTGGTTTATTGAATGTAATTTGTGCTGCAAAATTCAACAAAAATCCAACAAAAACTTGGTATTTGAGACAGACAATAGAAAAAAATAGAAAATGGTTCTTAGCTTGAAGTTTGCAAATTGAACAAATATATACACTAAAGAAAATTTAGCTAAAGGTGTTTCAGATGCATATTTTAAGTAAAAAATGAAGGTAAGGCTTTGGAGTAGAAGGGAATTTGAAAGAGGGCTTGCATTTGAAAAAGAACAAACAAATAAAATGTGAGGAAACCACAGCTGGAGGAAATATTGTAAAAAGTGAAAACAACAGGAGAAGGAGATTTTTCTGTTTTAGTTTTTGCACAGTAACCACAAATGTATCCTTAATTCTGAGAAATGCAATTCTTGATTCCTACAGTACTCAAGGTTAACATGCATACTGAGTACAGGAACATTTGTGTTCATTCTTAACATTCTTAACATAGTAAAATGTCTAGTTTGGTCAGTCACAGTGACAAAGCTTGACTTGCATCGATCCGACTCTGCTAAACTACCCAAATAAAACACTTTATATTAGTAAAAGGGGAAAAGAGATTGTTTGCTATACAATCATTGAGTTTTGGTGACTTTATGAAACTCTGTTTCCTTGTACTCCTTGTTAAATTTGATGCTTTGAGACGTAAATTATACGGGAATATCTATTAAAGAGTAATATATATTATTATTCCTCCCAACTTATACAAATTTATCTCAAAGATTTAAGACTTTTTAAACCTGATGCTACTGCTCTGGAAAATTCCCAGGATTCCCCTAAGGGGAGGGAGTAGCAGGCAGCAGTGGAACAGCTCCCAACCCAACTCAATCAAAGAGGAAGTCTTTGATCTGATATACGTGTGAGTGTATACATATGTATGCACACTCACATGCACTCACATACATGCACATGTAATTTGCTCTATACATCCAATTTTCTTTGAAGACATACTCTGCTGCTGAAGATAATTTTGAAAAATGATCAATTTAAAAATTGGAAATATGAAAACCACGATTTGAATAAAGAGAGGAAAAAAATTGGGAAGAACAGCTTGAGTAGAAGTAGGAAAAGGGAAAAGTAGAGGGAGAACACGGTATATTGTTTTACCTTTTTTGCAAGCAATGCATTAAATTATTCAGTGGCTCAATTTATGTTGATAAATTTATGAATTGTACATGTGGTATATTCCCCACATGTTGATATTCAGTATGTATAGTTATTTTTTTAATTTAATTTTTTTAAGTTTATGCCATGGTATGCCCTTGCAATTCTTTTACTGGGTGTATATACCAAAGCAATGGTCAACATTTCCATTAAGGAGCATATAAAAGGATAGGCATTATATACTTGTTTAGTTGCTAGGGAGTTGAGGCAACCTGTGTGTCCTTCCTTGAGTAAGCTTATAGAAAGTGGTGGATGGATATCATAGAATACCGTGCAGAAGATACAGAAATGCTGATGGTTTTGGAAAATGCAGTTGAAAGATAAAGTAATCTATAAAATAGCATTATGTATTCAAACTTAAAATACACATGCACAATAATACATTTTCTATAGAAATATGTAAATATAAGGATTTGCACAAAACAGTGAAAATGGGAATAAAAGGAAACAATCAAACAAGCATATAAACAAGTCAATAAATAACAAAAAGCCTTAGACCGATGGCAATAATGTGTATGTTCGAGGAGTATGATTAACTCAAGCTTTTACACCTGAGGCTTAACTAGGACAAGAAGAAAGACTAGAATTTTACCCTTCAATAGGGCGAATGAAATAGAACTTGAACAGGTGTGGAACTTGAAATCAACCTCAAGTTGTTGTTGTTGTTTTTCTTTCTAGAATGGAAAATATTTAGGTCTCAAATTTCCTGATGACTTTCTATATGAATTGACCTTTTCTATTTACACATAAAGCCAGATCTTTTCTAATTCCAATTTTTCTTTCATTTTAATTCTATATCTGCAGTTTCGTTGCATATATCACGAAACAACAATTTGCACACACACAAAAATTACTTTGAACTGGGAAAAGTGACAAAAGCAGTTTCCTGAATGAGGCAGCATAACATTTGGGAACTCAATGTAGTCTTTCTTCTAGTGTCACACATTTATCATGAGCACAAAGAAAATATTTCATCCATTCATCTACTGTTTTTATAATTTCATACAGAAAAAAGGGTTAAGCAGAAAAGTATTCCAACTACAATTACATTCAAGCCATGACAAGATTTTGTTTTTACGTATACTATACTAGCAACAAAAGCGATAAACAGGATTTCGGGAATATGATAGATTTGTCTCTGCCTCTGTAACTGGCAAACCACATATTTTCAGCCATGGAAAATCAAGTCTTCAGTTTTACTTTCTCATTATTAAAAGTGAGACTCTTGGCCAGGCATGGTGTATCATACCTGTAATCTCAGCACTTTGGGAGGTTGAGGCCCATGGACCACTTGAGGCCAGGAGTCTGAGACCAGCCTGGTCAACATAATGAAACCTCATCTCTACTAAAAATACAAAAAATTAGCTGGGCATGGTAGTGTACCCCTGTAATCCCAGCTACTTAGGAGGCTGAGGCACAAGAATCACTTGAACCTCAGAGGCAGAGGTTGCAGTGAACTGAGATAGTGCCACTGGACTCCGGCCTGGGTGACAGAGCATGACTCTGTTTAAAATAAAAAAGAAAGAAAGAAAGAAAGAAAAGTGAGGCTATCATACTCAGCATATCTCTTATTCAGTGAAAGAAGAAAAAATATCAAATTTAAAACAAAAATATGTCCATATTAAACTAACCAGTTACTGGCTCAACATAATTGTTTCTTGCAAGTAGAATTTTGGAATAAGTAATTGTAAGATTTTTTTTTCAGAGTTAGAGATATAGCTGTTTTCTAAAAATAAATTAGTTAACTAGTATGGGAAATTTTCAACATTGAGTTATTCTTATTAAAAATTGCTAAGCAAGAAGATCAGTATTCCTAATACTATATTTTATATTTTAGAGACAACCCTCAGTTTATCTAAGGGTAAAATAATAAGCATATTTAGAGTATAATTTTATTTTAGGAGTAGCCATTTTCTAAAATTAGTCATCTTTTGTGCTGGCTTTATTAGGGCCAGACTGTGGTTGTAGCTAATAATCAGGAATACAAATAATGCTGCTTCTCCACTGACCTGAGGAGTATTCACATGAAGCCAATTCTTCACACTCATTCCCCTCTTCAATAAAGTTGCACAGCATAATGAAAAAGAACAATAATAAAGGACAGAGCTATACCTATCTTAAAAACATTTGGTAGAAAGTACTACATTTGTTGTTCTGTCATGAGTAAGGTATCATTGGCATTATATGCAAACTAATATCAACTCTTATTTTTAATGCGTTTAACATGTAGTACCTCATTGTGACTTCACAAAAACTATAGGTGATAGAAAAGAGACATTTTAAATTTTCATTGTATAGATATGGAAACTAACTCCAATAATTTGTAACTTTCTCAGTATTTCAAGAAATAAATCCTAAAATTAGAATTCAATTATATTTCTTCTGTCTCAAGAGACAAACCAGATTCTTTACATATGGTGCATGTCTCGCTATGCATAGTCAATGTAGTATAGCTCTGTGTCTCCACCCAAATCTCATCTTCAGTTGTAATTCCCATAATCCCCACCTGTTGAGGGCAGGACCAGGTGGGAGGTGATGAAATCATGGGAGCAGCTTTCCCCATGCTGTTCTCATGATAGCGAGTGGGTTCTCATGAGATCTGATGGTCTTATAAGGCAGTTTTCCCTGCTCTTGCTCACTTTCTCTGTCGCCTGCCACCATGTAAGATGTGCCCCTTCCCTTTTCGCCATGATTGTAAGTTTCCTGAAGCTTCCCTAGCCATGTGGAACTGTTAGTCAATTAAACTTCTTTTCTTTATAAATAACCCAGTTTCAGTTATGGTATATCTTTATAATAGTGTGAAAATGAACTAATACAATAGTCTTATGTTTAAATTAGTCATCATGAAATGAGAACAAATAATGAAAAAGAGTAAAAAGATATAGGTAAGAACAGTAATTTGCTAAAATACATGAGATATCACACAACTGAAATTAGACTTGATCATGAGGGCATGGAGGATCACAGCAGAATTTAAAACACAAAAAAATATGTAAAAGCTATATTTTAGGAAGCATAATCTGGCAGAATTATTATCGAACGGGTTGAAATGTTAAAGGCCTTAAAATCAGAGAGAACAAGAAACTAATGCAATCATCCTAGTGTGAGATAAGAGTCTACCTTAGGGTTAAGGCAGATAGATCAATGAATGAGAAAGAAACAAAATCCAGACATATTTTAATTAAAAGCATGATGAAATCAGGGACTTGATGTAAGTAGGGTAAAAAATGAGACAGGGATAAAATTATGTGTGAAAATATTATATTCAATTATTTTTATTGATAGGGCAATATTCTTAAAATAATGCTTTAGTTATATTTAAAAATGCTCATGTTTAAACTTTTCATTCAAAGAAGAGATGGACTGATAATAAGTGTCTCCATTCAAAAGGCATTTTTCCTAATCAAAGATATGAGCATGTGAAATAATTATAAGTGGAATTTCATTAACATGAAACAGAGCAAAAAAAGAAGAGACTTTTGGCAAATAAGGCATGCTCACTAGTGAACATAGTAGTAGCCCACTAGTCAGCCATTGCTTTTGTAAACAAGTTTTTTTATTTAAGAAAGAGAAAAAAAAATCATACGTTTAATAAACAAATATGTCACTTAATACTTGGAGAAGGTTAATTTTCCTTGAATTAATCTGTGAATTAGTTTCCCACATGTTGATACTCAGTATGTCCCTAATTATCTAAAACATGCACAATAAATTACCATTTTGACCACTTCAGAGTGTAAAATTCAGTTATATAACCATCATTACCATCTAATTCAAGAAACTTTTGATATGGTTTGGATGTATCCTGACCCAAATCTCATATTGAATTCCTATGTGTTGTGGGAGGGACCCAATAGGAGGTAATTAAATCATGGGGGCAGGTTTTCCCATGCTGTTCTCCTGACAGCGAATAAATCTCATGAGATCTGATAATTTTATAAGGGGAGGCTTCCCTGCAAAATCTCTGTCTTTGCCTGTTGCCATCCATGTAAGATGTGACTTGCTCCTCCTTGCCTTCCACCATGATTGTGAGGTTTACCCAGCCATATGGAACTGTAAGTCCATTAAACCACTTTTTTCCCCCAGTCTTGGGTATGTCTTTATCAGCATGTGAAAATGGACTAATACAGTAAATTGATACCAGTATAGTAGGGCGTTGCTGAAAAGATACCCAAAAATGTGAAAACAACTTTGGAACTGGATAACAGGCAGAGGTTAGAACAAATTGGAGGGCTCAGAAGAAGACAGGAACATGTGGGAAAGTTTGGAACTTCATAGAGACTTGTTGAATGACTTTGCCCAAAATACTGATGGTGACATGAACAATGAAGTCCAGGCTGAGGTGGTCTCAGATGGAGATGAGGAACTTGTTGGGAGCAAAGGAGACTCCTGTTAGGTTTTAGCACAGAGACTGGAGGCTTTTTGCCCCTTCCCTGGAGATCTATGGAACTTTGAGCTTGAGAGAGATTATTTGGGATATCTGACAGAGGAAATTTCAAAGCAGCAAAGCATTCAAGAGGCGACTTGTGTGCTGTAAAAGGCATTCAGTTTTATAAGGGAAAGAGCATAAAAGCCCAGAAAATTTGCAGCCTGACAATTTAATAGAAAAATACAATCCCGTTTTCCGAAGAGAAATTCAAGCCTGTTGTAGAACTTAGCGTAAGTAACGAGGAGCCCAATGTTAATCACCAAGACAATGAGGAAAATACCTTCAGGACATGTCAGAGGTCTTCAAGGCATCTCCTCCCATCACAGGCCCTGACCCCTAGGAGGAAAATACGATTTCATGGGCCAGGCCCAGGGTCCTTCAGCTGTGTGCAGCCTGGGGACTGGGTGCCTTGCATCCCAGCTGCTCTAGCCATGGTTAAAAGAGTGCAACGTAGAGCTTTGGCTGTGGCTTCAGAGAGTGCAAGCCACAAGCCTTGACAGCTTCCATGTAGTGTTGAGCCTGGGAGTGCACAGAAGTCAATAATTGGGGTTTGGGAACTTCTGCCTAGATTTCAGAAGATGTGTGGAATCGCCCGGATGCTCAGGCAGAAATTTGCTGCAGGGGTAAGGCCCTCATTGAAAACCCCTGCTAGGGCAGTGCAGAAAGGAAATGTGCAGAAGGGCAGTGCAGAAGGGAAATGTGGGATTATTGCCCCCACACAGAGTTCCTACTGGGGCACCACCTAGTGGAGCTGTGAGAGGAGGGCCACCCTCCTCCAGACCCCAGAATGGTAGATCTACTGACGGCTGGCAACATTCTCCTGGAAAGTCACAGACACTGAACGCCAGCCTGTGAAAACAGCCAGGAGGGAGGCTGTACCCTGCAATGCCACAGGGAGGGAGCTGCCTAAGACCATAGGAACCCACTTCTTGTATCAGTGGACCTTGATGTGAGACATAGAGTTGAAGGAGATTATTATGTAGATTTAAGATTTGACTGCCCTGCTGGATTTCAAACTTCGTGGGGCCTGTAGTCCTTTTGTTTTGGCCAATTTCTCCCTTTTGGAATGACTGTATTTATCCAATGCATGTACCCTCATTGTATCTAGGAAGTAACTAACTTGCTGTTGATTTTACCAGCTCATAGGCAAAAGGGACTTGCCTTGTCTCAGATGAGACTTTGGACTTCGGACTTTTGAGTTAATGCTGAAATGAGTTAAGACTTTGGGGGACTATTGGGAAGGTATGATTGGTTTTGAAATGTGAGGACATGAGGTTTGGGAGGGGCCGGGGTAGAATGATAGGGTTTGGCTGTGTCCCTATCCAAATCTCATCTTGGCAAACATCACTCACTCCCAGGCAAACGTTTATCTGCTTGCAGTCCCTATGGATTTGCTAATTCTGGATATCTGACATAAAATAAATTGTACAGTATGTGGTCTTTTGTGTCTGGCTTTTTTCACTTAGGATAATGTTCTCAAGGTTCGCCCATGTTGCAACTTGTATTAGTGCTTTATTCTCTTTGTGGATAAATAATATTCGATTATATAGATATGGCCTAATTTCTTTATCCATTTACCAACTGATCAACATTCAGAGTGTTTCCACCTTTCAGCTATGATGATAGCACTGCTATGAACATTTGTTAAGGCATTTATGTTTGAACACCTATTTTCAATTTGAAGGGTATATATTTAGAAATGGAATTGCTGGGACGTGGTAATTCTATGTTTAACTTATTGTGGAGCCAGTGAGCTCCTTTTCACAGTAGCTTCACCATTGTATAGTCCCCAAAACAATGTATGAGGGTTTCAATTTTTCCACATCTTTGCCAACACTTGTTATTTTTCAATTTTTGTTTGTTATAGCCATTTTACTGCATATACAATGGTATATTTCTGTGGTTTTGATTTCTGTTTCCCTAATAAAGACATTGAGAATCCTCTTTGTGTTGGCCATCTATATATCTTCTTTGGAGAAAAGAAGACTTTGCTCATTTTTATTAGATTATTTACTTGTCTGTTGTTGAGCTATATGGATATTTTATATACTCTGGTTACAAAACTTGTATTAGATGTATGACATGCAAATTTTTTTCTATTTTGTACAGTAGTCTTTTCATTCACTTTTCTTTTCTCTCTCTCTTTTTTTTTTTTTTTTTGGTGACAGGGTCTTGCTCTGTCACACAGATTGGAGTGCAGTGATGCAATCATGGTTCGCTGAAGCCTCCAACTCCCGTGCTTAAGCAATCCTCCTGCCTCAGCTTCCCAAGTAGCTGAGACTACAGTCATGTACCCCCACACCTGGCTAATTTTCTTTTCTTTCTTCTTCTTCTTTTCTTTTTTTTTTTTTTGGTAGAAACAGGGTCTTGCTATGTTCCCCAGGCTGGTCTCCAATTCCTGGGCTCAAGTGATCCTCCCACCTCAGCCTCACAAAGCACTAATTACAAGTGTGCCCAGCCTTTTCATTCCCTTCATAGTGTCCTTCAATGTACAATTTTTAAAAGTTTTGATGAAGTCCAATTTTTTCTCTTTTGTTGTGTGTGGGTTTGTTATCACATTTAAGAAATCATTACCAATTCAAGATCATGAAGATCCGCCCTATCTTTTCTGTAAGAGTTGTATTGTTTTAGCTCTTCTATTTAGTTTGTCTATCCTTTTTGAATTAATTTTTGTATGTGGTGTGAAATAAGGGTCCAACTTCCATTTTTTTGCCTGTAGATATCCAGTTTTCCCTGCACCACTTGTTAGTATATTCTTTCCTTGGTGAGTACTCATAGCATCTTATTGAAAATCAATTGACCATAGATGTATTTATAATAATAATATTTCTAAAAACAAAATAATAGATGTGTTTCTGAACTCTGAATTGTATTACATCGATCTGTATGCCTATCCTTATGCCAGTACCACCTTGTTTGGATTAATGTGGCTTTGCATAGGTTTTGAAATTGAGACGTGTGAGTCCTTTAACTTTATTCTTTTTGGAGATCATTTTGACTGTTCAGAGTCCCTGTAAATTTAAGAATTAGCTTTTCCATTTTTGCAAATTGACATTGAAATTTAAATGGGACATGTATTCCATCTGTAGGTCATTTGAGGGAATATTGTCATATTAAAAATGTAAAATATTCTAAAAATGAACATAGAATGTCTTCCCACTTATTTGGCTCTTTTTAAATTGCTTTAACCAGTGTTTTGTAGTTTTCAGTGTCTAAGCCTGACAGCTTTTAACATTTATTTTTATTTTATTCTTTTGGATACAATTGTAAATGAAATTATTTCCCTAATGCGTTTTTTGCTTGTTCATTGCTGGTATATAGAAATAAGCCTCATTTCCAGTGTATTCTGTAACTTTACTGAATGTATTAGTGCCCATAGCTTTTTATGGATTCTTTAGGATTTTCTATATATAAATTCATGTTATTATTAATACAGTTTTACTTTTTATTTTTCAATTTGAATGCCTTTTTTTTTTTTTTTTTTTTTTTTGAGATAGAGCTCCCTCTGGCACCCAGGCTGGAGTGCAGTGGTGCGATCTCTCACTGCAGCCTCGAACTCCTGGGCTCAAGCAATCCCCCAACCTATACCTTCTGAGTAACTGGGAACATAGGCTTGCACCACCATACCTGGCTAATTTTTGGATATTTTATAATTACAGGGTTTCACCATGTTGCCCAAGCTGCTCTCAAACTCCTTAGCTTAAGTGATCTGCCCACCTCAGCCTTCCAAAGTGCTGGGATTGCAGGCATGAGGCACTGGGCCTAGCCATAATTGCTTTTTATATATTGAATCTCTCTTGCATTCCTGGGATAAATGCTATTTGTTCATGGTGTATAATCTTTTAAAATATGCTGTTGGATTTTGTTTGCTAGTGTTTTATTGAGGATTTTAGAAGATTCAACTTTTGTTTAGATTAGAGGGTATCTGTGCAGGTTTCTTACACAGGTATATTGTATGATGCTGGGGTTTGGGATATGGATAATCCCATCATCCAGGTAGTGAGCATAGTACCCAATAGGTAGTTTTTCAGCCCACTCCCCACCTCTTTCCTTCACCTTTCTAGTAGCCCTAAGTTTGTATTATTACAATCTTTATGTCCGTGTGTACTCAAAGTTTAGCTCCCACTTATGTGAGAACATGTGGTATTTGGTTTTCTGTTCCTGTGTTCATTCACTTAGGATAATGGCCTCCAGCTGCATCCACATTGCTGCAAAGTACAGGAATTCATTCTTTTTTAATGGCTGCATAGTGTCCCATAGGGTATCTATATCATATTTTCTTTATTCAATCCACCATGATAGGCACCTAGGTTAATCCGATGTCTTTGCTATTGTGAATAGGACTACAATTAATATATGAGTGCATTCATCTTTTTTGTTGAATGATTTATTTTCTTTTGGGTATATATCAAGAAATGGGATTGCTGGATTAAATGGTAAACAAGTTTCTTCTCTATATTCATAAGGAAAACTGGTCTGTAATTTTGTTTTACAGTACTATAGTATTATGTCTGGGTTTCTTAACAGTAATGCTAAACTGAGGGAATGAGCTTGAAAATGTTCTCTTACATTTTTTGGAATAGTTTAAGAATGGGCTGGGCGCGGTGGCTCAAGCCTGTAATCCCAGCACTTTGGGAGGCCGAGACGGGCGGATCACGAGGTCAGGAGATCGAGACCATCCTGGCGAACACAGTGAAACCCCGTCTCTACTAAAAAATACAAAAAAACTAGCCGGGCGAGGTGGCGGGCGCCTGTAGTCCCAGCTACTCGGGAGGCTAAGGCAGGAGAATGGCGTAAACCTGGGAGGCGGAGCTTGCAGTGAGCTGAGATCCGGCCACTGCACTCCAGCCTGGGCGACAGAGCCAGACTCCATCTCAAAAAAAAAAAAAAAAGAATGATCGGTATGCGTGCCTTTGTAAGTTGTTTGGTAGAATTAATCAACAAAGCATATAGTCCTCGGAATTTCTTTCTTATGAGGTCACGAACAGATGTTAAGTTTGTTCATTTTAATGTTGGAGGTAGGGGTTACCAGCCTAGGAATGCAGAGAGACTTTGGAAACTTAAAATCCATGGAAGTGGATTCCTGCCTGGTGTCTCCAAAAGGAACAAAG
Source organism: Macaca fascicularis (assembly GCF_037993035.2). NCBI lineage: Eukaryota > Metazoa > Chordata > Mammalia > Primates > Cercopithecidae > Macaca > Macaca fascicularis. The sequence continues at coordinate 72,168,670 of NC_088391.1, read as the reverse complement.
CCCTGTGGATCCATTTTAGATTCTGACTTCTGGAGCTACATGAGAATAAATCTGTGTTGTTTTAAGCCATTATGTCTGTAGTAGAATGTTATAACATCATTAGGGAACTAATACAGCAGATATTCAATTATATTTCAAAATCATGAATTTCACTGCACAGTTTAGCCAATAATTTCTAGTACAATCATGCATCACCTAATGACAGGGAAATGCTCTGAGAAATAAGTCATTAGGTTATTTTGTTGTTGTGTGGACATCATAGAGTGTATTTACAGTAACCTAGATGGTATTGCCTACTCCACTCTCAGGCTATGTGGTAAAGCCTATTGCTCCTGGGCTACAAACCTGTATAGCATGTTTCTGTACTGAATACCATACACAACTGTACCACAATGGTAAGGATTTGTATATCTAAACATAGAAAAGGTACAGTAAAAATAAAGTATTATATTATCTTATGAGATCACCATCGTATATGCAGTTCACTGTTGACCTAAATGTCATTTGCAGCTCAGGACTCTACATTTTCATTAGAATTTTGGACCTAGTCATATCCTTGTCATCTGTGAGCTATAAAACTACTTTTCTCTTTCAATATTGTTTATGACTCTTTTCAAGGTTTATACCCTGAGTTGTCCTTTTTTCACAGTTATATATGCAAAGTATTGGCAGGTTATATTAGTCTGTTCTCACACTGCTGTAAAGAAATACCTCACACTGGGCAATTTATTTAAAAAAAGAGGTTTAATTGGCTCAAGGTTCTGCAGACTTTATAGGAATCATAGCAGCTTCTGCTTCTGGGGAGGCCTCAGGAAACTCACAATCATGGTGGAAGGCGAAGCGGAAGCAGGCAGGGAGGAGAAAGAGAAGAGGGAAGTGTCACACACTTTTAAACAACCAGGTATCATGAGAAACTCTATCAAGAGAACATCACCAAAAGGGGAAATCTGCCGTCATGATTTAATCACCTACCATCAGGCCTCATCTCCAACACTGAGGATTACATTCTGACATGAAATTTTGAATAGGGACATAGATCCAAACAATATCACAGATATATGTATAAATATCATATTATGTTCTCTGAAAAGCTATATATATGAGAGATAAAGCAGTGTAGATAATACCATATAGAATCCATTTATGCAATGTTGCATTGTGTTCTGTATCTGTCAATGTTAAATTGAAATAATATATATTATAAATTTGTTCATTTTCTATTTGCATTGGGAAATTTAGTTTATAATCAGAAAATGCTTCATTAGAATTTAAAGAAGAAGGCAATTGGTTTTGTTTGATTTGTTCACAGATATATTCTCACTAATTAAAGTAGCTCCTGGAATATAGTAGACATTTCAAGGTGTATATTAAATGAATATTGCATATATATGTACACATGTATATTACTCATATAAATTTATAGTTTTGAGCTTTTATAATTATAACCTCTTGCATAATAGAATAATTATCATAAGCAACTTAAATATCTTAAACTATATCACAGTTTTTAAGCAAAACTCATAAAATTTTGTATGACTTTATTATAATTACCATCTATGTCGTTACATTAAATTATAATTTATTTAAACTGAAGTAGAACATTATTTTTTAAAGTAATATAAGTGGCAAAGTTAGATCCATAGTTAGAGCTTACAATTAAATTTTAATGGTAATTGCTTTAAAAGCTGATGTTAATCTATAGGAACAATATATTTCCAATAGGTTGACCTTTTAGGGAAATGTTTCAACTGAATAAACTGATCTGGGAGTACACATTTATTATAAAATGTTTCATATGATTTGCAAAACTAACATCATTTACATAGCAAGTTAATTAGTAAATAATTATAGAAAAAAGATTAATCAAAAGAACATGTTACTTATACTTGATGAGTATGAACTCAATATTGTGATTTATTCTTTAGAGAATTGATTGTATATCATCAGTCAAAATGATTTTAAATAAAATTCTTCTCTGCATGCAAAGTAAAAGCAATGAAATATAATGACTAATAGGCAAGTGTTTGGAGTGTATAAATATAATAGAAAAAATTGGAGTTTGCACAAAACCAATTTCAGAGATGAGATTAGAAAAATTTGATAAGCAAAAGACCATATTTAATGGGAAATTTATAAAGGAGACAAATGACAGACTTGCCTTCTGACTTTTTTTAAAAAATATTTTTACAGCAATGAAAGTGATCATGTAAAGAGGTTCTAAGAAAAAGACTGAATTCAACATTTGGCAAAGAAAGTTTTTTAATTATGAAAACATAAACCAAGTTTGTGTTAACAATTGCTGACCAATTTTTTGAAACACCCTGCTCCATTATTTTTTGTGATGCCCTGCTTCATTTGCTTTCCTGCTATGTATTTCATAAGACGAGTTTTTAAAGCAAGGCTTCTGCCCTTCAACTTATGGATGTTTAGTAATCTGCCCCCATCCCTACTCCCAGCCTATGCCAGTATCAGTGCTAGGTGCAAAAAACAAAAGAATGCAAGAACAGAAAAAAATTCTGCCCTAAGAGACCAAGATATTTACTTAGAACTATTATTGACACTTACCTAATGATCAGTTATCAAGATAATCTCAGTGTTGCCAATGATAGTAAATTCTGAATTGTTTTTATAAGGAATGATTTCAAAAAATTTAAAATATTAACTTATTTCCATAACTCCAAAGATAATAAAACAAAATATATTTAGAATAATTTTATGGTCTATTCAAATCAATACAAATACTAGAAAGTTTTTTCTCATTATCTCTTTTTTTGTGGTTTCTGTACTGTTTTGCCTTTTACTTCCTATAAATTTTAAACGTCCTCCTTCTTTGGATAAATGTGAGTATACATATATATGTACATGTATATATAAATGCATATAAAATAAGTAATGCACATAAATGTATATAAATAATACATATATTGTTATCTTAAGACCTATATCTTAAGATAATATATTATTTTAATAATATATGTATATATGTGCAGGTACTTATTTGTGTGTGTATATATGTATGTATGGGTGTATATAGACACATACATTATCTACATGTGTATTTGCATTTTTATGTATATTATGTATATGTATGTATTTTATTTATATGTATATTTTATGTATATGTATTTTTATGCTTGCATACATGTTTAAATGCTCATTCGTTCATTTTAATATAGGGAGATTCAAAAGTTGTAGAAACCATATAATTATAATGTAAAAAGCTATTCAAACTTTTAAAATAGTAATAATATAATAAGATAAATTGGTCAATTTTCAGAAGATTAAAAAATTAACCTAAATAATGATAATGTTTGAATGTTGTGATTTTAATTTAGAAATAAACAGATTAGTTACCATTTTGGTCAAATAAATACATTGTATCATTGCAACATATTTGGTTAAGTATAATCTGTGTTTTTTCAGTACTTTAAAAATGTCTGTTAATTTAAAAAAAAAGGTATATTTTTTAATGTCTATTAGAAGTATAACATGTAAGCAGAAGGTTATAAACATTGAATAATTCTAAGAAAAATAAATCATTTAACAAGTTTTATCAAATAAAACAAGTAAATCTAACTTTGAAGTGTTGTCTTTTCCCTGAATTTACTCCTAAAAAATAACATATTTTCATAATTACTAGCAGATTAGAAAGACATTTAAATTTGCCCAATTCTAATCCTGAGGGAAGCCTAATGATAAAATAGGAATTATATATTATTTTGCCTTCTTGAATCCTATGTTAATCACATTGTCTAAAAGTAGAAAGAATATTATTGATAAGAAGATTAAATATGCATAAAATTAGTTTTTATGCTTTTAAAGTTGACAAGATTAAGTGTCATGTTTATTTAAACATAGATTATATTAATTATGGAGTGCATGCTTTGGACCGATTTTCTAGTCAAGAATGACTTTGCCTGTTAATAGGATGACAATCATCTTTACTTCTTTTAAAGAGTCACTAAACCAAGTTGAATGAATTAATTAACAAAGCACAGACAATACAAAATGTTAAAAAGTCTATACATCTGTTCTTTAAAAATAGATCTCATTTATCTGAAAAGGGAATTAGGATAACTGAAAAATGTCCCTATTGAAAAGTCAACACTAATAATAGAATACACATATTTAAAGTTGACAGAATATTGTTAAAAGAAAATCATTCCAAATATAAAACATTGTTATGATTTCATAGGGTAGTTTGTTCTATGAGAAGACTCATGAAATATGTCTGCCCTGATTTTTAAAAAGCCTTGAACACTTTTATTTCCTCCAGAAGGAAGGGGGATGAAGACTGACTCTCTCCAGCAACTTGGGGTCATTTCATTAACTAATGTCTCAAAGAATGTACCCAGCCCTGTGAAATGATAGACAAAAGCTTCAGAATAGTATCAGATATTTCTGAATCTTATTAGAGTGAAAATTACATTCTCAAATCATTATATGTTAAGCTTGTTTCTTTGTGTGTGCAAGCCTTGAATATAATTAAAAACAAATACAATCTTATTCTCTAAATACTATACTATTCTCTAAACTGTTCATTTTGTTCTCCTCCTTATTTCATCTTACCCACCAATATGGTAAGACCAGTTTCTCTAACTTACCTCCGAAAACTATTGATTCCAAAATTGTTTATTTGGAAATCATACTGGAAGCCTATTTTCTGAGTCATAATATTCTGAGTTTGACACAATATTTTTCTGTGGTGTTCTGAGTTTTGACATTCTATCATTCCTTTTCCAGCAAGTAGTGATACCCCTGTTTTATCCTGATTAGACTTTCTTATCAGCCAGTCTAATCATCAAGGAATAGTTTGAGAGCCAGCACTTTCTCAAGGCAAACTGTTCCTCTAAAAGATTAATACATTCACTCAATCTCTGGCATTTTGAGTTATTGGAAAACCTATCCAAACTCTTGATATATTGACATAAACATGATTGGACAAATGAGTGTGATAAGATATAGTGTTTTCATGGTTTTTTTTAATATTTGAAGCAAAAGGTCACCACAGGATATGAATGATGTAGTCTTACTATCAGTTTTGTCAATCATTGTTAATATTTGTGTTAGGAAAATATTTTAGGACTACTCTGCTATATCTTCGGTAAACACTAAAATATCCCATTTACAAATTAATCCATGTGTGTCTTAAATAATGTAAGATCAAAATAATATTTCTGTTGCTTCTGGCCCTTGATATCTCAAAGAAAGCACCCTTCTTTGTAACTATTTTCTCACTAAATCTATTAATTTTTGCTCATTTTAAGGTAGTGGGAGGTAATTCCATTCTAATACATGAACAACTTGATTTTAAAATTCTTAGGACACATATTAAAAGTCAAATTGGTATCATTTTATGCCGAAGGAAATGAAGTTGATATAACAACATAACTTAAACATTAATGTTAGATTCAATGACCCCATGCTGACTTTGGATTCGTGTAATTATAAAAACTTTTCAAGCAAATTAAATCTTTATTTTAATTGAATGGAATGAGCCCTTGGCGGCATGAACTTTTTCACTAAGATTTATTTCTTTAGTCTGTCCATCAATCTTAATTGTGATTGGAGGAGTTACTTCATAACCGAGAAGTTTTGTTTAATGATACGTAATTCGAATAAGAGTTTTTTTTTTTTTTTTTTGCTTTATGGTTTGAAGGAGATTTTTATTAATAAAATTGAGTTCTCATTGTCATTTTTCTTATAGTAGTGGTTTATGACTGTTTTCTTCTATTTTCTGTTTATTTTGTAACATTATTTTTGTGAATCAGCAATAACATTTCAATGCAGATAGGATGAAGGCTTAAGGTCTCTTACTGGTGTGCTTAGTTCAAGATGCCCATTTTAGTATATATACAATAAAATGTAATTTTTTTAGACAATGTTTTTTGGGGGGAGAATAGGGAAGGTGGTTATATGTTTTCTGATTTTGTGCATCTTTTTTATGTCTGCAAGAACATTACACACCATCTCTTCCTTCCCCTCACTCCCAAGCCTATGAAGGGGAATCTTGCCTCTTCAAGTCACACAGTCTCCCCATAAATTACATTCATAGAATAGCATCTCTTAACAATTCCATCTTAGTTCAATACACTTCCGTTTCCAATCTTTTGATTACCTAGTAGTCAATGCTCATATTAGTGATTTTATTCCTATTTTTATTGTGTCACCATTCTTTATACACACGTGGAAACAACTTTTATGGAATGTTTCAAGAAATACCTCAGGTTGGTTTCATCTAAATAATTTTTTATTGGTGGGAAGGTGCTTCTTTACAAGCTGTTGTAAACAAATAGTATTTTTATATAAATAAAATGATTTAAATACCACATAAATGTTTATCTAAAAAATAAATGAGGTCGGGCGCGCTGGCTCAAGCCTGTAATCCCAGCACTTTGGGAGGCCGAGACGGGCGGATCACGAGGTCAGGAGATCGAGACCATCCTGGCGAACACGGTGAAACCCCGTCTCTACTAAAAAATACAAAAAAAATTTTTGGGGGTGGGCGCCTGTAGTCCCAGCTACTCGGGAGGCTGAGGCAGGAGAATGGCGTAAACCTGGGAAGCGGAGCTTGCAGTGAGCTGAGATCCGGCCACTGCACTCCAGCCTGGGCGACAGAGCAAGACTCCGTCTCAAAAAATAAAAAAATAAAAATAAATAAATAAATAAATAAATAAATGATAAAGCGTAACATTTGTACCACAGTACTTACCATAATAAAAAGTAAATAATGGAAAAACATAACACAAATGAATAATTTCAAGTAAGTAATTGAAAACCATAACAGGTACACTGTAATTATTATACCAACATATATCTTATATTTGTACCAAAATAGAGCAACTATAAACACAGTTGATATCATGAAACAATATTTTGTGTTTGTTTAGATCCAGTGTAGTTAATAACACCATCACACTGTTCTGTAATATTTTTGTTAATCCCATTAATTAGAAATTAATTCACATCTTCAAGAATGATATAAAGGATAATCCTCCTTAGTTAATGCCAAACAACATTAGAATCTCAAGTTTCTCCTAGTATTGTACCTGTCTAACATGTACTTAAGAAAGGAAGAATCTGAGTCAGCATTAACCTATTCATTAATACCTAAGCATTTATTTTATTTATTTATCTATTTATTTAATTTATTTATTTATTTATTTATTTTTAAGATGGAGTTTCACTCTTGTTGCCCAGGCTGGAGTGCAATGGTGCGATCTTGGCTCACTGCAACCTCTACCTCCCGGGTTCAAGTGATTCTCCTGACTCAGCCTCCCGAATAGCTGGGATTACAGGCATGTACCACCATGTCCGCTAATTTTGTATTTTTAGTAGAGTCGGGGTTTCTCCATGTTGGTCAGGCTGGTCTCGAACTCCCAACCTCAGGTGATCTGCCTGCCTTGGCCTCCCAAAATGCTGGGATTACAAGCGTGAGCCACTGTGCCTGGCCTGCTCCTAAGCGTTTATTTTTAACCAAGTGTTCCATACTTGGTGAAGGCAACATAGGGCTGATTAAATCATAAAGCTTGCTAAATGAGCTAATATTTTTCTTTTAGAGAAAAAATTGGGAAATGTTTCTAGATTAAATAAAAAGTTAAATTTGAATATGTATTAAAATAAATTATAGTAGAATAGGAAATAACACAAGTAAAGAGAATATGAACTTTACTAAGTAGCTTGAAGACTTTAAGTCATATCTTTTGGATATCAAGTCAAGGTTAACCATGACTTTAAAAAAATGATATATAATTATTAAACATATTTTGGGGGTTCATGGGGTATTTTGATACCTGTATACAATGTGTAATAATCAAATCAGGGTAATTTGGATATGAATTTCCTCATGGATCTTTTCTTTGCATTGGGAATATTACAGTTTTTCTCTTCTAGCTATTTTGAAACATACAATAAATTAACAAGTGTTAATTATCATTTTCTCACTGTACTTTTGAATACTAGAACTTATTCATTCTATCTAACAGTATTTTTGTACCTCTTAACCAAACCTCTATCGATGCCTTCATTAATGGCAAGATATTATCAAGCCTCTAATATTTATCCATTCTTTCAGCCATTCATGCATTTATTTAGGAAAAAAAGTATTATGTAACAGGTAAACTACAGTTTTGTTAGGAATCTAATAGTAATATCATAGTATGGTAAAAGTTATGAGAGATAAATGTATAGTGCAATGTTCTGCTAAGGGCTGGCACACTTAATTCAGATGGAGGCTCAGCAAAGGCAAGTCTTGGGCTAAGTCATAACCAAAAATTAGGAACTAGCCCTGGCAGGAGAGGTGGTAAGAAAAGATATGAAATTGCAAACAGGAAAAAGGTCAAGAGGCAGAAGTGAGAAGGAACATGATAAATCCAGGGAACTAACAATTATTTTGGCATGTCTTAAGAGCAGTGTACATATGATTAAGAAGATGGTAGTACTTTTATTCCTAAAGAAGACATTTGAATCATTTCCTACATATTTTTGAAATGAATTGATGTTTAATCTGTAACCTAATTTGCGTTTTGCATATATGACTTTGGTAACAGCATGAAGCGTTTGTTGGAGTACAAGTCAAGCACAGATCAATAGATAGTGCCTGTAAAGCAGATCTTTTACAAGGATGCTTTGCTCTGGTTATTTTAAGGCAGGCCACCAGCGCTTTGTGCTCCACATTTCCTAGGTAATTTTACTTTGGAAGATTTATTCTCATTGTCAGAAATCGTATCTTGATTCGAGCCCTTTGCCCAATTCCCAAATTTCTCCTGACTTTGTCACTCAGAATGACTGTTGAGATAATCAGTTTGTTTTCTCTTAATGACAAAATATACAAGAATCTTAGAAAACAGTAGCCTTAATTAGTCACAGGTAATTTTTGGAAATCATAATCCTAGAGCAATAAATCCCTTCTTAAAATGTCTAAGCCTATTTGAAGATAGTGATTCATTTGTCTTTGTCAGACCGAAATGTTCAAATTCGTTAAAAATACAAAACAATTGGAAGTATTCAATTACAATGTGTTCACGTTACTTTGATACACCAACTTTCTTTTTCTTCCCCCTTTGAAAAAATTACTTAACTTCTTAAATGAATATTAGAGGTGAGCCATGGGCTACTAAAAATGATAATATACTTACTGTTATTATGTCTCATTTAATCTTCACAGCCGACTTGTAGATGGATAATAATATCTAATGAAGGAAGAAATCAAGGCTTCAAAAGAACAAGTGACTTTAATAATGCTCAGCTATTAAATTACAGAGCCAAGAACCAAACTCAGTTCTCTTTGATGACAAAGGCAATTTCATTTCTATTACTATTACATGTCTCTTACTGTTTCTCTAAGAACTCTACAGCAAAGCTTGTCTTGAAAATAGAAATTTAGATTTCTTCTTTATTTGACTGAATTATGTTTTCCTTCTTACTCTAAGAATACCTAATTGTTTCTTTTCTAAATCTAATCTGAAAAATGCGAAGGACATTCTAGAAACTAAAATTAAATTCTTGGCAGTACCTTTCAAGAACCATGTTTCTGAGAAGTCTAGATATTAGTTTAATTTATAGTCTGACCTTGGTGGGTTAAAACATAATGCTTTTTTCTACTTACTTCAGCTATGCTCTGCTGAGTATTCAATTCCTTTTCTTTAATAATGTACCAGAAATGTTCTTGTCTCTCCAAATGCACTTCCCACCCTTTCCCCACACTGATCTCTTCCCTAGGGAGTTGACCTGTATGGAATAAATAGAGATGTCTCTTAACCTCTGGCTTCCAGGCTGACTGGCTAATGCGAAGCCAGGCAGGAGATCAGAAGAGGAGAATTAGGTCAGCACATTTATTTTCCAGCTCACCTGTGACTGGAGGTCACAGGTCCTCTTATTATGATTTGGCCATATGACTCTCCTTTGAGATCCAGTAACCGTTCTCTCCTTCAGGTTTAAGGAAGCTGCAGTCCTGCTGTTGCTAACTCTGACTACGGTACTATCCTTTGTGTCTTTTTTGATGACCTGTTCACACCCTTGTTAATAGCCCATTTATTGAATTCTCTTCCTGAAATCATACTAAATTGAGTATAACATCAATTTTCTCTTAGGCTCCTGAGTGATAAAATGACATGGCAGAAGATCTTACAACTTTCTGACTAGTTGCGTGTATTAAAATATTCTCTGTTACTCAGTTTCACTCCAAATCATTTTTTTTTGTCATGTTAGAGAAAGAGAAAAAATAAATGAGACAGCTCATCTTCTGAGGGAATATCATTAATTGCTCTTGGTTAACTATGTTTCCTGATTTCACAACAACCGGCTGCTATGAATGGCATCTATACAATGGCACTCTGGTGGTGCAAAGGTTTAAGTATTTCAGGGATCCTGTGGTGAGATGGAGGAGTTTGCTACAGAAGGACATTTTCTTTGATTACGCCTCTGACAACCTGTAGAAAGTGGTCACTCCAAACCCTCTTGCTTCTGAGATTGTCTGCCCCAGCAAAGTCCTCAATTTCTAAAATGTTGGGTTGATGCTCCTCCTCTCCTGACTCTTCATTTGATTTGCAAGATGTGTGTGTGGAGAGAAACACTCAAACCCTCTGTGGGTGGTTCATGGTCACGGATGCCTTCTCTTGCCTCCGTCTTTTGCTGATAAAGACTACAGGAATGGGTACTGGCTAGTTAAGAAGAATTTAATGTTTAATAAATCCCAACAAGGTATCTTCCCACAATAATTTTAAGTTTTTGTTTCTGAATGTGGGATATTTAAAACCACTTTGTTCCTTATTTTTAACTTTTATTTAAGTGAAGATTTTCAAACGCAGGTTTGTTACATAGGTAAACTTGTGTCATGGCAGTTTGTTTTATAGATTATTTCATCATCCATGGTTTTTTTTTTTATTTTTTCAAGATCCAAAAGAATGAGTTTTTAATGGAGAGACTTTGGGTATTTAAGTAACTGAGGCAGGTATTTAGGTAATTGAGGTAGGTATTTTAGCAATATAGCTTTGTCAATTGCCATGAAAAGTGGAGTCTTCCATTTGGATGGATCAGACACTGAGTTGCCAGTCCAGTGACACAAGTTCCAGGGCCCACCTTCCTGTAAGACTTTGACCTACAGGTTAGTCCACTAAATCTCTTTCAAACTCAGGGCACACAAACGCTCAGCATTTGATAGTTTAAATATCTCCGATGGCACATCTGCCCTGCCCAGTTCATGCTGGCCTGGTAGGTGAGCTTCTAAAACCAAGAAAATAGACCTGATTCTCAGCTGAAAGAGATATTGAGGAGCTGCCTAAGCCAGAGATAACGTGTTAGTTACATCTATTCCTTGGGTGACACTCTCATCCCAAGTCATGATTACCTCCCATGCTGCTTGGGATTGGAGCGGATCCAGGTTTTGGTGGGCTATTAACTTACATAATTTGGTAGAATCTCTGTAAGGAAAAAAAAAAAACCTCAATATGAGAAATACAATTTAGGTATAAAAGTGAATATTTAAAATGAGAAAAGAAATCGCAACATGTTACAAATGTATAAATATTGAAAAATTGACAAATTTCATAAATACTATCTGGAACCGCCAGACTTCATCAGGAAAAGATGGACCAGTAACCAGGATGTCTGGTAGGCCGAGGTGGGCGAATCTCATCACCTAGGTTTAAGCCTAGTACCCATTAGTTATTTCTCCTGATCTTCTCCCTCCTCCCACGCTCCCCCCTCTGAAAGGCGCCAGTGTGTGTTATTCCCCTCTATGTGTCCATGTGTTCTCATCATTTAGCTCCTCCTCCTGAGAACATATAAGACTCACAATGAAAACAAAGTGGTTTTGTTTTGCTGCAGTATGGACTTAAGAGGCAAGAACCTGTCACTCCATCTCTGCATAATCCAATCAGATCACGCCTCATCATAACTTCCTATCTTCCCAATAGCTAACCTTTGTCTATCCAACCTTCCCCCCAGGCCCCAGCGCAGGGAGACAGCTTTTCCTCCTATTTCCTTGCCAGTTGACTTGCAATAAAACTTTTCTTTTCTCGGCTGGGCTCGGTGGCTCAACGCCTGTAATCCCAGCACTTTGGGAGGCCGAGGTGGGTGGATCACGAGGTCAGGAGATCGAGACCATCCTGGCTAACATGGTGAAACCCCGTTTCTAGTAAAAATACAAAATAGCCGGGGTGGTGGCGGGCGCGTGTAGTCCCAGCTACTGGGAGGCTAAGGCAGGAGAATGGAGTGAACCCGGGAGGTGGAGCTTGCAGCGAGCCAAGATCTGGCCACTGCACTCCAGCCTGGGCAACAGAGCAAGACTCCGTCTCAAAAACAACACCACCTTTCTTTTCTCAAAAGCCAGTGCCATTGTATTGACCTCTGTGTGTGGCGCAGGAAAGAGCCCATTGTTTGCTCAGTAACATTCCCCTTATACAGTTACATCTACAAAAAATGAGTATATCATTTATTGCAGTCTCTCAAGAGGCATGTGTTAGAGAAAAGACATGTATACTTCTTTCCAAATATCAGGTATGTAAAAATGGCATGCGATAGCCCTTTGAGTGTGGAGATAAATCACTTGAAGGGGTAAGAACACTTACAAAAACATTGATAGTGTAATCTCAGTGACAGATATATGAGGGCTTATTATACTTCGCTCTTTAACATATAGTTGCATTTGTTTGTAATAAATGGTTTTATAAGTGCTAAAAAGTTCACAACAAATATATATTTCATTACAAACTATGGAACTGAAAGCCACATTAATAGTCTGTTTCCCACTGCACTTAGAACAACATCTAAACTTCTTAACTGACCTACCTGCCAAAGTCCAATGGTCACAATGTTCTACTACTATACTGGTAATTCTTTCTGCTTATTGACAAACCAAGTGATTTCTACCTGAGGTGATTTGACCTGCTTGGAATCCCTCGTCTTGAATGCTCTTCTGCTCATTCCTTACGTGGCTGGCCATGTGTCACCTTTCAGCTCTCATTTTTAAGTAGCAACTTTTCAGTGTGGCTTTCTGTGACCAATATATCCAAGAGAAGCTCCCGCCACCCAAATTATTTCATTTCAGAGCATCATTCTGCTTTGTTTATAATCCTCATCATGGCTTTTAATACCACCTTGTCAGATCTTCAAATGTATTAACCGCCCCTGCTGTTGTATTCAACTTTGAATCCCTACAGTGTCCGGTAAGTAGAAAGTGCTCAAAATGCTTGATAGGTGATGAAATCTAGTTTGAATAAATTGGAATGAAAAAACCTAGCTCTTTACTTTCAAATAATCAGTAGGGTGGGACTGTGGTGGACTCATAATTAAATTCCACTGTAAGATTATTTTTACCATCAAGTGCTAGTGAAATGTTCTCTAAGCTTTCCCATTTTAATGTTGAGAAAGTCTTATGCAAACATCATCATTGCCTTTGAAATATTTTGTATCTGGTTAGATCCAATATCTTCACTATGAACCTTTTTGTGTGAGAAAATTAACTCCTATTTGGGTAACTGATTACTAGTCAATTACTCTATAAATTGAAGGTAAACAATTTTAGATCCAGTATAGTTGTTAATAAACCAATCCCTGCTGCTTTATAATGTCTTTATTAATCCCATTAATTAAAAGTTAATTCACACCTTCAGGAAGCAAACACAAACAAAAGAATTCCCAACAGAATGTTCAATTGCAGTGTTAGCAAATACCAAAGAAATCAATCAAGACAGCAGTTTACTCACATCTTCATTTATAAAGGTATAATCAACCACATTTCTTAATCCCTTTGTCAGGAAGAATAAATGTTCAATTTGTTTTCTAACCACTTGCTTAAGTACCAAACACCTGTACTGTGTAGATACAGCATTAATCATTCTACCATCCATTTATGTCCTCTCTCAGTTTCTTTATCTTGCCATTATAGTTCTCAGTTTACTTTTTTAAGACTTTTTCTATGACATAAGAAAGTCTGCACTTGATGCAAAGTACTTTATATAACCCTACTGAAACTGATGAGATCATACTCTTTTTCCTTAAGGAAGTGTTCAAACTCAGTTTTATGTGTATTGGATGCTTACATAATTGGGAATAATTTGGTTAATCTTCCACTAGTAAAATAATTTGTTTAATTATTTGAAAATCTCACATCACACTCAAATTTACATGAATTTCTGCTGGAAGTAAAAGCAGGAATTTAATAGAGGAATTTAATTATGAGAAACTCAGGCCTATGACCTTGAAATAGTGGAGGAAAACAATCAGCTACAAAGAAGAAAACAAATGAGCTATAAAAAACAATGAGGAAAACAGGGAAATATAACATGTAAACAGAAGGAGCACAATGGAAGGTGAGAGAGAGAAACAAAATGAAATGAGTTGGGGGCACAAAATGTGGTATGAGAGAAGGGAGGAAGAGAGCATATTTCGATGAAAAGGTAATGCAGGGGATTGGAAACAAAAAAAATGTGTTATTAAATGGATCTGATCACAAACAAAAAGCAGAATTTGGAGAAGAGAAAAAGTAGAGAAAGGAGGTAGAAGCAAAAAAGAGTAGTAAGAAGAAAAAAATCTGAGAAAAACAGGGAAATTAAGCAAAGTATAAAGGGAGACTGAAAAAATAGAGAAGCTGTCCACCCTAAAGAATGGCTATTCATTAAATAGAGCCATTACATGCTCTAAGATAAATAGTCAAGTCCTTTGTTACTACAGGGATGTGGTTTGACTGTTTCCCCATCCAGATCTCTCATCTTGAATTGTAATCCCCATAATCCCTACATGTCTAGGGAGAGACTTGATGGGAGGTGATTGGATCATAGGGTTGATTTTTCCTATGCTGCCCTCATGATAGTGAGTGAGTTCTCATGAGATCTGATGGTTTTATAAGCATCTGGCATTTCCCCTGTTTGCACTTCTCTCTCTTGCTGCCGTGTGAAGAAGGTCATTGCTTTCCTTTCTGCCATGACTATAAGTTTCCTGAGGCCTCTCCAGCCACGTGGAACTGAGTCAATTAAACTTCTTTTCTTTATAAATTACCCAGTCTTGGGTATTTCTTTATAGCAATGTGAAAACAGACTAATATATACAGAAATACATGAATCATAATCAGAAATTCCTAAAGGAGACTCACAAGCAATAAAATTAATGGAACATCCAGCTCATGTCTGTAATCCCAGCACTTTGGGAGGCTGAGGTGGGTGGATCACGAGGTCAGGAGATCGAGACCATCCTGGCTAACATGGTGAAATCCTGTCTGTACTAAAAATAATTAAAAACAAAACAAAACAAAACTAGCCAGGCGAGGTGGCAGGCACCTGTAGTCCCAGCTACTTGGGAGGCTGAGGCAGGAGGATGGCGTGAACCTAGGAGGCGGAGCTTGCAGTGAGCCGAGATCTCACCACTCACTCTAGCCTGGGCGACAGAGTGGGGCTCTGTCTCAAAAAAAAAAAAGAAAGAAAGAAAAAAGAAAAAAAAATTAATGGGACATCTGGTGGAAAGAATATGCTTCCAATTACAGCCAATTGATGCCATGTAGAAACGGGGTCCTACGTTTCCAGTTCTTCTTATCTTTGTATGTGGTACATACAAAGTATGTATGTCGGTATGTTTGACATTGTGTGCTACCTGCTCCAAATCTGTTCTTTTTTTCTTTGTGAATTAAAAAAAAAGTATTCTGGAAAGACAGTAAGTATCTAACTCCAGTGGTTATTTCTGGTCTTCCTTTCAGCTAAGAATGTCTATGTGAATCAATTGTGAATCAAAAAGTAAATCAGCTGTAGTGGGTTTTAGGACTACGACAACACTTTTGTTCTCTTCATAAAAGATGATCAATGTGACTAGCATCTTCTTTGTTCCTCTTCCTTACTTAAAGAATATGTGATCTTTGGAGCTTCAATATCCATCTTGAGACACTGGAATCAATACTGTTGAGTAGCTAAATCAATAGCAACAGTATCTTCACTATGAACCTTTTTGTGGGAGAAACTTAACTCTTATTTGGATAACTGATCACTAGTCAATTACTCTATAAATTGAAGGTAAACATATTGTAAATAAAGTAGTGGAAATGTAGATTACTTTGTAATTTACTTTAACATTTTCAGTGATGCTCATATTTTAATGCTATTTTTGACACACTAAAGGTGCTTGCAGACCAGATCCTGACCACTGGCAAGAAAAGTGACTTCTACATATTGATTCATTTTGGCAAATGAGCGAGAATTTACCACTCCAAGTTAATGTGTTACACTCAAAGTATTTGTTTGTGAAGAACTAAATTTATTCTAAAGAAATTTTATTTGGAAGTTTTGTCTTGGTCAATCATACAATTCCTTTATAATTAATATTATTCACATCTATAGAAACATGTTCTTCAAGTTTTCCCCTTGCCCTTGATGTTGTCCATGCTGCCCCCTTTTTCTCTATCTCCTTTACGCTTATTTTCTCTGTGTCCTCTATGAAATTGAAGTTCAGATCTTATTTTAATCAGATTGTCACTTCCCAATAGAAAAGTGCCCAGGTGCTCCTATCTGCAACTCCAGAGACAGCAGAGATACACCTAGAAGACAGCAGGGTCATAGTATACAGAAGCAGGATGCAGAAGCAAAAGCAACAACCAGTCCTATATGCAGAAAACCTGAAGGGAAACAAGGCTTTTTAAGAAAGGACCATTGATACAACAATGTATTAAGGTGGAACATAAGTGCACATTTAAGAAAAGTAATATGGGCCAAGAAACAGAAAATGCCATCACAATAAAAAAGAATGTGGTAAAATAAGACTGTGGGACACTGAGAAGAATCCAAAGATGATACATGATGCACAAATAAAAAAGGAGTCAGAAATAGAAGTAAAACTAATTTCTCATTCAAACTGGCACATGAAATTTCATATCATTAAGACATTCAAAAGTTTAACTCTTTAGATGTTATTATGTACGTACACTATATATTTACCATTTACTTAGGTCTATAATAAAATGCATATAGTTTTCACTTATTAATATGAGTTCATTATTGTCTGTTTAATTGTTTCATGAATTCACGTTGAAAAACCCATATCTCAAATTTAAAATATAAATGCATGAATTGACAAAACTTAATGTATGTTTACAATAAATATTTTGGAACATATATAAGGAGAGATAGGCAAATAACATTCTTGCCAAAACACTACATTCACAATGCTTATTTCTTTTGGATGTTCTACTAGTAAAATAATTTTTGATTATATTAATTATATTTACATTTGTTATATATAATTAGGTTTCTGTTGGTAATGAATATGCATTTTTAAAATTTCCACACATCGCTCTGTCTCTTAAATTGCATGTTATCCATTCTGATTTGTTTTTCATATTGTTAGTATTACTTTTAACTGACAATACAATTTTTGGATGTTATTTTATAATTATACTGAACATATTATAGGATATAATTTTGTAGAAACTATAAATTTGTGGACGGTTTCCTCAACACAGATAAATTTTTATTTTCTTTTTGAACATTGGTTGGGTCATTTTAGTTACACGTTGAGGTTGGATAACACAGTGAGTTGTATTACTCTACAAAACTTATTTTGGTATTTTTCTCAAGCATAATGACATTTAATAGAAAATCTCTTTAATATGTGTGTTCTAAGCTGATAAGTACAGAAACCATTCCCATGCCTTTACACTTGGCAGTATGTTTTCCTACTTGTTTATGATACACCATCACAGGTGAAAGCCAGACTGAACATTATTCCCTTTTTTGTGCTTTGTCAAGCTATAAAAACATACATATTTAGTATTTGTCCTCTACAGTTCTACTCTGTCCCCTGGAAATTATGCACACCTAGAATGTAATCAAGAGGTATATTTTCTCTAGTTTCAGAAAACTGTCATTTACATAAAAATTAGAAATTGAATTAAAATATCTAAAAGAGCAATTCATTGTATTTGTTGCTTATTCTTTATCAATATTCTATAGGCCTTAAGGCCTTTCTTTTAGAGGTTTTCTGTGTTTCTGGGGCTGAATTTGCAACGCATTGCCAGTTGCTTTCTTCTATGAATCTGGCAGTTGAAGACGTATATAAGGAGAGATAGGCAAATAACGTTCTTGCCAAAATACTACATTCACAATATTTATTTCTTTTGGGTATCCTACTAGTAAAATAATTTTTGATTATATTAATTATAATCAAATTATAATTTGCGTTTGGGGAAGAGAAAAATCTTCTGTTCTCTAGTCTAAGTCCGTATTATACCAATTGTAGACCACAGATTTCAGCTTCCTTTATCATTGCTAGCAACAGCCATTCCATGTCCCTCAGGGGAACTTACATCAGCCAACCACGTTGTTTTGTATTTCTGAGTTCCAGAACTTAGGTCTAAGCACCAACCGTTCTGTGGTTTTCCAGAGGTCTAAACCCTAACTATGTGGTATGCCCCTCAGACGTCTGATCACATAGCATAATGATCAGTTCCTGAAATCAATCATGCTGTGGTCTGAATGCTTGTGTCCCCTCATAATTCATATGTTGAAACCTAATCCCTAATGGGATGGTGTTAGGAGGTGGGAGCTTTGGGAGGTGATTAGATCATGAGAGTAGAGAACCTTTATGAGTGGGATTAGTGCTCTTATAAAAGAGGCCTGAAGAGCTTTCTTGGCAATTCTGCCAAGTGAGGAGGCAGCAACATGACAACTTCCGGTGTCCCTCATCAGACACTAAATCTGCTAGTACCTTAATCTTTCACCTCCCAGGCACCAGAATTGTTAGAAATCAATTTCTATCTTTACAAGCTATCCAGTTTATCATATATGTTATAGCAGCCCAAATCAATGAAGACAGGTTTATATTACTGTAAACCATGTTTTTATATTCCCCTCAGCCTAGATATGGGAACTGCTTCCTGCAAGCAATATCTTTGTTACCTGAGCATCACCTTTTTTTACTTCCAATTTTGTTACATGTATAACTAATTCCCTGTTTGAAATTCTTTTTGTTTAAATAGTTAGTGTGGGTTCAATAGTCTTCAATGGACCCTGACTGCCAAAGTATTTGATAGTGGGAACAGGTTTTATTCCTCACCCTCTAACACACTAAAGGGTCTCAGGTAGTTGCAACCTTTGCACATTAGATCCAATTAATATGATATCAGAAATGTAATGGGTCAGCATGTTATTCCATGGGATGCCAAGATGATCAAGATCTAGACTGACTAAAATGTGGTAGAAGGCGGAAAGGTTGGCATGACTCTGAGGCAAAACTATGAAGATACACATTTGTTGCTGCAAGGTGAGAACAAACATGTTGCTGGCACTGCACTGCCAATTGGTCTGAAATAAGGATCTGCAAACCAGAGCAACCAGACGGACCACATTCATCCCACTGTCTTTTTGCTTATGTGTGTGCTTTTAAATTTTATTGGAATCCTGTCATGTTCATTTCTTTACATATTGCCTCTGGCTGATTTTATTAACGGTGGAGGGTGTCCAGGTTGTTGGCGCCTTGAATAAAGAATTGGACAAAACTTACAGACAAAGCAAGGAAGGGACTAAGGGATTTATCGAAAATAAAGTACACTCCACGGTGTGAGAGCAGGCCGAGCACAGGGGCTCGAAGGCCCCATTACAGAATTTTTTGAGACTTTAAATACCCCCTAGAGGATTCCATTGGTTACTTCAGGTACACCCTGTGTAAATGGAGAGAAATAAGTAAAGTTACAAAGTCATTTACGGCCCATGACCTATGGAGAGGATATTTCCTGTTATAGCTGAAGTGTAAACTGACTTTATGTTCCCACCCTCCAGACCCCATTTTCCTGCCACAGTTTTGTGCTATACAAAAGCTAAGTATTTGTGTTAGAGACGAAATGGTCTAGAAAGCCTAAAATATTTACTAGCTGTCCCTTTACAGAAAAACAAAAACAACAGCAACAAAATAAAACATCTCTGACCCTTTGTGTTAGTTTTCCATAGAACTCCGAGATTAAGGTGCATTGGTAGGGCCATGTTCCCCCTGAAAGCACTAGGAAAATGCCTGTTTCAGGCTTCTAATAGTTCCTTGGTTCGTGGCAGGATATCTCCAGTCTTCACATGGTGTTCTCCCTGTGTGTGTGTCTGGTCCAAATTTCCCCTTTTATAAAGGATTTCAATTATATTCCACCAAACTCCCGTATGAGCTCATGTTAACTCATCACATCTTCAATGATCCTATTTACAAATAAGATCACATTCTGAGGTATTGCGGGTTAGTACTTCAACACAGGAATTTCAGGGGGACACATTTCATCCCATGGCACTCCTGGTATAGAAAAAATCATCTGCTAAATCATTAACCGAATGTCATGTGTTAGAGAATATAAGGACTTGTTTCCTTAATTTACCACAGCTGGAAAAGCAGCTGCAATTTACATCTTCCCCAATGAAGTTCATGTTAATTCATAATAATTTCTCAAGATCTTTTCTCGTATAGCATGGATAAAGGAGTTATTTATATAACATTGTGATAAGAACTACTAGCTCTGCATCTTTGAAGTCTTTTATAGTGACACTAATCTCTGCAAGACCCACAGGGAAGTAGTATTGCTCTTGGATTACAAACAAATAGGGAGAAACATTTTCATGGACTTGCATGTGGTTATTCTTACGATAATAATTCACCTCGCCAGTTAGAGAACTGAAGGTGGGTATTCTGTCAGTTACTGAATATAATTTTATTATTAGAAACTAAGTACACACTATAAGATATTTATGTAGATAAACTTGATTGAAGAAGAACTTGAATCAAGACTACTTATTTGGACTGACTTTCATAATCCCCAGTTTGACCAGCAATCCTTAATGCCATTTTTGGTTACTGATGCTCTCACGGCCCAATAACGAGATGAAGATGAACTGGGAAGGAAGAGAGTTTTTATTTCTGTAATTGGTTGGAAAAGACCTGGAAAATATCACCAGACCAACTCAAAATTACAAAGTCTTCCAGAGCTTATCTACCTTCTAAGCTATATGTCTACGTGTAAGTGTGCGTTCATCTAAAGACAAAAGTCGTTAACTTATTTTAATCTATAACTAAGATCTGAGTTCTCAAGACTGTCCTCTGGAGTCTCAGTAAATTTACTTAATCTAAATGGGTCCAGGTGCTGAGGTGATTACCCTTATCTTGTCTCCTGCTAAATCAGAGAGGTTTGGGGAATTCCTTCATACCCCCGGTAAACTTGTTTGTGGAGACCTGGGGATTTTCTTCAGATCCCTAATAAAAGTTGTTTAATCCCAAACGGGTTCTGTTAAGAATTCCTTCGTTATTTTGTCAGGTTTTAAGGCCCAGGAAAGACCTAGGCAAAACTCTTGGTGGGCTTTTGTTACATTCCAGCCATTGTATAAGAACACTGCCTCTTTCAGTTTTTAATATTTCACTTAACCACTCAGTACTGAAACAGTTGTTATGGAAGCCTGCGTTAGTGAGACATGAC
The DNA here is from genome assembly GCF_037993035.2 of Macaca fascicularis. NCBI lineage: Eukaryota > Metazoa > Chordata > Mammalia > Primates > Cercopithecidae > Macaca > Macaca fascicularis. Next base: position 72,147,252 of record NC_088391.1, on the reverse strand, counting down.
CTGCCACAAAACCAGAATCAATGACTGGAAATCTACCAAATTTTCCCTTTCCGTGATACACAGTAAACACAGAAAAGACTGAAAGTCTTTTTGGAGAAAGACTGGAGGAAGATCTATAATTTATATTTTTGAAGGGACTCTGACAAGTGCTTCACTAAATAAGGTTTCTGTCCACCAAATCCAGAGTTTGTGTTACAAAAATCAAGTAATACTTTAACTGACTACCATTCTACTCAAACTTAGGATTCTGTTATTAATTAGCATCTGTCAAAGATCCATGGGAGTCACAGAACTCCTGTTATGTCTTTGTTTCTGCTGTTTATTATAGAACGTATTCCCCTTCTTTCTGCTTTAACATATAAATATTTTGTTGGGCTTGCACCCTTCCGGGATCCTTCATCATCATTGTAAAAAGAAAGCCCATCTCAGTGAATGATTCATTTCCATCATCTTCCCCAGCCTACAGAGGACTGCTGCCACAGTGCATTTTAATGATGTGTCTCTCTCCATTCTGGTCATGCCTTAGGGAAGGGGATATCCTTTCAGGCCTCTTATACTATATAATGGGGAAGCAGATGGCACATGATACATCTATTCCAACACTCCTATTTTCCTAAGCTTTTGGATTTTTTCCCTCTACATTATGTTAGAGAATGTCTGATATTTCAGCCTCACTGAATGTTGGCAACCATTAAGCCCAGATTTCAGTCAGCAAAGCTAGCAAATTATTAGAGCAGATTTAACATATTAAATGCAGAGACTCTGAGAAGTGCAGCTATATCAACACATTTGGCCCTGTCCAATGGTACATTCTGTACTCTTTCAAAAGACATCCTTAGAATTGATTCCCACACATATTCTGCAGGCTGGAATAATATAAATCAAAAAAATCTGAGCCTTTTTGTTCTAGTAACACCATCTCTTTCTTTTATTCTAGTGACATCATCTATTCCTTTATTGTTTCCTCAGCTATACAAATGGTAGCTGCTTCCTACAGTTATTAATCTTTGAATAATTTCATCACCCCTTTCTTGCTATTTCAGATTTTTCAATCTCATCTGTGTAACTCACGTATGTATTAAATTCCCTCTCTTTGACATAGTTGCTATTTATGTTTACTGTCAAGACAGACTAATTGAGTTACAGAAGAATAGATTCAGATAGAAAACACTGAAATGAAAATATTTTGGAATATGCTAAAATAGTTTTAATCTTAGTGATATTGTTTTTAATTTTTACCTCTGGAATTCTCTGTTTTGATAAGCAAATTAACTCAGCAATAGTTACCTATAGAAATGAAAATTGGTATCAACTAATTCAACTTTCCATCGTTTAGAAAGTTTCATAAAATTCTAATTGAAAAAGTTTATTCTCCATTGTTAAAATATTTTTTAAAATATTAGAAGCTTTAAAAATTCTCAAATTCTGCTTATTTATATTAATTTGAAATTTCTAATCATCACTTCTTAACCTATCCTTTGGATTTGAATAAATGATAATTAAATGACAGATATTTCTTTAAATGCTTGAACACAGCTATAGTCTAAGACCTTAATTCATTTCCATTCATAGCTCTCAATATTTTAGTGTCCCTTAATGAAAACTTTTAAAGAATTCAATCCATTGAATTGAAAATAAGTGTGTTATATAATGCTAGAAGTTTCTGATGACCACCCCTCCCACTTGTCCACCTGTTGAGAAATATTTATTCCACTATCATCTCTCTTTCGGGTGATGAAAACGTTCTAGAACTAGACAATGTGATGGTTGCACAATATTGTGAATGTACCAATGTCAGGAGCTCAGCTGGGGGTGAGACAGAGTAGAGACAAGACTCATCCCCACCATCTTGCACCCCACTGAGGTATCTACTGCAATTGGTGGGGAGCAGGGCCCCGTGACCATCTGACGCTCACAACTTAAATCTTGCCTAAGGTGACATACGCACTGATTGCTAGACTTTGAGGAAGCTAAAATAAACAGCTCCCAACATAAAATTTACTTAAGAAAGTTAGCCCTATCTTCCCCATAGGCACAAGACCAGAAAGATCAACCTTTACCTTAGCTTCATTATAATACCAAGATCACCCCCAGGGTGGAGATTTCACATGCTAATGAGACATGCAATGCCTGAAGAAGCCTGTCACTAAACTGGGCAGGTACCAGTCACTCCCTGCCTCTATATGCTTAAACGTCACTCCTTTCTTGCTTTAACCTATTCAAAATCACTCTCCATACTATCTTTGGGGAGTCAGCCAGAGAATTCTCTCTGTCTTGTGCTGCCTCCATTATGCCCAGACATCAACTCCAGTAAAGCCTTGTTGGGCAAAACTCTTTTTGCCTCACATTTATTTCTAACACATTGAGGGTCTGAGAACCTGTGGTCAGTAACTGAGAGACCTGACATGTCATGTGTCAAAGTTGTCCTTTTAGATAAGTCAAAATGAAATTAACAGCCAGGTCTGTTAATCCTTTCCTGAAATAGTGCACGGAAGAGGCTAACCCAGGGAAAGTTCCAGTTCTTACACAGTTCCATTTTTCCACATGTAACGGTGTCATAAAAGGGTTAGGTGGATCAGCACAGGCTTGGGGGTCATTTCACTGCCAAGGGAATGTAAACAAAAGGCCTCAGCTGCTTTATGGACTAGAGGCCAGAGGAAGTGGGAGGGGGAAGGGCTAAGAACGATAAATTGCTGAGTCCCCAGGCAGAGTGGGGAACACTGTCTTCAAATCTCCTGCACCCATAGTGAGATCTTAGTAGAGAAAGGCTTTTGTCCAATAAAGACCATAAAGAAAGGCTTTTTGTCCAATAAAGACCACCATCTGAACGGTGGCACCTGGGCTAGAATTGCAGCTATGCCTGAGTACGTGGCTGGCCTGAGGAGCCTGAGTCCTCAAGGAGTACAGCTTTCTTCAGAGACGGCAGTGTGTTGTGCATGCACCAAGTCTGGCGTGGAGAGGGCAGCCTTTCTCCTTGAGGCCTGCCAGGTAAACCCTTCGTACTTGCCTATACTTGTGCCTAAAAAAAATCACAGGTAAGGATTTAGCCTGGAGTAAGGTTTCTAGCTAACTGCCACTGAATTGTGCACTTTAAATAGTATATTTTCAGATATGTGCATTTTACCACAATCGAAAAAGCTTTAAAACATGGATTGCATTGATAATTTTTTTTAAAAAAATATGGAGTTAGGTATAGAAAGAAAGAATTTCCCTTGGTAATTCTATTCTATAATAATAGAGAATTATAATACAATTGTATCATAATATTTTTTTTCTGCATTATAATACAGAATCATCTAGATTTTCTGAAATCTAAGGTATTATATCTTATTTTGCGTTATTTATTTATTTTTATTTACTTTTTTCTTTTTTGAGATGGAATTTTGCTCTCATTGCCCAGGCTGGAGTGCAATGGCGCTATCTTGGCTCACCGCAACCTCTGCCTCCTGGGTTCAGGCTATTCTCCTGCCTCAGCCTCCCGAGTAGCTGGCGTTACAGGCATGTGCCACCAGGCCCGCCTAATTTTGTATTTTTAGTAGAGACGGGGTTTCTCCATGTTGGTCCGGCTGGTCTCAATCTCCTGACCTCAAGTAATCCACCCGCCTCGGCCTACCCTAGTGCTGGGATTACAGGCGTGAGCCATATAAGATACATTTCACTTGATTAATCATGACGTTGTCAGTGATCCAAACTGAGTACAAAGTTAGCAGTTCTGTTTGCTCATTTTACTTGTTATCAACAAAGCCACTATTGGCATTTTGGTTGCATGATTCATCTATGCTGTGAAGAAATTTTCTGGGTCATGGAAAACAGTTTGCTTTGTTGACCTCCGTGGTTGAAATTCTGTTCCCTCTTTGCAGTCATTATTATAAACTCCAAAATTCACACATTTCCAAACAATTCCTTTCACCCCTCATCCCCAGAGGAGGGGGCGGGGGTATTGCCTTCTTTCACCTGAGTAGCATTTAGCTGCTAAAAGAAATCAGGAAGTAAATCCAATGTTTTGATGTGATTTTATAAAAGTATAGCCATTCGACAGAATATTTTTATTATAGCTATTTATTTTCTTGACATAATTTTTTAATAGTGTAAGGAAAATCATATCACCTGTCTGACTAGTTGGCTTACTAAGAATGCTCATGTTATTAACATGTAGACTTTTGTCGAGTCATTTGCACTTTTGACAAATAGCATTACTACATTTACATTTGTTTAAAAATAATTCGAAATTAAAATAAAGTTAATCATAGCTTTTTAAAATATGAAAAAATTTTACACTTATCGAGCTGATTTTAAAGATGACTGGTTTTAAATGGGGATTTATCTAATATTAAATCCAACCTATGCATTTCAAATCAATCATTTGAATATTGCAAGTACTCTCCATGATTATATATCAGTCTTGTTTGTGTATATCCCCAAAGTATTTTTAACTAATACCTATACTTCCTTGTGAGAAGCACCCTGTATCTACATAATTTTTATTTTTCTATATTAAAACTATGTTTTATACTCCATTTATTTTACAGACCTGTTTCATCTCAGCATTTTTGTTCTTTCTCCTCATATTTCACCTTAAGTTCTTTTTTAACAGTAGAGTTGATATTGCCAATCAATAACTTAAGGTTTTCATAAAAGACACTCTCTTAATATCCAGCGGCTCATTGCTCTGATATCACAAAAACAACATTCCACACACACACACACACACACACACGCACACAAATCCACTCACCAAGGCAGTGTAACTAGTCATTTCCTATATTATCCTTTATTTTTCAAAGTCATCACCATAAGTTTCTGACAGTATTTTAAAACTGTTTTAAAAGTTCAGTTAGAAGAAAAAATTTACAAAGCATAATATTAATATATATAATTTATATATTATATAGATTGTTTATATATATTTTAATTGTATATAATTTAATAGATATAATTTAATAAATATATATAAAAATTAGATATAATATAATAAATATATTATATAAATTATATATAATATAATATATAAAATTATATTATATATTATATATAAACATATAAATTATATATACTATATAATATAAAATTTATATATTAATATATTATATATAATTTACATATAATACATATAAATAGACTTTGAACATTTGTAAATGTTTTGGATATAAAAAATACTGAAGATCTAGTCATTTTGGGCAGCTGCATTCCATATTTAGGGAAAGTTATACACCGTTACATGTGGAAAAATGGAACAATGTAGGAGTTGGAACTTTCCCTGGGTTAGCCTCTTTCATGCACTATTTCAACTTTGTAAATTTTTTCTTTTAACTGAACTTTTAAAACAGTTTTAAAATACTGTCAAGAAACTTATGGTGATGACTTTGAAAAATAAAGGATAATATAGGAAATGACTAGTTACACTGCCTCGGTGAGTGGATTTGTGTGTGTGTGTGTGTGTAATGTTGTTTTTGTGATATCAGAGCAATGAGCCGCTGGGTATTAAGAGAGTGTCTTTTATGAAAACCTTAAGTTATCAATAGGCAATATCAACTCCACTGTTTAAAAAGAACTTAAGGTAAAATATGAGGAGAAAGAAAAAAAAATGCTGAGATGAAACAGGTCCGTAAAATACAATGGAGTATAAAACATAGTTTTAATATAGAAAAATAAAAATGATGTAGATACAGGGTGCTACTCAGAAGGAAGTACAGGAACTAGTTAAAAATACTTTGGGGATATACACAAAGAAGACTCATATATAAACATTTATATATATTTATAGATAATATATATAATATATATAAATAGACTTTGAACATTTTTTTGTTTTACTGCTTTTAGAAAATAATCACATTATATAAATACATCATTACATATCTATTATATCATAAAGTTTTGTAAAAATGCATTTATTAGTGTGGGATATACTAGGAACATGCATAACATATCTCATTTTCTTTCAATATTTTAATAATATTTAACTTTTTTTGAAAAAAAATAGGGTATAACTTTCCCTAAATATGGAACGCAGCTGCCCAAAATGACTAGATCTTCAGTCTTTTTTATATCCAAAGGAGAAAATTCATCCAGTATCTATCTGGCTCTTGTTTAAAAGTTTATGGCTACATAATTGTCAAGATTTTCTTTATCTGATGTCGTCTTTGTCTTATAAGAGTAATATAGGAAATGTATGATACATGAAACATGTTTAAGATTCAGGTTAGTTTCCCTCTTCTTAGAAACATAAAAACATAAAAGATTTCTTATATTTAGGAAAGAAATAGCTAATTGTATACCATATGTAAATTTAATCAATATTTAATATTATATAATAAAGTGCATTGGCAAAACTTCGACAAATAATAATAATTTATACTTACAATATTGATGCCACTTTTTTTCCCCAAGAGATGGGGAACTCCCTCTGTTTACCAGGCTGTAGTGTAGTGGCAGGATCATAGCTCACTGCAGCCTGGAACTACTGGACTCAAGGCATGCTACCATCTAGGTAGCCCAAATAGCTAGGATTATAGGTATAAGTCACAGTGCCTGGCTATGGCTCTTTTTAAATTAATGATTTTTCTACAAGTTATATGTCCCATGGAATACAGTTTACCATTTTCTTAGTTGAAATGTAAGCATGTAATATTGAGAAGAGCCTGAATAACATTTATTTGTTATACGTAATAAAAAATATAACAAATTACATACAGTAGATGTCAGCAATGCTATAGATATTTTACTTTTTCTCTCTTGTTTTGGTAATATTGTAATTATTATGCAAAAAGACCACAAAGCTAATGCAAGATGGTAACATTTTTTTCTTCTGAGCAAAGACATGTCCAGATTAGCTTCATTTCTTCTGACTGCTGATAAAAGTTTCCTGAGACAACCACTTATTGAACTGATTCCAAGCAGTTAGATGGCTTTAATGAAGAACTTTTTCCTTAGCTGAAGCAAGCTAATAATCCTAATTTAGGTGTGCTCTTGCTGGTCTTTGACTGGTGGCCTTCCACAGAAAGTTCAGTGATACAGAACTTGAATACTGGCCTCTGACTTCGTGTCTTTGAATACTGCACTCATTCACACTGAACCATGAGAAACAGAATTCCTTCTCCTTTTAAGACACTACATTATAGTTTTCTATTAGTAAAGGTGGATTAATCTAACTTAGTTGTATGCGTGTGTATTTCAAATATAAACATATATTTTAAAAACCCAATGTGAGAGCAACGTGTTACTCCACAGAATTTCTAAAAAGAAAAAAAAGTAAAATAAATTACTTCAAAGTCTTTCTAATTCCTTATAACCTAACATTTCACTGTCAAAACAAAATGACATAAAAACAGCAAAGTAAAGTTGAAAAAATGTTAGAAAGGAAAATGTTCTTATTTTGGAAAATGTGTGTGATACAGAAAAATATAAAGAAAAGGATCACCTAAAGACTCACCTAAAGACAAATAATTTTAAATATTATTATTTATTAACATTCACTTTTTCTCAGTGTATTTTACATGAACAAGATTATATTATTATATAACTTTTAATTTTGTTTTCTTATAAGTATCATTTACTTTGAGTCATTTATTATATTTTGGTAGATATTACATAAGCATCTTTTTTGGTATTTCATAATATAATTTACACAGATTTGGCATAATCTACTTTGTATTTCCTTCACTGTAATCTTTTGATTATTTCCAACTCATCATTATAAGTATACAAAAATTTTGCAAATAAGGTTTAATATAAAGTTTCTCAAGATAGAGGCTCAAGTGGTGAAATTGTTTAATACACACGTTATAGCTATTGTTGTATCCTACCAAACTACTTTTCAAAATTGTTGCATCAATGTATATATGAAGTTGTATATGATAGCACCTATTTTACCATTCTTTAGATTTTTATTATTTTTCAGTGTTTAAAAATACAATCAAAGACTTAAAGACACTTACTTTATGTTTTTTATTCACTTCCATATACTCTCATCCCCCATATAATAACAAATACTTGAGTGAATACAATATTATTCTTATTTTATTTTTATTTACTTCATTATTAGTAAGTGTGTAGCTTAGCTAAATTTGTATGTCATTGGTATTTAACGTTTTCTTGAAACATATGCTGGTTTTTGCTCATTCAGATTGCAATACAAAGATAAAAGCACTTTCCTCTCTCCAGACAAGGGAACATGTAACAGTGAAGAAATTCACTGACCAGATTTCTAGGAAAAAAGTTAAAGGGCTTGTATATGCTAAAAAGAAAGGAAGTGACTCATTAAGAACAAAAAGAAAATATTATTCTAACTATGTGAGAATGAGTCCATAGGTCTGTGTCCACCTGGTTAAAGCAAGTACCATTGTTGATTGATCAAGATTGTGTCTACAGTTAGGTCCAGAAAGAGTTTGGCACACTGAGGTCACAAAAATTCATGGTTCTTTATCAGTTATGTCTGCTAAGAACCAGTTGTGGTAAAATAAATGCTCTGGTTTGGAATCTTTTAAGCTAGTGCTAATGTAATTGGAAGATTTCTTCTATACAAAATAGAGACTTAATTTTTTTTTTTTTTTTTGAAATTGACTTGAGATAGGTATACATAACTAAAGATCTTAATCTCCTATTTATTCATTAAACTTTATTGAAAGACTTGGTTTTTTGTTTCTATTGATATAGAAAAAATTTGTCTGTGTGTTTGTGTGTGTGTTTCATTTTATGAGAAGGCAAAGCTATTTGTATTCTCCTATAATTTAAGTCTACTTCTTAAAGACTGTCAATGAAGTTCTTTCCCACTCACAAATTAAAAGAGACTAAAATCTCAGAATTCAACCCATGTATTAGACTGCCTCCCTCCCATCTATTTTCACAGGCTGGCATTGAGTGTCTGCAGCTTTTCCAGATGTGTGGTTCAAGCTGTCAGTACATCTGTCATTCTAGGGTCTGGAGGAGGGTGGCCCTCTTCTCACAATTCCACTAGGTGGTACCCCAGAAGGGACTGTGTGTGGGGGCACCAACCCCACATTTTCTTTCTGCACTGCCCTAGCAGAGTTTCTACATGAGGGCCCCACTCCTGCAGCAAACTTCTGCCTGGGCATTCAGTTGGTTCCATACATCTTCTGAAATCTAGGCAGAAGTTCCCAAACTCCAATTCCTGACTTCTATGCACTCTCAGGCTCAAAATCATGTGGAAGCTGCCATGGCTTGGGGCTTGCACTCTCTGAAGCCACACACAAAGCTCTACATTTGCCCCGTTTAGCCACATCTGGAGTGACTGGGAGGCAGGGAACCAAACCTCTAGGCTGCATACTGCATGGGGACCCTGGGCCTGGCCCACAAAACCATTATTTCCTCCTATGCCTCTGGGCCTGTGATGAGTCAGGCTGACGTGAAGGCCTCTGATATATCTTCCCTGGAGATATTTTCTGATTGTCTAGGGGATTCCCATTCAGCTCCTCATTACTTATGTAAATTTCTGCAGCTAGTTTGAATTTCTCCCCAGAAAATGGGATTTTCTTTTCTATCAAATTGTCAGGCTGCAAATTTTCTGAATTTTTGTGCTCTGCTTCCCATATAAAACTGAATGCCTTTAGCAGCAACCAAGTCACCCCTCGAATACTTTGCCTCTTAGAAATTTCTTCTGCCAGATACCCTAAATCATCTCTCAAGTTCAAAGTTCCACAAATCTCTAGGGCAGGTGCAAAATGCCACCAGTCTTTTTGCTAAAACACAACAAGAGTCACCTTTGGTCCTTTTCCCAACAAGTTCCTCATCTCCATCTGAGACCACCTCAGCCTGCATTTCATTGTCCATATCATTATCAGCATTTTAACCAAACTCATTCAACAGGTCTCTAGGGAGTTCCAAACTTTTCCACATCTTTCTGTGTTCTTCTGAGTCCTCCAGACTGTTCCAACCCCTGCCTACTACCCAGTTCCAAAGTCACACATTTTCGGGTATCTTTACAGTAGCACCTCACTCTACTGGTACCAATTTACTGTTTTAGCCCATGTTCACACTGCTGATAACGACACACATGAGACTGGGCAATTTACAAAATAAAGAAGTTAAATGGACTGACAGTTCCACATGGCTGGGGAGGCCTCACAATCACGGTGGAAGATGAAAGGCACATTTCACGTGGCAGTAGACAAGAGAAGAGAGCTTGTGCCAGTAAACTCCCCGTTATAAAACCATCAGATCTCATAAGACTCATTCATTATCATGAGAACAGCATGTTTCTCTGACCCCCATAATTCAATTATCTCCCACTTGTGTCCTCCTACAACATATGAGAATTATTGTAGTATAATTCAAGATGAGATTTGGGTGCAGACACAGAGCCAAACCATATCAAATTCTAAAAAAACCTGTTGCTTATCAGGATTGAGGTGGACACACATGCATACACACATATACATAATTGTTTGAATTGGGCAAGATTGAAATGAGGGTGGCAAAGACCAATCTGGTTACTGGAAGAATAACTTTTTCCAATAACGGGGAGAGTGCTGGATTGGAGTTGTTTGTGTATCTAACTCCCATGACTATGAGCTATGAGTAGACAATTGGGATGAGGTTTTGATGAAAGTCAGGCCTTCCTTCAAGTAACAGGCCTACTGGTTTATTCACCAATAATATGAAGTTATTTCATGAAAAAATCAAATGAAACTAATAAATAAAGTATATAAAAATCGTATGCAAGTTCTCAGAATAGTGCCTGTATGTAATTGCTCACTTTAGTGTTGTACTTTGATCATTATTCTAGTTCAAAATTGATGCTTGACTAGATCTTGATTTTGTTTGCATTCAATTCCTCTGAGTGTTTCAGTTAGTTGAAATTTCTCAGTCTCTGATATACAGGTCATTTACTTCATTGATCTATATTGTCAGAAATTTTTGTATTGTTTAGTGAATTCCTAAAGCTTTATTTGCAAGTTTGGTTAGAGTACACAAGAGTTCAAAACTCCTGTCATTTTACCAGGAAGTTAAATTTTCTCAATTTAGTTTCTTATTAAAAAGTTATACATGGAAATGTGAGAATTCTGAGACAGTGAAGAAATTGAAAATTAAATAAATAATTCACACCTTTACCAATAGAAAGTCATCCTAAGAACAATTCAATTCACTTTTTAAAATTCTCTATTACAGATATAATTTATATAATGAAGTAATATGTAATATTTTGTAAAATACTTTTTCCACTCAACTTTATCTGAACATTTATTTTTGTTATGAGGAAAAGTTCAGGTTTCTATTAAATGTTAAGATGCCTTAATTTCTCAGAATGTTGAGAACACAATAGATCTTTTGGATACATCAATGACAAAATAAGAAACTTCATTCTTCTTTCTGCTCTTGCCTGTCCATCTTCCACATCTTCTTTACCTTGTTTAATTTTTCCTTCATCTTGATCAACTGCTAACACATGATATAATATACATACTCTGTTTGCTGTTTATGGTTTATCTCTCTCTTTTAAAACATAAGCTTACATTAGAATATTTTATTTTTTCATTGATATATCTTGACTGACAGACACAAGGCTGACACTGAATAGACATTCAATAAATTTTGTTCAATAGTTGAATGAATGGGTGATTTCAAATAATAGTAACCATATTGTATTTTAGTTACTTAAGCAAGAAACTGGAAATCTATTGAGATGATGGAATAGATGGGATACTAGCTAACCAAGTGTGGGAAAAGACAGAAAGCAAGGAAGTTTCTGCAGGCAAGAGGGAGAATGCAGAAAATATAGTATCTCAAAGTGAAGATGGTCTGCTTTGGACTCTGCAGCCACTAACCTTGTTGCCCCAAAGTTGTAACGGTTTGTTTTCAAAGTAGCTCTTGCATTGTTGGCTAAAGAGTCAGAATTCTATTAAAGATTGTTAGGATGGTGTCTTAGTTTGTTTAGTGTTGCTGTATAAAAGTTATGTTGATAATTTTTCTTTGAATCCTGGTAATTTACAACTTATGATATAATATATGTACTGTATGTATTTACTAAGAAAAAAGGTTTATTTAGCTCGCTGTTCTCCTGCCTAGAAGTTTCAAGATTTGGCATAGGTGTGGGCCTCAGGCTGCTTCCGCTTATGGTGGAAGGCAAAGTGATTCATCATGTGAAGAGATTACATGGTGAAAGAGAGACTGGAAAGATGTGCTAAGTGATCTTTCAAAAACAGCTCTCATGGAAACTAAGAGTAATAACTCACTCACACTCCCTGTCCCCCATCCCAGGGCTGGAATCAATCTGTTTATGAGAAATCCACTCACATGACTCAAACACCTTCCATTAGGCCCTACCACCAACACTGGGGATCAAATTTCAACATGATGTTTTGGGGGCAAACATCCAATTACTCAAATTGGATACACTCAGTTTCATTGCCTAAAATCTGATTATGTAAGTGGAAAGGAGAGGTGAAAACTTGATTTCCTTGGCTTCCAATGTGAGAGGCAGTCACCACAAATTGGCCTTAAGAATAAAAATCTGCAGGAGTATGTTCATTCCACTAAAAAAAAGTAACATTAAGAATGGACCAAATCCTGGGAAAAGCAAAATAATATAAAATCCAAAATAATACCTACATGTTCATTATAACTATTCACCATTGAAATACAAGATTTAAAAGCTATTTTTGAATATATGCTTTAAGAGAATTAATATTTTCAACAGTAATTTCATTTATTCCTTTCCAATTTCAATGCTTTTTTGCCTTATTGCTCTGGCAAGGACATGCAGTACTTTGCTGAGTAAATGTGGCAAGAGTCGGCAACCTTGTCATCTTTCTGATCTTAAATGAAGAGTGTTTATTTTTTCACTGTTGTGTATGATGTTACGGGTGGACTTGTCATACATGACATTTATTATCTGGAGGTTAATTCTTTCTATACCTTGTTTGTTGAGAGTTTTTATTATGAAATAGTGCTAAATTTTGTCAATTGCTTTTTGGACATCAATTGAGATGATTACATGATTTTTATGCTTCATTCTGTTAATGTGGTGTATCATATTAATTGGCTTGCGTATGCTGAATGATCCTTACTTCCCAGGAATAACTCCCGCTTAGTTATGTCGTAGATGGTCCCTTTAATTTGATGTTAAATTTGTTTAGTTAGTGTTTTGTTGAGGGTTTTTGCATCTGTGTTTATCAGGGATATTAGTCTGTAGTTTTCTTTTCTTGCAGTGTCTTTGGCTTTGGTATCAGGGTAATGCTGGCCACATAAAATAACTTTGGAAATATTCCCTTCTCCTCAATTTTGTGGAAGCGTTAATTGACATTAATTCTTTCTTAAACATTTGGTAGAATTTACCAGTGATACCATCTGATTCTGGACTTTACATTGTTAGGACATTGTAATAAATGTAAATTAATCATATATTTATTGTTTCCAGTTAAATCTTTGTACTTATTATGTGTTTGTTCAAATTTTCTATTTCTTCGTGATTCTGTCATTGTAGATTATGTTTCAAGAAATGAATCTATGTCTTCTGGGTTTTTGAATTTGTTGGTGTATAATCATTCACAGTAGTTTCTATAATACTTTTCATTTATGTGTATAGTTTTAATGTCTACTCTTTTATTTCTAAGTATATTTATTTGAGCATTTTCTTCTTAGTATAATGTTCATTAATTTTGCTTATCATTTTAAAAAACCAACCTTAGTTTTGTCAATTTAAAAAATTGCTTTTCTACTCTCTATTTTTTTCTGTTCCAATCTTTATTATTTCCTTTCTTCTGCTAACTTTGTTTGGGTTGAACTGGTTTTTCTTTTAGTGGTTTCTTGAGGTATAAAAGTAGATTTTAAAATGACATGATATTATATGTAGAAATTCCTAAAGACTCCACAAGAAAATTCTTAGAACTAGTAAGCCAATTCATTAAAGCTGTAGAATAAAATATCAACATATATCTGGCATTTGAATAAATACCCAGTAGGAATAAGGACTACCCAGTAGTATTACAGCTCATGTCTATGATCTCAGTGCTTTGGGAGGCCAGGGTAAAAGGATTGCTTGAAGCCAGGAGTTCAAAACCAACCAGAGCAACATCGTGGGACCCTGTGTCTACTAAAAATAAAAATAAATATAAATCAACTGGGTGCAGTGGCGCATGCCTATAATCCCAGCTTCCTGGGAGGCTGAGGCTGGAAGATTGCTTTAGCTCAGGAGTTCAAGGCTGGAGTGAGCTAGAATCATGCCACTCCACTCCAACCTGAATGTCTTGTCTCAAAAATCAAAAATTATCAACATAAATCACAACTTGAAATAATATTGTTAAAATTATCATACTTCTCAAAGTGATCAACAGTTTCAGTGTAATTCCTATCACTATAACAATGACATATTTACAGAAATAGAAAAAAAATTCCTAAAATTTTAACTGAACCACAAAAGACCCCAAATGGCAAAAGCAATCCTGAGCAAAAGGTGGAGGCATTGCATTACCTGACTTCAAATTGTACTATAAATCTATAGTAATCAAAATGGGACAGTACTGACATAAGAACAGACACATATAACAATGCAACAGAATAGAAAATCCCAGATAAATCCAGACATTTATAGTCAACTCATTTTTAATAAAGGTTCCAATAATATACATTGGGAAAATGATAGCTTCTTCAATAAATGATGCCGGAAAAACTAGATATTCGTAGGCAGAAAAATGATACCAGACCCCTTCTAGTACCATATACAAAAATCAAGTCACAATGGATTAAAGACTTAAATCTAAGACCTAACACTGTGACACTACTAGAAGAAAACTTTGGGGAAACTCTCCAGGACATTTTGTCTGTGCAAAGATTTATTGAGTAAGATCACAAAAGAAAGCATAGGCAACCAAAGCAAAAATGGACAAGTGGGATCTCATCAAGCTAAAAAGCTTTTACACACCAAAGGAAACAACTGAAAAAGTGAAGAGATAACCTACGGCATGGGAGGAAATATTTGCAAACTATTTATTCAACAAGGGATTTTAATATCCTGACTAGACAAGGAACTTAACGGAAAAAAAATGTGATTAAAAAATGGGCAAAAGCTCTAAATAGACATTTCTCAAAAGAAGGTACAAAATGGCGAAATATATGAAAAAAATGCTCAGCACCACTAATCATCAGAGAAATGTAGATCAAAAGCACAGTGAGACATCATTTCAGTGCAGTTAGACTGATTTTCATCAAAAACAAAAGAAAATCAAACAAAAACAAGTGCCGGCGAGTATGCAGAGAAAAAGGGAATTCTTATTTATGGTCGGTATGAAGGTTAAATTGCTACTGCCATTATGGAAAACAGTTTAGAAGTTTAACAAAGAACTAAAATAGAACTATGATATGATCCAGCAATCTCACTACTGGGTATTTATTCAAAGGAAAGAGAGTCAGTATATCAAAAGATACCTGCACTCCCATAATTATTGCAGCACTATTCACAATAGCCAGGATATTAACCTAAATATTCATCACTAGATGAATGGATTTTTAAAATGTGGCATATATATACAATGGCATACTATCCAGCTATAAAAATAATGCAATTTTGTCATTCACAGCAACATAGATGAACCTGGAGGACATTATGTTAACTGAAATAAGTCAAGCACAGAGACATAAACAGTAGAATGTCTCACCCATATGTGGGAGCTAAAAAAATTGAGCTCATAAAAGTAGAGAGTAGAATTGTAATTGTTAGAGTCTGGGAAGGGAAGCAGGGTGGGGGAATAGGGAGAGGTTGGTTAATGCATAGGAGAAATAAGTTTTAGTGTTCTAAAGGACTGTCAGGTGACTACAATTGACAATAATTTATGATATATTTGCAAATAGCTAGAAGAGATGGTTTTGAATGTTCCCAACAATAATAAATAATATAAATATTTGAGATGATGGATATGCTAATTACCCTGATTTGATCATTACACATTATATACATGTATGAAAATATAATTATTATGTCAATTAAAAATTAAATTAAATTTTAAAAATCAACACACAAAAATCAGATCTGTTTGTGTACACTAACCATGAAATATCCAAAAAAGAAATAAATCAATTTTATCTTTCATAAAAGAGATTTAAATACTTAGGAACAAACTTCACCAAGGAAGTGAAGGACTTCATCACTGAAAACTGAAAAAAAATCAATGAAAGAAATTAAAGACACAAATTAATGGAAAGACATTTTGTGTTCATAGGTGGAGGACCTAATATTGATGACATGTACACACTACCTAAAATTATCTATAGATTAAATGCTATTCCCATCAACATCCCAAATGACAATTTTTTTTACAGAAAGAGAACAATTTTAAAATTTATAAGTGACCACAAAAAAAATCAAAGTAGCTAGAACAATCTTGATAAAGAAGAGCAGAGTTGGAGAAATCATAGTTCTTTATTCAAAATATATTACAAGGCTACAGGAATTAAAACAGTATGGTACTGGCATAAACCTAGACACATATAACAATGAAACAGAACAGAAAGCCTAGAAATAAACTCACACATATACGGTCAATTGATCTTTGACAAGAGTGTCAATAGTGTACATTTAGGAAAGGACTGTTTTTATTTAAATATTGGGAAACTGGATGTCTACATGCAAAAGAATGAAATTGGACTCTATCTTACAACAGACAGAAATCTTAGCTCAAAATGGATTAAAGTCTTTAAAAAGTAATACTTCAAATTAAGACTATTAGAAGAAAACATAAAAGTCTCTGGACATTTGGCAATAACGTATTGGATATGACACCAAAAACACAGGTAGCAAAACCAAAAATAGATGTCAGACCATATAAAACTAAAGGCTTCTGCATGACAAGGAAACATTCAACAGGATGAAAGTGCAACCCACATAATGAGAGGAAGTATTTGCAAATCTTATATTTGATCAGGGGTATTCAAAATATGTAAGGAGCTCCTACAACTCAATAGCAAAAAATAAAAATATGAACTTAAAATACTAATAACCCAATCTTAAAAATGGAGAAAGGACTTCAATAGACATTTCTCCAAAGAATATTTACAAATAGCTAACTGGTATGCAAAAAGAGTGCTTAATGTCACTAATCATTAGGGAAATGCAAATCAAAACCACAAAAGGATATCACCTTACTCCTGTTAGGAGGACCTTTAAAAAAAAAACACACACACACACACAAGATAACAAGTGTTGGTGAGGCTGTGAAAAAAAGTGTAACACTTGTACACTATTGTCAGGAATGTAAAATGGTGCAGCTGCTATGGAAAACAACAGGGAGGTTCCCCAAAAAATTAGAAATAGAACTACCATATGAACCATCAACCCTACCTGTACATATATAATATAAGTGAAATCAGGATCTTGAAGAAATAGCTTCACTCCATGTTAATTGCAGATTTATTCACAATAACTAAAATATGGAAACAACTCAAATGCTTATCAATGGCTGAATAAAATAATTGTGACATAGTCATACAATGGAATATTATTCAGCCTTAAAATGTAACGTTTTATTTATTGTATTGATCATTGCTTTCCCTAACATGTTAATCCACTCTAAGAAGGAAGTTCACATTGCTATTATATGTAGTCAATTCAATGAAATCAAATATTTATGATGATATATATTTGAAAATGAAGCATATAGCTTCATATTCATTACTTTTAGCTTTTAATGAAGGAGATCTTGGAGTCTAGGACACTGCATGTAGTAGACCAATTAAATTAGATTATATGTGTGTGTGTGTGTGTGTTTATTTTTAACGTGTGAGGTTCCTTTTTGTAAAAAAATGCAGACTTTGTTCTTTGGCTTTTTTGACCACTTTTTTCAAATTGTTTTTGAAATATTGTCTAATCCTATTTTGGTATCATAAATTTACAATTCATATACATCTATGAATATATTACATAGATATATACAATCATATATATATTGTTTCCTTGGCCCATGTCAAAATATATATATTTCTCTCCCAAACATGTATATATACACATTTTAGAAATAAGTGTATTTATAACTGCAAATAATACATAATATATATGAAAAGTTTTATTTCAAAAAATTATTTATTTCTAAAGATCAGCAGGGTAGGTATAGCACCATTTTAATGTTATTCCCTTTGAAAAATTATTTAAAGAGCCCTGAAAATAATCCTTTCAGCTCTCCAAAAAACCCATTTCATTATCTTATTTTGTAACCAAAATGCATATTCGTAAAAATTTAATGCAGATAATGAAGCATAGCATTATACCCTGTCAATGAGGACACCAATCATGTGCAAAAATATAAAATGAAAAGACTGCAGTTTAATGGACTACACAAAAATAACAGTCTTATCATTTGCACTTAGCCTGGTTTCCCAGGGAAACAAGAACTATAAAACTAGTGCTCTCATACTTTTGATAGAAAATAAAAGTTAAATGATAATTATAACTATTAGGCTATCAGTCATACTGTCAGTCTCTATAATGTTAATAAATTTGGCCTTTGCAGCCAATTTCAGAAAAGTTTGCAATGATCTGAGTCTTGATGCTGGGTAAGAATATAAAACATCAAGAAAATAGAAGCAAATTTAATACTGAGATGTATAAAGAGCAAATGACAAGAAAATGTCAGGAACTTAGCATTTATTCTTATTTTAAGTATAGATGTAAAATTTTGTAACAAATTTTATGCATGCCCTTGTTTTGAAGTGTATGTGGGCCTTTATAAGATTCACAGGGAAAAGAACTTTAATAAAATACATTACTCTTCAACATATCATTTGTTTCCCTATTGAAATACGCCCAGCAGGTTCATGGTAACTGCTTGAGTAATAAATGTTCTCTAATATCTCTACTGGAGATCCCTATGTCTTCTTGCCTTATCAGAAATTCTCCTGAAATTCTTGGCTATAGACACCATTCTTTCTCCTATTCATTTATTGTTCCCTTGGCCCACATCAAAACCACTTCCTGTCATGAATTTTCAACTAAGTACATGCCATCAAATAGTACCTTTTCATATCTTTATTGTGAAAAACCATATTTATTCCTGATTTTTAGCATAAGTAGATTAATTTTAAAACTGGCTTGGATTTTTCATCTTCAGAAACTTTTGGTAAGACTTCTCCTATCATCTTGTTAGTATGCTAACAATTACAATGATGAAAATCCAAAACTATCAGCTTTAAAGTTTTTCATTCTCATCATTCTCTATGCTTTTATTATAATTATATGTATATCCGTAAGAGTGAACCTACAAATTGCATTTTCGTGACAGTATGAGAAAGACTTGTCCAAAAACCTTGAATTCAGAAAGTGTGGTCTTGCTTAACAGAAGCATACATATTCTTCTGTCTCTAAGAGTTTGTATCACAATTGCAGGATTCGTGTATACTGAGATTTTGCTTGTGAAAATTACCTGTGAAAAGTAATTATTTTAACTTTGGAAATTATTATTTCAATTATTATTAAAATAGCCAAATGACAATTTTTAAAATGAAACATATTCTGAGATATGTGTCTCCATTCTGCAATAAGGTGATATTTATCTTATCTCTATTTTGGAAATAATAGTTAATGTGCTTTTGCTTTTTGTATTTTTATTTTCTTAAGCAATTTAACGCAATATTCAAGAGTTGAGCCTGGAGAATGTGGCATTTGCGTGACATGGTTCTCTTTGTTATTTTGGGGCCTTTATATTTGCCCTAATCACTCCTATTGACTCTTCTCATGATATTTAGTTTTCATTTTTATTTCTCTGATTAAATTCCACCTCCCTAGAGAGCCTTCCTCTGAATGCCTCTGCTTAATTACTATCTATCACAGCATAGTTCATGTCATTCATCATGCTATTACAGTTTGCCTGCACTTTCATAAGTCTGCATTGCCCATTAGAATGTGCAGATACGTGAAAAAGATCTGGCCTCTTGGAACCTAGATCGATCCTGTCAAAGCACCATATCAATCTGTCGAGGGTCATTGGAGAACAATGACACCTTCCAGCACATGAAGGACATTCACTCACACATTTACTTAATAATATTTATACAGACTTCACTTTGCCCAAAAACCGACTGCACTATGGTCATGGCACGCAATGTAGACAGGGTGACACATGGTTTTTGAGGGGTAAAACTGAAAAGCCAAAAGGCAAATTTCACTAGAGTGTGACACGTGCTATGGAAGGGCAGGTATAACCCAAAGTGCAATGGGAGCACGTACGGAGGGCCAGGAAAAGCTTCCTGAAGGAAGAGACCTGCAAGCTGAGGTGAGAAATACGGTAGCATTTATCTAGGTAATAAGAAAGAAGAAAGCTTTCTAAGTAGAGAGAAGTACATTTCCATAAACCTAGATGAAATTAACATGAAGTTGTATTTAGGAAATTCACAGTCAAGTATAACTATGGCCTAGTCACAGTTATACTTGAACATGAGCTTGAGTTTGAGGTTGCATGACAAAAGGTGAATTGTAAAGGCACCCCAACATCCAATCCTGAAAAGTCCCATTAATCAAGTGGCATATCACATAAGGAGTGGAGATATTGTGTCTTTTATTGTCACCTACAAAAATTGTATGGGAATAATAGAAAATGGATAAAGAAAATGTGGTACATGCACACTATGGAATACAATGCAGCCATACAAAAGACAAGATTGTGTCCTTTGCAGGGACAATGGATGCAGCTGGTGGCCATTATCCTTAGCAAACTAACACAGGAACAAAAAACCAAATACCACCTGTTCTCACTTATAAAATGGAGCTAAATGATGAGAACACATGGACACACAGAGGGGGATAACACACACTGGGGCCTATTGGAGGGTTGTGGGTGGGAGGAGGGAGAGGATCAGGAAAAATAACTAATGGGTACTAGGCTTAATACCTGGGTGGTGAAATATCTATACAATGAACCCCTGTGACACAATTTTACCTATGTAACAAACCTGCACTTGTACCCCTGAACTTAAAATAAAAGTTAAAAAAAGAAAATGAAAGACGACTTGCGTGTTTTAGACCAAATCATTCAATTTAAAGACTATATCCTGAGAAAGAAAGCTGGATTTCTCATTCTGTTTCTCAGATATATACATTTTACTACTAGCTTTACAAAGAAAAGCTGAGAGCATCTCCAGATCTTAAGACCTAACATGTGAGAAGAGCAAGAAGGAGTTTTGGTATATTTCTTTAGCATTATGTAAAATGAGCTTTCTAAATTTTCTGTAACCTCCTATACATGATGAATAAAGGTCATTCCTACAAGATATTTCCTGATGTAGTTTAATGCAGGTTTACACACTGGCTGCCATATTTTTTCACAATCCTAGCCCATTCATTTCTATCCTTTCTCATGTGTAGTTCTGGGTACACATTAACATTTGACTAGCATCTAGGTGTAAGCCATTTTACAACTTATATAGAGTTTGAAAATGCTACTAGCTCCTGGAACCACCTTCTGATTTGTCAAATGAATATGCTGTTTGGTCGGCATCCACGCCTAGTACAGGCATTGAGCTAGCATCAGAAGCCAGACTTCCTGACGCTCAGTACAGTGTTCCTTTCTTCTGCTCTAATCTCTTTCTCAGCAGCTGGATAATGTATGGGGGATGAGATAATAACCATTACACTTATTTTTCTTTATGTAAAAAGGAGATCAAGAAATTAAAGTAAGTTTTATAAGCGTTAGTGCAATTATCATTTTGGTTGTGATGATAGTAAATTGAGATTAAAATATTGTTTCATCTATCCTGGGATATATACAATTGTCTTTGAAAAATATAACAATTCCTGGATTTGGTTAGCATACTTTTGTGATATTCAAACAGTTACATGATAAAACTACATCTGAAATGAAACAATTTAATGTAGAAATAAGATCAACCTGTTTATTTTCAATAAACATTCTTGCTATCTAAAATTGTCCACACGGTAAAAGCAGAGGAGATTTGTTCAGAATATAGCTTCTAATGAACTGATATAAAAACCATTAGTTTAGTTTGACATGTTTAGCATTGGTATTAGAGCAAAAAGAAAAAAAAAAAAAAAAAAGGCTTTCTTTCTTTCTTTGCTTTAGTGTGATTTATTTTCAACTCCTCTTTATTTCGATTTTATATAACAGTAACAGTGTTCACACTTTTTGCTATATTTTATTTCAGAAACAATGGTTTTGCTAATTTAATGTTTAAAATAAAAGGACTAATAGGTATGTATTTATCTACTATATAAATTATAAAAGAATACTTTAAATCACAAATATGCCGGTACAGAGAATACAAGCTAATCTTTTTAGTCTGTGCATAAATCAAATAGGAAAATAGCCCACAGAAGCACATTGGGATTTTTTGAGGAAAATGCAGCCATCACATAAATGATATTAGAGAAGCTGGGATCATGATTGGGCGTTCTTAATTGGTTAATATGAAACTTTGAATTATCTCCAGGTCTTGTTACCTTTCTTTGGTGTTGCCTTTTATTAATGATGTAGGAATCCCTAGGGAATTAAATTTCTCTTTCATGTGCTGTTAGACTGTTTACAACAAAACATTTTCAAATAAATTATTAAATTAATTCTCAATGTTTTTAAAAAACTAAAAAATAATAGCCTTAATGTATAAACAATATTGCATAACTTTTTTAAGACAAGGTCTCATTTTGTCACCCAGGCTGGAGTGCAGTGGCACAATCATAGCTCACTGTAACCTAAACTTCTAGGCTCAAGGGATGCTCCTACCCCAGCATCCCAAGTAGCCAGGAGTACAAGCACATACCAATGTGTCTGGCTACCTTTTTCTTTTAGTTTTTGTAAAGATAAGGTCTTGCCTTGTTGCCCAGATCTTAAACTCCTGTGCTCAAGAAATCCTCCTGACTCAGCCTCCAAAGTGCTGGGATTATAGGCATGATCCACCGTACCCAGCCCAAGGTTTTAACTTAATATATAACATCATTGATTTTTTTAA
Source organism: Macaca fascicularis (assembly GCF_037993035.2). Classification (NCBI taxonomy): domain Eukaryota; kingdom Metazoa; phylum Chordata; class Mammalia; order Primates; family Cercopithecidae; genus Macaca; species Macaca fascicularis. Next base: position 72,124,353 of record NC_088391.1, on the reverse strand, counting down.
AAATTTATTTATTATTATTATACTTTAAGTTGTAGGGTACATGTGCATAACGTGCAGGTTTGTTACATATGTATACTTGTGCCATGTTGGTGTGCTGCACCCATCAACTCGTCATTTACATCAGGTATAACTCCCAATGCAATCCCTCCCCCCTCCCCCCTCCCCATGATAGGCCCCGGTGTGTGATGTTCCCCTTCCTGAGTCCAAGTGATCTCATTGTTCAGTTCCCACCTATGAGTGAGAACATGCGGTGTTTGGTTTTCTGTTCTTGTGATAGTTTGCTAAGAATGATGGTTTCCAGCTGCATCCATGTCCCTACAAAGGACACAAACTCATCCTTTTTGATGGCTGCATAGTATTCCATGGTGTATATGTGCCACATTTTCTTAATCCAGTCTGTCACTGATGGACATTTGGGTTGATTCCAAGTCTTTGCTATTGTGAATAGTGCTGCAATAAACATACGTGTGCATGTGTCTTTATAGCAGCATAATTTATAATCCTTTGGGTATATACCCAGTAATGGGATGGCTGGGTCATATGGTACATCTAGTTCTAGATCCTTGAGGAATCGCCATACTGTTTTCCATAATGGTTGAACTAGTTTACAATCCCACCAACAGTGTAAAAGTGTTCCTATTTCTCCACATCCTCTCCAGCATCTGTTGTTTCCTGACTTTTTAATGATCGCCATTCTAACTGGTGTGAGATGGTATCTCATTGTGGTTTTGATTTGCCTAGGAATCCAACTTACAAGGGATGTAAAGGACCTCTTCAAGGAGAACTACAAACCACTGCTCAGTGAAATCAAAGAGGACACAAACAAATGGAAGAACATACCATGCTCATGGATAGGAAGAATCAATATCGTGAAAATGGCCATACTGCCCAAGGTAATTTATAGATTCAATGCCATCCCCATCAAGCTACCAATGAGTTTCTTCACAGAATTGGAAAAAACTGCTTTAAAGTTCATATGGAACGAAAAAAGAGCCCGCATCTCCAAGACAATCCTAAGTCAAAAGAACAAAGCTGGAGGCATCACGCTACCTGACTTCAAACTATACTACAAGGCTACAGTAACCAAAACAGCATGGTACTGGTACCAAAACAGAGATATAGACCAATGGAACAGAACAGAGTCCTCAGAAATAATACCACACATCTACAGCCATCTGATCTTTGACAAACCTGACAAAAACAAGAAATGGGGAAAGGATTCCCTATTTAATAAATGGTGCTGGGAAAATTGGCTAGCCATAAGTAGAAAGCTGAAACTGGATCCTTTCCTTACTCCTTATACGAAAATTAATTCAAGATGGATTAGAGACTTAAATGTTAGACCTAATACCATAAAAATCCTAGAGGAAAACCTAGGTAGTACCATTCAGGACATAGGCATGGGCAAAGACTTCATGTCTAAAACACCAAAAGCAACGGCAGCAAAAGCCAAAATTGACAAATGGGATCTCATTAAACTAAAGAGCTTCTGCACAGCAAAAGAAACTACCATCAGAGTGAACAGGCAACCTACAGAATGGGAGAAAATTTTTGCAATCTACTCATCTGACAAAGGGCTAATATCCAGAACCTACAAAGAACTCAAACAAATTTACAAGAAAAAAACAAACAACCCCATCAAAAAGTGGGCAAAGGATATGAACAGACATTTCTCAAAAGAAGACATTCATACAGCCAACAGACACATGAAAAAATGCTCATCATCACTGGCCATCAGAGAAATGCAAAACATCATTGATTTTTAAGGCACAACATGATTTTATATATCACAAGAAATAGTATAATTGTAAGACCTACTGATTGTTACATGCATCTCACTTTTATATATGTTAAAATGTGAAAAAGGTGTTTTTAGGATTGATGACATAGGATATCTGTTTGGTTAATTCAAATAAATAACAAAAGAGACATTTCTTCAGACCGTTTTGCAGTGATAATTTTAGAATGTTGAAGAGTCTCCAGTAAGTATATAAGTTTGTAGCCAAGAGGCATGTCACCATTTGTTTGGTGGGATAGAAGGAGCAAAACATAAGCAATGGGCTGCATTTTATACTCTTTAGAGTACTAAACTTTTAAAGGCTGAAATAATGTTCGTTTGATAGTCACATCAGCCTTGTACTGTCTCACAAAGCCTTTTGTTATTGCGCACTAAGGAAGAATGAATTTATAATCATTCGTAAATATGGCAAAAGGAATTGCATTATAGCAGTCAGCAATACAGGCATACTTTAGAAATAAAGAATCTGAACTCTACAATATCTGTATTAGTCAGATTAGACGAGTTTTTTTTTTTTTTTTTTTTTTCACTGTGATAACATCCCACCAAATCTCAATGGCTTAGCACATCAAAACTTAGTTCCTTGATTATCTAAAGTCCGATGAAACTTCTGGGGATCTACAAGGTAGTTCTTATCAACAAAAAATAGTTTTCTTCAGGTTTTGTGCTGTGGCCTCTGGAGTTATAGAAATGACACAGAGCTGATAAGCCACATTGGGGCATCAATCCTCTCCACCTACTGTAGCCAGACTATTCATGCGACTCTTGACTAACTACAAGGGCAACTGGTAAATGTTGTGTAGCTCATGGATATTTAGTAATCACTAAATTTTCAGAATATTTCTTTAAAACTCTTTCCTCTAGCATATGCCTATTAGGAACGTCTTAACAAAACATTTCTTTAATTCTAACAATACTGAAATTGAAAGTAAGATGTTCTCTGTCATCATGAAAAAAAATATTTCCTTGGGTCTCTGGTAACGTGAACTATTTGCTCCCACCATCTTGCTCAATTTAAAACCAGGTCACACTTCTATTATAAGTGTTAGGCAGAATAACATATATTGATTTACATTTTGGTTTTCTCCTGTCAAGACTATGTTCAATTTGAGACCAGGCTAGCTAGCTATAGTGTTGCCACAGCATTTGTGTTGCCTACAGGAACAGTGTGTACTACAATGGACTCAGTATCATATGATAATGTATTTAATATGTGTCTATTCATAACTCTGGTCACATGTCCAGCATTCTTTTTTTGTTTTACTTTTTTAGAAAAATTAAATTTCAGTTCTCTTGATTCTTTGAATTTATATAAATGTATCCCAAATTGAAATAATTGTATTAAAGGGGTTAGACATTAAAAATTATTATTTATATGTACCTGAACAAAATATGAGAAAATAATTGATTGACCAAATTCATCATAAAAGCAAGTAGCTATAATTAAGAAAGTTGCAATTGTGTGGCAATGCAGAGATTCGAGAGTTCAGTATTGATAAAGTTGTGTCAACTTGAAAGCCTGGCATACACATTTTCTGGTTCTCAGTTTTTAATCACTTTTCAGTTCAAATATCACAAGATTTTTCAGGTCTTCTGTTATAGATAATATAGGTGTTTTGTCTGTCAGTGAGACCCATTGGTATTTAATATGATTAATACCAATAAATAGATTGAGCACAGTTTTAATATATACTCAAATGAAATAAATGTGATCCTAATCTTCCATAGAACAAAAGAAATTCACTGTTATTTTGTATCATTAATTATAGCTTTGTACTGTCTATTGTGGACACATCAAAAATTCTGTTTAAAAATAATAAAGATAGACATCCCAATGTTTTACAAATATATTTTACAGAAATATCTCAAATACCTTATATACACGTGTTTTGATGTTGTATGATTTATCACAAATTTGATACCTAACAACATTAAGCAGTTTGCCTTTGAATTGTTGACTGAATCAGAGTTTCTATTACTGAATCAGTACAGTAGCTGTAGCCAAATCTAAGAAATGGCATGTCCTTTGAATTCAAAACAAAAGCAATACCCTCAAAATTTTAAGCTGCATTTTTAAAGTTTTGCTTTCTCTAATTGTACATACAGTATAACATTATTCATGAATAATAATCAAAACAAACATTTCTAAAGCACTCATATGAGTCAGGCACCATCCGTTTATCTACCAATATTAGCTCAATCTTCACAGCAGCTCTGTGGTATAGCTAGGTTTTATTATGGCTGTTTCACAGTGGAGGAAACTAAGGCTGGGAAAACATTGAGAATATTGCCCAACATCTGGGTCTTCATAATGTGAGCTTTTAAAAATTGTATGCATAAGATCTTTAGAGTGAAAATAAGTTGGTGTTTGGGTTTTCAGCCTCTTTCTGAACTATAGAGTTCTCTCCAGGCTACCTTGTAGAAATTTGGGAGTTCAGCATCACTTTCCAATGAGACCCAAAGATTCAGGCGCTTAGAGTTGTGACTAGACCACTGATGGAGACATCAGAAATGTTTAACCCAACCTTGATCCTAGAGTCTTCACAAATGCTCACTGAAAAAAAATTCCCAGGACAATGTAGACCTCTCATAACTTCTGCTTTGAAATGTTAATAAAGAACCTTCCCAACCTGACTCTCAACTCTGGTACCAAATCCCCTACCCCTCTACCAGAAAGTTTACCCAAACAACAGGGGAGAAGAGAAAAGATATTTCAAAACACCAGAGATCACTTGCTTTGCAGAAGGACAGGAGTAATGACATTGTTATTGTTATCTGTAGGGAAACAAAGGATGGTACTTGAGATATCCATTACTCAAGAGATTTTCTTGGTTTGAAAGAAAACTAACACACACTGAGCTTAAGGGTGTTGAGAATGAATGAAGAAGTAGACCATTTAAATATGGCTGAAGTTCCTGTCTTTATCATGATGAGATTCTTTTGAAAATTCTAGAATAGGGAATTACGCCAAGTCCATTGAAGCATAAACCCTATTCTTGTATGTTTCTTTCTTGCTGGTGATTTTATTCAGCAGGTTGAGAAAGCAGCTCTATGATAGGAGAGGCTGTATACTCATAATTTTAATAACCTATGACGAATGATGTCTTTTTCTTATAGCATCTTTTCCTTCTTATCTTAATAATGGTAATTTATATGGGATCTGTCTAGTTTGAATGTATTTCAGTAACTTCAATACACTTTAGCTCAACTTTTTGATATGACCCAAAGGAGTACCAATAGGTCTCATGTACTCCCATGTGCTTTAGAAGGCGGGCCCAACACCAAGAATTTGAAGCAGGCTTGGCACAGTGGATCAGGCCTTTAATTGCAGCACTTTGGGAGGCCAAGGTGGGATAATTTCTTGAGCTCGGGAGTTCAAGACCAGCCTGGGCAAATAGTGAGACCTTGTCTCTACTAAAAAGAATTACAAAAAGTATCAGCTGGGCATGGTGGCATGTTCCTGTAGTCCCAGCTACTTGGGATGCTGAGGCAGGATCGTTTGGGTCTGGGAGGTTGAGGTTGCAGTGAGCTGTGATCATACCACTTCAGTCCAGCCTGGGTGAGAGATTGAGACCCAGTCTCAACAAGACAACAGACCAGGCGTGGTGGCTCACGCCTATAATCGCAGCACTTTGGGAGGCTGAGGTGGGTGGATCACCTGAGGCCAGGCCAACATGGTGAAACCCTGTCTCTACTAAAAATGAAAGAATTAGCCAGGCATGGTGGTGTGTGCTATAGTCCCAGCTACTCAGGAAACTGAGGTGAGGTGTTAAAATAGCTTAAACCAAGGAGGCAGAGGTTGCAGTGAGCGGAAATATCACCACTGCACTCTAGCCTGGGTGACAGAGCGAGACTCCTCAAAAACACAAACAGAAACAAAAACAAAACAAAATAAAAATGAAGGAAAGCAACCTGTGGGGAAATAATATAAATAAAACACTGGGTAGTTTGACAAGAGCATAATAATCAATTAGATTTTCTGATTTTCAAAAATTTGAATTGCAATAAAAGAAAATTCTGATGTGTTATGTTTTAACTTTTCAGTCACAAACAGATGTGCAAAATAATAAAGTTGACATCTTTATTTACCTTTACAAACAATGAAGACAAAAGAGTTCTGGTAAAACATTCAGGTAATAAAACCTGCTTATAATTTTGACCACATAACTCAATAGTAATCAGTTTAATATATAACACATAATAGTGGAAGGAAATAAGAAATATAGGCAAAAAAGAGAAGACAGGAAGAAAAACAGTATCAGAATGAAAAGGAGAAACAAGCCACATGAATATGAGGGACCATCATAGATATTCTGCAGAGTAAATTGTGCATACTTATTTACTTTTTTATAATTTTAATATTAAAATTATACATCAATTATTGATAGCAATTATATTAGAAAACACAATGCGACTATATGTTCAATGATAGAAGTTACCCTTTCATTAGGAAATAGGTTAAAAATAGGAAATAGACATAGTTTAAAATAAGGATGGAATACAACATATCATAAAACACTAATCAAAATAAGCTGGAAGACATTATCCATGTTAGGAACACGACAGTTCAGACAAGAAATATTTCCATGGAAAAACAGAACATTACATAACCATAGAGGTAGATACACCATAAAGACATACTAATCCTTAATATGTATGCACCTTACAACCGAGATTCAACATATGTAAAGCAAAAGTAACTGAAAGAAGATTTGTACAAATGTATAACAATGCTGGAAAAACTTAACATTTCTCTTATAGTAATCAAAACACAAATAGACAGGATATCATTAGGTTGTGAAGACCAGAACTTCACTATCAAATGTCAGTTTGTCGGAATTGACGTTTATAGAACACTTCACCAAATGAGATAAAAATATTCATTTTTTAAGTCACATAAAATATTAATAACCAAAACTTATTTTCTAGTACATAAAACAAACCTCAGATGTTGAAAGTATTGAAAACATACAACTTATAGTCTCTACTCACATGTTATTACCCCTGAAATCAGTTATAAAAAGTATTTGAAAAATCTACAAATATTTGGAAACTAAACAACATACTTTACTAAGATATTTCTACAAAAATGTATGCATCTATGAGGAGGAAAAATTTTAAAGTACTTTTAATTGAGTGAAATGAAAACAGAATTGTATCACTCAATGTCCAGAGAGCTATGGCAGCATATTAAAATGTGTAGGATGCAGTTAAAACAGTGTGTTTGAAGAGAAACACACAGCATCATATGCTTGTATTAGAGAAGATGAAAGCTTTTATATCAATGATCTAAAATTTGACTTAAAGTGGAAATGCAAAAGCAAAGTAAATCCAAACTAAATAAAAAAATAAATAAAAACAGAGACAATTAAAAAAATTTGAAACTGAAAGACAACAGAAAATTTTTAAAAGACATGTGTTTTTGATACAACCAATAATATTGATAAATTTATAGCCAGAGTGATAACAAAGTGAGAAACAGAAGACACAAATTATCAAGTTAAAAATTATATCAGTATGCCACCACATAGCTGAGATAAGTAAAAGGGTAACAAGTATACATTATAAACAACTTTATGCCAAAAAATTGTAACTGAGATGAAATTGACATATTCCTTGAAAGATACAAATTACCAATATTTACTCAAAAAGAAAGAGGCAATCAGAATAGTACTATACCTATTAGAGAAATTAAACTCATTGTTAAAAAAATTAAACGGTGAAAACTACAAGCCAAGATATGTTAACCAACTATTAAAAATTTAAGAAAAACATACCAATTTTACCATAAAAACAATTTCAGAAAGTAGGAAAGGAGTGAATGCTTTCCAACCCATATTGTGATACTTGGAATATCCTGAAATCAAAACTAGTAAAGACTTACAGGGAAAGAAAACAGTAAACTAACATCCCTGACGAGCACAGATGCAAAATTTCTCAAAATATATGGGGAATTAAATATAATAGTATACAAGAAAGATGATAAAGTGAGATTTACCCAATGCAAGCAAGATTGCATCAACATTTGAACTACGAAAATCAATCAAGGTAACTAACAATATCAAAAACAAAAACATAATTTGATTATCTTCAGAAATACGGAAAAAGCAATTGAGAAAACTCAATTTCCATTTATTATAAAAACTCGGAATAAAACATATCTTCCATAACCTGATTAATAGTATTTACAAAATATGTATAGCTAACACCGTAACATAATCGTGAAAGACAGTACTTTCACTAGGACCAGAAACGTGGCAAAGATGTTCACTTTCACCACTCCTGTTAAGCATTATATTGGAGATCAATGAAGAAAAAATCATCTTTTCGTGAAACATCGAAGGTGAATCAGCACAGCGGTAGGGGATCATCCCATTGCTGAGGGAGCTGTCAACAAAAGGCTCCTGCAGTTTTTTGGCCCGAAGATCCTGGACTAGGAGAAGGGGAAGTTCTAGGAATTGAAAAGTACTGAGAACTGAGTAGAGTGGAGAAAAGTGTCTTCAAGCTACCTCCCTTTCTTATGATAAGTCCAGAGGTACCTGAGAGAGGGCCTCAATGGAACCCCAATTCCCCATAAAGATACTTCCAGATAGAAGCACCTAAGCTGGGAATGCAGCGGTGCCTGAATCCTTGACTTCCCCTTCCTGAAGAGTCTGAAATCGGTGGGCTATGCCCCAAGTCTGGTGTGGGGAGGGCCACTTTGCCCATGAGGCCTTCGTGGTGAAGTCTTTGTAATTGCCTGTGGTTGGGCCTGGAAAATAACCCTAGGTTTTTAGCCACAAGTCGGAATACTTACATTTCATTTAAAAAGTGTTATTTTTCCTATTTCTATTGGAACTTATTGTATTTATAAAGGAAATGAATATCTTCTCATTATTTCATAGACGTGATTCCAGTAATCTGTATAAGCATTATCTGTTTTGAAGAAACCCATCAGAAAAATTGTCAGACATGTGACATCACTGAAGGATCAGTCTTAGATAACTGTGTTCAACTGACCCCTTGGTTATAATCTATTCAAGTTTTAATGGTCTTCTTAAAAAAATTTAGAAGTTGATATTTTATTAGGGTTTAATGAAGAAAAAAGGAGTCACTTTATATACCTCAATATACCTCAAATGTCAGATGCTTTAATGCAGAGAATTAGAGACATGTGAAATATTTGAAAGAAAAGGCTAAGGGAATGAGGTACCTGGATCTGGCACTGACAACCTCAGCTTCTATACCACCAGCACAGATTTCCAAAGCTCACCTAGAAGCAACTGAGAACCACCTGTCTGCCATCCTTGCATGCATCTGACTGTAACTGTCTTCAACAAACATGACTTTAACTGCTTTTCCATTTTCTGTATTTCATACAAGGGCCTCTTCTAGGACATAGATTGGCATAAGGGCAAAGGGCATATGAAAATGTACAACAGACACTGTGAGGTACACAGAAAAGGATCATCCAATGATAAAAAGAAACATGAAAGAAAGGTATGAGGCTTCATCAGAGAACTGGATAGTGGAGACAGTATAATGGGACTGCCCATAATTTTATGATTTTACATTCTTTACCCTTGGGTAGATTCTATGCCTGTGGGACTAATAAGCTTTGATTTAGGCATGACCTAAATGGTAAGAGGTCCAGGAAAAGCTGAAGCAGGAAAGGGAATGAATACACTCAGTTAACTACTACAATAAGAAAAAAAAAAATCCAACACTCAAAGCAACATTTTAACAGATGGTTAATCAACAATGTCATCTTCCTACCTGGAGAATAGTATCAGGGTTAATACATTCATAAATACATGAAAAATCAGTGGAGAAATTCAACCAATACCACTGTTACTTAAAAAAAAATGAGCTACTTTAGATGCTATTTTGAAGATTAATATGGTACTTTGCCTAAAATTTTCATGCAGAATATAACTTTCAAAGGCATTTTTGTATTAAAAATCACATTGCTGAGTAGAAGAAATAAAGGAATGCGAAACAGTATATTTAATTTACTATAAATATTTAGATGATTCACATTACAGAATGGATTTATTTTTCTTCTCTTGTATTAAAGCATCTATGCAGAGTTTTGGTCATTGTTTTATATGTTTAGTAGATTTTTGCCTTTCATGTAATTCCTCTAAAAATCTATGCCATGACATAGCTCTTTGTTTGTCAGGTCTATCGGGGTAATGCAAGTCAATTAAATTTCAGCAGAACATGTAATTACTGTTGGGAGTCCCTCTGCAAGATTTTCAGTTTCTCTTTAGGGATTTAGAACTGAACAATGAATAAATTTGGTTTAATTAAAATTCAAGTGCCAAATCCCTCAAGGCTCATTTTACAGAGAGATCTGCCAATCAGTCAATTGACAGACTCACAAAACTCTTGCTCACTCTGTGACTATCTTTTCCCTCATGTTATAACCCCCCAGTGAAGGTCTTTTGTTTGCTGATATTTCATCCCACATATCTTGTAATTTGGCAATCTCATAATGAAAGAAGTGACATCCTATTCCAAAGTAATGACTTATGTACAGCAAGTTATACAGTCCCAATCTGCACTAGTCTCTCTTGCATGATGTAAGACGACAATGTGGCGATTTTCTTTCTTCTCTTAGTGTTACTATTACACCATTTACGCAATACTTGAAAACTAAGTGACCTTCTCACTGAAACCAATGGTACACGTTGGAGAGCTTATTTATTCACTTTATCATTTGTTAAATATTTATTGATAAGCTACTATGTCACAGTCAACCTCTATCTGTTAAAAGTACAAAAGAGAGCAATATAAACATGTTTTCTGTTGTAGCAGGCCGAATAGGCAAGTGGGGAAAGCAAAAGATTTAATAAGAAAATACTACAACGTGAGACAGATATATTGACTAGGTAAGTAAAAGGTATGACTGGACAAAACTCAACCAAAAACATCAAAGAAAGTTTAAGTGATTCTGATCTGACACTTGCGTGAGTAGGAGGTAGCAAGGTAAGGAGTTTGTAGATGTGGGAGGATATGCCTTAGGCATGTGTAATCAGGGGCTGGGTCAAATGTGGGAAGAAAATTGTGGATACATTGTGGGGTGTAAAAATTATGAGTATGGGGGTTGGGAAAATTATCCAGGTGAAATAAATAGTGTGTGAGGTAGTGATTAGAGGAGGCACAACACTTTATAGAATTTAGATAAACTTCTTAGAGATTATCCACTACAAGGGGACTAGATTATTACAAATCAATAACTAAAACATTTTGTAAAGTAGAGTTTGTTTTAAGGAAAGGAAAAGGAATTCATAGTTTTTATGGAGAAAAGTGATAAAAATTAATCTGGAAGTCTTAATGATAATTTTTTCATACTCATAGAAAGTGTATTAAATTTTGCTTGTGGAGTGACTAGCCAAATTCAGAACTTGAATATTGGCTGGATTGCTTCATCTGTAATTTTTACACTTGGAAAATAGCTTCACAATTTTCTTCCCACATTTGACCCAGCTCATGATTACACACACTACAAATTTAGACACATTAACAAATATTACTGTATCCCAGATGAGGAGTATAGTCCACTTAAGTACCAATCGACATAAACACAAATAAATTCATAGTTATAAAATCCATTGAATATTCAAGTTGGTAAATAATTTACAATATTTCATTTTTAGAGGAATAATCTAGGCTTCAAGTTGGGGGACCCACTTGAGTGCTGCCATCCAAATGGGTAAGTGAGGGGCTCGTTCAAGAGAGTAAAGAATTGTCTATAGAGATTATAAAAAATGACAAAAAAGTGACACGAATGTCATCTGTGGTCAAGTTGTAAAGAGCATGAATATTACACTTGATGAGTCAGAATGGTCTTCAATATCAGCTAAAATTAATAACTACAGTATGTTGTCTTTTATATATAAGGAATAACTCCAATCTTTCTATATAAGTGTTTAGTTTAAGTATTAAAATAATATCCAACAACATCAAAAGAAAAGCTGTAGAGATAAGATTTGGCATAATCATGAGTAGTATCATCAAAGTAAAAACATATACACTCTTACAATAATGCCATATATACGAACAGAACCAGAAAAGAGCATTGTAGCTTCTAATGTGTCCAAGATATATGGCTTCAATAGAATAACAGCAGAAGAGCGTAATGATTACAATAACTGAGAGGCACAAAGGCATTCTTCGAAGTGTGTTCTTTATGTGGCTAAAAGCTATTTGTTGATTTCTTTGATATCCGTAGTGCTGTGGGGAAGATTTTACATGGATTATTTAATTTATCTTCACAGCAACCTGAAGAAAGTATATTATAACCCATATTAGATAAATGAGTTTTCTGCGGTATAAAGTGGCTAAAAATCTTTCCCAAATTCTTACCAGTGTTGGAGGCAGGATTCTGAGCATGGTTTGAGCTAACCCACTCCCAGTATTTTATATATAAAACATTCTTTAGAATATTTTACTTTTTAGTAAAATGAGAACGCCAGCTTATACTGGTTACTGAGAATACGTTATTAAATTTCCAAGAATTTTCTAAGTGAATGGCATCCTGTTGACAGTTTGAAATAATCCATGGTGGGGATATTTAAATGACAGAAATCTGAAAATATTATAAATCAGGGTCATTTTAAAAAGTTGGTTGTCAAACATTTACCAGTGCACCTATAGATACATTAAGCCAATCAGAAGAGAAGCAAACTGTGGTAAGGTCACAGACTGTGTTAAGATATATGTGTGAGGCAGTGCTCCTTTCACGGGGGCCCTAGCTGCAGGGGGTCTGTTCCTGCAGACCCTTGATTTGGCAATGGATGAATAAAGTACACTAACACAAAGATATTCTGCTTTGCCAGTCCAGTTGAGGGTCCCAGCTGCTTACAGGCTCCCTGCTAGCAGAGTCCTGTAAACAGTTGCGACTGGGCCCTGATCAGCTATTGAGTCTCATATGTATTCAGTAAGACGAATTAACAAAAGTTGTGAGTAAACACCACTAGAGGGTAGAGATTAAAGGCCAGGTTCTGAGGCCTAAAGCAAACACTATTTGCTGGTAATAAACTTCTGCCAACCCCTGAGTAGGAGGCGGTAATGTACCCACAGTAGGACAAAGGTCAGTCTTAAGCCCATGTAAGTAAACAGGTTGGTAATATAAATTTCCCACATTCTTTTGTACTTGGACCCTAATCTTTCTGGCTGCTGCAAAGAGACCCTGGCTCTCTTCAGCCAAGCAATCTGAAGCTATGCAAACTTTTAGGCCTTCCAAGAGAGTTTTTGGCTATTACTATAACGATCTTTAATATTTTTTCCACCAGTTTGAACCACAACATATGTGTATATTCTGCAGTATGTTGAGAGATTATGTTTTGCTGTAATAAATAAAGCTTGAAAGATGAATTATGTAAACCACATAGAAAGGAAATAATTTAAGATGCAGATGTCTCAATAAGTACATGGTCTGTGTGTGTGTGTGTGTGTGTGTGCACGCACACACATGCATGTGAGCCCACATATGGTGGGGAAGCAAAGTTAGTTAACTGGAGGCAGAAAAATTTGGTTTGGTAATAAAAACCGTAAAGCAAATACATGCATCAGAGTTTATCAGAGTAAGGTTGTGATTGTGTTACTGGAGTGTCCTGAATATCACCAGAATATTTTTCCCTGCAAAATGTGCACAGAAGTAAAAAGAAAGGATCAAGAACCAAGGAAGGTGCTAAAATCAAAGGTATTGCACTCTTTGAGGCCATAGCGGACCAGAAGGAAAGCTCTGGTGTGAGGAGCAGTTCAAGTATAGGCTTCCAGAAATTCAGCAAAAACTTCTGGCACAAAATCTGAATAGTGCTGGTCCTGAAGTCTGTTTACTGCTCCTTTTATTTTTTCTAACTTTTGGATTGTAGAAATTAAGAGTAAACATTCCACACAAAGTCTCCCTCGTTTCCACTAGCCCTGTAGCATCTTACTCATTTTACCTGTGAAAGAAGGCACCACAAAGTTGTAAGAGAATGAAGAATATTTACTATTATAAGAATCATCTATTTAAAGTAAAGTTTATAAAGCTAAAAGTTTAAAATAATCACTAGAGTTACTTGTTATCCAGATATATTTAGATTCAAAATTTACATGATGATTGTTAGAAAACTTTCAGTCATTTGATTAGAGATAATTAGTGTTAATCTATTAGACTGTCCCATGAAGAGTTGAACATAATTTGATTGTTCATACAGAAGAGTAATTTCTTCTTGCAGTAATTATTGACTCTTGATAATGATCAGTTATTAAAATAATTATTCCTCTTAAAAGACCCTACTGATCCAACCACTGATTACTATGGCATCCCTTTTCAGAGAAGGAGTTATTTAACAAATTACTATTTCTCAATGACTCTGCATCTAGCTATACAACAAAAAAGTATAATAAGTTTTTATTTCAAATTCATGGAGAATATACATAGCATTAAGAACAGGAATGGCTGTCAAAATAGGTAATATTTATTTTCCTTTTCTTCTAAGAGTTAGAACACTTTTTTTTAAAATCTGGCACTATATTTGAATAGAATTTTAGAACCTATTAGAAGCTTCCACATTCAGCAACTTGCTTAGTAATCATATCTATCCTATGAGATAGTAATGTAGATATCATAATAGTATATTTACAAATGAAGAAATTAAAAATTAAAAATATTAAGAAACTATTCCCCCAAAATCATTGCTATAGGACTATCAGTAAATATACCCACTTTTATGTAGTCATATGTTCCCTATTGTGTACCTTGAAGACTGGTGGCTTATGTCTGTACTTCCACGTCATGCACTATTTTTTAACATTTAGATATTATAGTTACAAAGAGAAAAAGGAGAACAGAAGGAAATGAGAAAAGAAAGGAAGACAATTAACAAATTAAAAAAAGGAAATAATTAAAATTGGTTTATATAATAGATATTTCTATAACACAATATGCTGTTTGTCAATAGTTAAACGTCTTGTTGGAAAACTTTCTATATACGTTTCTTGGAACAGTTTCTGCATGAGTTTAATCATAATGACTTTTTAAAAAGTTGTCGCAAGGCTAACATTTTGTGAAACAAAATTTGCTGAGTAGCACTTCTGTTTTTTCTGAGAGCATTTCCCCAAGAACTGAGTAAATGAGAATTTACTCTACAACAATAGATAGATACACTTTGATCCAGAGGGAGTAGAAGATATACTGCATTACCCCCATATGCTCTTTGGAAATGATATTATTCATTTCAGTGTTCAAACAAAGGGTAATTTGTAAAGGTTGCAGGCTCTGCATAGTCGTTTTGTCAAATTGTCAAAGCTTTCTGATTTCTTTAGGGACTGTTTCAACTGTCACACCATTCAGGACACATCCAGAGGCCAGCTCATTTGACAGTGGTTTGGGGAAACATATTTGTCTGAATATCAATTCCTGTCACTTTACATGCCATCTTTATAAATTATTGAAGCAATTATAAGAATGGAGAACACAGTGATTTTCAATGTGCCGTATTTGACTATAATAAGAGAGAGACTTTACAAAAGCAGTGATGCATTAAAGCTTGTATTATTTGGTCACTACTTCTTGAGCCATTTTCTTATAAATGTCCATCAGTCTGATAGACTTTTCCTCTACAAGTGAAACATAATATCTGACATATTTTTGGTGGTTTAATGCTTTATAAAAATAAAAAAGGATGATTATTTTGCAGTAGTTTGATGTTACAGAGTAGAAAAATAAACCACCAAGAAGTTAAATGACTCTCCAAAATCCCCTAGAAAATTAGTGGCAAAGACACAGCCATAAGTGGAATTCCTGATTCTTAACGTAAGGCTGCTTTTCGTCAGAACCTGGTAAATCCATTTTCAACTCAATGTTATTCAAAACACTTTAATTCTGATATGTAGTGGTTGAGACTAAGGGCTCTGGAGTGCATTTGCCTGGCGTCACTACTTGGAAGCTCAGACCTGGAGCAGGTGACAGAACTCATCTGCACCTCAGTTTCCTCATTTTCAAAACTGAGTTTTGAATGGAGCCTAACTCAGATCATTAAATAAATTAACATGAATTCTAATTTTAAGTGCATGGAACAATGTCTTGCACATGATATTCAAAGTGTTAGCCATTATTATAATGTTTTGACTAGTGATTATTTATGGAACATAACAAACCACTCCAGAATTTAGTGGTTTAAAGTAATAATTTTTGTTCATGAATCTGCAATTTAAAGAGGTATTGGGGGTTTTTACTTGTCACTGCCTCTCATTGTGTCATCTGAGGAGCCTTGGATAGTGTAATTGTTATGGATTGTATTGCATTGTGCTCAGAGAACTTAGATTCTAATTTATTGATACTTTGTACTTCTTGATATTCCTTTTGTGGTTTAACACATGGTCAACGATTTTTGTTTGACTGTTTTTATGTCTCAAGTGTGGTTTTAAAAAATGTGTTCTCTATTTTTTGCAGAATTCTATGGATGTCTATTACATTAAGTGTTTATTGTATTAGATCTCTGTATCTTAACTACTGTTTGATCTAGAAATTTTGAGAGAGTAAATTTAGAATACTGCACTTTTATACTTTTTTGACATGTTTTTCAGTTTAGATATTTTCACGTACAAAAAGATTCAGATTATATTTTTTTCCTAAATGTATAATTTTCCTACATTTTATCATTAAGGAAAAAATAATTTTATTTGTACATCTTATAATTAACATCATTCTTTGTTAGTGTTTTCCTGATATATATTCTATATTTTTACTTTATTTTTCTGTTTAATTACATGCTTTCTATATATATACTTAAAATTTATGTAACAGCTTTTATAACCATCATAATCTCTGCTTTGAACAGGCAATTTTAATGTTTCAGTTTATTTTAGTTATAAATACAATGGAAAATATTTCTCTCATTTTATTTTGTGTTTTCTACTTGGTATGCTTTCCTTTTATTTTCCTCCTCATTCATTCTTCCATAAAATTTACCAGATTCTGTTGGTTACCTAATTTTCTTCTACAATTTTGAAATGTATTCATTTTTATATTACTTTTGCAGCAAACCCTTTGAAATTTTAACAGATTTGTCACAGTGCAATGTTGTTATCTCTTTTCTACCAAAGAACAAATGCACAAAATAACATTATTCTGGTTTTTTCCATCCTCCATATTTCTTTGTTATTTTAGTTTTAGCTTGTTTTTGGTAATCCAGCAACAAATAATTTCTGTAAATTTATAATCAAAGTTTGCAGAATTTTACTTTGACAGATATTTATGAACATCTGCAATCACATACCAAAGTGAAAGAATAGTAAACTGAACCCATGCTCAGCAATCATCAGATTTTTATCAGTATTTTTGGTCCATTCTTCATCCTACCTTTTTCGCTGCAGTATTTTAAAGCAATTTCTACCAATCACATCATTTTACCGCAGACACTCAATTTTGCATAGCAAAGAGATGAAAATATTAGTATCACTCCTTTAAAGTTAATATTCAGAGTTTCTTTAAACAAAAAATTTCATTTAATTTCCTCCTATAATATCTGATTACACATGGTAAATCTGCTTTTACGTTGTGCTACTTCCTAATTTTTTGATGTATGCAATATACCCTTAATATTCTACTTCTAGGTGGACCAAATGTGTATATGATACATATTTGCTCCTTGACCTTGATTGATTTTTTTTTTTTTTTTGGTCTGTGGTTCTCAGGTCTTCCTTTAATAACCGAAAATGTACAGTCATTATCATCACAAATATTATCTTATTCTATCACTCTGTTCAGGATATCTTATCAGACTCTTTAAATCTGTTACCCAACTTTCTTAAACTGCTTCATTACTTTTATCTCTATCTTCATTAATTTTATCTCATAAAATAAAATTTATCACATAAAATTCTCAGCTGTATTCTGTGTTATTCTTTTGGCTCTTTTTTTCATTTCTGTAAAAATCTCCTGAAGTTTATAAATTCATCGGTTCTTTATAAACCTTCACTTATTTTTTTCAGTGCATATTGCATCTTATGACAACATACATTCATAACAAGAAGTTTTCATTATTTTTCATCCAAATTTGTTTTTTTATTCATACTCTTTTTGCTGTTTTATGGTTTCTATTCTTTATCTTTTTATTCATTTAAATACATTTGTGTACCTTCCAAATTGTTGTGTTATCTCCTCACTCATAGGCGTTATTCTTTCATATGCTAACTCTTTCGCCTGCTAAATCTTTCTCGTGGTGGTTTGTTTCAGTGCATGTTTTATAAGTTTTGATACTGAGCTCACCATCTGTAAGCGTTTACTTTCCTGTGGAGTCCAATGTGTGCTCTATAATTGAGGATTCAATAAATTTTTGACTTTTCCAAGGCTCCAGAGTTTTCACTATTGTGGGATCAGCTTTCATGATCAGTCTTCATAATTTAGAATTTAATTAAGACATGAGCATTTTAAAATTTCTTACAGAATAGACAACATTTTAAGCAACGATTTCTTTTCTCAGTCACAAATTTCTTGCCATATCACTGGCCAAAAGAGGATGTTGATCTAATCCCATTTTCATGACTAGCCATCTCATTGATGTTTGGACTTTATGCTAAAGGCTCAGGAGAAGTCTTTCCTGTATTAAAACCTGAATCTCATCCCATAGGACCAATATACTGTCTGCTAGTCTTATTAGCTCCCAAATTGTTAGCTCTCACTTTGTGCACCAGTTTCAAGTTACTTCTTTTTCTCTGATGCCCAGCGACTCTGCTGTGTTTCATTCATGTCTGAACATGTATTTTAAACATCATAATGTTAATTTCAGTGTATTACTGTGTATATGTAGCAAGGGTAGGAAATATGTGGCCCAATATTTTGTCTAAAATATCTATAATTGTATAATTTATTAACAGTTCTCTTTTCAGACCAGGCGCGGTGGCTCACACCTGTAATCTCAGCACTTTTGGGAGGCTGAGGCGGGCAGATCACAAGGTCAGGAGATTGAGACCATCCTGGTTAACACGGTGAAACCCCGTCTCCACTAAAAAATACAAAAAATTAGCGGGACGTGGTGGCGGGAGCCTGTAGTCCCAGCTACTTGGGAAGCTGAGGCAGGAGAATAGTGTGAACCCGGGAGGCAGAGCTTTCAGTGGGCCAAGATCGCGCCACTGCACTCCAGCCTGGGTGACAGAGCAGGACTCTGTCTCCAAAAACAAAAACAAACAAACAAACAAAAATCAGTCCTCTTTTCAAAATTAAATGATTCAACAAACTGTCATCTAAGGTGTTTTAAAAATAAAACATATTTATGCAGTTACCTTACTAATCCAAAACAACTCTGTCAGCATTACACATTTTACCTGGAAGTTATTTTTGTTGGATGGTAGAAAAAATATATATTATTAAGTGACTAATGTTATTAACTGGAATGCAATTTTTTATTATTAAAAGAAACATTCAAGGACATGTTCTCTTAATAAAAGTGAACAAGAATCTAAATTACAAAATACAACAACTACTAGGCTTAGAATCAGGCAAGATCTGAGTTTGAATACCACCTCTGCCAAGCAACGGTCTGATTCAGGATGCATAATTTTACTTCTGAAAATCTGCTATCTCATAGGGTTTTATGATAGGGTCATTATTAAAAGTATTCTAAAGTCTGTGAAGATCTATAAATATGTTAATCATTTTAACTACTAGATAGTATTTTATTTCACTGTGAATTTGTGGTAAAATAATTATGGCCAGAAATACATATATCAAGAAGTTATGAATGGCTCATTAAGAAAAGAGAAAAAAGGAAAAGTGGAGAGAACAAAACACAATATTATAAAAAGTGGCTAAAATACATTTGATGAATGTATTTTAACTTTCTAGTTTTATTTTAAACACATGATAAGGGAATCTCATTTTGTATTAACATTGCTTGCATAGCACTTTATAAAGTACCTTTACGTGGTTTACTAGTTTCCTACAGCTTTTGTAATAAAGTCCCACAAACTTTTCGGGTTAAAACAACAGAAATTTGTTTCTCTCACAGTTCTGAGTCTAGAAGTCTGAAAACAAGATGCCAGCACCCTCTCTGTGATGGCTCTAGGAGAATTCCTTTCAGGCATTTCCCTTAGCTTCCAGGATTACTGTAAATCTTTGGTGTTCCTTGGCTTGTAAATATATCACTGTAAAATCTATATCTCCATCATCATATGGTGTGTTCCCGTGGATTTCTGTCTCTGTAGCTCTTCTTCTTCTTCTTTTTTTTTTTTTTTTTGCAAGGATAGCAGTCATTTGGAATTGGGGGATCAGCCTATTCCAGTATGACTTCATCTTGACTTTATCACATTTGCAAAGACACTATTTCCAAATAAAGTCACATTCACACGTACAAGAATTTAGGGTTTCAACATATCTTTATCAGGGATACAATTTCACTGACAATACCTAGACATTAGAAAGAAAATAAGCATAAAATATGAACAACTCTATGCCCACAAATTTGGAAAGTTAGGAGTAAGGGAACAATTTATCGAAAGACACAAAATACCAAAACTCACTCAAGAAGAAAGAAATGATTTGAATAGCCTTACATCAGGCGAAGAAATTAAGTTAATACATATCTGAGTGCTGAGACAAGTGCTGACAAGAAGGATTCTTTGATTAATTTTACCAAATATTTAAGGATGAAATGGTTATTCTACATCAACTTTTTTCAAAAAACAGGAGCAACGGAGATTACTTTCCAACTCATCTTATGAGACCGGCTTTGTATTAACAGCAAAAACAGATAAATGTATTATGAGAAAGGAAACTATAGATCAATACTTCTCATGATCACAGACATAAAACAAGGGTAAAAAATGCTAGCAATCTGAATCTGAAAATATGTAAAAGGATAATACACCATACTAAATGGGGTTTAATTAATGAATGCAAGACTGGTTCAACATTTCAGTCAAGAAATGCAATTTATCATATTAACAGACTGGATAAGAAGAAAAAATGAATGACCATATTATTAGACAGAGAAAAGTCATTCAAAAAATACAACACATTCAAAAAACTATAAAGAGGGAATTTCCTTAATCTAATAAAAGACATGTAGGAAAAACTTCCAGCTAATATCATAATTAATGGAGACAGACTGAAGACTTACTCCCCTAAGATCAGAAAGGAAGGATGGCCTCTCCCAAAACTTCTATCCACTATTGTACT
Organism: Macaca fascicularis; assembly: GCF_037993035.2. NCBI lineage: Eukaryota > Metazoa > Chordata > Mammalia > Primates > Cercopithecidae > Macaca > Macaca fascicularis. Next base: position 72,103,402 of record NC_088391.1, on the reverse strand, counting down.
GAAAGTCCTTACTAGTGTAGTTGATCATACAAAAATCAAAAATATACAGAGTAGAGAGGAGACCAAGAAATAAAACTCTTTATTCACAGATGACAATATTGTCTATGTGGAGAAACCCCAAAGAATTAACGAAAAAAATGCTGGAACTAAAACGCAAGCATGACAAGATTGCATGATACAAAGATACAATGTGAATATATAAAAGTGAATTGCTATTTTATGAGAAATTGGAATTTGAAGTTAAAAAATCTATTTACAATAGCAATGGAAACCAAAATGCTTAAATTAAAATCTAATAAATATGTACAGTATCTGAATTTGGAAAGCTACAAAATACTGATGAAAAAACTCAGAGAGATATTTCTGTTTATAGATTGAAAGACTCAATATTAAGATGTCAGTTCTTCTCAGCTTAAAATACAGGTTGAAGGCATTGTCAATGACAATTCCAACAATTTGTTTTATAGATACTGAAAAACTGATTCTAAAATATGTATTAAAAGCCAAAGATCTCTAACAACCATAAAAACACTGAAGATAAACTAATTTAGATTAATCATACCACCTGATTTTCAGCCTTACCAAACGGCTACAGTAAGGAGGACAATGTGATATTGGCAAAGGAATAGGAACATGGATCAATGAAACAGAATGGAGTATGCAGAAATAGAATTAAACAAGCACAGTCAACTGAGTGTTTTTTATAAAGTGCAGGGCAATTTAATGGTTAAATTATAGTCTTTCAACACATAGTTCTTCAGTGCTTGGGTGTCCATATTTTAAGGAAAGAATCTATATACATAGCTTACCACTTATAAATACATTAACTTGAATAAATCATAAATGTAAACAAAATCTAAAGGACTGAGTTTGAAAATGAGTGATCAGATATAACCCAAAAGCATACCCATGATTTTTTTTTTTTAAGAAATGATGTTTTTTTAAGAAATGATGTTTTAAATTAGAAAACATTTTTTCTTTTCCTTTCTTTCTTTTTTTTTTTTCTTTTTTTTTTTTTGAGACGGAGTTTCTCTCTTGTCACCCGGGCTGGAGTGCAATGGCGTGATCTCGGCTCACCCCAACCTATGCCTCCTGGGTTCAAGGATTCTCTTGCCTCAACCTACAGAGTAGCTGGGATTGTAGGCATGCGCCATCACGCCTGGTTAATTTTGTATTTTTAGTAGAGACGGGGTTTCTCCGTGTTGGTCAGGCTGGTCTGGAACTCCTGACCTCAGGTGATTCACCCTCCTCGGCCTCTCAAAGTGCTGGGATTACAGGCATGAGCCACTGCGCAGAAGACACTGTTAAGAGAATCATTCATTAAATCACAGACGGGGAGAAAATATTTGCAAAGTACATAGCAGTTAAAGACTTTTATCCAAATTTACGAAGAACTCTTAAAAGTCAAAACAAAGGCCGAGGCGGGCGGATCACGAGGTCAGGAGATCGAGACCATCCTGGCTGACACGGTGAAACCCCGTCTCTACTAAAAAATACAAAAAAAAAAAACTAGCCGGGCGAGGTGGCGGGCGCCTGTAGTCCCAGCTACTGGGGAGGCTGAGGCAGGAGAATTGCGTGAACCCGGGAGGCGGAGCCTGCAGTGAGCTGAGATCCGGCCACTGCACTCCAGCCTGGGCGACAGAGCGAGACTCAAAAAAAAAAAAAAAAAAAAAAAAAAAAAAGTCAAAACAAAAAAACATAACAAAACAAAACAAAAACAATGAATAAAGGACAAAAGATTAAAAGACATCTCACTAAAGAAGATACACAGTTGGCAAATAAGCATATAAAAAGATTTTATTTATTTATTTAGAGACGGAGTCTCGCTCTGTCGCTCAGGCTGGAGTGCAGTGGCGCCATCTCGGCTTGCTACAAGCTCCGACTCTTGGGTTCACACCATTCTCCTGCCTCAACCTTCGGAGTCGCTGGGACTACAGGCGCCCGCTAACTTTCTATATTTTTAGTAGAGATGAGATTTCACCGTGTTAGCCAGGATGGTCTCGATTTCTTGACCTCGTGATCTGCCCGCCTTGGCCTCCCAAAGTGTTGGGATTACAGGCGTGAGCCACCACACCCAGCTGCATATAAAAAGATTTTAAACAAATTTTGTCATTAAGAAAATGCAAATTAAAACAAAAATAATGTATTACTCTACATCTATGACAATGGTTAAAATCCAAGAAACTAAAATTATTATCAATTTCTAACAGGAATACAGAAGAACTAGAACCCTTGTTCATTGCTACCAAGCATGCCAAATGACACAGTCACTTCGGAAGATAGTTGGCAATTTCTTGCAAAGGTAAAAATTATCTTACAACATAATCCAGCAATTGCATTTCTAGAAATTTACCCAATCAGAAAATTTATGTTCACACAAAAGTCTGCATTCTAAAGCTTCTATCAAATTTATTCATAAGCTCCAAACCTGGAAGCAACCAACATATTCTTTGATAGGTAACTGGCTAAACAAACTTTAGAATATTATTTAATGATCTAAAAGAATCAGCTATTAAACCACACATTGAAACCTCACACAATTTTATGACATTATGCAGAAACAAAAACAATTGATATAATAAACAAATAAGTGTTTAACAGAGGTTTTTGTATAGGCCAGTTGAGTAGATGACGTACAGTGTATTTTTTAGGGTAGTAAATGTATTGTGTATGAAACTGTAACGGTCAAAATTCACAGAATTTCACAGGACAAAGAGGAAGCGTTCATAGAGTGAAATTAAAAAAAAATCATTCAAGGGGTTGGAAGGTTCAAGGATGGAATACAGACAATAGTAGAGAATCGAACACTGTAAGAAACACATGAAATAACCTCTTTTAAGGAGGTTGGGGAAGAAGGTTCTGACCAAACTATCTTTGGAAATAAGCGAACATTCAAAGACTAAAAGCAAAAAGATCCATACATAAGTTTTGGTAAAGTTGTCCCAGTGATGATTTTGGTTAACAATCCTGAAACATACATATATAACAGAATTGATGTAAATGCATGATGGATAGTAGGAGCAAGTTTCTCACATCTGGAATAGGAGATTACAGACAAGAAAGAGAGAAAAGCTGGAATAAACCATGTAATACTGGATCAATTCATCCATAGAAACTATTATTGTAATGTAGATACAGATGATATCCACAGAAATTTTTATGAGTATATGTATATACATGAGTTTTATAAATTTCCTTGCTGTCATTTGGAAAGTCCTAGAATCAATAACACCTCAGTAGCAATTAACACATCCGGAGCCCAGATGCTGGTTTCTAATAACATTTGCTGAGAAAAGGAAGCTGAGCTCCTTAAAGAAGTGGTTCAATCTAGGGCTTCAGCAGGGATACACAAGATGAGCTTAGAGTATCTTGTAGTATCAGAAAGTAGGGAAGTACTCAAAAATTAAAAAATGTAATTACTGGGGTACTTCAAAGAAACAGAGGAGCCAACAGAAACAGTCGCAATGGCTAAATCCAGCCCAGTGAATGAGAGGGAGATACACACACACACACACACACACACACACACACACACACACACAGAGAGAGAGAGAAAGAGAGAGGGAGAGAGAGAGATTCTACCTTCACAATGAGACACAGCATATCTTTCCATTCCTTAATAGTGGACTGTGTATAACGACTATGCTCCAACATGTACAGCATGGAAGGACAGAGTGAAAGAGAATCTGAATAATTAAGAAAACTAACAAATATACTATCTCAGCTAGGTGATGAAATTTAACTTCAAAAGTGACAAATTAAACTGATGGCATGTATCCTTAATGTGATGTGATGAGATTGACACTTTATTTCAGTGGTTTTCTTCCCTCAAACTCATAATTTCAACCTAATCATCAGGAAACCACCAAACAAATCCCAACTGAGAAACATCAAAATATTCACCAATACTCCTCAAAACTTTCCAGGTCATCAAAAATAAGGAAAGTCTGAGAAAATAGTCATAGTCAGAAAAAGCCAAAGGAGAATGACAAGTGAAGGTAATGTGTATTTTGGATGGGATCCTAGAACAGAAAAGTGATATTTGGAGACATTGAGGTAATCTAAAAAAAGTATGGACTTTTGTTAATAAAATGTATCCATATTTGTTTATTAATAGCGACAATTATACCTTATACTAAGCTTTGGATATATGTCTCTGCTATCTTTGTAACTTATTTCTGAACCTAAAACCATTTTAAATAAAATATAATTGTTTATTAAAATATATGTGTATGTGTATATACACAACCCTACATACACACACACACACGAAGAAAGAGTTCTTTGTATTTATAAAGTGACTAAATGACACTACATTGTGGTTCTTACTCTAAATAATTTTAACCCATGAATACTGATAAAACAATAAAAATTATTGTTCCATATTAATATTTATTGTCTAAGTATGACAGCATCACTTTTCACAGTCTCTTCCATTCCTGTACTGATTAAGGAGAATTATTTTTTGCTTTCTCTATTTGAAATCTTTGATGTGCAAAATCAAGATAATGTTTGAGGAGATAAGTTGAAGATTTCTAAGTCTCACTTAATGGATTCTTTAAGTAGAGCATATTTACTGGCAGGAAAACAAATGAAGAGATCCAGAAGTGATAGTTAAATAGATTGAAATACACACACACAAATACACACACACACACGGAGAAGAGAGAATTCTTTATATTTATGAAGGGACTAGATGACCTATATTGTGGTTCTTGCTCTAGATGATTTTAACCCATTATTATTGGTAAAACACTAAAAATCATTATTCTATATTAATATTTGTTGTTTCTAATATGACAAAACAATATTATTGTAAGACTTCTCAGTATCGTCTATTCCTGTACTGATTAAGGATAATTATTTTTCGCTTTCTCTGTAAACCTTTGATGTGCAAAATCAAGATAATGTTTGAAGAGATGAATTGAAGATTTCTAAGGCTCACTTGGTGAATTTATTTAAGTAGGGAATATTACTGAACAGAAAAAAAATGAACAGATCTAGAAGTGTTAGTTGAATAGACTAAAAATTTAAAATTCAGTCCAGGCTGATATAGATGGAAAATTTAGAGGAGATTGAAAAGGAAAGAGAAATTTGGGGACCCTCTAGTATATGTAGTATATATAATATGAAGAAGAATTAAGAAGTTTCTCTGTGTTAAAAGCACATTTTTGGCATTTTGAATTTCTTCAATAGAGATGTAAAATCTTTTTCAATTACTTTTTGGTCTATTATACTTGCTTTAAGTATATCTATAATGAGAATAGATTCTAAATGTCTTGACATTATATAAGTTATAGCTACTTTCAAACTTGTCTCGGCAAAGACTACTATCATGGGAGCAGAAATTTAGTAAAATTAGCTCATTGTTTCTAGGCTATAAAATTTTCTTAAAGGTCAGTTGTAAAACTGAATATTTTTCCTCTTTACAAGTCTCAGCAGTAATACAGTTATTTCAGTTTTGTGACAATGGCACGTGTCCATTTGTCTACATAGCAAGTAGTATGCACAGATTATCTTCTCAAATTCTGTATGTATTTTGTGATATATTTAATAAACATAATCTTACTGTCTTAATTCTACATGACTTTAATTTATAAGCTTTTAGGTTTAACATTATCTTATGTATTTGAACTGCTCGCTATCCCTAGAAATTAAGCTACAGGCCAATACACTTTACATAAATAATGGTAATTGACAGGATTAAAATAGGAAACTGGCAGGCCACAGTGGCTCACACTGGGAAGTCCAGTGCTTTGAGAAGCAAAGGTAGGAGGATTGCTTGAGCGCAGGAGTTCAAGACCAACTTGAGCAACATAACGAGGTCTTGCTTTTAAAATAAATAAATAAATAAATAAATAAATAAATAAATAAATAGCTGGGTGTGGTGATGTGCATCTGTAGTCCCAGCTACTCATAAGGCTCAGGTGGGAAGATGGCTGAAGCCTGAGATTGAGGCAACAGGGAGCCATTCACACCACTACATTGCAGCCTGAGTGACAGAGTGAGCCCCCATCTCAACAACAACAACAACAACAAAAGGCAACTATATTGAAGTAACTGAATTAAAGTAAGTGAATTACTGTGTTAGTTTACTGTATCTTCTCTCATAGTAGGAAATAATGCATTCAGAATGATGGTTCAGCAAATGTACCATACAATAACCTTGCAATAATTAAGATAAGTAAAACAAATATTTAAAAACAACTGGAAAGTTGTATAAAGTTTTTATTTTAGTCATTCATTAATTCTCCCATTATAAGACTGTTTGTATTATATTTCTTGGTGAAAAAAAGGAGTAGAACCAGAAACTGTTAATTTATATTAAAATATATTTTTATGAAAGGGTATTAAGTAATTCACAGAACTGGGTTTGATCTAGAACCAAGGGAAAAAGGTAGAGTCAAGATCCTATAACCAGAAAAATGTTCCCAGGGAATAGCTGCTGGCACTTTGGCCACTGGATAACTGGCTCTGAATCTCCACCAAAGCCACCTCAAATAAATCTTAAATGGCCCTGTACCTTTGACTATAACACAAGTGACCAATATTTATTGGTAGAAGTCTAATGATTAGACTCTGAGGATAAGTTGGACTTACGTGGCTGAGTAGAACAAGGTTATTTCAGCTCAATTACGTCTATACTGAAAGTTGTACAGAGGTTCATATTTTCATTTGCATCGGTATAGACAAAGACATCATGTGTGTGAATTGTCCCAAAGACAGACTGACTCCTAGAATATATTTGAGAAACTCATAAACGTCTTTAAGAAGAAAAGACTTAGCTTTGCAACCCACAAATGGATAAACAAGCCCAGTTTATAACTGTACCAACTTAGCACAACTTAGCAAGGCCTTTGCAGCACCTTACAATGCTTCCTTATCTCTTACATAATGAAATATAGCAATATTGGGAAAACACTGGAATTGAAATTGGTGAGTGTAGGTGTATTTATCAGTTTCTCTCTCATTAACTGAGTGACCTTGGTAAAATTATCAGTGAGTTTCAATTTATATATACATATGTATGTGTATATATATGTGTATGTGTGTGTGTGTACATATTGTGTGTGTGTCTGTGTGTGTGTGTGTGTGAGAAGAGAAAGCATATATTCTTATAAGAATACCCTTCCTAGAGCATATAAAACCGAACTGTACTCTGACTACCCTGGACACATGCTGTCAGGACTCCTGAGGCTGTGGCATGGGCATATGTCCTTAACCTTGGCAAAATAAACTTTCTAAATATATACTCTCTCTCTACTCTCTCTTTCTTTTCTGGCAGTGTTTTTCAAAGGATCAAATTAAATGAAATAATGTATCTGAAATGTTTTATGAACCCTAAAGCAATGTAAGTTATGTTTGTTAATTAATCATCACTCAGATCACTCAAAGATCCTTGTGAGATTTTCAAAGCACTGCAACTGATGAACAACAAATGATAATCATGATAAATAAATATAATAAAGAGCACTAAATTTATTACACTGTTCAGATTTCCTACAATGCCTACTTAGAATTATAACATTAAGCAAAAAAATATAGAGCTTCATTATTCTCTGTATATAAAGTATCAAACTTATACTGAAGTAATAACCAGCAAGTAAAACAGATTTACTTCTTACAGAAATATAATTGGGCATTGATGGAGAATTTTTCCTCAAACCCAGGCATTTGTATCAGAGATATTTCTGTAAATTGGAGAAAAACGATTCTCTAAATTTAGCATATGTTAAAGCCTATAAACAGTAAATAAAGAAAAGCTATCTTAGTAGTACGATAAACAACAGAGCATCACCATAACTTTGATGCATGGAACAAAAAGAAAGTAATGGCATGGTGGTTTTAGAGCTATGTGGTCATTGTTCATGCAGGTAAGGTAACCCATTAACAATGCTTTGCATAAGGTAGTTTGCTAGGATCAGACTATTCTAGGACTACAGAGATCTACAGCTGTTAGCTGTAGACAAGAAAAGACAGAATGGAAACAATGCAACTCAAGTCCACACTGACCTGAGCTAGCTTCATTGCTGGGAAAAATGCAGCCAAGAATCAAGGATAAAGACAGACCAGAAAACCGAAATAACAACCAAAGAGGATAAAAAATAGGATCATAGCAAACGGGAGTGGTGAATTGGGAAATTTATTTCAGAGCTAAAGTTTTGCTTAAGTTTTCTTTTTATATAGTTCCTAATATGTGATAGATAAGATTATTAGTTTGGAATTTTAAATATCCTGTAGAGAATCAGATTCTTGGCTTGAAGTTGGAAAAGCTGTTCACATCAGAATGTGCACTTCATATTCCAATAAGAATATATATATTTTTTATACTTTATGTTCTAGGGTACATGTGCACAACGTGCAGGTTTGTTACATATGTATACATGTGCCATGTTGGTGTGCTGCACCCATTAACTCGTCATTTACATTAGGTATATCTCTAATGTTATCCCTCCCCCCTACCCCTACCCCAAAATAGGCCCCCATGTGTGATGTTCCCCTTCCTGTGTCAAAGTGTTCTCATTGTTCAATTCCCACCTATGAGTGAGAACATGCAGTGTTTGGTTTTCTGTTCTTGCGATAGTTTGCTGAGAATGATGGTTTCCAGCTGCATCCATGTCCCTACAAAGGACACAAACTCATCCTTTTTTATGGCTGCATAGTATTCCATGGTGTATATGTGCCACATTTTCTTAATCCAGTCTGTCATTGATGGACATTTGGGTTGGTTCCAAGTCTTTGCTATTGTGAATAGTGCCGCAATAAACATACGTGTGCATGTGTCTTCATAGCAGTGTGATTTATAATCCTTTGGGTATATACCCAGTAGTGGGATCCTGGGTCAAATAGTATTTCTAGTTCTAGATCCTTGAGGAATCGCCACACAGTCTTCCACAGTGGTTGAACTAGTTTACAGTCCCACCAACAGTGTAAAAGTGTTCCTATTTCTCCAAATCCTCTCCAGCACCTGTTGTTTCCTGACTTTTTAATGATTGCCATTCTAACTGGTGTGAGATGGCATCTCATTGTGGTTTTGATTTGCATTTCTCTGATGGCCAGTGATGATGAGCATTTTTTCATGTGTCTGTTGGCTACATAAATGTCTTCTTTTGAGAAGTGTCTGTTCATATCCTCTGCCCACTTTTTGATGGGGTTGTTTGTTTTTTTCTTGTAAATTTGTTTGAGTTCTTTGTAGGTTCTGGATATTAGCCCTTTGTCAGATGGGTAGATTGCAAAAATTTTCTCCCATTCTGTAGGTTGCGTGTTCACTCTGATGGTAGTTTCTTTTGCAGCGCAGAAGCTCTTTAGTTTAATTAGATCCCATTTGTCAGTTTTGGCTTTTGTTGCCATTGCTTTTGGTGATTTAGACATGAAGTCCTTGCCCATGCCTATGTCCTGAATGGTATTGCCTAGGTTTTCTACTAGGGTTTTTATGGTTTTAGGTCTAAGATTTAAGTCTCTAATCCATCCTGAATTAATTTTTGTATAGGAGTAAGGAAGGGATCCAATTTCAGCTTTTATTTTAAGGCTTGTTTTATTTTAATGGCTGATCTATGTAATCACGGAGGCCAGTATGTACAGACAAAGGGGGAGCTTTTATTTATTGGTCTCTTCCTCCTTGGACAAAGTCTTGATGATCTCCTCCTTCTTGGCCTGGAGGCATTCTTCATGACGTTTGCCTGCTTCCTTGGTCTTAGACCTGCGGGCCTCAGCCTGGTCAGCCAGGAGCTTCTTGAGGGCCTTATCTGCCTTCAGCTTGTGGATGTGTTCCATGAGAATATGTGGCCACAGCCGTGAGTATGCTCAGGCTTCAGAAGAGGCTCGCCTCTAGTGTCCTCCACTGTGGGAAGAAGAAGGTCTGGTTAGACACCAGTGAGACCAATGAAATAGCCAGTGCCAACTCCTGTCAGCAGATCCAGAAGCTGATCAAAGATGGGCTGATCAACTGCAAGCCTGTGACGGTCCATTCCTGGGCGCGATGCCAGAAAAACACCTTGGCCCGCCTGAAGGGCAGGCACATGGGCATAGGTAAGCGGAAGGGTACAGCCAATGCCCGAATGCCAAAGAAGGTCACGTGGATGAGGAGAATGAGAATTCTGCTCCGGTTGCTCAGAAGACACTGTGAGTCTAAGAAGATTGATCCACGTGTATCACAGCCTGTACCTGAAGGTGAAGGGGAATGTGCTCAAGAATAGCTTAAAATAGGAGGACAGAATCACTAATTTATTGGTTATAGCCACTTGGTCAGTTTTGAAAAAATTATCATTTAGACGTGAAATATAGGCCAAATAATGAAATAAAAATAGAATATATTTGTTAGAAGAAACATGGTCAAATGAAGTATGAGAAACATGTCAAAATTATAAACTATGTGAAAGGAAAATAAATCTTGGGGCCCCCAAATCATGAAGCTAAAGAGAAAAGTCAAGGTGGGAGCTGCTTAGGGCCAACCTGCCTCCCATTCTATTCAAAGTCACCCCTCTGCCCGCTGACATAAATACATATCTGAGTGCCTCCTTTGGAGGCTAATCAGAAACTCCAAAGAATGCAACCGTTTGTCTCTTATCTACCTGTGACCTGGAAGTCGCCTCCCCATTTCAAGTTTTCCCACCTTTGCTTCAAGTTGCCAGTCTTTCTAGATCAAGCTGATGTTCATCTTGCATATGTTGATTCCTGTCTTATGTCTCCCTAGAATGTATAAAACCAAACTGTGCTCTGACCACCCTGGGCACATGTTGTCAGAACTCCTGAGGCTATGTCATGGGCACGTGTCCTCAACCTTGGCAAAGTCAACTTTCTCAGTTAACTGAGACCTGTCTCAAATTTTCGAGATTCACAACTAGAAAGTAGTAAAGCAATAATTGGACCAGTCATTTCAGCAGCAAGAAAGAGAACTATCCTTTTCTCAGCAAAATGTAGATCAATAATGTGGTACAGAAGAAATTCACTGGTAGTAAAAATGTTGCAAAAACTATGTAGAGAATTAACTACCAATGATAAAAAAAATGATATATATCATAACACATTCTTTCTTGATATTTATACCTACCTTGAGAGCAAGTATTAATTTCTGCACTTGAAAGGTGAGGAAAATAAGGCTCAAAGAAAATATTTGCTTTCCCCAAAGCCAGATACATTAAAGTCACTCAGGGTTTAAAACTTACATCTCTCATTTTCTTAAATCTTATCTTCTTTTCTTTTTTTGCCTTTATTTGATTTAACATATTTTTTAAAACATAAATTTTATTGTGTATATTTGGGCTTTATAGCATAATGTTATGGGATACATAGAGATAGTAAAATGGTTATTATTGTGAAGAAATTAACACAGCTATCATCTTATAGTTACTTTTTTTGTGACAAGAGCAGCAAAATCTAGTTACTTAACAATAATCTCTAACATAATACAGTTGTATTAACCATAGTTACAATGTTGCACATTAGATCTCTAGACTTATCTATGCTACATATCTACTATTTTGACCTCCATCTCCTCATTTTCATGCCCTTCCTCCCAACCTCCACTACTGATAACCACTGTTTTATTGTCTATCTCTGTATATTTGAAATTCTTTGTTTCCCAGATTCCACATATATGTGAGATAATGCATTACCTTTGAGTTTCTGACTTATTTCACCTATAATGCCCTCCAGATTATCCACAGTGTGGCAAATGGCAGTATCTCCTTCATTTTTAAGGCTGAATAATATTTATTGATTATATATAGCACATTTTCTTTATCCGTTGGTCCATCTGTGATCATTTAAGTTGTTTCCATATCTTGGCTATCATGATTAATGCTGCAATGAACATGAAAGTACAGATATCTTTACCATAGTGATTTCATTTCCCTTGCATATATAAGCATAAGAAGGATTGCTGCGTCATATGGCAATTCTATTTTAAACCTCTTTAGGAATCTCCATGGTCTTTTTCATAAGGGCTGTACCAGTCTACCTTCCCACCAACAGCATATGAGGGTTCCCTTTTCTCCACAACCTTGCCAACATTTGTCTTTTCTTGTCTTTTTGATAATAGCCATCCTAATGGTGTGAGGTAATAGCTTATATTGGTTTTAATTTCCATGTGCCTTATGATGCATGAGGTTAAATGCCTTCCATAAACCTGCTGGCCATTTTTATGTCTTCTTTGCAGAAATGTCAGTTCATATCCTTAGCCCATTTTTTAACTAGGTTATTTGTTTTCCTGCTATTGAGTTTTAAGAGTTCTTTATAAATTTGTGGTATTAGCCTCTTATTGTATATATGATTTACAAATATTTTTTCTAAATCCATAGGATGCTTTTCATTTTGTGGACGATTTCCTTTGCTGTGGAGAAGCTTTTTAGTTTTATGTAGTCCTATTAATTTAGTTTTGCTTTTGCAGTCTGAGTTTTTTGTGTGACATCCAAAAAATCATTACAAAGCCAATGTAAAGAACTTCCAAAAAGATTGTTCCAAACAGTAATATGTAATTACTAGTAGTATTTTAACTAACTTTTGGGAGAAATTGAGTGTGATGGCCTATCTACAGAAATAAGATTGGGAGAATATATCAGAGAGTAAATCCATTTCAAGATAGTTATTGCTTTATTTATCAAATCCTAGAGATGAAAATAATACAGTCTATAATTATTTCAAGTCTCTGTATATGCCACATATATTATATTTATCTGCTTTTCTTAAGTATCCTAAAAAGTTAATATTCTATGACCCATTTACATGTGAAAAAAAGTGAGTTTCAGAAATTAGGTAATTTTTTTTCCTAAATCACAAGGCAGTGGTAATGGAGGATTCAAGATAGAAGAACCAGATAAAAATTAGCAAGAATGTAGAGGAAATCAATAACACCATCCGTCAACAGTATCTAATTGACATTTACAGAACACTCAGAACACTACGTGTTATAATAACAAAATATATAATCTTTTAAAGCACTAATGAAACATATACTAAAACAGGTCATATTCTTGGCCATAAAACACACTTCAACAAATTTAAAAATTATAGTCCTACAGAGCATGTTCTAACCACCATAAAATCAAACCAGCAATTGAAAAAAAAAAAAGAAAGAAAAATCTCTAAACACTTGAAAATAAACAATATGCTTTTAAAAAATTATATGCATCAAATTAAGTAAAATAAACTAAAAATACAATATATCCAAACTGATGAAACACAATTTAAGCAGTGCTGAGAGGAAAATTAATAGTATTAAACGCTTACATTAGAAAATAGAAAATATCTCCAATAAATAATCTAAACTCCTATCTCACGAACCTAGAAAAAGAAGAGCAAAATAAGCCATGAGCAAGCAGAAGGAAGGAAACAATAAAAGAAAGAACAGACATAAATGAAATAAAAAACAGAAAAGTAATAAATAAAATCAGTGAAACAAAAATCTGGATTTTTGAAAAGTTCAATAAAATTGGAAATATCTAGCACCGTTCATGAGAAATAAAATAAAAAGCTTACAAATTAGTAATATCAGAAGTAAGGGCTATAACTGCAGACAAGTGCTGATATCAAAAGACGGATAAGAGAAGGTAATGAACAACTATATTACAGTTCAAAGAACTGCAAGCCTCTCATACCTTATTTAAGAAAGAGTCTCGGCTGGGCGCAGCGGTTCACGTCTGTAATTCCAGCACTTTGGGAGGCCAAAGCGGGCAGATCACCTGAGGTCAGGAGTTCGAGACCAGCCTGACCAACATGGAGAAACCCCATCTCTACTAAAAATACAAAATTAGCCGGATGTGGCAGCACGCACCTGTAATCCCAGCTATACGGGAGGCTGAGGCAGGAAAATATCTTGAACCCGGGAGGCGGAGGGGTTGTGGTGAGTGGAGATCACGCCACTGCACTCCAGCCTGGGCAACAAGAGCAAACTCCGTCTGAAAAAAAAAAAAAAAAAAAAAAAGGAATTGCTAAAAACCCAAAGACAACAGGGGAGACATAAACAAGAATGCTAGAGGGAATTTTAGCCTTGTATACTACAGGTACAGTAAATATAACACCTCACATTCACAGTAATTCAAAACATATTTAAAAAACCTTCCCTAATTAGAGAACAGCATTTTATTATTCTGTTTAGAATCACAGGAGATGAATGCGGAGGGGAAAAAGCTCACTAGCTAGGATAGAAGATGAGATGAACTTCTACAAGAAGCTCTGCTTTCATTTCTCTCCTGGTATATTTTATTTATGAGGCATCATTAATACATATTAGGAGTCAGTTTTACACAAGATAATCTGAGGGGGAAAAAAACACTATTTCTTGAAGAAAAATGGCCTCATTTGTTATCCAGTGTTTTATTATTATTTTCTTGTCAGAGAACAAATTGAAAATTTTAGTCTATTTTCCCTTATACACAAAGGTATCATCTTTACTTTATGCCGTATTTTGAAATATCATGGAGTTACTTCCTTGATTCAAATTTCTCCTGAGCATGTCAGGTTGCTCAATTTTACTTTAATTATTTCAATAATTTAATATTTACTGGTTTGGGAAATAATACTTTAATTTCAAACCAAAGGAAATGCAATACTGCACAAATTTCTAGATGGTCAATACCAATCCAAAATGTTGCACTTAAATTATTTACTATAGAAATTGCTTTAACTCTTCCATGGCTTCTGGTACAGTCTTTAGGACTCTGTTGATTGCTTAACTATTCAGAGTTCTTTGTAAAGTTCATTCACTATCATGTAGTCTTGGTCTTAACGTAACGTCATCATTGACTAGGAATATACCTCTTCTCCTATATGATTTTATTCACTTATTTGAAACACTTCTAACATTGAAAAACTAGGCTCACATCCCAACATGTTCACACAGGAGACTCATATTTCTCTGAGAAGCGTCAGTAAACACGTATTCAATAACTTTAGTATTTATCACATTTAGGTGACATCTGTGTCTACTTGCACTTGATTTTGAGCTCCTTGAGGCTTGGTTCATATATCAGTCTCCACATTCTCAGTGCATAGTATAATACCTAACCTGTGCTGAGACTCAATGAACAACAAGCATGTTAAAAATTAACCAGTAAATAAATGAATCAATGTGAGATTAACATGACATCCATCTCATTTATTCAGCAAAAAAGAATCACACACTTTCCATATGGCAGGCAAAGGCTGATTATACAAGTGTTAAAAAAAAAAATACAGACATTTTTGTGTTGCATGTACTTTAATTGTATTTGCCTAAAAATGTTGTATCTATTATAATTTAAAGGTCAGCCAACATTTTAACTTTTTAAATGTAATTAAAAAGATGCTATTAATCATGTTCCTAGAGTCGATTTTCCACTCTTGGGATTGCAGCAGAAGACGCAAGGACATTTGGGTATATGGTCCTGAAACATTCGATAGCAGAGTGGTTAATCTGTGAGTCTGAGATCTGGACTCTGCTATGTATCACCTGTAGGGCCTGGGGCAAATCAGTTCACCTTTCTATGTTTTTCTATGTTTTGATTTCCTCTTTAAAAATGGGGAATAATAATAAGACCTATATAAATGGTTGCCATCAAGCTTCAATAAGTGAATTTATGTGAGTAACAATGGAACAACACCTGGCACATGGTAAGCTCTTGACAAATGTACTCATTATTATTTTTATAAGACTATTTGCCACTAAATGAAAGCATTCTAGTATGACTACTTAATTGAAGTTTAATTTTATGGAGAAAAATGTAGTTTCCTCTTTCTATAAAATGTCTACCCAATAAGTGTGACCATCATTTGTATACATATCTTGCTCCCTTAAATTCCTGTTTCTTGAAAAAATGACTACAAAGATATATCTGAAAAAAATACTGTTGCTTATTTTATTTTGGGCACAGAGGGTCACCGGATTTTATTTATGCATATGTTTTTGGATTTGGTCCTAAGACAATCTTCAAGGGTAAAGAAATACCAAGGTAGTGAGGCTTTTCATAAAAATGTGCAGATGGAATTATTTTGCCTCTCCAAAACCCTAATAAATAAATTTAAATAAACTTTTTGCAGAAGAAGAATAAGCCATATTATAAAGAAGGGAAAAGATTCCATGAGGTACTTAATGTAGTAATGTATATACTATCCTCCACACCTCTTCACCAAATAAGTGTGTCAGTACAATTATTTCTCCATCCAAAGGCTTGTCTGGCATTACCCTTTCAATTGAATCTTAACATGTGTGCACAGATACACTTGTGCACACACACAAACACACAAATTTAATCAACCTGCCTTCTGAATTACCTGTTTACCCTGCAGAAGTTTTATATTATTAAGTGTAAGAAAATGTATTACTGTAGTGCTGTTATTCTCTGTCAAATAGGTTGGTTTATGTGCCATGCATCTTAGCACAAAAAATTGTGCCCAATAATGCTTTGTTGAGCCAAACCTAATTCAAAGTAAATAGAAAAGCTCTTATTGTAGAGATAGAAGTTCAAAGGTCAAGGCTATCTATATAGAGTGCAAGAGTCTGAGTTGGGTATGGCCTAATTTATGTATGGCTTCAGACATTAAAATTTCTTCCTACCCACTCTTGAAACAGCTTTGGGTTTCACAAAATATTCACTTTAAACTTGATTGTTAAAATTAATAATAGCATAATTCTAGTTCAGTCCTTTTAAAGCATAAAATTCTCAGACATTCTATGACAATGCAAAATGGAAAGAAATGGGAATAGAGAATCACAGGAGTTTTATGAGTAATGCCATGTTTCTTTATATTATTTTTATTAAAAATAATAGTTGTAAACACCTGTGAGCTAACAATGATAATGTCTAGATGCCTACAAATGTATCCCCCGAGGTGTCAATAAAATTTAATCACCAGATTATATTGGGGATCTACTGCTGGTCAATTTACTAGGGGACATATTATCACCAGGTGAGTTTTCTTAATTCTCAGTGATTCTAAATCAAATGTCAGCCTCTGTGCCTCTTCCTTAAAACAATTTAATTGTTCTTGCATTTATAACTGTCATCTGAGGCATAGTAAAAAGAAATTTCAACAGAGAAGTGACAATTAGAATATAGCATGTCCTCAAGGATTTTATCCAGAGAGATTCCATTATGTAAATTGCTAACTTTCTTGCCTCTGAATTCAATTCCAAGGCACAAGGATATTCAAAATTAAATCAAGTTGGAGTTATAAAGTGAACTTCCAATACAACTGGCAACTTGAGATTTTTTCCTTCTCTTTCCAAATTCCAAATCTTAATTATTCTCTGTTGTCTTAAAACCTCTTGAGTTCAATATAATCATGTATAATATGTGAGAATTGGCATATACTGACTGCAGGCAGAAAAAAAATGACTTTTCTACTCACTTTACATAAGATAATCTAATTATTTCTTGAAAAGAGCACAATGTGATTGATGATACCTCTTAGGAAAATTTAGTAATCTGGAGGAATGTATTTATGCTTTTATTCACAGCAAGGTTTTATATTAAAACATTAAAGAAAATGACAGGTTTTTAAACACTTTTCTCTAAAGATACTCTCAGATCTTTTCTCATCTGTTGTTTCAGGCTCTGCTTTTTAGAATCTCTTCTACAAAGATAAATGTATTGTCTTTGGTACCATCTCTCACTCATTGTTTTTTACTTATGCCCCTTAGATTCTTGTATCTGTGTTGAAACCTATAGTTTGCAACAAAGAAATGTTTTACATGTGGAACATAGAGGGTTTGAGAATTTACTAAAACAAGAAGCAGGCAATTAATTCCCGAGAGGAATTTACATTGAACAAAATACATACTATTAAAAATAATCGCAAAAAACGCGATTATTCTTGCAGCAACCTAATATGAATAATAAATCCAGCTTACTTTAATATAAATTTGTGTACTTATATATCTGTTTATATTTCAGATGGCCTCTAGATAGAAAAAGCGGGTGGTATCCTGAAGCCAGTTCATACAGCCTCACAGAAGCAAATTTTATGCTTCTCTTCCCAACGCCACATTCAGCAATGATACATTTGTTGCTTGAAATTGGTCATAGTTTGTATATTTATACCACAGAAAGCTGCAAACAGCTTCAAATCGGCTTCGGAGAACAGTTGTTGAACATTTACCAGCACACCATTAGTGAAACTATGGGTCAAAACTAACACCCCTATAAACATAATCTTGAAGTTTAATTCTACAGATACCCAGGCCTAACTTTTGAAGGAAAATAGAAGTTAATAAAGACGTGTAACCAATTGTTGTTAATTCTTACAATGTTCCTGCCTCAGCATCCATTTTGAGTACAAGTTTAACTTTCTCCTATGAGAGGCAGGGCTTGGTCACCATCGACAAAGTTTCCAGTTCTACACCACGCTCAAATGGCCCAAGCCTGCTAGGCAGAGATAAGAACTTAGAGGCATCTCTTCTGTCTAGTCCACTGGGCTCCTGCTTTCCTGCCAGCTCCTTTAAAGGAATCATTCAGACATTTGCACAAAGTGACCCACACCCTCCCTATTCCCATATATATTCAATGCTGCTATTTCTCTCTCTCTCTCCGTATGCTCCTGAAGGCTCTTCCTGACCCAGACAGATGAACAAATGCCCTCCTTACTGATCGTACTCTCTTTACTCAGGATGTGTAAGCACAAAGTCTTTGAGCTTGTTTTCTATTGTGGTGGTGTATTGAATGTGTGCCTTCTATCTGAAGAACTATGGGCTTCCCAAGGATGCTGAGGAGAACACAAAGGCAGGCTGCCAGAGACAGAGTAATGGTCAGGCAGGCATAAACAGCACATGAGTCTGGGTAAGAGTCCCGGACCAGTATACTGACTAACCTCCATAATTTCATAAGACAAGTCCCAGTATACCTCCCAGTATAAACAAGTTTCCCTTGTGAGGGAACCTCGTCATCACAGGTCCAACAAATAGGCATTAACCCATCCACCAGGTTAAAAATGTATCCCAAGGAAGTCCACTAAACACAAATGTTCCACTTCCATATTTTCATTAGGGCAGGGTTGCTAGCTAATCTGGTATTGGAACCCCAATTTAACTGGGCGTTCCGAAAATACTATTTTATTCAATCCATATTTTAAAGATGGAGGCTAGATGTTGTTTTCCTATTACTGGAATACAGAATATATCTACACTAAAATAGAATATTTAATTATTTATAGATATTTAAAGTCAATTGTTAATACCATTCTTTTAATGCATTTTAGTAACTGCACTGTTTATTGTGAATCATTGTGTTTAAATTCAATTATTAGAAATGTATCTGAAACAGTAATTTTTTAAAAAGATTGTTTTAAATATACGTATATTAGTGTGAAGATTTTGTTTTGTTCACTACTATATGTCTGTATCCTAGAATAAATAAAGTCAGATAATAGAAAATGAATAGTCTTAAATAATCTGAATTTAAAATAAAAATCATATCCTCCATTTGAATGTTCATGTGAAGTTTTTTTTATGTGTATCTCTATTGCTTATCTAAATGCTCTCAATATTCCTATGAATTATGCAATATCAGGTTCATTTTATAGATGCAAAAACAAATTACTTTTCTTGCTGCATCTTTGCAGAGCTTCTTTTATCTTACTAATATTCATTCACTAACAACCTCTAACTAGAAGATGAGGTCTCTATCTTCACTACAATTATCTTAGTCTGGATCAAATCAAAAAGTCCAGAATTTATAATTTCTACATTAAAAACTGTAGAGCTTATAATAATTTTCTTTCACCACAAATCAGTCTTAGTATCTTGGACAGGACAGATACAGGCTTGTTCATCTTTAATCTAACCTCATTGTGAAAACTCTGACAATGCTCACTAAAATATGTTATGGAAATTTGAAATCTGAAAAAGGAAGATATACTGATCACATTTATCTAGAGAAACAGAACCAATAGAATGTGTATGTATGTATGTGTCTGTATGTGTGTGTATGAAGATTTATTATAAGGACTTGTCTCATGAAATTACGGAGGCTAGTGAGTCAAAAATCTGCAGTGTGCAGGATGGGCTGGCGGGCCCAAGATTTGAGTTTTTAAGTAAACTTTTTATACAACCCAATGAAAACTTGTAAACATATAAACTTCAGCTTTTGATTCAAGTGTCCAATGATAACGCCAAGGCTGGAGTGCTTAGGAAGTAAACATTCATTTAAGAAGTATTTCATTTAAGAAGTATTCCTTTAAGAAATATTTCAGACTGGGAACGGTGGCTCCGCCTGTAATCACAGCACTTTGGGTGGCCAAGGTGGGCGGATCATGAAGTCAGGAGTTTGAGACCAGCCTGGCCAATATGGTGAAATGCTGTCTCTACTAAAAATACAAATACTAGCCAGGCATTGTGGCGGGCACCTGTAGTCCCAGCTATTCAGGATTCTGAGGCAGGAGACTCGCTTGAACCCAGGAGGCAGAGGTTGCAGTGAGCCAAGATCGCGCCACTGCACTCCAGCGTGGGTGACAGAGTGAGACTACGTCTCACAAAAAAAAAAAAAAAAAAAAAAAAAAAAAAAAAAAAAAGAAGTATTTCACTTAAGAAGTATTCATTTAAGAAGTATTGAGTAAACATTCATTTAAGAAGTATTTCTTAGGTACTTCCTGAATACATCCTAGGCAAGGGGTTTGCGGTAAGCATGCTCTAGATTTTTCTCATTTCTCTCAATAAGTTAAATAGATTTCAGATTCAAAATTATTTAGGTTGATTGACTATTTCATGGGGGGATTCGATTTTATGAAGATCTAGAATGCTTTAAATTTTATGAGAAGTCCTCAGAAATGAATGCTTTATAATATGTATTCATTATTTTTATTATGGCTTATTAACCTTGATGTGTTTAGGGACATTACTGTGCTATTTTTAAGAGCAGGTGCTTTGGAGTAGCACCCTTAGGTTCTAAGCATTGTCCCAGGCACTTGACATGCAATGGTAAATATGACAAACACTGCCATGGGCCTCAAAACTATTTTCCAACCATTACAGGTGACTATAGTCCTAACCTTCTCTTTGTCCCGCAGAACTAAATCTCTCTATTATATATTTTAGCACCGAAACATACTTCAGGGCTGTTTTCTCTTCTGTGAATGTGCCTAACCACAATGCTAAACACAGAGTCTATTCAATAAAAATTGACTAGTTGAATTGAATTAGGCATGAGGTGCATTTTCAGTGAAAGGCTTCCAATAAAGAGCAGCACTTACTATTTTCTGCCAGAAACAATATGTGGCACTGGTTGAAAGAAAAGATAAAGTGGTGTATTTTCAGCTCGGATCACATATTTTCAGCTCGGATCAGTTAGTGGCAGTAATATTCTGTATGTAGTTTTTCCATATTTATTTCTCAGAATCATAAAAATAGGGTATTTTAACGCTGGACATTTCTCAGAGTTTGGTTATAGTTTTCTAAAGATGTTTTTAGAGGAGTATATGCTTTCTTGCTGTAACTCCTGTTTTGTGTTGACCTCGCACTATTGCAACAATACTTGCGTCTTTTTTTCACATTAGTCAAATTTTAAAAATATTCACGGTTTTCATACACGCAGTGTGTGTTTGTGTGCGTGTGTCTGTCTCTGTGGATTATGACAATGTTGCATGCATGTCTTAGCATTTTATATTAGCATTCTATTTAACAACATATAAAATTTTCTATGTCAATATGAGTATTAATAAACATGACTTTTAAATGATTCTGTAATATTTCATCATACAAAGTCACTATATAAACAGGCTCCAAATGATTCAAATTTAAGTTACCAATTCTGTCATCATCATAAAAGTGACCACCTAGGTAATGAATATTTGTGCTTCATTTCATTTTTTCTCTTCTCACATATCTCTTTCTTTTTATCTCTTATGTATAACAGCAATAATAAAATACAAATTCATAACCCATGTTTGAGTAATGGATATGCTATTTGCAGGTGATGAGAAGCCACATTGTTCTTCACTCTATTCTTTCAATTTCTGGATCAAAGACCACAATTCACAGTGGAAGAGATTTTGGCATCCAGATGGGATGGCAACCAGGCCACAGGAAATGTTTTCTGACAACTTAGAGATTCACTTTTTGGAAATACGCCATGACCATTGCCTAGGGATCTGAAAACATGAGATGGTATTCTCAAGGTAAAAGCAACTCAACTCAAAATGTTGCTTTTCACATAAGAGACAAAATGAAAATCAATTGCAGCTCTCTGTATAAAAAGAGAGCAAAGAATAACCATGCATGCTTCTGAAAGTTTTATCTTCTTGTAAGGATTAAAGTAAAAAAAAAGTATTTTCAAGGGTAACAATTAGTCTATATTTTGAGGTTCTAAAATCAATTTTTAACAAAGACTAGAAATAAAGAATTATATTGCCTCTAAGTGTAGATGAATCACACTTTATAAATACAGTAAGAATATTGAAGTTATTGGTACACTAAGAAAGTAATAAAATTAAATGTAACTGTGAATATCAATGTGTGTGTTAGTATATGAATTAAATAGCATTTAAACTTTCACCAAAGAAAGATGATAGATGATACATAGATAGATAGACACATAGATATAGACAGATAGATAGATAAAGATAGAGAGAGAGAGAGATAAATAGATCCTCAAAGGGAATTTTACTGAATGCTTGTGTAGCTTAATTATAAGTAAGTAAAAATAATTGAATCTTAGAGTACATTGAATTTTAAAGCTGGAAAAGTTTTTAAGAATGAAATAATTTAGTTCCTTTGCTTCACCAGTATGAAAACTGAATTTAAAAAAATAAAAATCAATTTAGCTGATGCTTAAGCAATTTAAAAAGAGTAAAAACTTTCTTTGTTTAAATGAATCATAATTAAAATAACTTTTGAGACAATTTATTGATTGAAAGCTGAATGAGAATCATTGGCAATGTAGACATTACAAAAATCACAGGTCAGGAAGAGTACTGGCTTTTCTTTTAGGCCTATCTGGAGAATGTATCTAGCAAGTAAATGTATATAAGGCATAAGAGTTTACCTGCATTACTAATATGATAAAGTTAAGTGAAATGTGAAGATTTCAGAGGGCAGCCATAAATGTCATCATAAGTAGAGTTAGAACACAGATTAGGAACAATTTAAACAGTTAGAAAAGCTAATGCAAAGGTCATGCTACTCACAAACCATGAGGACTTCAATTTTCATGACATTTTCTCTAAGGATGTGAAGTTCACAATCTCCAAAGGACCATTTAAGTTCTATCTCATAAAACTGGAAGGCTTTCTTTTTTCACAGTCAATGACCAACTAATAAGACAAGTGATTAGAGAGAAAGCAGTCCTAAGAAACAGAGCAAACATAATAAAATTACTTGGCATTCTTAATTTGGAAACTCTACTAATTTAATCAGATCCAGCAAGTTTGATGAATACAAATATTGGAGCCTGAAGGAGATATACTGAATATCAGAATACTAGATTAATTAAATATAATGAACAATAGAAAACAAACTAAAACATCAGGCTGAAGCTACAGGAGGCAAATTCCAGTTATTTATTTATTGTCTTGATCAGGTTATTTAATTTTTCTGAGTTAAAATTTTCATATTTTGTAAACTAAAATAAATATATATTTATTTCAAGATTCTTGGGCATTAAAGTAACAGCATATATAAAAGTTCTTATATAGTTAATACATACTTATACATTTTAAAAATCATAGCCTAAAATATAGGTTATAAAATATTGCATGTGATTTGGATAAACAATTGAAAATTAAATACATAATGGAAACAAAATAAATATATCACTTTCATGCTTACATATGTGCAGAGACAAGCTTGGCTGGGAAGACCCTAACTCAGCAGTGCTAGAGGAATTAAAGACACACACAGAAATATAAAGGTGTGGAGTGGGAAATCAGGGCTCTCACAGCCTTCAGAGCTGAGAGCCTCAAACAGAGATTTACTTACATATTTATTGACAGCAAGTCAGTGATACACATCATTTCTATAGATAATATATTAACTAAAAGTATTCCTTATGTGAAATAAAGGAATGGACTGAAATAAAGATGGGCTCTGGCTAGTTATCTACAGTAGGAGCATGTCCTTAATGCACAGATCACTCATGCTATTGTTTGTGGTTTAAGAACAACGTTAAGCGGTTTTCTGCCCTGGGTGGGCCAGGTGTCCCTTGCCCTCATTCCGGTAAATCCACAACCTTCCAGTGTAGGCGTTATGGCCACCACGAACATGTCACAGTGATGCAGAGATTTTGTTTATGGCCAGTTTTTGGGCCCATTTATGGCCAGATTTTGGGGGCCTATTCCCAACGCATATGTGAAATGAAGATGAGAACAGAGAATTGATATGGTTTGGCTGCATCTCTACCCAAATCTCATCTTTAATTGTTGCTCGCATAATCCTCATGTGTTGTGGGAGGGACCCAGCAGGAAGTAATTGAATCATGGGGGCAGGTGTTTCCCATTCTGTTCCCATGAGAGTGAATAATTCTCCTGGGATCTGATGGTTTTATAAAGGGCAGTTCCCCTGCCCATGTTCTCTTATCTGCTGCCATGTAAGATGTGCCTTTGCTCCTCCTTTGTCATCTGCCATGATTGTGAGGCCTAAAATATAGGTTGTACAATATTGCATGTGATTTGGATAAATAATTGAAAATTAAATACATAAGGGAGACAAAATAAATATATCCTCCCCAGCCATGTGGAACTGTGAGTTCATTAAACCTCTTCCCTTTATAATTACCCAGTCTCCAGTATGTCATTATTAGTAGCATTAGAACAGACTAATACAAGAATTTTTCTTAATGTAATCAGAATCAAATGCTAAATCTTAGCTATCTGAATATTTAAAGTAAAAGCCTTCTTATCTTATTTGTTGAAATGATGTCTTTACCATATAATTTTATTTTTATAATTTGACTAGATATATTAGCACATTGTATAGTATTTTTGCAAAATATGGCTTCATTTTCCATTTAGTAAGTCCCAGTCTTTCTTAATCAATAAGAACACTGGAATGAAGATAAGAATAAAGTAGAATTGCAATGCTACCTTTATACTTCCACAAAAGATGAAGAATAGTTCACATTTACATAAAATTATATTTTCATTGAATTAAGTTAAGAAGAGTTGAATAATATCTTCCCTCTGACATATGGGAGTACAACATTCCAGGCCAAAAGCATTGCATTTTAAGTAGTTGTCTCTGGAACGCCTGCTTTCCAATAATTAACTTGATTCTAGTGAGAAATACTTGCTTATCTCCCTCCCAATTAATAATTATTGCCCTTGTTTTATTTGCATGTCCCAGGTACTGAAAAACTGAAATGAAATATTTGACTCAGGAGGAAAATATTTAAAATAATTCCCTTGTTATAAGTTTTGGTGATGTTATTCTTTATATATCTCACACATTTATCATACTAGGACAGCTTTGACATTATTTCTTCTTATTAAGTTTAATACCACTGTCTTATTTACTAAATCTTTTGTTTATCTGTCATACTTTGTGCTTCTATATTTTGGGGTCTATATAGGAAACCAGGGAAGATATAGATGTTCCACATAAAAATCAAATTTACATATGATGCCATCAGCGAAATACCAAAAATGCTGCTTGGAAGCTGCAAATGCCATACAAATATTCTTATGGCAATGAGGCTAGAAATGGGGAAAAAGTGAGAGGCTTCCTCAGTTTCTAAGTGTCTTAATTGAGAATCGCCACCACCCTGTGTGTTTGCAGAGGAAATAGAGACTTTGTAAGCTTCTTCAATCTATTGCTTAAGAACATGTGGAGAAAGGGAATACTGGACATTTGGAAGAGCTCACAATAGTGTTGCTGAAACTCCATTTTAGACTGAGAACTGCTCTTAGACATATTTGTCCTGAAAGTTTGATGGGAACTTCTCTTGTTGAAAGTTGCGCTAAACTACCACAAGGGGTTTTTCTTAGAGTTCTTTCATCAGGGACCCTGTGACAAGTAATAAAAGCTGCAAAACAGAATGCCAAGCAATACTCTTAGGGTAAGATATGGTATGTTAAAGCCTGTTGGACTGTTTATAGGTTATTTGGTGAATGTAAATATATCAAACATTACTACACTTTTCTGTATGTGATCACTTAATTTTAAAAATATTGTACTTACTTGCTCCTTATCTCATTATATATGCCAATTTCAAAATATACCACATGAATGTATCCTGTTTTAACTGTAGAAAAGGGGAGAACTATTTTTCAACCAGACTGGCAAATACAACATAAATGTTTAAAATGTTTATCACAAAGGACATCTTTTACATTTAGAATACTACTCTGCCATCTAGGGGAAAACTAAGAATCCTAACACCCAGTGGGAGAAAAATTCAACTAGAATGAATTCTTCATACTTAGAATGCAAAATTATGCCAAGTAAATAGTGTAAAGGGCCGGACCCGGTGGTTTACGCCTGTAATCCCAGCACTTTGGGAGGCCGAGGCAGGCAGATCATGAGGTCAGGAGTTCGAGACCAGCCTGGTCAGCATAGTGAAACTCACTCTCTACTAAAAATACGAAAAATTAGCCTGGCATGGTGGCAGGCGCCTGTAGTCTCAGCTACTCAGGAGGCTGATGCAGGAGAATTGCTTGAACCCAGCAGGTGGAGGTTGCAGTGAGCCGAGATCGTGCCATTGCACTCCAGCCTGGCAACAGAGTAAGACTCCGTCTCAAAAAAAATTAAAAAAAAAAAAATATATATATATATACACACACACACACACACACGCATATATATACATATATAGTGTAAAGTCACCATCAACAGTAAGATTTTTTACTAACCTTGTTATTGTAGATCATAGAGGTAATAACAACAAAAAGACAATATTTACAAAAATAAATCGACACGTGTTTAGCAGCAAAACGAGTAAAATATGACTATATTGATCTTTGCTTCTTTTCGTTATACAGATGATACCTAATCTTCAAATAAATTGCATCTGAAAATTATTTGCTCTCTTTGTGTCTCATTTATAAAATTCTTTGGCCGCAAATGTAGTGTTGGAATGCAGTTTCTAACTGCTGATGCCTTTTTCTTTTTAGATGATTGACCTTTATGTTCAATGTCGTAAATATATTAAAGCCACTCTCCACACCTCCTTGCATATATAACAAGAGCAAAAGCACTGACTGTGCATTCACAGGTCACTTTCATAGAATGTTTAAATTTTTAAAAATATTTCTAATCCAGTATTGCTTTTTCTTAAGGAAGTGAAAGAGGTATTGCTTAAATAATTTTTCTGGGAATAGCAGTTTGCTGATTATATATGTATGTAATACGTCATCAAGAAATAGAGAGAATGTTACATATTATGTAATATATAATATAGCATATTATATAATATATAATCAAGAAATAGAAATCTCTCTCTCTCTCTCTATATATATATATATACAATCTATATATTGTTATGTAGTCCCCCTCTGTATATATATGGGTAACGATATATAGATTGTAATGCATCACTAACTTTTGTTGTTGTTGCCATTGCTGCTTCTTGCCTATGTTCAGCTTAGCACATTCCCTTTGTGTACAATCTGTGATTTCAGGCACAAAAATAAAGGAAGGTGCATGAAAAAGTCACTTTTCATTATTATGGAGCGAATTTCTGTTAGGCAACAAGAAAACTCTCAGTAGCTTGTACTGAACTCCTGCTGTCTTTTAAAAGGTCTTTATGCAAATTGGCATTTTTATGTAGGTTACTTTGTGAAGAGAAGCTAATTCGGCGAAGGTCAATTTATCTCAAAGCAAGTGTGAAATGTGTAGTTTGTTGAATTGATCTATTATTTCATTTAATGTTAAAATAAACCACAATTCAGTTCAGGTGAAATCCAAACTCTTAAAATGACCACAACTCATGAATAAAATAAAATATGTACTTTTCAAAATAGTTAGATAATGAGATCTATCCCGTCATCAGATAAATGACTTTTTTGGAAACTATTAACAAGAAAGAGTATATTATTGTTCTTTGATTCTTTTCACATAAAGAAAAATGTGGGCCAGGAGCGATGGCTCACGCCAGTAATTGCAGCACTTTGGGAGGCTGATGGGGGAGGATCAACTGAGGTCAGTAGTTCGAGACCACCCTGGCCAGCATGGTGAAACCTCGTCTCTATAAATATACAAAAATTAACTAGGTGTGGTGGCACCTGCCTGTAATCCCAGCTACTCAGGAGGTTGAGGTAGAATTGCTTGAACCCGGGACGGGGAGGTTGCAGTGAGCCGAGATCATGCCACTGAACTCCAGCCGGGGTGACAGAGTGAGACTTGGTCTCAAAAAAAAAAAAGAAAGTAAAATGTGTTTGCTTTTCTATTAGTATCTCAGTACAGTTTCATTGTGCCCTTCTGAATTATTAAGGCTTAATATCTAAAATGATCTTTTCTGTCTTTCTAAAAAGACTCTTTAAATGTAAAATAGAATACAGATGCAAGAAAACTATAAACAGCGTCACATGGCTTAGTAAATTATTATAAATTTTAATAAGGTAAAAACTACAAAATCCAAGAAATATAACAAAGTCACAAACATAGAGACTCCTCATGGGCTCAGATTCAGTCTCAAAACCACCCTTTCCCTCAAGATCAGCCGGCATCCTGACTCGTATATTAGTCCTTTCCTTTCATCTTATCCACATTTTATCCTCCAGGTGTGCTTCACAAATTACAATTTAGTCTTGCCAACTTTATTTTACTTTTATGTTTCAGTCTTTTTTAATCTACAGATTCCCTTCTGTCCTTTTTGTTTCCTTGTAACTTATCTGTTGAAAACCATGTGGTGTTTGACCTTTAGATTTTTTTGCAGTCTGGATTTTGCTGATCGCATACTCATTTCAGGATGTTCCTCTGTCATTTACACCTTTTGCAAATCGCCAGTTGGCCACAGAGAGTTTTCATCAGATTCGTTTTCAATTCCTTTGGCAAGACTATAGGTATTGTCTTGTCTTATCAAGAGGCATGTCTTGTGGTATAAACAGTGGTTGACCTTCCGTGACTAAATCAATTGCTGCCTAGTGAGTAGCAAATGGCAATAGTCAAATTAAAGGTAAAAATACGGTTCAACTACTGCCTGAGTCCACTTGGGCCACTATAACAAATAATCACAAACTAGAAATTTATTTCTCATAGTTCTGGAAGCTGGAATGTCCACGGCCAAGGCAGACTCAGTGTCTAATCAGAGCCCAGTTCCTGGCTTATAGACAGTGCCTTGTTTCTGTGTCCTTACATGGTGGAAGGGATGAGGAATGTCTCTCAGACCTCTTATAAGGGCATGAATCTTATTCACAAGGGGCCCAACCTATTACTTAATCATTGCCCAAAGGCCCCACCTCCTGAAACCATCCAACTTGGGAGTGAGGATTTCAAAACAGAGATTTTGGGGAGACAAGTATTCAGACCATAGCAACTACTATTTGGTTTCATAGTAATATAACTCCTTTGGAAGGACAGGATAAATCTTTTCCTTTTGTATCTTATTTTAAGGATAATGATTTGCTTCCCTATTATTTTCCTAAAATTGGCTAACTATTATTATTAAGAAATTATAACTTTAAACATATTTGATGAATCTAAGTTAGTCTTATATATCATCACTTTTGGAGCTCAAATTGTAAAATGTTTGACAGTGGCAGCCTCTTCAATATGACACCTGAGTCTTTTTGACATAACCCTTAGCTATCTAAAAAAGAAAAGGCATGTCTATTACTGGACACAAAGATTATTTATCTCAATTTTTATTGTTTATATACATAACATGTCTGTAATCCAATAAAGAAATACACATATACACTATGAATATAAATCATCCACATTAAATAGATATCAAAAGAAGAAGATACATAAAGGGCCCAAATGTTGGAATTACTAGGAAAAAAAATACTTATAAATAACTTTTGCATTGTAAAGAATCTAGTGGAAAAGGTATCAAATATGCATGACCAGATATAGAATATTATAATATACAGAAATGGAAACTCTAAAAATGAGATTAATGAAAACACATGCACGTATACACACACAAATAAACACACATGCATACATACGTGTAAGAAATGAAACTGTCCTCAGTGGGTTATCAGCAAATTGAACACAGCAGAGAAAAGAATCATTGAATTTGAAGACAATTAGTTAAAAGTTATTCCAACTGAAATTTTTTAAAAAGTTGGAAAAAGAAACAGAACAAATACAAACTGGTCTCAGAGAAATGAAAACTTATTGCCACACAAAATTCTGCTCATGAGGCCAGGCGCGGTGGCTCATGCCTGTAATCCCAGCACTTTGGGAGGCCCAGGTGGGCAGATCACCTGCAGTTAGGAGTTCAAGACCAATCTGACCAAATGGTGAAACTCCATCTCTACTAAAAATACAAAATTAGCTGGGCGTGGTGGCACATACCTTTAATCCCAGCTACTCAGGAGGCGGAGGCAGAGGTTGCAGTGAGCTGAGATTGTGACACTGCACTCCAGCCTGGCGACACAGCAAGACTCTGTCCCAAAATAAAAAAAAAAATAATAATACCCAAAGATACGTAGTAGCACACGATTAATACATGCAACAACTTGGATGGATCTCAAGAACATTATGCTGGGTGAACAAAAGTTAATCTTAAAAAGTTGTGTGGCTTCATTTGTATAACATTTTCAAAATAACAAAATCAGAGATATGGAGAACGTACTAGTGATTGATATGGATTAAGAAAGGGGTGAGAAGCAACTTTAAAAGAATAGCACAAAGTATTGCCTTGTCAATTTCCAACTTTTTAAATTTATTTTTGATAGCAATATATATATATATATTACTTTTTATTATTACTCCATTTTTACGCCTTTGTATTTCTTTATTTCTTCAATACATTTTAATATACTGTGCTGTACTTGTCATAGATTTTCTAGACTGAAATTTAATTCTCTTGTTTTTCTTCTTTATTTGGGAAGTGAAGTTTATGGATTTTCTTCTGTGGATTTTTCTAGATTGAATACACAGATTCTAGTATGTTGGACTATCTTTATTGCTATTTTCAATGTTTTGTAATTATGTATACTTGTGTCTCTCTTAGGCAGAAACATATATAAAGGCATGTTTTCTTTTTGCCATGTTGATGGGAGCTTTTTTTCCAGTTGTGTTTAATTTCTGATTTTATTGCATTTTGCTCCAATATTTTTATATGATTTTCATTTTTATAATTTATAGAATTATTTTAGTACAGCCTAAGATACAGTCAATAACAATATTATTTTTAATTTAGTTAAAAAGTCTATTCCCTAATAATAGAGGAGTTCAATATATGAGACTGTGTATATATGTGTGAATATATATATATATAGTGTATATGTGTATATATATATACACACTTTCTACATAAAAAGAGTATAAAATATTTTGTGATCCTCAAAACTATTAGGAGAGTGATATCAGCACTCTCCTACTAAAATAGGAGAGTGATCCATTAGTAATGAATGTTACATAGCATTTCATTCCATAAATGTATGAAATATTATATATCCATTATGCTGATAATTTATGAGTTTTCAATTTGGGACTGTGATGAATAGAGCTGGTAACAGCAGCTAACTAAAGGCCATTAAATGAACACATTTATGTGCCTCTGCTGGGTTTAAACCTAAAAATGGAATTTCTGTATCAGAGGGTATTCAGATGTTCATCTTTAACAGATACTGGCAAAGACTTTTTTAAGGTGTTTGTCCGATATTCTCTTTTCACCAATATTCTGTGACTTTTCTGATTGCTAAATGTTTTTGCCAGTATTTTGTATTTAATTAAAAATATTTTAACAACAATAGGTAATATATTGTCTCCTGTGAAATGCTTGTTCTTTTGTCTATTTCTGCTAGAATAATCTTTTTGAAATTGATTTATAATAAATCTTTATTTATATATTTACTAATATTTATAGTAATTTTTATATGCTATAGATAATAATACTTTGTTAAATATCTTTATTGTGAATATGTTTTCTCATATTTTGGGATACACGATTTCTTAAATGCAATGAAGTCTAATTTACTAGTTTCCAGGTTTTTATTTGAGTGCTCTCAGTGTCCTAGATAAAGATTTGTGCCTTTCTCTAAGGACATACAAATATCCTCCTGTGTATTCTTCTCACAACTTTATTGGTTACCTGTGTACATTTAGATCTACAATTAATATGGATTGATTATGTTTATCCTTGCAATTAAAGATCAAGAGAAAATTATTTTCTATACAGTTTTCCAATTCATTTGGCATTATACAGTAACAAAATCAGTCGTTCATCACTGTATATATGAGGATCTACTTCTGGACATAATATACTTTTTAAAACATTGATAGACTTTATTGTTTAGAGCTGTTTCAGGTTTGTAGACAAAAATTAGTGGAAACTACAGTAAGCTCCTCTGTGCTTCCCTCACCTAACACTCCTTCCACACAGCTTCCCTTATTATCAATATTTTGAAATACTATGGTACATTTCTTACAATCGATGAGAAAATATGATACATTACTATTAACGAAATTCCATAGTTTCCATTAGGGTTCACTCTTTGCATTGTACAAGCTATGGGCTTTGACAAAACCATAATGAGAAGTAACCACCATTAGAGTATCATAACCACCTATTTATCCCTCCCTCCCTTCCCACCAACCACTGGAAACCACAGCTCTTACTGTTTTTATTATCTTTTCCAGAAAGACATATAGTTAGAATCAGTCTAGTATGTAGCCTTTTCAGATTAGCTACTTTTATTTAATACTTGACAATATTTATATGAGTGTCCTCCATGTCTTTTTGTTACTCGATACTTCATTTTTTTATAACTGAATAATATTCCATTGCAAGGATTACCAGTCCATTTATCCATTCACCTACAAGATTACATCTTGGTTGCTTCCAAATTGTGGCAATTAAGAAAAAAATGCTATAACCATTAATGTGCAGGTTTTTGTGAGGACATATGTTTTAAGTAAATACTCATACCAAGAGTATGATTACTAGATCTTACCATAAGATGAGGTTTAGTTTTGTAAGAAAGTGCAAATTGTCTACCAAAGTGGCTGTACAATTTTAGTTTTCCACCAATAATAAATGAGTTTCTTTTGCTCTACGTTCTTTTGTTTAGTTGTATTAGGATTTTAAATCTCCTTAATTATAAGATTGGGAATTAATCAAACTATATGTTTTCTGGAAAAATAAACCTAGTAATATATGTTGATGATGAAAATAATACTCTGGGGTACAGTAAATGACATTTTGTATGGCAAAAGTTAGCGCTGGCCTTCAGTCCTGCTCTGATACAAAGCCAAATAATATAGCAATTCTAGTGTTAAAACTCTATGAGTTACCTCCTTTCAGATTGTTCTGTGAAAACCGAGCTAGATATTCCTTTTCACAGATGGTGTCACCGGCCTGTACCCTATATGGCGATACGTGAAACAACTCCTTTCACTACGCTTGCAGATGATCAAGGACATCCGGCCTTACATCTAAATAGGAGGACCTAGAGTAGTTTACATTGAGGTCATGAAACAGCTGGGGAAGTCTCTTATGTGTGCCTCTCCTGAGCATTTAATTAACTGTCTGCGGTATCTGTAACCTCTTCAAAACAGTCTGCATAGTCATTTGGATAAACATTTAAACTATTCTACATTTATTAGTATTCTAATAAATAATTACAGCTACCACTGAATCTACAACATACGTTTACTGGCACATAAAACAAATTGCAAAGTGTGATTGCTTATATATTCTTCTGAATAATATGAAAGAACCACTTAGAAACTATAGCACTTCACACCTATATGGTCAACTGTGTATACCTTAAAGGGTTTTCACATGGGATTTAGATTAAACATACCTGCACATGTGCATTAAATATAATAAATATAATAGGTATTATGTATAAGTATTTCATATGAATATTTTTGGATATTCATGTTTATAAACTGTTACATTTGAAGTAAAATTCACTCCATACAGCTATGAAAAAATGTGTATTAAAAATAAAGTATCTCAACTAGTTTCCTTTTTTAAAGCAGAATTCAAAGAAAATAATGTCCAATTCTGCCTATACTGATAGATGACATTAATGAGATAGTGCGTTTATTGTGCTATTCTCAGTGTCTGCAACTTCACTATAACATAAGGAGAAATTACCCAATCTTTTTTCATAAGGATGACAACTTGCACTTTGGCAAATAATGACTAAAATGACTTTGTACAAATATTTTTCATCCATAAGCCTTTTTCTCAAAGTTATTGGGATTTAAATTAATCATTATTATGTTTTTATAATGTCACCTTTTAAGGAACTCAAGATTGATAGGTATAATTTGAAGGGCAGTGCGCCCCAAACATCTAAATACCCACTGCACATATCATGCTGACTGATATCTCACTATTAAAGATTTATTCCACTGGGATAGAGTTTTAAGAAATTTACATATTCAAAATATCCAAAGAAGAGGTAAATTTAAAAATTTGAAAGCTCACAGTAAGTCTCTATTTTTACCAGTGGCTACCTGATCAGGCAGGAACTAGACAAAAGCTAGGTGAAAACAAGTTAGAGAGAAAGGGATAAGAGACAGCAGAAGCACTCACTTTCTATAGGGTCAGGAGAGGGTGCCAGAGCTCCACTGCTTATACTTTACATATGTAGGGACAGCCAATCTTGTATACATACTCACGAATCTGAGAGTATAACAACATTTTGCCCACCTAACTCTTAACATTGATAAAGCATGGCTTCCTCTAAATTATTATCTCTTCAAATTTAAGTGTCTTGGTTTTATTTTGGAGCATCCTCTGCCAAAAGCAGATATTAATTCTATGACACTTAATATGTAAAAAAGCTTAATGCACAACGGTCAAGGGCATTGGAAATACACAGATGTAGATTTCATTTCTAGCTCCATCAAATGCAATGTGTGACACCATATTGACTTCAATTTCCTGGTTTCCAAATATAGAGAACAAAGACAATAACACTAGGTTGAATTGCTTGCAACTAATGTTTACAGTTTATGCATATAACATACTATTTCTCACACTGAAACGTTTGATAACATTTTAAATATTCATAATTGTTTTATCCAATGTAAAATATTTATAATAGTTTCTCTCCTTACCTCAAGTTTATTGTAAAGATTTAATTAAATAAGCTATGAATTATGATGTCTGGTAAAATGTAAGATGCATATAAATGGGGTAAGTGTGTGTGCTAAACTAATACTACTGTCCTTTCATTAACTTAGGAGCACTGGACAATTAGACTATTTTATTAGACTTTGTTTATTTTATAGAGTATTGTAGGACAGTGCTTCTCTGAAGAACAGACATAATCTCTGCATTAATGAGAAATCTATAGTAGGAAGCAGTCATAAGCTTTTGGTTTTATTTTGGTTTTGTTTTGGTTTTTTGCTTTTATTACCTTTAGGACATG
Organism: Macaca fascicularis; assembly: GCF_037993035.2. NCBI lineage: Eukaryota > Metazoa > Chordata > Mammalia > Primates > Cercopithecidae > Macaca > Macaca fascicularis. The sequence goes on along the minus strand of NC_088391.1, from coordinate 72,067,999 downwards.
CTTCCTCAGTGCTCGAACTCCAAACTGAGTTAGTGTTAATGCATGGATTTGCGTCTTCCTTTCTATATTCGGGTAAATGTGGCTCTCACTGCCTCTATATTACAACATGTAAGATAAGTTTATGTGTAATGTGTTTTGAAATTATTCACAAAAATTGATTATCCCATCCTTTATATTCTATAAGTTTTAATATGGTATTTCCTTTTGCAATAATTGGCCCATGAGTCTTTTAAATAAACTTTTGCATAATTACAGCAACAGAAATACTATGAATTTTATAGAACATGCCATGCCATGGTCTTTTTATATTTATTTATTTATTTTTTATAAACAAGGTCGTATTTTGCCACACAGGCTGAAGTGCAGTGGCACGATCAAAACTCACTACAACTTCCTAGATCTCCTGGGCTCAAGTGATTCTCTCATTTCCACTTTCTAGGTAACTGGGACTAGAGGCATGTGCTACCAGTCCCAGCAAGTTTTTATTTTTTTAAAAAATTTTTTGTAGAGACAATAATTTCACCATGTTGCCCAAACTGATCTCAAGTCTCTGGGCTTAAAAAATCTGCCTGCCTCCACCTCCCAAACTGCTGGAATTATAGGTGTGAACCACTCATTGCACCCAGCCCGTGCCATGATCTTTAAATATCAATTGGCTGCATTCTCTGCACTAGAGTAAAAATATATATACAATTTTAAAAGGCTTAAGCTGCTATAACCCAAGAAGACCACGGTGCTTTTAAAGATACTTAATCAAAGGTCAAGAATAAGAAATGTTGAATGAAAGAAAAATTTATAATCACTTTTTTAATGTAAAATAATTTTTATGTTATTTAATCATTAAAGAAGAATTGTGGTTTTGATAGTTTAAAGGTTACAATCTTGTGGTTATAATTATCATAATTACCTAACCTTATGTATGTTAGGCAAACTTTAATGAAATTCATTTTGTCACAAATTCTTTACTGAATAAACTAATTTATTAAAAAAAATAAGGAACTTAGAAATTCCCAAGTAATCTTAGTTAATACAACTAAAAGATGGCCATATGGCATGGCTGCAATAGTCATAACCGTTTTCAAAAACTCAGTTATTTTCTAGATGGAACTGTGGCCTTAGATACAATTTCAGATCTATATTTAGCTAAAATGTTGCAAAATTGGGTAAGGACATATTCCTACACTTCTAAAGCAGGCTTTTGGCCATTTGCCTACTTTATTAGACTGTATTTATTGAGTCAGAGAACATACTAGAATTAACGGCTAGAATTCAGAGTTTTGGAAGTCAAATATATGTTGTAGCAGGGAGAAATATTTCTGCCTTTGATCTGTGACCAATAAATCACAAGCCAGCGCCCATCTTCAGATGAAATAGAATATTTGGCCACAGTCACTTTGATATCACTCTTACTAAAGTGTCATCACACCAGCCCTGTCAAGTACTTAATTACAGAATTGCTTTTACCGGGAAATACACACAGTTGATATTTTTCACCATATTCATCTCAAGCCTTACCACCTTTTAAGGAAACTCTTAATGTCTACATTTTTATTAATTTGTGTAATTTAATTTCGAAGTTTTTTAATTTGGAAAAAACATTCATCGTATTTTAGGACTGTGAGAATTGAATTTTGAGTATAAATCAGAGCAATCTGTTTTGGAGAGCAATTTGGTAATATTTTGAATTTTGCTATCAGACAACATAAAATTTCACATGCACACACATACACTAATATATGAACAAATATTTTTCCAGTCCCTTTGCCTGATCAACAATTAATCATTTTGTTATGAAGATGCATATCCTCTTTTATGTAGAAGAAAGCTTCTTCTATTATTTAATTGATTATTCTTCTCCTTTTTATCTTCAATTTTTTCTGTATTTCCTAATTCATGTATATCAGACCTACTTCCATTCTCCAGCTTGATCCTCTTGTAACTGATCTTTTTGCAAAATCATATTTTTTCTAAATTTAATAAAATATGGCTGGGCACGGTGGCTCATGCCTGTAATCCCAGCACTTTGGGAGACTGAGGCAGGCGGATCACCTGAGGTCGGGAGTTCGAGACATGGAGAAACCCCGTCTCTACTAAAAGTACAAAATTAGCTGGGGTGGTGGCCCACACCTGTAATCCTAGCTACTCGGGAGGCTGAGGCAGGAGAATCGCTTGAACCGGGGAGGTGGAATTTGCGGTGAGCTGAGACTGGGGCATTCCACTCCAGCCTGGGCAACAAGAACAAAAATCCATCGCAAAAAAAAGAAAAAAAAAAAAAAAAGAAAAAGAAAAAATCTTGATCTCGATTTCTCTACTGTTTAATCTTACAATCATTGCCCCCTTGATAGTATTTTATTTTAATATGCTATTTTTGTTTGTCACTTGAAAGCATATTCTCTAAACTCAATTTGTTTTCTTCATATTGATGACATTTGTTTTCAAATATTGTAGGCACTATGTACAACATACTGTAAGGAGACAGGATGCCTTTTACAAATTACCATATTCTTTTCAAAATTCTAAAATAATCCTTTTTTTTTTTCCAACCATGGAGTCATTTAATGTGCCTAATGATATTTCTGTATTCTCTCTTTTAATACATTCTTTTTGGAAGTTTAAATGTGTTCTGTCAGATATATTGCAGACCCTTCTTCAAATACCTGTATGACAGATAAAGGGAGAAGGAAGAAATTTGTGTTGACTCTGATTTTTTTTTTTTTTTTTTTTTTTTTGTATTCTGCTGATCCAGTTTGCCATAATGCGTGCAGGCTTAGTTAATCATGTGGGCAGCTGTAAACTAGGCCGGGGGCCTGAACTTTGTTGAGTTGTTCCAGGCAGGAACTCTGGTAACTGTAGATTCTGAGTCATGCTTAGGGGCACCTGCTCCCCTGTAACCACCACACTTACTAGCTTGACAGCATCCTCAGTTTTTGCCAGATTGGGAGCTTAACAAGGATCAATGCCAAGTCAGAATTCTACTGGAATGAACTGCCAGGCAGGGCAAGTAGAGTAGGGCACAAGACACCGTTGCTCAAGGTTTTGTTTGCTTTGCTCTGTGTTTCGGTACTAGCTCAAAGATAGTTGGTGCACAGTTCCTCTTTTCTAAAAGATACAATTGCCCTTTTACAAACCCCACTACAATGCCTACATTTTACTCGGGCCACATTTCATGCCAAGTGTTGGTTAGAGATGAGTTTTGTGCCCAGGACATCACGGAGGTAGCCCTGTCACCATTTTCTGAACAGCTCAGCTTGTTCCTACCAACAATCCCATTGCTTCATCTTGATCTAAGCTTCTGCTAATCAAACTCTGGGAGTTTTCTAGTGCTTTTGGATAATTTCATTTACTGTTTAAAAGCAAAATGAAACATAACACATATAACAAATATTTTCTTTGTATTGGTAGCTCATATCTATTCAGATCCTGTATAGATATCTCTAGTGCATTGTTGGCACTCTTCTGATTTAGGATTTTTATCCTTTTTATTCTTTTGAAAAATTGCCCTTTATTATTACAGACATGATTTTGAAACAATGGAAATCTAAGAAGAAATTGCTCATTAATGTCTTCCAAAATAAAATTTCTGTTTTAATTTGGTCATAAGATCTTCCAGACCATGTCTTTGAATAATCAATTTTGACATATTTATATACCCACATATATAAAATACTTAGGTATAATATTATGTGTTATCTCTCAAATATGCATAGCTATCTATACATACAGCCCTTTGTTTTTCTTCCCTCACATCATCCCTCATCCCCTGTCCTACCCACTACAGGGAGGCAAGATTAGCACTTTGGAGGTGGGGCCTTGTGGGAGGTGATTAAATCATGGGGACAGAATTCTCCCGTTTTTAAGTTCTTTGAAAATTCTCCAAAGAATTTTCAAATTCTTTGAAATTCTCCAAAGAATTTTCAAATTCTTTGAAATTAATTGAAATGATGAGATGAAGGAAGAGAAGAAGGGGGAGGGAGAACAGAGGTGAAAATTAAATCAGGTCAAAGTCTAAAACGGCACTGCGGTTTTGGAAAAAACTCAGGCATTGTCTGGCTTATTCAATTTCTGTTCTTTGTATTGCTTTTTCAGTGGATAAAATGTTATCACCAGCTCACCTCAGCATCTTCCAAACATACCATCATTTTTTTTCTTCCTTTTCTAGTTTTCTTCTTAAAAACAAATATTATTAGGGTTTTTATTTTATAGAAATGCCTACTTTATTTAAGAAATATCTGTGAATACATTATAACATATGAGTCACTAGCTTTACATCTATCTAGGTTCATAAATATTTTCAACTTACGTTTGTATTTTCTAATGCTTATAGTTCGTACAGTTACTTTTGGATTTCCAGAATGCTTTTGGTAATTTATTTGAAAAGCAGTGTCTTATAGAAATAAGGAAACACCCCCAGATGGATTGAAGAAGCGAATGTTAAAATGAACATTTGTCACATGGAACTGACTTCTTTAGTAGGCAAAGGCTGTGATGGCTGTACAATATTCCCCTTACTCTTTACTTCTATTTCCAAGTACTTAAATATCCTTAAAAAATATAAAGCTTTACTGGAAGGTGTGAAAATGTAATATGATTTGGATCTGTGTCCCCATCCAAATCTCATGTTGAGTTGTAATCCTCAGTGTCGGAGGTGGGGCCTGGTGGGAGGTGATTTTATCACAGGGATGGAGTCCCCAAGAATGGTTTAGCACCATTCCCCTAGTGCTATTCTCCTGACAGAGTTCTCACAAGATCTGGTTGTTTAAAAGTGTGTAGCACCTCCCTACTTCTCTCTCTTCTTCCTGCTCTGGTCATGTAAGACATGCCTGCTCTTCCTTCGCCTTCTTCCATGACTTTAAGTTTCCTGAGGCCTTCCCAGAAACCAAGCAGATGCCAGAATCACACTTCCTGTACAGCCTGTGGAACCATGAGCCAATTAAACTTCTTTTCTTTATAAATTACTCAGTCTCAGGTATTTATAGCAACGTGAGAATGGACTAATATATAATTCTATCAGAAATATCCTGCCTTACCTGTGCCTAATTTTGACCTTGATGGCTTTTGATTCACTTGAACAGAGTTCGTTATTGTGCTACTTCAGCACATAAGAGATGCTATTGTTCCTTCCTGTTATAGACCTATGATAAAGATTTCTCTGAAGCAAATGCACTTTTCCAGGAGTAATATTTAGCATAGTGTCCTCTCCTCCCCACCTGTAGAATATTCTTTATACAAGAATATCAAAAAAGTAGTATATCAGAAAAGATTATCAAGTATCATAGCTTTATGTTCAAAGTTATGTTTTAAGTCCAATAGATTAAGAAAGATATATTATCACTTCTTCTCTGAGCAAATCAAAGGAAGAAATATTTTATAGTTATTAAAATCACTATTTCTCTCTCTGTGTTGCTCTCTTTCTATTTCAGCCTTTCCCTCACTTTTATTCCTCTTTTAAGCCTGTTTTAATAATATTTAAGTAACTGCTTTGTCCTAGATAATGAAACTTGTCTAATATAGAAATTTTTGGAATGACTCATTTACTGTATTGGTTCACCTTGTGTGACAAGTATACTGAAGAGTTCATAAAGAATGACAACATGGTGAATTGCTCTAATTGAATCAATGATCTAAATAGCCTTTTATATCTTAAATAACTCTGTTTAGCTCAAGCCATTAAAGTGACAATAATTTTAAGGGATATGCTATTGAAAATTGCTGTTCTCTTCAATATATTAAATCTTAACTTCAGGCCTAGAACTCTATTAATGAAAATATAATTTCAGCCTTACCAACGCATTCATGAAAGTAAATTGATCTTTATACAGTGTATTGAAAAAAATAATGGCATTTTTTTCTTACAAATGAAAGCTGTAGGGATGTTTGGAATTGAATTGTTTGTTTATTTCTTTTTTGCTACTGCATTATGAAAAAAATGGTCCACAAATGCTAAAAAAACAAAAATCTAGTTTGGTGTACCTTGTTTCAGTAGTCTAAAAAAATTTATCAAACTTAATTGGAGATAACATTGGGATTAAAAACTAGCATGGCTTAACTTTATTTTTAGTTAAGTATCTGGTATTTGTTCTTGGGGCATTACCTAACTACCTTTATATAAGTTAGGTATGCAGTACATAAGACATTTGTTAAAATTATAGATTCATGGAGCACACGTGCAGGTTCATTACATAGATGTGTTGCATAATGCTGGGATTTGGGCTTCTACTGAACCTGCTGCCCAAATAGTGAACATTGGATCCAGTAGGTAGTTTTTCAACCCTTGCCCCACTCCCTCTCTCTTCCCTTTTGAAGTCCCCAGTATCTATTGTTTCTGCCTTTATGTCTATGAGCAACACAAAAATCTTAGGACCCTTTTTTGCAAATGACTGAAAATTTTATCAAAAGTGCCTTAAATAAGATGGAAATTTATTACCACGAAATTGAAATATTCAGCTCGTATTAATTTCAAGCACAGATAAACAGGAATATTACAATTAGTAATTATTTTGTCTTTTTTATTCATCAGTTTAAAGTCTACATTTCATCTTTTTTTTCAGTATATTCAGTTACACAACCATCATCACTACCTAATTTTAGTATAATTTCATCACTACAGAAGGAAACCCCATACTCATTATGAATTACTCCTCAGTCCCCACTTCTCCAGTCATAGGCAGCCAGTAGTGTACTTTCTGTCTCAATGGATTAGTCTAGTCTAGATTTTACTATAAATGGTATCATATAGTACGTGGTCTTTTGTGATTGGTTTCTTTTACTTAGCATAATGTTCTTCAGGTATAACCATGTTGTCATATGTATCAGTATTTGATTCCTTTTTATATCCAAATAACATTTGTGGTATACTACAGTGTATATGGATATGCAACATATGTTAATCCTTTCTTCAGTTGACGCATATTTAAGTTGCTTCTATTTTGGGATTCTAAGGGGGCAGTCTTTTCACTTTCCAGATGGTGTTCTTAAAATGCAAAATTTTGTTATGTATTTGTCATGTACAACATGACAGTTTAAAGTACGTATATATTATATAATAGTTTAATCTAGCTAATTAATAATGTTTGGCCTTAGCTGGTTATAGTTTTGGGATAATAATGCTTAACATCTACTGTCTATGCATTTTTCAAGAACACAAGATATCATCATTAACTTTAGTCACCATACAGCCACCTTGTGCAAATCATCTCTTGAACTTATTTCTTCTAACTGTAATTACGTATCCGTGGATCTACATCATCTAGTCACTCAATCCCTGCCAACAACCTCAACCTCTGGTGACCACAGTTTTACTCTCTACTTCTATGACATCAACATTTTTAGATTCCACATTTCAATGAGCTCATGTGGAATCTGTCAATCTGTGCCTAGCTGAGTTCAATTAGCATAATGTCTTCCATGTTTTTCCATGTTGTTACAAATGATTATGATGAAATCTAAAGTATTTATATATTTTCTTTGGTTACTTGTACTTTGGATGTCATATATAGAAAATCATTGTATAACCCAAGCTCACAGATTTGCTCCTATGTTTTCTTTTGATTTGTATAGTTTTACCTCTCACATTTAGGTCAATGGTCAGTTTTAAGTTCATTTTCATACATAGTGTGAGGTAGGAGTCCAACTTCATTTTTTTTTTTTTTTTTTGCATGGATAACCAATTATTTCAGCCACATGGTTAAAAGACTATTACTCTACCACTTGAGTTGCCTTGGTACCCTTGTCAAAAATACTTTTATTATGAACATAATGGTTTATTTTTTGATGCCATTTCTTTTCCATTGATGTAAATATCTCTTCCGCTCTAGTACCATACAGTCCTTATTACTGAAAATGTTTTACTAAGTTATGACATTAGGAGAAATATCTTCTACTTTTGTTCTAATTTTAAAGATTGTTTAAAATATTCTGCATCCTTTACATTTCTGTAAAAAATTTAGTATTAGCTTCTAACATTCCACAGACATAAAAAATGAGAATTTCTTGAGATTGTTTGAATCCACAATATGATTAGTTTGTGGAGTATTTCAATTTTAATGATATTAAGTTGACCAATCACTGAACATAGAATTGCTTTATGTTTGTTTAGATATTGTCTCACCTTCAACAATATTTTGTAATTTTCAGTGCACAAGCCCTGAATTTCTTTTGCTAAATCTATTTCTGTTTTATTTATTTTTTGATACTATAGGAAATGGAATTGTTTTCTTCACATAATTTTTATATTCTTCACTATTAGTATAGGGAATTACTATTGTTTTTGTATGCTAATTATGTATTCTGTTGTCTTACTGAATTTATTAGTCATATTAGACATAATCAGCTGTGGGCGTGTTTGCTTATGCTTGTGTGTGTATTTCTTAGGATTTTATATATAGAAGGTCATCTTATTTATAAGTAGAGATAAATCATGACCTCTTCCTTTCCAAAATGAATTTCATTTTTTAAAAATTTTTATTATCTATTTTATTATTTTTAATTTTATGTGTACATAATAAGCATATATACTAATGGGGTAAATAAGATATTTTGATACAGACATGCAATGCATAATAATCACATCTGGATGAATGGAATATCCATTACCTCAAGCATTTATCCTTTGTGTTATAAATAATCCAATTATACTCTTTCAGTTATTTTAAAATATACAATAAAATTATTATTGACCACAGTAACAATGTTGTGCTAGTAAATACAAAGTCTTAGTCATTCTTTCTAACTATTTTCTTATACCCATTAACCATCCTCACCCCCTTGTCCCTCTCTTCCCAGCCTCTGGTAACCATCCTTCTATTCTCTATCTTGATGAGCTCAATTGTTTTAATTTTTAGCTCCCACAAATCAATGAGAATGTGTGGAGATTGTCTTTCTGTGCCTGGCTTCTTTCACTTAACACAATGACCTCCAGTTCCATTCATGTTGTTGCAAATGACAGATCTTATTCTTTTTTTTTTTTTTAATGACTGAATAGTGCTTCGTTGTGTATATGTACCACATTTTATTTATCCATTAATCTGTTGATAGACATTTAGGTTGCTTCCAAATCTTAGCTATTGTGAACAATGCTGCAACAAACAAGGGAGTGCAGATGTCTCTTCAATCAACTGACTTTCTTTCTTTGGGTATATACTCAGCAGTGGGATTGCTGAATCATATGCTAGCTGTATTTTTAGTTTTTTCAGTAATACCCAAACTGTTCTCCATAGTGGTTGTACTAACTTACATTTCCACCAACAGTGTACAAAGATTCACTTTTCTTCACATCTTTGCCAGCATTTGCTATTGCCTGCCTTTTGGATATAAGTCATTTTAACTGGGGAGAAAATATATCTCATTGTAGTTTTGATTGGCTTTTCTTTGATGATCAATGTTTAATACCTCTTCATATGCCTGTTTGCAATTTGTATGTCTTCCTTTGAGAAATGTCCATTCAATTCTTTTGCCCCTAGTACCTTTTTCCTATGGAATTGTTTGAACTCCTTATATGTCTGGTTCTTAATTACTTGTCAGATGGGTGGTTTGCAGATATATCTCCCATTCTGTCTGTTGTCTCTTCACTTTGTTGATTGTCTCCTCTGCTATGCAAAAGCTTTTTAACTTGATGTAATTCCATTTGTCGATTTTTGCTTTGATTGCCTGTGCTTGCGGGGTATTACTCAAGAAATTTTGCCCAGATCGATGTCCTGGGGATCGTCCCCAAAGTTTTCTTGTAGTAGTTTCATAGTTTGAGGTTTTAAATTTAAGTCTTTAATCCACTTTAATTTCACATTTCTATATGGCAAGAGATAAGGATCTAGTTTCATTCTTTTGCATATTGATATCCAGTTTTTCTAGCACCATTTAATGAAGATGCTGTGTTTTCTTCAGCATAGGTTCTTGGCTTTGTCAAACATGAGTTTACTGTGAGTGTGTGGATTTGTTTCTGGGTTCTCCATTCTGTTTCATCAGCCTCTGTGTCTCTTTCTATGCCAGTACCATGCTGTTTTGATTAGTATAGCTCTGTAGTATAATTTGAAGTCAGGTAATGTGATTCCTCCAGTTTTTTTTCCCTCTCAAAATAGCTTTGGCTATCTAAATTTTAGGAATTATTTTCTATTCCTTTGAAGAATGTCATTGGTATTTTGATAGGGATTGCATTGAATCTTTAGATTGCTTTGGGTAGTATGGACATTTTAATAATATTGATTATTCCAATCCATGAACATATAAAATTTATCAGTTTTGGGGAATCCTTTTCAATTTATTTCATCAGTGTTTTATAGTTTTCATTGCAGAGAATTTTTATGTGTTTGATTAAATTAATTCCTAGGTATTAAATTTATTTGCGGTTATTATAAATGGAATTACTTTCTTGTTTCTTTTTTCAAATTGCTCACTATTGGCATATAGAATTTCTGAATTATTGCATGCTAATTTTGCATTCTCCAACTTTATTGCATTTGTTTTTCAGTTCTAACAAATGTTGTATGGAGTCTTTAGGTTTTTTCAAATACAAGATTATATCATCTGCAAACAAGGATAATTTAATGTCTTCCATCCACTTTGGATGTCCTTTCTTTCTTTCTTTTGTCTGACTGCTCCAGCTAGAACTTCCAGTACTATGTGAAATAACAGTAGGGAAAGTGGGCATCCTTGTTGTTTTCCAGATCTTAGGTGAAAGGCTCTCGATTTTTCCTCATTCAGCACAATACTAGCTGTTGATCTGTAACATGGCTTTTATTATTTTGACGTATGCTCCTCTTATACCCAATTTTTTAAGGATTTTTATCATACTCTGATCTTTTCTTCTACTAAGAAGAAAATGCTGAATTTTATTAGATGCTTTTGTGGCATCAACTGAAATGACTGCATGATATTTATCATTCATTCTGTTGATATGATGTAGAATATTAATTGATTTGTGTATGTTGAACCATGTTTGCATTCCAGGGAAAATCCCACTTGGTCATGATAAATGATCTTTGTAACGCATTATTGAATTTACTTTGTTAATATTTTGTTGAAGATTTTTACATCAATATTCATCAGAGATATTTTCCTGTCATTTTCTTTTTTATGATGTGTCTTTGTCTGCTTTTGCTAGCAGGGTAATACTGGCCTCACAGCATGAGTTTGTAAGTATTTCCTCCTCCTCTATCTTTCAGAATAACTTGAGTAGGATTGGTATTAGTTCTTTAAATGTTTGCTAGAATTCAGCAGTGAAGACATCAAATCCCAGGCTTTTCTTTACTACCAGAATTTTTATTACAGCTTCCATCTCATTACTTGTTACTGGTCTATTCAAGTTTTCAATTTCTTCCTGGTTCAATCTTTCTAGGTAGTATGTATCTAAGAATCTGTCCATTTCTTCTAGATTTTCCAATTTATTGACATATAGTTACTAATAGTAGCCACAATGATCCTTTGATTTCCTGTAGTATCAGTTGTAATGTCTCCTCTTTCATTTCTAATTTTATTTCTTTGTATTTTCTCTCTTTTGTTCTTAGTCTAGCTAAAGGTTTTTCAGTTTTGTTTATGTTTTCAAAAGAGCAACTTTTTATGTCATTGATCTTTTGCATTGTCTTCTTCATCTCAAATTCATTTATTTCTGCTCTGATCTTTATTATTTATTTTCTTCTACTAATTTTGGGCTAGTTTGTTGTTGCTTTTGTAGTCTTTAAGATGCATTATTAGATTGTTCATTTGATGCTTTTTTTCTTTTTTGATGTAGACATTTACAGCTATAAACTTTCCTCTTAGTATTCCTTTTGCCGTATCACATTAGAACAGAAACTACAGAAATTCAAAGGTTTTAGTATGTTTTCATTATTATTTGTTGCAATAAATTTTTTCAATTTTTTCTTGATTTCTTCATTGACCCACTGATTATTCAGAAGCATATTGTTTGATTTCCATGTATTTTTATGGTTTCCAAAGTTCCTCTTGTAATTAATTTCTAGTTTTATTGGGGTCAGAGAAGATGCTTGATGCTATTTCCATTTTTCTGAATGTTTTAAGACTTGTTTCATGACCTAACATATTAACACCCATACTTAGGGATGATACATATGATGAGGAAAACATTGTATACTCTGTAGCTGTTGGATGAAATATTTTTTAAATACCTATTAGATCCATTTGGCCTATAATGCAGGTTAAGTCTAATGTTTCTTTGTTGATTTTCTGTCTGGAAGATCTTTCCATAGCTGAAAGTGGAGTGTTGAAGTCTCCAATAAATAGTGTATTGGGGCCTATCTCTCTCTTTAGCTATAATAATATTTGCTTTATATATCTGGATGCTTCACTGGAGCATGTTTTATAACTTAAATAATTAAATATTTTTTAAATGTGATATAATTTTACATGATTTTAATGGTGTTTATGTAATACAACTTGTGTAAGATATTTATGAATGGTTTTCAAAGCTTCTTGAATATTACAATATAGTATTCTTTACAAATGTTTGTTTGTAACTCTATCATACTGGGGTAGAATCCTAATAAAAGGATTTCAAAGTCAAAGGGCATGAACATTTTAAAGGCTTTTATACATATTTTCTGATCACCTTCTAGAAGATATTACCAGTTTGCTCTTCCTTCAGACAGTATGAGATTACTTTATTCCAAGTATGTGATAAAATTATTATTTAGACCATTGAACTAAATGCATGCTTAACTTCCAGTTCTTGTACATCCAGATGTGTGTTATTTTTGTCTAATAACAATCCTGAATTTAAAGTATAGTGTGATTTTCAATACACAAGTTTGGCAAAGACTCACTTTTAAAGATGTATATTTTTTCATGGATATAACTGAAAGGCAGCTGTAGATGAAAGAATTGAATGTGTTTGTTGGCAAAAGTGATTTTGCTATGTAACACTGGAAAACAATTGAGTTTTAAATGTGACTTACGCATGAAATTTAGTATCAGTCTCCAAAGGGAGCATCTAAGCCCTGCTTGGAAGAAGAGTGTATATAATATAAGTTTGCTAGAAATACTAGTTGTGTTACTGATAATTATCATTTTTTTTACATATTTGAGTTTATACCTATTAACTCATTTATGTGTTCTATTTTCCCATTTCTTCTTTTTTTTTCATTTTTGTGAACTAATTTTATTTTATTTTAATATTTTTCTCCTCCTGGTTTGGAATAATGAACATTTCTAATTTGAATGGTTATCTCAAGAACTACAGTATAAATAATTAACTTAGTAAGGCCTAAAACTAATCAATATCTGTAAAATAGTAGAAGAACTTTTGTCTTTATATAATAATACAAGGAAATTGTCTTTCAACCCCTTCTGATATGCTATTGTTGCTTTATATTTTAGTTTTGCTTTTCAGTTTACATACGACAATCTAACTTTATTTTACCTTCAATATTTCTTTGGATTCTTGAACACATCTATATTTTTGTTCTCTCTATTCCTATTCTGTCTAAAATCTTCCATTTTAAAATATTTCTCTGTGTTCTGAAATAGCATCTCTTAGAATTTCCTTTTTGAAGATACCATAATGCAAATACTCTAAGCTTGATCTAAAAGTATTTTCATTCTTAAAAGATCTTTTATATGTCTAAAATTAAAGCTGGGCATTTCATTCCTCTAAAAATATTGAAGATGGTATTTCATTCTCATTTAGCATTTTATGCCGCCATGAAATTGAATTGTCCTTTTAGTGGCTGTTGCTTCTATGGTAGTTAGCCTTCTCTCTCAGGGTGTCTTTCTGATCTTTTCTTTTTTATCTGTGTTTTGCTTTTTTACTTTACTATTTCCAGATGTATATTTCTTTTCACTTATCTTGATCATGATTGATTGAGATTTTAAAATCTGTTGAGTAGTATATGTATCAGAAAACTTTTAATGGGTCACCTTAGATCTCTTGGCTTCTGTCCATGGATCCTCAGCAATTTTGTTTTCACTTCAGTAACTGATGTATATTTCAACTCTAGGTGATGTCCACCTATGTGTATAAACCCCACAGTTCTTTGCCTTGCACATGTCATATCTTCTGCCTCCTAAACTCTAAAATTCCCTGGTTCTGTTCAGCACCGTGATGCACAGTTAGCGTTTCAGAGGAGTAAGTTTTGGACGATGGGTTTAGGAGAAAATACGTTTTTCTTTCTAAGAACACCAGTTAGGACAGTTGTTAGTAAATTCATCTTAAGCAATAGTTACTTTCAATAGGACTTGGGAGCAGAATAATTTAATGGACTGATAGTAATATGGACACCATTGGCTTTTAGAGGTGAGATGGTGATAATCTCTGTCATAAAGTGGCAGTAAAACTACTGAGGCTTTAACACGTTTAATTGGGAGAGGGTGCAGGCAGAAGCTGAGGTGTTGGAAAGAGCAGTGGTTGTTGCAGTTGACTTGTATGATGGCAATGATAATTATACAGATTTTGGAGATGGTTGGCTTCTGTAAATGACATTGAAATTTTTGCAAAATGAAAAAGTCGCTGGGCAACTTATTTCATACTGTCAAGTCAGTAGTTTTGAATCGAAACATAATGACAATTGAAATGACATTGAAATTTTTGCAAAATGAAAAAGCCACTGGGCAACTCATTTCATACTGTGAAAAGTCAGTAGTTCTTATCCATGGATTTTAGGCAGACTGTAATATATTGTCTCTTACAGCCACAAAAAAGACTGCACTGAAATTTAGCCCTACATGTAGCCCTACAAAGCAGCCTAATTTTAATGGTTCCAAGAAGGATTGTACCACTAGAATAAATAGTAATTTAAAAAAAAAAATCACATTCTGGAAAAAGTTGAAGAAGTTAATGCAACTTAACTTATTAAAAGACTTAAAAAATAGGTTGTCTCGCCTCCCTTTTGAAAACCAGATGGATTGTGGCAGATGACAATGGGCTATGATAATCCTAAACCACCATGCTGGATGTTGTGTGTTTACTGGAGCAGATCAACATAGCCTTTATCATTTGTAATATTGTTATTGACCTAACACATGTATTCTCTTCAGTCTCCATCAATAAAAACAATAAAAACCTGTTTGTCTTTACAGGACAATGCATATTCTCTGTATTGCCCCAGGACAATATTTATTCTCCTGCTCTTTACCATAAATTAGTCTGTTGGGCGCATTATTATCTTGCATTCCACAGAATATTGTACTATTGAATTGGTGATATTTTACTAATTGTAATTATATTGGGCTGGAAGTAACAAGTATCCTAGAGGCTCTGTTTAGGCAAATGTTTCCCAGAGAGGAGATGAAAACCTGTGAAGAGTCAAGTTCTTTTACATCCACGAAGATGCTGTGGTCCAGTGGCCTGGAGTGTGCTTTCTGATATTAGGGGCAAGTTGTTGCACCTCACATTTATTATCTCTAAAAAACAGGTAGAGTACATGAGCACCCACGTGCTGATTTTTCTAGGGATGAAGGTAAGATTCAGGCAAAATACTCTTCTAAATATAATTCTGCTAACATTATAAATGGAGCAAAGAACTTTGATAAAAACCTGGCGTATACAATGAAGTAGTTTACCTTTCTGAAAGGACAGAAGAATGGTCCTTAGTAGCCCAAGAACTAGTTTTACATAGCTATCAAGGTTCACACATTATTGGTTCAATTTCATGAAACACTCTGACGTTTTGGATAAAGTAAAAACAACATTTTCACACCATGGTAACATAAAAATTCTAACTCTAATAAACCATACATTAAAATAAAAACAATTGTTTTTATGTAATTGTTTTATCTTTGGAAAAGTGAGATATATCTCTGATATGTTTCCAAGGGATTTCTGCCAAAGTCATGCTATAACATTTTGTGCAATACATGGATAAGTATTTATTGAAAAGAAAATTTTCAACTGAATCATGATTTCTAGTGTTCAAACATTGTCATCACAAATCAAAAGAAAATAACATTATATGCTATACTTAATAAAATAGCTTAAGAGAATATGAATTTCCAAATATTTCCTTATGGTCTTTTGTGATAGGAATGCATCAACTTGATATTATTAAAATTAATTTTTGAGATTACCTATTATAGGACAAGTATTTTATTACTGACTTTTCTTGTTGAGATTCATTGGAATGGAAAAATTAAATAGGAAAATAATTCATGATTCAAGTCATTTTTTCTTTGAAGTTTTTCAAATTAATTGGGGGTAATTATGAAATAATTCTGATACTTTAGAAGATAATTATGTCTCTGAATGAAGAATAGATTAGGATGGTGGAAGTGGGAACAGTAAGATCTGTCAGAAGGCATTGAAGTAGTTTATGTAGCAGGTGAAATACTTTGGAAATGATATAAACAAGGACAGTAGTATGAAATGAAGAGAAGTGCATGAATTTAGCATATTTTCTGGATTTTAAGCTGTTAGAAATTGCTAATGAATTCAATCTGTGAGAGAGCTGAAGGTGAAAAAATATCAGGGATAATTAATAAATTTTTTATCTAATATGTAGTAAAGTATTATGTAATTATTGGGGGGACAACATTGGGAAAATAACAGCGTTACAAGCGTAGAAACCAAAATTTTTCTTTGAATATGTAAAGTTTGAGATACAGAGTGGTTATTTAAGTGGTGGTATCAAGAGACTGCTAAAAATATGTTCCACTTAAATTCTGAGTCAGACCTGGCTGCTGAAATGTGTGAGTTGTCAATGTACAAATGTTATAAAAAACTAAGCTATTTTCCAAGAGTGAAGGAATGTGGATAGAGAGGCAGAGATTAAGACTGAAGTTAAGGATACCCCAACACTGTAATTCACAAAAAAGAACAAAACACATTAAAGAAGACTAAGAAGGGGCCAGCAGATCAGAAAGAAACCCAGATAATGTGGCTTCAGAAAACAAAGAGAACACATTTGAAAACTAAGAAGTGGAGGCAAGAGGCAGAGTAAGATGCTTGATATGGTTTGGCCCTGTGCCCCCATCCAAATCTCATCTCAAATTGTAATCCCCATGTGTTATAGGAAGGGCAGGGTGGGTGGTGATTAGATCACGAGGGCAGATTTCTCCATTGCCATTCTCATGATAGTGAGTTCTGACAAGATCTGATACTTTAAAAGTGTAGTACCTCCCCCTTCGCTCTCTCTTTCCTATGCCATGTAAGACTTGCCTTGCTTCCCCTTCACCTTCCACCACGATTATAAGCTTCCTAAGGCCTCCCCAGCTATGCAGAACTGTGAGTCAGTTAAACCTCTTTTCTTTATAAATTACCTAGTCTCAGGTATGTCTTTATAGCAGTGTGGGAACAGACTAATACAATGGCTGAATAGAAGCCTCCATCGACGTTCCTCCCCACAAGAACACCAAATTTAACATCTATCTACACAAAAAAAATACTTTCATGAGAACCAAAAATCAGGTAAGCAATCACAGTACCTGGGTGTAACTTCATATTGCTTAAAGAGAAAAGGGTAGGAAAGACAGTCTTGAATTGCTGACATCACCCTTTCCCCATCCCTTGGTAGTGACCACATGGTGCTGACAGAAATTCTGTGCACTTGTGGGACTTTGCATGGGAATACAGTGCTGCCAACACTGGGCAGAACTCAGCTGATGCCCATGGAGGGAATATTTAGAACAGCGCTATCCAGAGGGGAATTGCTCATCCCAGTAGTCAGAACTTAAATATCAGCAATGCTGGCCACCATGGGCTAAATTAGTCTGGGGCCCTAAATAAACCTGAAAGGGAGTCTAGGCCACACGGACTGCAACTCCTAGGCATGTCCTAGTGCTGTGTTGTGCTTGGAGCCAGCGGACTTGGGAGTCACATGACCTAGTGAGACACAGCAAGGGTGGCCAAGGGAGTGCTTGTGCCACCCTTTCCTCAACCCAAGGCACCACAGCTCACAGCTGCAAAGGAGACTCCTTCCTTCTGCTTGAGGAAAGGTGAGATAAAATTAAGGAGGATTTTGTCTTGCAACTTGAAGAGCAACTCAGCCACACTAGAACAGGGCACAAAGCAGAGCTGTGAAGTCCACACCCCAGGCCCTAGCTTCTGGAGAGTATTTCTAGATACACCATGGGCCAGAAGGGAGCCCACTGCCCTGAAGGGAGGAACCCAGTCCTAGTGGGATTTATCACTTCCCGACTACAAGCTGACTGAAGAGTCTTTGGGCCTTATGTGAATGTTAGCAGTACCCTGGCAGGCCTCCACAACGGCCTGTGGTGGTTGGACATGGAAAACCCTCCTCTGCCTGGGGAAAGGAGAGGGAAGAGTGGGAAGGACTTTGTCTTGTGGTTTTGGTGCCGGCTCAGATGCACTAGAATAGAATAGCAGGTAGATTTCTTAGGTTTCTGACTCCAGGCCCTTGCTCCCAGACAGCGTCTCTGAATCTGCCCATAATCCCTTCTCTTCAAGAGAAGGGAATAAGATTGGCTGATGATACAGCCTGCTGATTATATAGCCCTAGGACCTTAAGCAAACATAGGCAGTGGCCAGGTAGTAGTTATAGTGGGCTTGGTGTGAGATTCAGTTCTGTGCGGGCTTCAGGTCTGACAGAGTGCAGTTCCAGTGGTGCTGACCACTGAGGTGGTTGTGTCAACCCTCCCCCATCTCCAGGAAGCTCAGCTCACAGAAACTCTGTTTGGGAGAAAGTAGGAAAGAGAACAAGAGTCTCTGTCTGGTAATCAAGGGAATTCTTCTGGATCTTATCCAAGACCTCCGAGACCACCAAGGCAGTACCTCTACAATCTGCAAGAACCACAGCATTACCTACTGTGGGGTATCCCCTAATGCAGGTAAGGCTGCAGTGACCAAAAACTGAGATCACAACCCCCAAGTTCCTTCAAATACCTGGGAAGCCTACAAGCCCAGACTGCAAAGACTACAATAAATACCGAGCTTTTCAATGCCCACATACCAACAAACATCCACAAGCATCAAGACTATCCAGGAAAACATGACCTCACCAAAAGAAATAAATAAGGTACCAGGGGCCAATCTTGGAGAAGCAGAAATGCGTGACCTTTCAGAGAGAGAATTCAAAATAGGTGTGCTGAGGAACTTTAAAGAAATTCAAGATAACACAGAGAAGTAATTCAGAATTCTATTAGAAAAATTTTATAAAGAGATTGAAATAATTAGAAAGAACCAAACAAAAATTCTGGAGTTGAAAATGCAGTTGACGGCCAGGTATAGTGTCTCATGCCTGTAATTCCAACAATTTGGGAGCCCAAGGCAGGTGAACTGCTTGAGCACAGAAGTTTGAGAACAACCTAAGTAACATGGTGAAGCTCTATCTCTACAAAAAAAAAAAAAGAAAGAAAAAAAAAAGAAAAAGAAAAAGAAAAAAAAGAAAAGAAAAAATTAGCCAGGCATGGTAGTACATGCCTGTAGTCCCAGCTACTTGGGAGGCTGAGCTGGGAGGATCACTTGAGCCTGAGAGGTAGAGGCTGCAATAAGCCATGATCATGCCACTGCACTCCAGCCTGAGTGAGACAGTAAGACCATTTCTCAAAGAAAAAAAAAACTTAAAAGAGAAAGAAAATGCAACTGACATGCTGAAGAATGCATCAGATTCTCTTAACAGGAGAATTGATCAAGCAGAAGAAATAAGTGAGCTTGAAGATAAACCATATGAAAATACACAGTCCGAGAAGACAAAACAAAAAGTAATACAACGGAATAAAGCACACCTGGAAGATCTAGAAAATGGCCTCGAAGGGGCAAATTTAAGCGTTATTGGCCTTAAAGAGGAGGTAGACAGCAAGGGCTAAAACTTATATTCAAAGGGACATAACAGAGAACTTCTCAAACCTAGAGAAAAATAACAGTGTTCGAGTCCAAGAAGGTTAAAGAACACCTAGCAAATGTAACACAAGGAAAACTAATTGAAGGCATTTAATAATCAAATCCCCAAAGGCTGAAGGATGGATCCTCAAAGCAGCAAGGGAAAAGAAACAAATAACATAAAATGGGGCTTCAATACAATTTACAGCAGACTTTTCAGTGAAAACCTTACAGACCAGGAGAGAGAGAAATGACATAAAATTCTGAAGGAAAAAACTTTTACCCTAGAATTTGTGTATCTGGGAAAAATATCCTTAAAATGTGAAGGCGAAATAAACACTTTCCCAAACAAATAAAAGCTAAGAGATTTGATCAACACCAGATCTGTACTACAAAAAAATTGCTAAAGAGACTTCTTCAATCTGGAGAAAAAGATGTGAATGAGCAATAAGAAATCTTCTGAAGGTGCAAAACTATCTGTGAATAGTGAGTACACAGAAAACACAGAATATTATAAAAATGTAAATGTGGTATTTAAATTACTCCTATCTTAAGTAGAAAGATGAAAAGATGAATTGATTAAAAATAATAACTACAATTTCCAATGCATAGACAGCATAGTAAGATATAAATAAAAACAACAAAAATATAAAAAATGAGGAGACAAACAAAGTGTAGAGGTTTTATTAGTTTTCTCTTTGCTTACATGGTAATTTGTTTGTGCAATCACTATTAAGTTGGCATCATTTTAAGATAATGGGCTATAAGATAAGTGCAAGTTTCGAATCTAAAAACATGTAATAGATAAACAAAAAATAAAAAGTCAGAAGTTAAAACACACCAGCAGAGAAAAATGCCTTCACTAAAAGGAAGACAGGAAAGAAAAAATACAACATAAAAGGAAGACAGGAAGGAAGGAAGGAAGGATGGAAGGAAGGAAGAGAAGATTACAAAACAACCAGAAAACAAATAACAAAATGGCAGGAGTAAGTCCCTACTTATCAATAATAAAGATTAGTAAAAATGGACTAAATTATCAAATCAAAACACATTGAGTGGCCGAATGAAAAAAAAAAAACACACACACAGAACAAGACCAAGTGATCTGTTGCTTACAATGACCACACTTCAGCTATAAAGACAAGCATAGACTGAAAATAAAAAAAATTGAGAACCATTCCATGCCAATGGGAAAAAAAAGTATTAGGAGTAGCTATGCTTATTTTAGACAAATAAATCTCAAGATAAAAAGTATAAGAAGAGACAAATAGGTCACTATAAAATGATAAAGGGGTCAATTCAGCAGGAGGATATAATTATGAATATATATCCACCAACACTGAAGCACAAGTATACCATTGTACCATTTTCTCCACATTCCCAACACTTGTTATCTTTTGTGTCTTTGATAACAGTCATGCTAAAACATGTGAGGAGATATCTCAGAGTGGCTTTGAGTTGCATTTTCCTGATGATTGGTGATGTTTAGCATCTTTTAATATACCTTTTGGCTATTTGTATGTTTTTTGGTTTGGTTGTTTTTTTAAGGTAAATGCATACTTAACATACAACCACCAGTTTCCCTCCTAGTTATCTACTCAGGAGAAATAAAAATATATGCCCACACAAAGACTGGTCTTTATTTCAGAGCAGTATTATTCATAATTGTCTAAAACCGGTGAGTAGATAAGTAAACTTTGATATAGCCATCCAAAGGAACACTACTAAACAGTTAAATGAAACAAACTACTAATACACACCACAACATAGATGAATCTCAAAAACACTATGCTAAGTAAAATAAGCCAAGCCCAAAAAGAATATATACTGTATATTCTCCTTAATATGAAATCCTAGAAAAGACCCAACTATAATCACGTTAAACAAAGTAGCATTTGAGATCAAAAGAGTCTACAGATATTGATGACAAAGGGGCATGAGGGAAGTTTTTAAGATGATGAAAATATTCTAAATCTTGATTGTGGTCATGATAACTTGACTGCACACATTTGTCAATCTCACTAAGCTATGTACTTAGGAAAGATAATTTATTCCATAGAAATTTAATTCAATGAAGTTGATATAGATAGATTATTAGCACAGCATTTTCCCTTTATACATTTTGCCATTTATTTTCTTCTGTACTTATTCATATTCTTTTGTGTTAAACTGAGTGATATAGTTTGGCTGTATCTCCACAAAAATCTCATCTTGGATTGTGATTCCCACAATTCCCACATGTACTGGGAGGGACCCACTGGGAGGTAATTGAATCATCGGGGTGGGTCTTTCTTATGATAGTAAGTCTCATGAGATCTGCACAAGTTCTCTCTCTTTGCCTGCCACCATCCATGTAAGATGTGACTTGCTCCCCCTTGCCTTCCACCATATGAGGCCTCCCCAGCCATGTGGAACTGTATGTTCATTAAATCTCTTTTTCTTCCCAGTCTCAGGTATGTCATTATCAGATGCATGAAAATGGACTAATATGCTGTGGAACAAGCAAATTAAGGCTATCTGCCTTTTGGCAATTAAAAGTCTGGTGCTGATAATAAAGAGTACAGCTTCATGGGTCTGCACAAAATACTAAGGGCACAGATGACAAATTAAGAGGTAGGAATCCAGTAGTGGGAGTGCATTCATATATGAAGCCTGTAATATATTAAGTAATGTGAGATCCTTAACTTTCTCTATTTTTTTTTTTTTAATCAAGTGAGTGGAGAAATAATTGTGGTGGGTAAAAGAATCTCAAGAAGATACACTCAGAGTGAGTTTTAAAATGTCACTAGCAGACAAAACAGGTGGAATTCCTCGGGATAATCATTCTAAATACACAAGTATATTGCATATAATGGCTTTTGGGGAAAGCAAGCAGGATTAATTTGTCTTATTTAAAGCTTAAAAAATGCATAAGGGGAAAGTAAAAAGAATGACAGTATTACTGGTAAATGACTCACATTAAGAAGGGCAGTCATGCATCTATGTTCAGTACTAATTTGGAAATGACAATGGCATTGGAATTAGATAGTAATAGCTTTGAATTTTTAGATTGTTTTGAACAATATATTTATTTTAATAATATTGATTCTTCCTATCCATGAGCACGGGATGTTTTTCCATTTGTCTGTGTCATTTACAATTTTTTAAATCAGTGTTTGTAGTTTTCCATGTAGAAGTTTTTCACTTCCTTGGTTAAATGAATTGCTTGGAATTTTTATTGTGGCTACTTTAAATGGGATTGTATTCTTGATTTGGTTCTCAGCTTGAGCATTTTTGGTGTATATAAATACAGCTGATTTCTGTGCATTAATTTTGTTTTCTGAAAGTTTACTGAAATTATTCATCAGGTCTGGGAGGCTTTTGGAAGAATTTGTAAAGTTTCCTAGGTAGATCTAGTCATCAGTAAACAGAGATAATTTGACTTCCTCGTTTCCAATTTGGATGCCTTTTATTTTTACCTCTTGCCTGATTGCTCTGGTTAATACTTCCAGTACTATGTTGAACAGGAGTGGTGAGACTGGACATCTTTGTCTTGTTCCAATTCTTAGAGAAAATGCTTTTGACATTTTCCCATTAAATGTGATACCAGCTGTGGGTTTGTCATGTATGGCTTTTATTATTTTGAGTTATGTTTATTCAATGCCTAGTTTATTGAAGGTTTTTATCATGAAAGGATGTTGGATTTTATTAAATGCTTTTTCTGTGTCTATTAAGATAATAATATGGTTTTGTTTTTAATTCTGTTTAGTGATGAATCAGATTTATTAATCTGTATTAAAACACCCCTGTGACCCCAGAATAAAACACTTGATTATTGAATTATGTTTTTAAAGTGCTGCTGGATTCAGTTTGCTAGTATTTTGTTGAAAATTTTTGGAGATTGTTCATGTGGGATTTCTGTCTGAGGTTTCCTCTTTTTTTTTCTTGGGTCCTTGCCAGATTTTTGGTATCAGGAAGTCTCTCTTTGTCAATTTTTTTGAACCCTTGCAGTAAGATGGGTACTAAACCTTTCTTGCAGAGCTGGTAGACGTCAGGTATGAGTCCACTCAATACAGGGCTCTTTTAGTGAGTAGATTTGTTATTACTGACTCAACTTCATAGCTCATTATTGTTATATTCAGGATTTAAATTTCCTCCTGATTCAATCATGGGAGGTTGTATCTAGCAATTTATCCTTTTTCTCCCAGTTTTCTAGTTAGTGAACATAGTGTTCAATGATAGTCTTACATATATGTCTGTGGTATCAGTTGTAACATCATGGGTGTCATTTCTGGTGGAGCTTATTAAAATATTCTCTCTTTTGTTCTTCATTAATCTAGGCAGTGGTCCATCAATTTTGTTTCTTCTTAGGCATGCTGGTTCCTGTTTCTTCCTTCATAGTCGCTCATGAATGCCCACCTCAAGACTTTTATTTGTTCTCCCTCTACCTGAGAGATTCTTCCCCAAGTCTTCTTGTTGGCTGACTACATCTCATCTTTCAGAACACCCAATTCCATCTACCTTTTCAAAAAACCAACTTTACATTTTGTTGATACATCGTATGATTTATTTGGTCCCATTTCATTAAGTTCTGCCCTGATCTTTGTTATTTATTTTCCTATGCTACCTTTCCTATGCTCTAGTTCCTTGAAGTGCAATGTTACTTTTTTGTGTTAATGTGAGATCTTTCCAGCTTCTTAATACAGACATTTAGCACTATGCACATTCCTCTTAACATTGCTTTTGCTGTATCCTGGAGGTTACTGTGTCTATGCTGTGTATATATTTTCATTTGTTTCAATTTTTTTTTCTGACTTCTGCCCAATTTTGTTATTCACCCAAAAATCAGTCAGGAGCAACCTGTTTATTTTCCATGTCCTTGTGTAGTTTTGAGAGTTCCTCTTTGTATTGATTTCTACTTTTCCACACTGTTGTCTAAGAAAATACTCCATATGATTTTGATTCTTTTGAGTTTATTGAGACTTGCTTTGTGACCAAGTAGATGGTCAATTTTGGAGAATGTTTCATGCATAGATGAGAAAAATGTATATTCTGCAGTTGGTGAGTAGAATGCTCTATAGCTATATATTAGGTCAATTTGGTCAAGAGTTTAATTTATGTCCAGAGTTTCTTTGTTAGTTTTCTACTTTAATGATCTGTTTAGTGTTGTCACTGGGGTGTTGAATTCCCACACTATAGTATATAGCTATCTATCTCTTTTTCTTAGGTCTAGCAGTGGTTCTTTAATACACCTGTGTGTTCCGGTGATGGTTGTGTATATATTTAAGATAGTTATATGTTCTTGCTGGTTAACCCTTCTATCATTATATAATACCCTTCTTTGATTTGTTGTGTTTTGTTTTACTGTTGTTGATTTAAAGTCTGTTTTATACAGTAAAAAATAAAAATGTCTGGTCTTTTTGGTTTTCTATTTGCATAACATATTTTTCTCTTACTTTGAGCTTGTGGGTGTCATTATTCATTAGGGGTCCTTTGAGGGCAGTAGATGGTTGGGTTTTTATTTTTATCCAATTTGCCAGTCTATATCTTTTAAGTGGAGCATTTAGGCCATTTACATTCAAAGTTAATATTGACACGTGAAGTTTTGTTCCTGTCATAGTGTTTTTAGGTAGTTGCTTTGTAGTCTCAATAGTGTATTTGCTTTATAGGATATGTGTACTTTGCATTTATGAGTGCTTTTGTTGCAGCAAGTTCATCTTTTCATTTCCATATTTAGAACTACTCTGAGCATTTTTTATGGCGCCAGTCTAGTTTGGACAATTGCCCTTAGCATTTCCTTGTATGGGAATGACTTGATTACTCATTTATTTATTAAGCTTAGTTTGGCAGGATATAAAATTTTGGCTGGAATTATTTTTCTTTAAGGAGTCTAAAAGTAGGCTCACAATCTCTTTTGGCATGTAAGGTTTCTGCTGGGAAATCCACTGTTAGCTTGATGGGTGTACCTTTATAGGTGATTTGACCCTTTTATCTAGCTGCCTTTAAGATTTTTTCTTTAGTGTTGACTTTGAATAGTCAGATGATCATATGTCTTGGTGAAGTTTTTCTTGTACATTATCTTACAGGTGTTCTCTAAATTTCTTGTATCTGGGTGTCTACCTTTCTGGGAAGACTAGGGAAATTTTCCTGAATTATTCTCTGAAATATATTTTTTTTCAATTTGCTTACTTTTTCTTCTCTCTCAAGAATATTTTATAAGTTTTGGTCATAGCTTTGGTCAACTTAGGTAATCCCATATTTCTCTAAAGCTTAGTTTAATTAAAAACAATTTTTTTTTCTTTATTTTTGTCTAACTAGGTTAATTCAAAAAACTGATCTTCAAGCTCTGAAAATTTTTCTTCTGGTTGGTCTAGTCTATTAGTAAAGCTTCCAACTATATTTTGAAATTTCTTTAGTAAATTTTTCAATTCCAGAATTTCTACTTGTTTTTCCATTAAATATAGCAATCTCGTCTTTTATATCCTGAATCATTTTTCTGGATTCTTTGCTTTGATTTTCAATTTTTTCTTGAATCTCATTGTACTTCCTATTGGATTCTTTATCTGTCATTTTAGAATTTTCATTTTTGTTAGGATCCTTTGCTGAAGAATTGGTGTCTTCCTTCAGAGGTGTCAACACTCAGGTTTTTTGTTCTGCTAGTGTCTTCACACTGATTCCTTCTCATCTGAAGCAACAGTTGCTTTTATTTTTTTTATTTGCTATCATTTGAATGGAATTTTCTACATTTTATTCTTTTTTCCCTTGAGGATATGACTGTGGTGTGTATTGAGTATGAATATTTGGCTTCATTTTTGGGTGCTTTCAGGGGGCCACATCTCTATATAGGTTTCTTGGTTGTGGATACCCTCTCTGTTGTGGTTTTCTCACATGCTGCTTGTTGTAGTGATGTATTGGACATATGAGTTGATGCACTATCTTCTACAGGGCTGAGACTGCACAGGTCTCATAAAGCTTATCTCATTCACTAGCACTGGGACCTTCTGACAGCAGTTTTTTATTGGTGGTACAGTTCAGTATTCCATGCAGTAGGTGTCACTTAAGAGTAAAAGCCACCCACTCTCCAGGACCCTGTGAATGAGGGGAGGAACCTACCCTAATAGGAGAAGGAGGGAATCAGCATATTGGGGTATGCTGAGATATTGGGGGCAGGGTTGAGGCACTGCACTAGCTGCTTATCCTGGGCAAGTAGGAACATGCTCTGCTTTCATATCAGGGCCCTGTTGCAGGGTTTGTGACCTTTAGTTCATATAATCATTGTCCTCTGCCTCCTATCTGTGATGAAGAACCAAAGAAATTCCCTTCTGGTGGCTACTACAAAATTGGTTTCAGGGCTAAGCCTCTTCCCCCAGTCCAGAGCAGACAGACAGCTCTGTGATTTGTCTGCCCTTTATGGCCAGGATAGTACTGCCTTATGTAATGAGCAGGAGATGGGCCCAACCCTTCACTCTGTTGTGTCTGCAACAGTGGATGGGGGCAACAGGAGATAACCTCTTTCTCATTTCTATTTCCAGCAGTCAATTCC
Source organism: Macaca fascicularis (assembly GCF_037993035.2). Lineage (NCBI taxonomy): Eukaryota > Metazoa > Chordata > Mammalia > Primates > Cercopithecidae > Macaca > Macaca fascicularis. Next base: position 72,040,766 of record NC_088391.1, on the reverse strand, counting down.
ACCCCCTTCATCAATTGACTCCATGTCCATGTTTCCTTTGTCCCAAAGGCAGATTGGAGGGCTGTGCTCCCCTCTTCCCTAAAGGCAGCCCACACTGAGGGCTAGATCTTTAAGGAACCCACAGCTCCTCAGGGATCTCCTGGCACCATATGGTTGTCAAAGTCAGAGCAGGTCATGGGCTATGTTTGTGAGGTATCTGGTGATGTGGCAACCTAAGGGCTGAAGTCCCCTGGGGAGAACAGTGGCCTATAGTACATGTACAACCAGTGTGGCACCTGCCAGTTCAATTTGTGTATGGGAATACCTGCATGAACTGACCACCCAATTTATTGTCCTTAGCAAGGTCCCATCACCACTAACATCCTTGTCTGGATTGTGAGGGCAGAGGGGCTCCCCAACACTTTGGAGATCAGATTGTCACACAGGTGAGGAGACAAGAGAAGCCATGACTTACCCTTTTCATGGTCCAGGTTTCTAGGGAGACAATCTTTGCCAGTCTCTTGCTACTTTCCTCTTTTGTGCCCCAGGTTGTTCCCATGGATGCTCCAACAGGTCCTTGCTCCACTCCCTCAGATTTCCATTTAAATCATGGCCATTCGCCTGTAACTTTGATCTTTCTGAGGAGAGCTAGCATCCAACATCCATAGTCAGCCAACTTGAGAAAAAAAAAAAGAGAAAAAAACTATGAAAACTTTTAAGGTAAAAGTAATTTCGTGATTAGCCTTCTTTGTGCTGGTTTTCATTTATTCTGAAATTAGTTTTAAAGCAACCCTTACACATACACACAAATAAAAAAGTATTTAACAGTGACAATCAGTGTAATATACTTTAGAAATATTTCCCTTCCAAAGACATAGCATGGATTTATTGAATGCCATTTGAGAAGATCCTTGAGAGTTTTATAATTTAAGTTTCAAGTAGGAATTATACTCTGTGTCTCTCAGCAATATTCATGACAGGTCTTACTGCAGAATGTCATTCAGTAAAATACTCTGTGCATGAGTTTGAATGTAATAATTTTACTCATAAAAAATCAGTGCAATAAATCTACTGATTCAGCATTAAAATTTACCTCAAAAAAAGAAATAATTTGTCTTGTCAAAATACCATTTCACCACTAACTAGACACTTTTTCAAAGTCTCACTTTTCTAAAGGATTAGATAGAGCTCTCATCCCATAGGATAATCAGAAAGCTTGATAAATCAGTGTTGTTTATATTCAAAGTATATTTGAGACTTCAGAGTTTATCAATTGCAAAGGAGAATTAAATGAATAATTTTTCAGTTAATGTTAACATAATTTGTGGAAATCATCCTATGCTCATATCATATGCAGTTTTTTAGGGGGTGGGGTTAGTATTAATTAAACTGTATATATAAAATTTGGGCTACATGCATTATCTCATTCAATCCCGACAACACCCGTATCAAATAAATATATTTTTCTTTTTCTCATGGATGTAGAAAGTGGAATTTATATATGCTAATGAGTTAACTGTCTTAGTTTATCAAATACTTAATTTGTGCCAGGAACATTCCTAAGCATTTTATACATGTTACCTAATGTTATGGCTAAAACCAGTTAGGGAAATACACATACAGACAGAGTGATAAACACACAGGCAGAAAATACATTTTACATCAGAGAGTTACCTGACCAAGGACTACACTTCTTTTGCTTTTCTCTAAGACCAACCCAATGATAATTCCTTGACTTAACTATTTTTGTTTACTAATGTAAAGCAGAGATTAGGTGCTCAATAATTTTGTTTTGAAAATATGACAAATTAATAGGAGAATGAATGAATAAATATTGAATACTTCTATTTTACTTCCCATACAGTTAATATAATGTATTTTAAAATACTGACTTAAGAAATTTAATTAGAGAGCTCAATTTATTTGAGATATCCCTATGTTTTACAATCAAAACTGAGTAAAGAATTTTATAAATTATGAACTATGTAATCAAAAAGTGATTTTTGAATGTTAATTTGTGTGTGAGTACATATCTTTATCTGTTTTGGTTTACTCGTGCCTGCTTCCCCTGACACCATGATTTATAGTTACAAGTGCAAGTGAGATGTGAGTTGTTACATGTGCACACTGAGATTGACTGTGAAAATTGCATGTAGCTACGGATTAATACAGTCAGAAGTATGGGATTTTCTGTTCTTTTTGCACTCTACTGACAGATGGACCCACTGTTTTGCTGGAAAGTGGAGCCAATTTGTCTGGCTTTGAAGAAAACAGGAGAAAAGAAGATATAGTAGGGACACTTTAATGGTGAAGAAAGAGCAAGCCATTGACCCAGCTAATAAAAGCTATTGCTTATAAGTACCGCGCGCTAACTGATTGCGCCACCGGACGGGCAGGGGAACATCACACACCGGGGCCTATTGTGGGGAGGGGGGAGGGGGGAGGGATGGCATTGGGAGTTATACCTGATGTAAATGACGAGTTGATGGGTGCTGATGAGTTGATGGGTGCAGCACACCAACATGGCACATGTATACACACGTAACAAACCTGCACATTGTGCACATGTACCCTAGAACTTAAAGTACAATAAAAAAAAAGTTATTGCTAATATTAGTTTATCATGTATTAGATGCAAGTTTATACTGTTTATCACCATTTGATGTTTAAATTTTGTTTATTGGAGCTCAAAATTGAGGTGGAAGTAATGCTTTCTGAAAAAATGAATTTAAAACTTTTACATTGTGGAAAGAAAAAGAACTCTGCGGACCTATCAGTTTGCTGGGGCTGCCATTTGAAAGTAAACCAATTCAGGTTGCTTGAACAACAAAAATTTACTTCTTCATAGATCTGGAGGCCAGAAGTCCAAGAGCAAGGTGTCAGCAGGGTTGGTTTCTTCAGAGACTTCGCTTCTTGGCTTGTAAATGGCTGTCTTCTCCTTGTGCCTTTACATGGTCTTTCTTCTGTCTGTGTCATAATCTTTTTTTCTTCTAAGAATATCAGTCCTATTGGACTAGGCCCACATCAGTGACCTCATTTTACTTTAATCACCCTTTAAAAAATCTTATCTTTAAATGAGAAGCTGAATGTTAGAAACTCAATATATGAATTTGGGGAAAGGGACAATTCAACTCATAATAGGAGATGGTGTAAAGAATCACCCGGCTAAGTCATCTGATTTGTACTAATCATCTTTTGATGTAGACAGGTACCTCAGCCTTAGTACTGAGGAGGGCATGGGAGAGGTAATTTCATAGCATCCTGTCTCTGCAAATCCCTCTGGAGAAAACTGCAGAGAAATATATTCAATTTAGGGAGAAAATTGACAATACATTATATTATTATTGATTCGAATAAAATGGGACATAGAAATGCATGAAATATCTGGTGAAATATTTTAAATGCATAAAGAGTAATTTATATTGTGTTCTAATTCAATCTGGCTAAAATTATTACTAAAAATATTGAAAAAATCAGTTTGAAGGAAATGTATACAATCAAAATTTTGTGATAAAATTTTCATATCTACATATTTTTAGACAATGACATCTGTAATATTATTATAAATGTTTAGCAATTCCAAGCTTGAGGCAAACTCCACAGATAGATTAACTGTATTTCATTAGGTGATAGAAAAGGAGATGATCATCGATTGACAATATTTCATCCAACACTTTTCTACATTTAAACTCAAGAAGAATGCATCATAAATACAGTATGCTTTCTTAACACCTTATACTACTAGTAGCTTTCATTTTTTCTTTCTTTTTTTCTTAGTCTAATCTTTATTCTATAAACTATTTTCAGTTGAGAATCTAATAAATATAAGTTGGAGAGATATGTTAGCAAATTGTTCACTTTTAACTAAAACACAAGAGGGCACCCTTTCCTTCTGTTAGAACATGTCCTCTGCTTCTAAATTATATGCCATGGAAATATCATAAAGGATTGCCATGTAAAAATAATATTAATTTTATTTTGCATATTTATGGGCTCGCTTTTGTATTTAACCAGTAATAATTTTGCTGATCCCAAAAGTCACAGCATATTATTTTAAATAATATGAACATGATTTTTAATGGAAATGAATTCTAAGCCAGAAATGTCAGTGTCACTGAGCTATTCAAGAGCCAGATGTCTCCCTAGTGTCATGATAGGGAACAAAAATAAGGCGGGGTTTGGCATGACTCGTGGTGTTTATTAAGTATAATTTATCGTAAATTTCTGTGTTTAGGATTAGGAATTATTTGTACTGAATACTGAATACACTGAATGTGTATTCCTATTTTCTATGTTCTCAAATGAATAGCACACTACTGCTAGGTTAACCCAGTTTTAAACAGAATGTAAGCAAGACTGGGCCTAGAGGAAAGAACAAAAGTTGAAAATTCAGTGAGGACCCAGCAAATAATAATTGCCAATATTTATTTAGTGTCTGTTTTTGTCGATCACTTGTGTAAGCATTTTCATTACAATATTTAATTGATACTACATTGAGTCATTATTTACTATTTTCATTCTCATTTAATATAGAATAAAATATAGTATTATAAGAACAAATAAACTAACATGAAATGTGTCTTTGAATTCTGCTCTCCCTCATCAGAAACCTAGGGCAAAAGGGAGCTGCTACAGCTGCAATTTTGGCTGGGCAACAAGACTTGCCACCAGGGTTAGCTTGTGCTGACCTGGTCTGCATGTGCTATTACTGGTTTACCAGCCTGCTTCCCTGAGATAGTGGTGCATCAAGACCCCCTCTGCTCTAACCCCAGGCTGAAATTCAGGCATTTGGAGCATCATTTGCCTAGACCATCAGCCTGAGGTGCCCCGCTCCTCCTGGACATAAATCAAGGTATAGTGGGGCCCTCTTTGCTCCATGCTTAGGCAGATCTCCAGGCATTTGAAGCAACCACTCAGCTGTATTAGCCCAACTCACCCCACCCTTCCTGGATGTAGATCGCAGTGAGTAGGGTTCTCTCTGTTCCATGTCCAGGCATACCTCCAGGCATCTAGAGCACTTGCTTGCCTGGATGACAGCCTCATCTTCTCCACCCTTCCTAGACATAGATAATAGATCATGGTTCAGGGAGGAGCTTTCTGCTTCATGCCCAGGCAGGCCTCCAAGTATTTGGAGTAATCTTTCATCTGGTTCATCAGTCTCATATGCCCCACTCTTCCTGAGCTTACATCATGGGGTAGTGAGGTTCTCACGGCATCGTGGTGCAGTGAGCCCAGGCAGAGATCCAGGCATTCAGAGCACCTACTCACTGGGATTGGCAGCCTCTCTCACCCTACTCTTCTTATGCAGAAATCTTCTTGCATAGAGGCCCTCTCTACTCCAACCCAGGCCCATCTCTAGGCATCTAGAGCACCTGTTTGCCTCAAATAGTGGCCTGAGCTACCCCACACTTCCCGTGCAGAAATCCTGGTGCATGGAGGGGACTCTATCCTTGATATACAGGCAGATCTCCAGGCATCTGGAGCACTCACTATTCTAAAATTAGGAGTTTAGACCAGCCACCATCCCAGTGGAGAGAACTTGGGGCCAGAAAGGCTTCCTAGATCCACATTTAGACACATTTGTGGGTGCTTGGTACCCACCCACTGAATTCTTCCTCAGTTTTGGTGCTTATGCTGGCAATTGGGGGACCTGTAGGTGAACCTGCCTAGGCCAGCCCTGCCTATCTTGGCCCCAGTCCCCCAAGACTAAGCAGAGAGCTAAGACCACTGTGTACTTCATGAATCAGCCCATTTCCTGAGGAAACAGAGAGGTTATCTAAATAACAAGATCAAGTATATCTCAGCCACATTGGCTGCAGCTGGCTGTTACCTATAAGTACCATCTATTGACTTGTAGGTCAAACTTCACAGCCCAATATAAAACCTGGTGACAGACATGCATAGGGCTATAGAAACAAAGCCAAAAGACCCTGCTCAGTATTCTCAAGAGTCACATCCTATAGGGAAGAGGGAAAGGAATAGAAAAAATATATATAGGGAATAAAACCAAAATAAAATATTCTACCTGTATGAAAATAATTACAAAATTGTAAATGTTAATGTCCCAATATGAGAAGGAAACAGCACAAGAATTTGGGCACCATGAAAAAGCTAAATGTAATGACACACCAAAGGATTGCAGGAGCTCTCCAGCAATGTAATCAAAATGGAAACTGAGAAATCATAGATAAATATTTGAAGCATGGATTGCAAGGAAGCTCAAAAAGATCCAAGACAACACAAACAAAATTAACATGAAGAAACTTCTAAAGCAATCTAGTAAATGATGAAGCAGATAAACATTCTAAAAAGAAATAAATCTGAGCATCTGGAACTGAAAAACTCACTTAAGGAATTTCAAAATACAATTGAGAGCTTTAGCAATAGACTGGGCCAAGAAAAAGAAACAATTTAAGTGCCTGAAGACCAGTCTTTTTAACTAACACAGTCAGACCAAGAAAAATAAATAATTTAAGAGCTTGAAGACGAGTCTTTTTAACGAATACAATCAGACAAAAATTTTTAAACAATTTTTAAAAATATACAAAGTCTTTGAGAAATTTGCGGTAATACAATGTAAGCAAACCTAAAAATTATTTGGTATTGCTGAAAGAGAAGGAGAAAAACAAATACTGTGAACAAATAATCCAAAAAAATGTTCCAACTCTTCCTAGGGAGGTTGGTATCTAGGTGCAAGAAATCCAGAGAATACCTGCAAGATACTGTAGAAGACAAACATCACCAAGGAATACAGTCATCAGACTCTCCAAAGTCAATGTAAAAGAAAAATTCTTAAAGGTGGCTAGAGAAAAAGGTTAGATCATGTATAAAGGGAACCCCAACAAGCTAACGGTGGATTTATCAGTAGATATCTTACAATCCAGGAAGGATTGGGGGCCTATTTTCATCATTCTTTAAGAAAAATTTCATCCAAGAATTTTTATATCCTACCAAACTAAACTTCATAATCAAAAGAGAAATAGGACCTTTTCCCAACAATCAAGGGCTAAGGGAATTAGTTACCAAGAAAAAAGCCTTACAATAGATCCTTAAGGGAGTTCTAAATGTGAAAATAAAAGAATGAAACCTGCTATCACAAAACCATACTAAAATACATAGCCCACAGACCCTATAAAGCAATGGCACAGTAGAAACTACAGAGGAACCAGTGACAACTTCATGATAGGATTAAAACCTCACATATCAATATTAACCTTGAATGTAAATACTCTAAATGCCTCCATTTAAAAGGCACACAGTGGCAAGATGGATAAAAATACAAGACCCATCCATCTTCTATTTTCAAAAGACCTGTCTCACATGGGTTGATGTAAACTGAGAAAAAAAGAAATCTACCACATAAAAAGAAAACAAGGCCGGGTGCAGTGGCTCACGTCTGTAAACCCAGCAGTTTGGGAGACCGAGGCGGGTGGATCCCCTGCGGTCAGGAGTTTGAGACCAGCCTGACTAACATGGTGACACCCCATCTCTACTAAAAATACAAAATTAGCTGGGTGTGGCAGCCACCTGTAATCCCAGCTACTTGGGAGTCTGAGGCAGGAAAATTACTTGAACCCAGGAGGCGCAGGTTGCATTGAGCTGAGACCATGCCATTGCACTCCTGCCTGGGCAAAAAGAGTGAAACTCTATCTCAAAAGAAAAAAGAAAAAGAAAACAAAAATGAGCAGGGGTCACTATGACTATATTATACAAAACAGACTTTAATCCAATAATAAAAAATGATAAAGAATAGCATTATGTAATAATAAAGTGTTCAATTAACAAGAAGGCTTATCTATTCTAAATATATACACATCCAACATTGGAGCACCCAGATTTATAAAGTAAGTACTTCTAAACCCACAACAAGACATACACAACCTCACAATAATATTAAGGGACTTCAGTGCCCCACTGACAGTGTTAAAGAGGTCTTCAAGGCAGAAACTAACAAAGAAATTTTGGACTTATATTCAACATTTGGCTAATTGAACCTAATAGACTTCTACAGAGTACTTCACCTGTCAGACTCATCTGCACACAAAATATACTCCAAGATTGACCACACAGTCTCCCATAAAGCAAGCCTCAATAATGAAAGAAAGGAAGAAAGGAAGAAAGGAAGAAAGAAGAAAGAAAGAAATAAAAAGAAAGAAAGAAAGAAAGAAAGAAAGAAAAAAGAAAGAAATAAAGGAAGAAAGGAAGAAAGGAAGAAAGAAAGACCATGCCAACCACACTCTTGTACCACAGTGGAAGAAACATACAAACGATTACCAAGAAGATCTCTCAATACCACACAATTGCATGGAAATTAAACAACTTTCTCCTGAATGACTTTTAGGTGAACAACAAAGTAAGGCACAAATTAAGAAGTTATTTGAAATAACTGAAAACAGAGAAATGGCATACCAACATCTATGGACTGTAGGAAAAGCAGTGTTAAGAGGAAAGATTAAAGTATAAATCACCAATCTTAAAATGTTAGAAAGACCTCAAATTAATGATCTAAAGTCACACCTACAGGAACTAGAAAAAAAACAGAACAAAGTAATCCCAAAGGTAGCAGAAAAAAAATCACTAAAGTCAGAGCAGAACTGAATGAAATTGAGACCCAAAATTTAAGGTCAGTGAAACCAAAGGTTGGGTCTTTGAAAGAATAAACAAGATCAATAGACTAATAACTAGATCAATACAAAGGAGAAAAGTTTAAAATAAGCATAATCAGAAACAACAAAGGTGGCATTACAACCTATCTCACAGAAATAAAAAAGATGCTGAGACTGTTATGAACACCTATATGCACACAAACTAGAAAATATAGAGAAAATAAATTCTCAGAAACACACAACCTCCCAAGATTGAACGGGAAAGAAATTGAAACCCAACAGACCAAAATCAAGTTCTGAAACTGCAGCAGTATTTTTAAAAAATCAATCAACAAAAGCCCTGTACCAGTTGGATTCATAGTCAAATACTATAGGACATGCAAAGAAGAGCTGGTACCAATTCTGCTAAAACTATTCCAAAAAACTTGAAGATGGACTATTTCCCAAGTTATCTAAAAAGCCAGCATCGCCCTGATACTAAAGCCTAGCAAAGACACAATAAAAAAAGAAAACAACTGTCCAATATCCTTGATGACCAAAGATGCAAAAATACTCAATAAAATAATAGCAAACTGAATCCAACAGCACTCTTATTCAGTATATCACTGGAATACTGGCCAGAGAAATTTGTCAGAGCCATGAGGCCCCCTTTCCAGGCCCTAGTTCCTGGAAAATATTTCTAGACACATCCTGGCCATAAGGGAGCCCATTGCCTGCAGGAAGGAATCTAGTCCTGGCAGGATCCATCACCTACTTACTAAAGAGCCTTTGGGGTCTGAATAACCAGCAATGATACTCATGTCATATGCTGTGGGCTTTGGGTGAGACTCCAAGACATGTAGGCTTCATGTGAGACTCAGCACAATCCCAGCTGTGTTGGCTACTAGGAGAGACGCCTTCTGCTGGAGAAAAGAAGAGGGAAAAATAAAGGGGACTTTGTCTTGCACCCTACGTACCAGCTTGACCACAATAGGTCAGAACACCAAGCAGACTCTTGGGGTCCTGAATTCAAGGCCTTGGCTCTTGGGTGGCATTTCTGGACCTGCCCTGGGACAGAGAGGAGTCCACTGCACTGAAGGGTGAGTCCTAGGCCTGACAGCATTCATCACAAGACGACTGAAGAGCACTTGGGGCTTAAGGGAACAGCTCTCATTGCCTTGCAGTACTCCCCATAAGCCTGTGGTGTTGGTTACCATAAGGTGAAGTGCCTCTCCCTGTGGAAAAAGGAGGAAAGAGTGAGAAGAATTCTTTCCCATAGTTGAGTACCAGCTCAGCGGCACTGTAATACAACACCAGGTAGACTTCTAAGCTGTATGACTTCAGTCCCTGGCTCCTAGAAGGTAATACTGGACTCTCCCAGGGCCTAAGGGAACTTATCACCCTGAAGGAAAGGATAGAGGCCTGGCTTGCTTCACTACCTGCTGCTTGTAGAGACCCAGGGACATAAGCGAACACAGGCAGTAGCCAGTAGTTGTTACAGTGGGTTTTGGCTGTGCTGCCGCCAGGTCAGACCTAACACAGTCCCAGAGGCTGTGGTTACAGAGGTGCCCATTTCATCCCACCCCAAACTCTAGATGGCTCAAAACAGAGAGACAATCCATTTGTTCGGGAAAAAGTAAAGAAGGACAAGAAGAGTTTCTGCCTGGTGATGCAGAGAATTTTTTTTCAATTTTATCCAAGACCATCAAGCCGTTACCTCTATGATCCTGCAAGTACTACAGCATTACTGGGCTTGGAGTTTCCCCTAATGCAGATACAGCTTAGAGCTCAACACCAAAGTCCTTTTAAATATCTGGAAAGCCTTCCCAAAAAGGACGGGTACAAACTAGCTGAGTCCGCTAAGTCTACAACACATACCTAACTCTTCGATGGTCAGACACTGAAAAAGTTAGCATGCATCAAAAACTTCCAGAAAAACGTGACTTCGACCAATAAATTATATAAGGCACCAGGGACCAATCCATTCAGACAGAGAATTCAAAATTACTGTCTTGAGGAAACTCAAAGAAATTTAAGATAACACAGAGAAGGAATTGAGAACCCCACCAATTACATTTAGCAAATAAATTGAAATAATGAAAAAGAATCAAGCAGAAATTATTGAGTTGATAAATACAATTCACATGCTATAGCATGTATCAGATTCTCTTAATAGCAGAATTGTTCGAGCAGAAGAAAGAATTAGTGAGCTTGAAGACAGGCTATTTAAAAATACATAGAGAACCTCCCCACAAAAAAACACACAATGAAGCCCACCTACAAGATGTAGAAAATAGACTCAAAAAGGCAAATCTAAGAGTTATTGGCCTTAAAGAGGAGGTAGAGAGAGAGGGCTAGAAAGTTTATTCAAAGAGACAATAACAGAGAAATCTCCAAACCTGGAGAAAGATACCGATATTGAAATACAAAAGGATTATTGACCACCAAGCAGATTTAACCCCAAGAAGACTACCTGAAGGCATTTAATAATCAAATCTCCAAAGATCAAGAATAAAGAAAGGGTCCTAAAACTAACAAGATAAAATAAACAAATAACATATTACAAAGTTCCAATACAACTTAAGAAGACTTTTCAGTAGAAAAGTCTGAAAAGCCTTACAGGCCAGGAAAGAGTGCCGGGATATGTTTAAAATTCTGAAGGAAATCCACTTTTATCCTAGAACAGTACATGTGGTGAAACTTGCCTTCAAACATGAAGAAGAAATAACTTCCCCAGATAAACGAAAGCTGAGGAAATTCCTCAATACCAGGCGCATCATATAAGGAATGCTAAAGGGAGTACTTCATCAGAAAGAAAAGAACATTAATGAGCAATAAGAAATTATCTGAAGGTACAAATCTCACTGGTAATAGTAAGTACACAGACAAATACAGAATAATATAATACTTAATTCTAGTATGTAAAGTACTCTTTTTAAACTATACTTTAAGTTCTAGGGTACATGTGCACAACTTGCAGGTTTGTTACATATGTATACATGTGCCATGTTGGTGTGCTGCACCCATTAACTCGTCATTTACATTAGGTATATCTCCTAGTGCTATCCCTCCCCGCTCCCCCCTCCCCACAATAGGACCCAGTGTGTGATGCTCCCCTTCCTGTGAACAATGAGATCACTTGGACACAGGAAGAGGAATAAAGTACTCTTAAGTAGAAAGAATAAACATTGAACCAATCAAAAGTAATAACTACAATAACTTTTCAAGGCACAAATACTACAATAAGATATAAGTAAAAGAGGGCCAGGCGCAGTGACTCACACCTGTAATCCCAGCACTTTGGGAGGCTGAGACACGTGGATCATGAGGTCAGGAGATCAATATCATCTTGGCTAACACAGTGAAACCCCATCTCCACTAAAAATACAAAAAATTAGCCAAGCATGGTGGCAGGTGCCTGTAGTCCCAGCTACTCGGGAGGCTGAGGCAGGAAAATGGTGTGAACCTGGGAGGTGGAGCTTGCAGTGAGCCGAGATCACACCACTGCACTGCAGCCTGGGTGACAGAGCGAGACTCCATCTTAAAAAAAAAAAAAAAAAGATATAAGTAAAAGCAACAAAAAGCTAAAATGTGGGGGATATAGGATGTAGAATTTGTATTAGTTTTCTATTTGTTTATGCAAACAGTGTTAAGTTGTTATCAGCATACATTATGGGTTATATGATGGTATTTACAAGCCTCATGGTAACAACAAATGTGAAAACATGCAAAGGATACAAAAAAATAAAAAATAAAAAGCAAGACATCAAATTCTAACACCAGAGAAAAATCACCTTCACTAAATGGAACACAGGAAGGAAAGAAAAAAGGAAGAAAAGACCAGAAAACAAATAGCAAAATGGCAGGAGTAATTCCTTACTTATTATCGATTACACTGAATGTAAATGGACTAAATTATCTGTATTAGTCCGTTTTCACATTGCTATAAAGACACTACCCAAGACTGAGTAATTTAATAAACAAAGGAGGTTTAATTGACTCACTGCTCCCGATGGCTGGGAAGGTCTCAGAGAACTTATAATCATGGCAGAAGGGGAAGCAGGCACCTTCTTCATAAGGTGGCAGGAGAGACAGAGAGAGTGTGTGTAGGAGGAAATGTCAAACTTATAAAACCATCATATCTCATGAGAACTCATGCATTATCATGAGAACACCATGGGGCAAACTCCCCCAGTGATCTAATCACCTCCCACCAGGTTTATCCCTCAACACCTGGGGATTACAATTCAAGATGAGATTTGGGTGGGGACACAAAGCTTAACCATATCATTCTGCCCCTAGCCCTTTCCAAATCTCATGCCTTTTCACATTTTAAAACCAATCATGCCTTCCCAACAGTCGCCCAAAGTCTTAACTCATTTCAGCATTTACTCAAAAGTTCACAATCCAAAGTCTCATCTGAGACAAGGCAAGTCTCTTCTGCCTATGAGCCTGTAAAATCAAAAGCAAGTTAGTTACATCCTAGATACAGTGGGGGTACAGGCACTGGGTAAATGCTCCCATGTCAAATAAGAGAAATCAGCCAAAACAAAGGCTACAGGCCCCACGTGAGTTCAAAACCTAGTGGGGCAGTCATTAAATCTTAAAGCTTCAAAATAATCTCTTCTGATTCCATGACTCACATCCAGATCAAGATGATGCAAGAGATCGGCTCTCATGGCCCTGGGTAGCTCTGCCACTATGCCTTTACAGGGTACAGCCTCCATAGCTGCTTTCACAGCTGATTTCATGGCTGGCATTGAGCATCTGTGGCTTTTCCAGGTGCATGGTGCAAACTTTCAGTTCATCTACCATTCTGGGATCTGGAAGACAGTGGCCCTCTTCTCACGGCCCCACTAGGCAATACCCTAGTGGGAACTCTGTGTGGGGGCTCCAACCTCATATTTCCCTTCTGCACTGTCCTAGCAGAGGTTCCCCATGAAGGGTCCACCCCTGCAGCAGACTTCTGCCTGAACATCCAGGCATTTTTATACATCCTCTGAAATCTAGGGAGAGGTTCCCAAACCTTAATTCTTTACTTCTGTGTACCTGCAGGCGCAATGCCATGTGGAAGCCACTAAGGCTTGGGAATTGTGCCCTCTGAAGCAATGGTCAAAGCTGTACATTGGCCCCTTTTAGCCACAATTGGAGTTTAAGCAGCTGGGACACAGGGCACCATGTCCTGAGGTGGCACAGAGCAGCAGGGGCCCTGGGCTTGGCCCACAAAATCATTTTTCTCCCTAGTCCTCTGGGCCTGTGATAGGAAGGGCTGACGCCAAGATTTCTGACATGTCTGGAGACATTTTCCCCATTGTCTTGGCTATTAACATTTGGCTCCCCATTACCTATGCAAATTTCTTCAGCTGGTGTGAATTTCTCCCCAGAAAATGAGTTTTTCTCTCTCTTGCATCATCAGGCTGCAAACTTTTATACTCTTCTTCCCTTTTAAGCATAAGTTTAAGTTTCAGATTATTTATCTCAAGTTCAAAGTTCCATAGATCTCTAAGGCAGGGGCAAAATGCCACTAGTCACTACACTAAAACATAGCATGAGTGACCTTTACTCCAGTTCCTAATAGGTTCCTAATCTTCATCTGAGACAACCTCAGCCTGGACTTCATCGACCATAACAGCATTTTGGTCAAAACCATTCAACAAGTCTCTAGGAATTTCCAAAATTTCCCACATCTTCCTGTCTTCCTCTGAGCCCTCCAAACTGTTCCAACTTCTGCCTGATACCCAGTTCCAAAGTCACTTTCACATTTTTGGGTACCCACTTTTCATAGTAGTACCCCACTTTCTGAGCTACCAATTTACCGTATTAGTTCATTTTCACACTGCAATAAAAATACTATCCACAATTGGGTAATTTATAAACAAAGGAGTTTTCACTGACTCACAGGTCCACCTGGCTGGAGAAGCCTCAGGAAACTTACGATCATGGCAGAAGGGGAAGCTGGCACCTTCTTCACTATCTGATGGAAGAAACAGAGAGAGTGTGTATAGGAGGAAATGTCAAACACTTGTAAAATCATCAAATCTTATGAGAACTCACACATTATGACAAGAAAAGCATGGGAAAAACTACTTCTGTGACCCAGTTACCTCCCAGCAGGTCTCTCCCTCAACTCCTGGGAATTACGATCCAAGAAGAGATTTGGGTGGGAACACAGAACCTAACCATGTCACTCTCCTATCAAACAACATAGAGTGTTTACATTGATTCTTTTAAAAAAAAGATAGCCAGTGATCTGTTGCCTACATTTTACCTATGCATGCACACACGGACTGCACAAAGGGATGGAAAAAGATATTCCATGCCAATGGAAACAAGATAAAGCAGGAGTAGCTACACTTATGTCAGACGAAATAGATTTCAAAACAAAAAGTCCAGGAAACAACAAGGTCACTATATAATGATAAAGGAGTCAATTTATTGAGAAAATAATAACAATTGTAACTATATATAGACCCAGTGCTAGAGCACCCAAATACATACAGCAAATATTATTAGAGCAAAAGAGAGAAATAGACCCCAATATGATAATAGCCAGAGACATCAACACCCCACTTTCAGCATTATACAGATCTTCCAGACAGAAAATCAACAAAGAAACATCAGACTTAATCTGCACTATAGTCCGAATTGGCCAAAAAGTTATTTACATAACATGCCATCCAATGGTGGCAGTATAGACACTGTTTCCTTAGCACATACATTATTCACAAGAATAGACCATATTTTAGCTCACAAAAATAAGTCTTAAAACATTTTTAAAAATGAAATAATATCAAGCACTTTCTTTGACCACAATAGAGTAAAACTAAAAATCAATAATGAAAGGAATTTTGGAAACTATACAAACATACGCAAATTAAAAAATATGCTCCTGAATGACCAGTGATTATTTGTATTACAGTCTTTATTTCAAATTTATTTCCATTCTTATCTTTAGTATTTATTTTGTTCTACTCATTTTGAATTTGGTTTGCTCTTGCTTTTCTAGCTCTTTAAGATGCATCTTTAAGTTGTTTATTTGATGTTTTTCTTCCTTTTGATGAAGGATGTTAAAACTACAATCTTCCATCTTAGTATTACTTTTTATTGTGTTCCATAAATTTTGGTATTTGTATTTTTATTATCATTTGTTTCAAGAAATTTTTAAATTTTCTTCTCAACATAATAAAAGCCATACATAAGCCCCACAGCTAGTATTATACTGAATGGCGGAAAACCTGAAAGCCTTTCCAGTAAGATCTGGAACATGACAAGGATGTTCGCTGTCATCACTGTTCTTCAACATGGTCCTGGAAGTCCTACTTAGAGCAATCAGGCAATAGAAAGATATAAAGGGCAACTGAATTGGAGAAGAAGTAGTCAAATTATCCTTGTTTGCAGATGATATAATCTTATATTTGGAAAAACCTAAAGAATCCACTAAAGAACTATTAGAACTAATAAATAAATTCAGTACAGTTGCAGAATACAAAACAACATACAAAAATCAGTAGCATTTCTATATGCCAAAAGCAAATAATCATAAAAAGAAATCAAGAAAATAATACCATATGATAGCTACAAGATAAAATACCTAGGAATTTATTTAAGCAAAGGAGTAAAAGATCTCCACAATGAAAACTATAAAATATTGATTTGATAAATTGAAGAAGTCACAAAGAAATGGAAATATATTCCCTGTTAATGGACTGTAAGACTTAATATTGTTAATAAAATGTCCATACTATCCAAAGCAACCTCAATAAAAATTTAATGCAATCTCAATAAAAATACCAACGACATTATTCTCAGAAATAGATAAAACAATTATAAAATGTATATGGAACCACAAATAGCTAAAGATATCCTAAGGGAAATATAATAAAACTGGAGGAATCACATTATCTGACTAAAAATTACAGTACAGATCTATAGTAACTAAAACATCATGTTTGTGGCATAATACACACATGGATCAGAAGAGAACAGAGAACCCAGAGATGAATCCATACGTCTACTGTGAACTCATTTTTGACAAGGATGCTTTGTCAAAAGCATCTTTGTACTTTTTTGACAAAAAGTACATATATTGGAAAAAGTACATTCTCATCAATAACGTGCTAGGAAAACTAGAAATCCATATGCAATTAGATTCCAATCTCTCACCATTTGATCTTTGATACAAATATCAAGTCAAAATGGGTTAACGACTTAAATCTAAGATCTCAAACTATGAAACAACTAAAAGAAAGCTTTGGAGAAACTCATGAGGGCATTGGAGTGGGCAAAAATTTCTTAAGTAATACCCGCAATCACAAACAAAGTAAAAATGAACAAATGGCACTACATCATGTTGAAAAGCTTCTGTACAGCAAAGAAAGCCATTCACAAAGTGAAGAGACCACCCACAGAATGGGTAAATATTTGTAAACTGCCTATCTGAGAAGGGATTCTTAACCAGAACATATAAGGAGCTCAAACAACTCTATAGGAAAAAAGTCTAATAATCTGATTTAAAAACGGGCAAAAGGTCTGAGTTGACATTTCTCAAAAGTAGACATATAAATGGTGAACAGGTATATAATAAGGTGATCAATATCATTGACTATAAGATAAATGCAAATCAAAACTACCATTAGATATTATCTCACCCTTGTTAAAATGACTTTTATCCAAAAGTCAGACGATAACAAATGCTGGCAAGAATGTGGAGAAAAGAGAAACCTCATACACCATTAATAAGAATGTAAAATATCACAACCCCTATGGAGGACAGTTTGGAGGTTCCTCAAAAAACAAAAAATTAGAGCTGCCATACAATGAAGTAATACAACTTTTAGGTACATAACCAGAAGAAAGAAATCAGGATATCAAAGAGATATCTGCACTCTGATATTTATTGCAACACTCTTTACAATATCCAAGATTCGGAAGCAAACTAAGTGTCCATCGACAGATGAATGGATGATGAAAATGTGGTACATATATACAATGGAGTACTATTTAGCTATAAAAAGTGAGATCCTGTCATTTGCAACAACATGGATGGAGCTGGAGGTCATTATGTTAAGTAAAATAAAGAAGCCAGGCACAGAAATACAAAGTTTGCATGTTTCATTGATTGGTGGGAGCTAAAAATTAAAACAATTGAATTTATGGAGATAAAGAGTAGAGAAGTGGTTATCAGAAGCTAGGAAACCTAGTGGGCGTGGGGGATGGGGTGAGGGGAAGTAGGGTTGGTTAATGAGTACAAAAAATAGAGAAAATAAACACGATCTAGTATTTGATAGCAAAAGAGGATGACTATTGTCAATAATAATTTAATTGTACATTTAAAGGTAACTAAAACAGTATAATTGGATTGTTTGTAACACAAAAAATAAATGCTGGAGGTTATGGATACCCTATTTACCCTGGTATGTTAATTATAAATTACATGCCTGTATTAAAATATCTCACATAATCCATAAATATATACACCTATTATGCACCCACAACAATAAAAAACAAACCACAAAGACATACTATCTCACACCATCATAATGGCTATTATTTAAAAGGCAAAAAACAACTCATGCTAGTGAGGCTGTGGAGAAGAGGGAATGCTCATTCACTGTTGTTGGGAATGTAAATTAGTCCAGTCACTGTGAAAAGCAATCTGGAGATTTCTTTAAAAACTGTAAACATAACGATCTTTTGACTCAGCAATCCCATTAATCATTATATACCTCCTAAAAACCAAACTCTTCTCCCAAAAAGACACACATTCGCTTGTCATCACCATACTATTCACAAGAGCAAAGACATGGGATCAACGTAGGTGGCCATCAGTGGTGAATTGGATAAAGAAAATGTACTAAATATGCACTGTGGAATACTATGCAGCCATGAAAAGAACAAAATCATGTTCTTTGTAGCAAAATGGATGCAGGTGGAGGCCGTTATTCTAAGCAAATTAATGCAAGGACAGAAAATCAAATACTGCATGTTCTCAGTTATAACTGAGAGCTAAACATTGGGTAGTCATGGACGTAAAAATTGTAACAATGGATACATGGAACTATTAGATGAGGGAGAAGGACAAGGATTAGAAAACTAACTATTGGGCACTATGCTAAGCCTTTGGGTGATAAAATCATTGATAATCCAAACCTCAGCATCATACCATCATGCAATATACTCAGGTAACAAACCTGTGAATGTTCTCCTATAACTAAAATAAATCTGAGAAGAAAAAAGTGTGTCTTAGTCCATTGGTGTTGCTAAAACAAAATACCACACAGGCTGGGTAATTTATAAATAATATAATTTATTTCTCAAATTTCTGGATACTAGAAGTCCAAGATCAAGGCACTGGAAGATTCATCTTGTGAAGGTTCAGACTCTGCTTCCAATATGGAGACTTGAACTATATTCTCACATGGCTTAAGGTCTAAGGGAAAAAAAATGCCTTGCCAGTTCCTTCCAATTTCTTTATTAGGTTTGAAAATACTACTAATTCCCTTCATGAGCACTCCATTATTTAATCACCTTCTAAAGGTTTTGCTTTTTAGTACTATCACATTGACAATTCAGTTTTAACATATGAACTTTAAGGGATGCATTAAAGCCTAGCAAAAGGTATTTGCACATTTTGGGAAACTACAAAGTTTTGATTTCATTTAGTTGTGATAATAAAAAGTCAGAATGTTTCTGTTTTTTTTTTTTTTTCTTTTCTTTTTAAGACACAGGTTCTCACCCTGTCACCAAGGGTGGCATGTATATGTGTGATCATGCCTCACTGTAACCTCAGACTCATGGGCTCAAGTGATCCTCTTGCCTTTGCCTTCTGAGTAAGTAGGACCACAGGCAAGTGCCACCTCACTCAGCTAATTATTATTTTTAATTTGTATGTTTGTTTGTGCATGTGTGTGTACCTGGAGTCTCACTTTGTTGACCAGGCTGGTCTCAAACTCCTGGTCTCAGACAGTCCTCCAGCCTTGGTCTCTCAAAGTACCGGAATTACAAGCGTGAGTAACCATGCCCAGCAAGAATGGTTTCTTGCAGTTTTATCTGTAGGAACAGTGGTTATGTTGGTGTGTGGCATTGCAAACTATGAGGGCACAGTGATATATTTATTTTGAGTGGTTGGTAAACTTGAGAATATTCATTGATTACTAAGTCATTGATATAGTTTGGATATTTTGCCCTACCCAAATGTCATGTTGAATGATAACTCCCATGCTGGAGGTAAGGCTTGGTAGGAGGTGTTTGGGTCATGGGAGACGATCCGTCATGGCTTGATTCTGTCTTCATGATTGTGAGTTCTCATGAGATCTGGTCATTTAAAAGTGTGGCACCTCCTCTACTCTCTCCTTGTTGCTCCTACTTTTGTCATGTGAAGTTTCTGTTCCCATTTCACCTTCTGCCATGAGTGAAAGCTCTCCTGAAGCAGATGCTATCATGCAAAATGACAACATTCTAAGAGAATTGAGTTGTATCATGTATGTGGCAGTATATGCTTTACATCAGCAACCAATATATGGAGATGTCTCTCCCATAAGCCAGAATGCACAGGAGTACATTGTTCTGAAAATCAAGATGTGGAAGTGGGTGAGTCTCAACTCTGAGTTGCACTGAATGCACATCTTAGTTTTCAATGGAAGAAGGCTTCTATCTGACGCCATCAACAACTGCCTCTCCCTCCTAAAATCGCAGACCCATGAGTTCCCTCTGTTATCTCAAAAACTCTAACTTCATCAGAGAATACACACTCCTCAGAGATCTGAGTTTCAGCTCTATAGTACCCCTTCTCTAAATTTTTGAGTTTTTAAACTTCCAAGCTCTTTTCCTTGTTTCCTGAGTCTTAGCTCAGCTGCAGTTACTTCCTCTCTACTAAACTAGTGTTCGCTGCTTCTTCAATAGCCTAGTTAACAGCAACAGTATTCTTAGTTAGTAATTCTTCATATAAAAACCTATCTAGTTGTTTCTGTCTCCTGACAGGGGTGGACCTGTGTTGATATATTGAATGCAACTCATTAAGCTATTTGGGAAATATAAAGTACTTGAAGAGTATTTCACAGAAATAGGTATAATTTTAAACAGACCTTGCCTCTCAGGTGGGTAACATTTGAATATATATGTCTCATTTACTTTGTGTTGCTATAACATAATACCTAAGGCTGGGTAATATGTAAAGAAAATAGGTTTGTTTGGCTCACAATTTTTGTGGCTGGAAAGTCCAAGAGCATGGTGCCAGCATCAGTTCAGATTCTAGTGAGGGCTTTTGTGCTGTGTCATAACATGGTAGAAGGTCAAAGGGAAAGTGGACACATATGAAGGGGAAAACCATGAGGGGCATCCTTTCTTTATAACTACCTGCTCTTGCAGGAACTAATCCACTCCCACGGATTAGTGCAGTCACAAAATGAGTCCCTTAAGAGTGAGAGAAAGAGCAAAAAACTCATTCAGTACTTTAAGAGTGATGTCAAGCCATACATGAAAGTGGAACCCCGTGACCCAAATGCCTCCCATTAGGCAGGTCACACCTCTAAAAGTTTTACCTCGCAACATTGGTGCAATGGGTAATAAGGTTCCAACATGAGTTTGGTGGCGACACTCAAACCGTAGCTTATGATTACCTAAATATCCCGCCAATATCCAAATATTTCCTCCTGGTATACAGGAAATAAGAATTTCTCTCTTTGGAATTTATAAAAATTAGTTAGAATTGTAGTAAGAAATTGTTAAGAGCTAAGTACTCTGGCAATTAACAGGTTAGCCTTACTAGGGCATAGATGTATTTCAAAGTTAAAAAACCCACAGTTTACAATATTAAAATTTTGCACAGCATTAGAAACTAAAATGTCTTTCAGGACTTTAGTAAATGAATACAACTTTTATTACTGGACCAGTGCATTTTAAAATATATTCATTCTTGTATGCTTCATATGCTGCCAATAATGCAATGGTATGAAACAAAAATTATGAAACCAGCATCTAAATTTCAAGAATTAGCATTGTCACTTTTCAG
This sequence comes from Macaca fascicularis, assembly GCF_037993035.2. Lineage (NCBI taxonomy): Eukaryota > Metazoa > Chordata > Mammalia > Primates > Cercopithecidae > Macaca > Macaca fascicularis. The sequence goes on along the minus strand of NC_088391.1, from coordinate 72,019,193 downwards.
TTTGATGTGGAGAAGATTAATCTATTCATAATAGTTTTTATCTCATAGGTTACAGTGGTTAATTAATGAGTTAAAATACACAAAAGAGGAAGAAGGGTTTAACAAAATGGCCAAATAGATCGCTCCAGTTATCATTCCTCTCCAAGAACATCAAATTGAACAAATATTGACACAAGAAAGCATCTTCATAAGCACCAAAAAGTCAAAGGGAAAAAAAAGTATTAGACATTTTTCCTGGTAAGCCAGAAAATTTTCCCATCTTTCCCAAGTCCATGAAGGTTGTTTATCGAGGAGACGGCAAGATGCAGTGTTCCTGGGTTTATAGCACCCCATAGTGCAAAAATGGCTTCAGTGACTACAGGTTTAGGTTACAACACTCAATGCCCTTTGAAAACAGGTTTGTTTGGCTCACAATTATGGTGGCTGGAAAGCCCAATAGCATGGTTACAGCATCTATTCAGCTTTGAAATAGAAGCTGAAAAGCTTCTATTCTTCCATTCTTGGAAATCCCTCCCAAAAAGGACAGGTATAAACAAGTTCAGGCTATAATGATTAGAATAAATACCTAACCCATTGATACTCAGACATTGACAAATGTCCACAAGAATTAAGCACATCAGGAAAACATGACCTCACCAAATAGACTAAATAAGGAACCAGAGTCCAATCCCAGAGTGACATATATGTGAGCTCTCAGTCAGGGAATTCAAAATAGTTTTCCTAAGGAAGCTCAATGAAATTCAAGATAACACAGAGAAGGAATTAAGAATCCTATGGCAGATATTTAACAAATAAATTGAAATAATTTTTAAAAACCAGCAGAAATGCTGGAGCTGAACAATTCCATTGATAAACTGAAAAATGCATCAGAGTCTCCCAATAGCAGAATTGATCAAGCAGAAGAATTAGTGAGCTCAAAATCAGGTTATATGAAAATACAGAGTCAGAGGAGAAAAGGAAATTTGAAAAAGAAGGAAGAACACCAACAAGATATAGAAAATAGCCTCCAAAGGGCAAATCTAAGAGTTTTTTTTTTTAACCTTAAAGTAGAGGTAGAGAGAGAGATTGGGGTAGAAGAGAGATTCTTGTGAAAGGAAGTCAAAGAACACAGAGAAGATTCAACCCAAATAAGACTATCTCAAGGTATATAACAATCAAACTTACAAAGGTCAAGAATAAAGAAAGGATCTCAAAAACAACAACAAAAAAGAAGCAAATAACACAAAGAAGACTTGATACATCTGGCAGCAGAATATTCAGTGAAAACATTACAGGTGAGGAGAAAGGGGGATGGTATATTCTAAGAACTGAAGGAAAAATTCTTCCAATATTATGGAGTTACAATATTTAATATTATATATATAATCCAGAATATTATATCCAGCAAAACTATCCTTCAAACATGGAGAAATACTTTCCCAAACACACACACACACACACACAAAACCCATAAAAGCTTTAGAAGAGCAATTCCTAGTAGAAAATGTTATGTGAATGTCACCAACAGAATGTATGTTGTTAAATGAATAAATGTATAAATGAAAATCAAACTGCAGAGATTTTAAGAGTTGAATGTTAATCATGGAAATTAAAATTTCAGCAAGAAAGTGGGCCTCCTATAATGATGTTACCTACTTTCTCTGAATAGCACAATTTGATATCAACATAAAGATTTATTTTAGTAGAAAAATTTTAACATATCATAAAATTATTTGTCCTGCATTAGAATTATAAAATTTTGCTGCCTTTAAGTCAGATGTTTCCTCTAGTGTCTAAGAAGCACAATGAATTAATATTTCAAAGATTAGCCAGGTGTTCACATTCACAATAATCAACATAATATTTATCTTGATATAACATTATATGAAATTAGGGTAGCCATAATTGCTGGCTGCAAGGAGGATTTGCAAGAATTTTATTAAAACTTCTAATCAATTGTACAAGAAAAGCTTAGGCAACCACTCTAGGTATAACTCAACGAATTATATGACTGTATATTGCGCACTTATATGTTTTATATCTTAAAACATAATGACCTCTTATATGAAAATACATGTTGCCACTTTGTGACATGATCTTTCCCATTCTTCCCAAGGCTGACTCATTTTGAGGGTTTTGTATATCACCGTCTTGATAATTGTGTAAGTCCTACCTTGATCTAACTACAAAAGAATTGTGATATAGTTATTGCCAGGTATAACTAAATGCATAGTCATTGTGTATACCAATTAGTTTTAGTTCACAAGAACTACTATATACTTTTGCAAAGTGTTAAATTCTCATCTATTTCTGTTACCGCATAGTTTTGGAATTTGAGCGTGTTCTAAATATAGTATTAATAGTGACTGAAGGAAATACCTTTTTTTGAAGAAGTAAATAAGGAAGGCCTTAGAATTATCTACTATACCATAGGAATGAAAAAATAGCTAATGAATAATTGGGAAAATTACTTTTAAAAAACTATCTGTAGAAATCAGTGAGTTTTAAGGACTTTCTAGATAAATACACTTAAGTGCATATAAATGCACCATCAGATTTAAGTATAGGTTTTTTGATATTTGACATCTCATGTGTCAACACTAAAGTTAAGGAAAAAAGAATTGAGAAAGTTAAGCACAAAGGTAAAAAATATTAGTAGCAAAATGTCCACTTATAAATTACAGCATAATAAAGACTCATGCTCAATTTAAAGTATCTTGTATTTTTAAAGATTAAAAAATGTAATTATATACCCAAATTTTGCTGCATAATTCTTCATGGGCCCCATATTCCTTGCAAGACCATTGCTTTTTTTCTGCAGATGATAGCAATAAATGTATCTTTAAAATATTTTACTTCATTATGGCCTTAGGGAGAACACTACACTGGATTTTCTGAAAGTATTATGCCCATGATTTCCAGGGCTTGCCATGTGCCTGGGAAATTTCTCCTTTTGGACTTTCCCTTTCCGTTCATTAACTCATTTCTACCACACCCCAGATCCCCAGCAGAGACACTGGGTCACAGAAACACAAATGCACCACTTCTTACTTTACTGTTAAGAACAGAATTTGAACCCGAGCAAGCCTTAAATATTTTATTTTTAAAGTAGAAGAGTGTCTCCGATTAGATTTACTTTTAACAAAATAATTTTTACTACTTCATTTTCTTTAAAATAAAATGTAAGGGGCAATACCAAAGAAAATACAACAAAGCAAAGATTTATAAATAATCTATGATTTTAAGACTGATAAATCTCTAAGGCATTTAACGCATATAATTATAACAACGCACCAAGAAGGGGAAACCTACAAAGTTACTTCGCGAAGGCTAATACGTTGATTGAGTTTGCAGCTGCAGTACTTGCTTAGGGTAGAAAACAGAGCAAATACTAAGCAAGGTGAAAGTTCCAAAATTTTTTAATGTCTATTTTATCAAATTGCACCATGATGTATTCTTTTTCCGTATAGCCTTTATATTCAGTAACTATTTGTACTTTTTATCCTAAAATAAAAATTACCCATTGTAGTAACAATGATGGTGGTGTATTTTATTTCACAAATAAAATAAAGATAGGCAAATTTTTTTTGTAAAAGATCAGGTTGTGTATTTAAGTCTGTGCGACCATAGGACCATAAGGCCTCTCTCACAGCTAGTCAACTCTGCCATAATAGAGCAAAAGTAGATATAAGCAATTCATAAACAAATGGATGTAGTAGTGTTCCAATAAAACTTTGTTTACAAAGATGACCAATGGACTGGATTTTGAACACAGCCATAGATGGCAGTCTCTGTGACTGATACTTAAGTGTCATATATTTGCAATTCTGCTAACATTTCATGAATGATTTAAAACTGCAAAATGGATCAAAATATTTTGTTTGCTGCAAGTTATTAGAATCCTTCAATCAAAAATATTTTATAGTAGGATATGCTTATCTTCCTAATACATTACTGTTTTTTATATTCTAGGAACCAGTTATTTATAATATACATAAGCTGCATTAATATTAATTTTGCTACCAGTATAACAATGGAAATAATTCGTGAGCAAAAAAAGACACAAAAGATAATGCGATGTAGAGAATGTTTGAGCTAAAATAGGAAGAAATCATTGTAATTTATACCTCTCAAATTACAGTTAAAAAATAAGTCTGCTGGGCGCCGTGGCTCACGCCTGTAATCCCAGCGCTTTGGGAAGCCGAGGTGGGCGGATCACGAGGTCAGGAGATCGAGACCATCGTGGATAACACGGTGAAACACCGTCTCTACTAAAAATACAAAAAAATTAGCCGGGCGAGGTGGCGGGTGCCTGTAGTCCCAGCTACTTGGAAGGCTGAGGCAGGAGAACGGCGTGAACCCGGGAGGTGGAGCTTGCAGTGAGTCGAGATAGCGCCACTGCACTCCTAGTTTGGAAATATGTTGATGCCACTCAGAGTTGTGACAAAACCAAGATTTTTAAGTTCAGGGGTACATGTGCAGGTTTGTTATATAGATAAACTTGTGTCACAGGGGGGTTTTGTACAGGTTACTTCATCACTCAGCTATTAAGCCTAGTACCCATTAATTAATTTTCCTGTTCCTCTCTCTCTTCCCACTTTCTATCCTCTGATAGACCACACTGTGTTTCCCTCAAAGTGTCCATGTGTTCTCATCATTTAGCTCCCACTTATAAGTGAGAACATGCAGTATTTGATTTTCTATTCCTGCATTAGTTTGCTAAAGATTATGGCCTCCAGTTCCATCCATGTTTCTGCGAAGGACAAAATGTCATTCTTTTTGTGGCTGCATAGTATTCCATAGTGCATATGTATCACATTTTTTAAATTTAGTCTATCATTGATGGACATTTTGGTTGATTCCATGTCTTTGCTATTGAGAGTAGTGCTGCAATGAACATACATGTGCATGTGTCTATAATAGAACAATTTATATTCCTCTGGGCATGTACCTAGTAGTGGGATTGCTGAGTTGAAGGGTTTTTCTGTTTTTAGTTCTTAGATGAATTGCCACAATCTTCCACAATTATTGAACTAATTTACACATCCACCAACAGTGTATAAGCATTATTTTTACTCTGAAACCTTGCTAGCATCTGTTAGTTTCTGATTTTTTAATAATAGCCATTCTGACTGGCAGGAGATAGTATCTCATTGTGGTTTTGATTTGCATTTTTCTAATAATCAGTGATATTGGGCTTTTTTTTTTTTAATGATTGTTGGTCACACGTATGTCTTCTTTTGAAAAGTGTCTGTTCATGTTCTTTGCCCACTTTGTAATGGGGTGGTTTGATTTTTCTCTTGTAGATTTAAGTTCCTTATAGATGTTGGATATTAGATCTTTGTTAAATGCACATTTTGCAAGAATTTTCTCCCATTTTATCAGCTGTGTGTTTCACTTTTGACAGTGTCCTTTGCTGTGCAGAAGCTTTTTAGTTTAATTAGATCCCATTTGTCAGGTTTGCTTTTGTTGCAAAATTGCTTTTGTCTTCATCATGAAATCTTCACCCGTTCCTATGTCCTGAATGGTACTGCATAGGTTGTCTTCCAAGGCGATATGGTTTGGCTGTGTCCCCACCCAAATCTCATCTTGAATTTCTATAATTCCCATGTGTTGTGGAAGGGACCCAGTGGGAGACAGTTGAATCATGAAGGTGTGTCTTTTCTGTGGTATTCTTATGATAGTGAGTAAGTCTCACAAGATCTAATGGTTTTATAAAGGGAGTTTCCCTGCACAAGTTCTCTTCTCTTGTCTGCCACCACGTGAGACATGACTTTCACCTTCTGCCATGATGGTGAGGCCTCTCCAGCCACATGGAACTGTGAGTCCATTAAACCTCTTTCTTTTGTAAATTGCCCAGTTTCGGGTATGTTTTTACCAACAGCATGAAAACAGATTAATACAGTAAATTGATACTGGGAATGGGGCACTGCTGAAAAGATACCCAAAAATATGTAATTGGGTTTGGAATTGGGTAACGGGCAGAGGTTGAAACAGTTTGGAGGGTTCAAAAGAAGACAGAAAAAGGTGGAAAAGTATGGAATACCCTCAAGACTTGTTGAATGGCTTTGACCAAAATACTGATAATAATATGGACAAAGAAATCCAGGCTGAGGTGGACTCAGATGGAAATGAGGAACTTGTTGGGAACTGGAGCAAAGGTGACTCTTGTTATCTTTTAGCGAAGAGACTGGCAGCGTTTTGTCCCTGCCCTAGAGATATGTGGAACTTTGAACTTGAGGGAGATGATTTAAGATTAACTGGTGGAAGAAATTTTGTTTGTTTGTTTTAAAGAACATCTTTATTTACGCCTTAATTTCGTTATTTACCCAGTAGTCATTCAGGAGCACGTTGTTTGGTTTCCATGTATTTGTGTGGTTTTGAGGGAGTTTCTTAATCCTTAGTTCTAATTTGATTTCACTGTGGTCTGAGAGACTGTTTGTTATAATGAAATTTGCTTAGAAGAAATTTCTCAGCAAATATGCTTTGCTCCTAGTTAACACCAATGAGACAGCTAACTCAGATTTTCATAATCCTTATTCTTCTGCATTTAGGAAGATAGTGAAATGGATGGAGCATTAGGGATGGAGCTCTTAGGGACCTGTGAGGCCTCCAAGCTTAGAAATAAAGGAAAATCTGAAGTTTCTTAAAGAGAAATTCCAGGCACTTAGCTAGCCTTGAGACCTAAAACAGCAACTTGATAAGCAGGAAGGTAATAGTAGCTTAATACAGAGTTAGAATCACATGAATGTTGTGTTCCTTATAGAAACTAAAGAAAGCAGCCAGACGTGGTGGGCTTATGCCTGTAATCCCAGAACTGTGGGAGGCTGAGGTGGGTGAATCACTGGAGGTCAGGAGTTCAAGACCAGCCTGGCCAACATGGTGAAACCCCATCTCTACTAAAAATACAAAAATTAGCCGCACATGTTGGCGCACACCTGTAATCCCAGTTACTCCAGAGGCTGAGGCAGGAGAATTGTTTGAACACAGAAGGCAGAGGTTAAAGTGAGTGGAGATTGCACCACTGGACTCCAGCCTGGGCAACAGAGCAAGACTCTGTCTCAAAGAAAGAAAGAAAGAAACGAAAGAAAGCATCTTAACATAGATGTCCATGTGTTGTCTTCAGAAACTCAGACCGACACCAAATGGATCTATTGGCACATAGACCTCAGATGGCGGAAGCTGAAGACCAAACTCTGACCACAGTTCTTTGTTCTGAATTTCTTCCTGAGAGTCATGGATGAGGTCATACCCATGAGCCGAAGCTAACATTCTTTTCTGCTTATCTCAAATTTTTAGACAAATCTTGACTTCCTTAACCAATTAAAATTGGAAAATCTTTGAATCCATTTATGATCTGTGGGCCTCCACTTCTAGATGTCCTTCCTTTTTAGGTCAAGCCAATGCAACCTTCATGTGTCAATTTATTACTTCGCCTGTAACCTCTGCCTCCCCTCTCCCCCACATTTAAAAATCCTTACCTGTAAGCCATCTGGGAGCTCAAGTCTTAAGCATGAGCTGCCCAGTTTTCCCAGCTTGACGCCTTGCAATTAAACACCTTCCTTTTCCCACTGCAAACCTTGGTATGAATATCTGCTCTTCCTGGGCTGGGCTTGCAGACTCCAGTTTGGTTTGATAACAATAGTGAATGTGAAGCTATAAAGAAAGCACGTGGGACATTGTCAGCTTCAATGTGATCACTCAGAGGTGCTCTGCCATTGCTCAAGAGCTATCAGTGGACAATTCCTTCCTTAGTGACTCCTCTCATTTGAGAATGAGGATTTGTGTGTCGCATTCAACTGTTGTAAGAAAAAATAGCCCTTTCAACTTAGAGTTGGTAATATCCATGAATTAGAAAATAGTGAAATCTAATAATAAATAATACGTTAAATCTTTCAATAGATTTCTGTTTCAACAGTTCTCATCCCTATATGTCTTTTCTGTCCTCGTTTTCTTTGATTTATGGAATCTGTTTGTATCAACTTTTTTTCCCTTCTCTCTAAATAGCTTTTTCTTCTCCTAGTCTGACAATTATACTTTATTGTCATAATATACAATTCTTGTTACGAGCGAAACCTCATTTTATTTTTCCACTTACTCTGCAGTGATCTCGCATAGTTGGCTTTAGTATAAAGCTCCTGGCTAGTCACCCAGCCACTCCCCCACACAGCCAGCTATTCACAATTAGTACAAATCCCTCAATTCAATTTTATTCAATGCAGTTCAATTCAAAGCGGCTCAATTCAAGTCAGTTGAACTCATTCTCCCACATGTTGGTGCCAATTCTAATTCTATCCTCTTCTCTCTCTTTTTGTTTTCTTTTCTTTCTTTTTTTCTGTGGATGATCAAAGCATACATGAGAAATAGACCTGGTAATTTGATCAATCATTCAGCTATCCTTTCTTTGCAGGGTGGATGTTTACAATTGTGTGCCACTCTTGACTATTTCCAGTTTTCCATACACATCTTATTTAATGCATCGATACTCCTTTCTTCAGTGCTTTAAGATTTATTTATTACTTCCAGAACTCTTCCCTTTTTAGAACTACTCAGTTAACTTCCCATTTTGACTCACACTGATTGTTTTTGTTTTACAAGAGCAGGAACTTCCATAATCATAAGATTTGTGATGGCATTACAAATTTACTAAATTTGTAAATTTGTAAATAAAAGACACTCACTTTTATAATATATCGTGACAGAGAATCTGTGATATATTTTTTAAAATTTCACAGCTTTAAAGCTCCTGAATTATATCTACTCTTGTGTTTGTTATAATTTTTTCTAACATGTCTATTCTTCTTCCTCAAGTCTTTGTACATACATCTGATCATTTTACCTTTTTTTTTTTTTTACTCTTTATAAATTGAGAGATTCTGTCCAATATCATTAACATTGTTATTTTGTGCTTTAGGCCAACTTTCTCCATTTTTAAAAACTAAGAATTACCCCTCCTCTATTTTTCTGTCATCAGTAAACTATTTTCTAATTGATACAGTCATTAAAGTTTATTTTGAGTCTTTAAATGATATTATATTTTATTTTCAGGTAATTTTGAATCTGGATGTGTCTCACAAATGTTATCAATATTAGCAAAATATGAATTTGCTGTTTACTCTGTTACTGCTTTATACTCTATATGATGGACACATCTAATATATATTTGTATTTTGTATACACCAGTGATGTGTTAGTAAGGAATATCAACAAATATTTACAAGGAAGCAATTGAATTCAGGGTAGTGATATTAAAGTGGATCGATAAGGTACAATCCATGCTTTACACAGTAAATGTCTTCTCCTGTTACTCTTCTCCAGGTAAGCAAATGGCATCACCATCAACTGAGTAGCTCTGGCTCAACCTCGGGGTTGATATTTGATTCCTCTCAAGTTCTTATACTCAACTTCTTGTTCATTAGTTGCAAAATATACCTCAAATCTAGCAGTCTCTCACTAGTAACTTCCTCCAATCTTTCCCTGGACTGCATGTGAACCTTCTAGCTGGTCTCTTTGTTTCTACTCTTAGCTAAAATAGTTCATTTGCAGTCAGAATAATGTCTCCAAATTGACATCAAAGTATATCATTTTCTTCCAATGGTTTGCAGAGTAATTAGGTTAAAAACAAAATTGCTTATAATATCTTGTAAGGTCCTACAGGATTTGGTCTCATCCATTAGGACTTTATCTCTTTTAATTCTTCTTATTTGCTTGGCTTCATCCACAAAGACATTCTTTTTATTCCTCAAACACCCAATGCTCACTCCCTTTTTTGAGCTTTTGCTGTGACTTAATGATCCTAGGCCTAGCAAACCACCCTCTTAGGTGTTATTTGGGGTGTCTCTTTCTCTTCATTTAGAACTTTGTTTAAAAGTCATCTCTTTGAAGAGGTAAGCCTAACCACCCTCATCAATGTTGACGACTTTTCTGCAAATTACTCTCTATACATTTTTCTAGAGCATTTAATCATTTATTTATTTATTTATTTATTTGCTGTGTCAAGCATTAGGGAGTCCATAAAACTCAATATTTTTCTCAACAGGATCTTTTAGTTTAGATATCTACCATAACTTAGAGGTAGCAAAAGCCTAAGGCTTCAGAACTATGATTTTCTAGACCATAGTGAGGAATCTGGGATTAAGAGGATTTACCTCAAATGAGAAGCATATATTAATACAGTTTCAACAGTTCTCACATTTTTATTTGATGAGACTCAACTCTTACATTTTGAGCTAGCAGAGATGTTCTCCTGCAAGAATGCCCTCTGAACCATGCCTCTAAGAAACAAGAACAAAAATCACAATGTCAGCACACTGATTTAATCATCTGTTCACCTTTTGCTGCCTTTATTTAACAGAGCCTTCTTGCCTTACTAAAATAACAATTCAGTTTGTTATGTGAATGTTGTACAGTTTTCCTGAACCATAGCTATCATGGGAAAAAATGCTTTAAATATAATATTAACCATTAAGGGAAGGGATGAATGTGTAAAGAGTTTTATAAGATTACACAACAAAATAACAAGAAGATTTTTAACGAATAAGAACAATGAAATTCTATGCCTCTGAACCAAAAGGGAAAGTATATGAAGGGTAACATTTAATAAGTACTTGAACCCATTATACTTGTTACTTTTAAGAGACTTAAACTTTCTGAACCTTGGTTTTCTCATGAATAAAGTGGGGATAAAATTTGACAGTTGTGAGGCCTCACAACAATACAGACAGTGACAGTTTGAGTATTCTTAACATTATTTCATGGGCCACAGAATAAGGTAATGTTGACCATAAACCTTTTCATGAATTAACTTTTCTTTTCTCTTACTTTCTTTCTTTCTGTTTTCTTTATTTCTTCTTTCTTTCTTTTCTCTCTTTCTTTTTCTTTCTTCCTTCCTTCCTTTTTTTTTTTTTTTTTTTGAGACAGAGTCTCACTGTGCTGCCCAGGATGGAGTACAGTGGTGTGATCTACTCGGCTCATTGCAACCTCCGCCTCCCAGATTCAAATGATTCTCCTGCCTCAGCCTCCCAAGTAGCTGGGATAACAGACGTGTGCCACCACACCTGGTTAATTTTTGTATTTTTAGTAGAGATGGGGTTTCACCATGTTGGCCAGTCTAGTCTTGAACTCCTGACCTCAAGTGATTCACTCGCCTCGGCCTCCCAAAGTGCTGGGATTACAGGCATGAACCAACACCCAGCCAATATTTCTAACTAATGTAGAATGACTGACTTGAACTAAAAACTATGATTTGGAAACTTAGTGAACATTTTTCCATCAGGTTCCAGTCTTACCATGATCTGTTTTGGAATCTTTAGCTTTAAAACTCAAAGTTTTACTTCTTGGTGGCTAAAAATTTAAACAAAGGGCAGACATAAATAACTACATAGTACATCTTACTATTTGATAAAAGGTTATTTACAAGAAAAATGCCATTTTAGATAGAAACAAGTTTTCTATTGGTGTTCTAATGGTGGTGTTTTAACATAGTTCATATGAATTTATAGAGCTGACAACTTTCTATAAAAACGCAATTAGCAACATAGTGTCTGGTGATCACTTTAAAGGCCTTCGATTCCTTGGTCCTCTGCATTATCCCTTCTGACAATATTTTTGAGTCAGTGTAACACATTTTATATGTGTGTATGTGTGTGTAAGTGAATTATATAAAGCATTATATATAAAGTCTGTGGGATAACATGTAGTGCCTCTTAAGCACTCATGAATGATATCTATCATTATTATTCTGATTCTAAGTCCTGTGATCATTCCATTATGGTTATTATTCTACTATTGATATCACAGATATAAAAATTTACCTAGATATCCCTATTTGCATAAATGCTCCAAATGAAATTTTTTTTTCAAGTGGAGCCTTTTTTATTTATACAACAAAATTTTTCTCGTACTTTTTTCTTTCAAACAAATTCAATTGCTTTAACATTAAGTCAAGTGCTAAAGCAATTTTAGTTATAAATATTTTTCTTATTTTCTTGTGGTTAGGACTTGACAGTGAATACACCCGTTGTATGACTTAGAAAGCACATCACCAGAGCACGTGTTTTGAGTGCCCTCTAGTGGTCTTTCAATCAGTAACAGCCAACGTCACCACTACAGATTTTCCGCAGAAGCTCCTGTTTTTCCAATCAAGGAAATAATCTTCAAAGGAGACAAATAAACTGCCTTCTGTTACAATTCTTGGAAAAACTCAAATAAAGGAGAAATTCATCAAAGCATTTTTTCAATTATAGAAAGTTTTATTGCGACATTTTATTTTTTTTTAACTGAATACTGTTATGTAGAAATCGTAAACAGTGGTATAATAAATACGCTTTGTAGAAACTATAAATATTGTTATAGGATGGGCACGGTGGCTCACGCCTGTAATCCCAGCACTTTGGGAGGCCGAGGCGGGCGGATCACGAGGTCAGGAAATCGAGACCATCCTGGCCAACATGGTGAAACCCCTTCTCTACTAAAAATGCAAATTTTAGCTGGGCAGCTGGGCGTGGTGGTGCGTGCCTGTAATCCCAGCTAGTTGGGAGGCTGAGGCAGGAGAATCGCTTGAACCAGGGAGTCAGAGGTTGCAGTGAGCCGAGATGGTGCCACTGCACTCCAGCCTGGGTGACAGAGAGGGACTCCATCTCAAAATAAAAAATAAAAATAATAATAATTAAAAAAAATGTTGTTATAAAGGTATTATTCTGTGGTCAAGCGTGGCAGCTTACACCTGTAATTCCAGAACTTTGGGAAGCATAGGAGGGAGAATCACTTGAGCCCACCCAGGAGTTCGAGTCCAGCCTAGGAAAAAAGAGAGACCCCGTCTCTACAAAAAAAAAAAAAAAAAAGAAATTTAATTTGCTAAGCATGGTGGCACATGCCTGCAGTGTCAGCTACTTGGGAAGCTGAGGTGGGAGGATCATCGCTTGAGCCTGAGATGAGGCTGCAGTGAGCCGTGATTGCACCACTCTACTCCAGCCTGGGTGACAGAGCTAGACCCTGTCTCAAAAACTAATAAATAAATTAATTAATTAATTAAATACAAAGTTGTTATAAAGTTACCTTGTTAATAAAAGAAGTTCTATTTTCTTTGCCATTCCTCCATCATGGCTTTTGTTTTTCCCTTACTGCCTTTCTTTTAAAACTTCCTTATTAACCTTGTTTTACTATTTTTTACATACATTGAGTTATCTATTTAAGTGTATTTAAGCATTTAAAAGTGCCTGACACATTAATATCTTAATAAATGTTAAATAAATAAAATCCTAACTGAACGATAAATTATCTAGTTAAATGAGAGAATGTTTAAACTCAGTCATGACTGTAAATAAATACCACCCATAGAACATTTTTATTAGCCATGGAATCTTCTATTTCATCCTGAATTATGTATTGTATTATACTTTCAAAGTAAATACAAGAATTTTTGTTTGATAACTGAAGGGAACTAATAGGTGACCGTGTCTTCATACGTGTTGTTCTCTGAACACATTTTGTAGATGAGATTCAGTTCTTTTTTCTCATTTTAGAATTATATTTCAAATTGTGATTTAAATTCTTCTTTGAATCATATTATAATCAGGAAATGGTTTTCTGTGTTCAGCATGGTATTATATCATATATCGATATAGCATATATATATCGATAGACTCTATCGATATAATAAAATAAAGTCATAGAACTAGAGCTCCCAGGGGGCAAAATGGTTTTCAGGGAAGTGTTGGGATGTCCTACACAGGCTCACTGCCCAGTGCCACCTTTACACTTTACTCCTGGCATTCCAGTGCAGTGCTCCTCAGCAGTCCCAGCTGTGGCTCAAGTAGGTCAGGTGTGGTTTGGTTTGCCACTCCAGAGGGCACAAACTGTAAACCTTTGCAGTGTCCACATGGTGCTAATTCTGCAGGTTCACAGAGCTTGCAAGCTGTGGGAAAATGGCTGCCTCCACCTAGATTTTAAAAGACGTGTCAGACAGCCTGAGGGCCCAGGAAGAAACCTGCCACAGAGATGGAGTCATCACAGAGTTCCCACTAGGGCAATGCCTAGTGTAGTCACAATGGTGGGGTTACCTCTAAGACCCCAGAACCGTAGAGCTACCAGCATCCAACTCCAGCTTGGGAGAGCTGCTGCATGAGTGCACCCTGCAAAGCTTTGGGGGCTGGGCTTCAAGAGCCATTGGGGGTTCAATGTGTCTTGGTGGTGGGACATGGAGTCAAGGAAGATTATTCTGGAACCTTAAGATTTAATGCTGTTTGTCCTGTTAATATTTGCACTTACTTGAGACCAGTTATCTTTTTTTGTTGTTGCTATTTATTTGTTTATTTATTTGGAATGGGAATGTCTATCTTATGCCTGCTCCACCATTGCAATTTGGAAATATAAGACTTACTTGAGCCGGGCGCGGTGGCTCAAGCCTGTAATCCCAGCACTTTGGGAGGCCGAGGCGGGTGGATCACGAGGTCAGGAGATCGAGACCATCCTGGCTAACATGATGAAACCCCGTCTCTACTAAAAATACAAAAAACTAGCTGGGCGTTGTGGCGGGCGCCTGTAGTCCCAGCTACTCGGAGGCTGAGGCGGGAGAATGGCGTGAACCCGGGAGGCGGAGCTTGCAGTGAGCCGAGATCGCGCCACTGCACTCCAGCCTGGGTGACACAGCGAGACTCCGTCTCAAAAAAAAAAAAAAAAAAAAAAAAAGACTTACTTGATTTTACAGGCTCACAGCTGGAGGTAATTTTGCCTCAGGATAAATAGTGCTGTAACCACCCAAAAACAGTTTCTTCTCACCTGCTTCCCAGATACAGCCAATTTATTAAGACAGGGAAATTGCTATAGAGAAAGAATTTAATGCATGTAGAGTCAGCTAAATGGGAGATAGGAGTTTTCTTATTAGTCAAATCAGCCTTTCTGAAAATTTGAAGGCTAGGGTTTTTAAAAGATAGTTTGGTGGGCAGGGGCCTAGCAAAGCGGAATGCTGACTTGTTGGGTGGGGGATAAAATCACCAGGAGTCAAGCTGTCCTCTGGTGCTGAATCTGTTACTGGGTAGGGACCGCAAGACCAGAAGAGCGAGTTTACTGATCTGGGTGAAGCCAGCTGATCCATCACGACCCAGGGTCTGAAAACTACCTCAAACACCAATGTCAGGTTTTCTAATATTAATGTTAGCTATAGGAACAATTGGGGAGGTTAATGATCTTGTGGCCTCAGACTGCATAATTTTTAATATTGTGGCTAATTTGTTAGTTTTATAAACACAATCTGGTCTTGAGACCAGGAGAGGGTTTGTTTTGGGAAGGAGCTGTTATCATCTTTGTTTTGAAGTTTAAGTATAAACTAAATTCCTCCCGAAGTTAGTTTGGCCAATGCTTAGGAATGAACAAGGGCGGCTTGGAGGTTAAAGGCAAGATGGAGTCGGTTAGGTCAGATCTCTTTCCCTGTCATAATTTTCTCACTGTGACGACTTCTGCAGAGGTGGTTTCAGCGCCTTGAGTCTCACCCATATCTAATTTAGATGAAACTCTGGACTTTAGACTTACAAGTGATGTTGCAATGAGCTAAGATTTTTCAAGCTAATGGCATGGAATGAAAGTATTTTGTATGTGAGAAGAACATAAGTTTTGAGGGCCAGGAGCAGACAGCTACGGTTGTGTGTTTGTCTCTTCCAAAACTCATGTGAAAATGTAATTGCTGTTGTGACGATATTGGGAGGTATGACCTTTAAGAGGCATCTAGGTCATGAAGTCTCTTACCTCATGTACGGACTAATGCCATTATTGTGAGAGCGGGTTTTGCCCTATCTTGCTCTCTTTCTTGCCCTTTCTTTGTCCTTCTGTCATGCGGAGCCTTCCACCACATTATGACACAGCAAGAAGGCCCTCACAAGGTGCCAGCACCTTGATATTGGACTTCCAGCCTACAGAACTGTGAGTCAATAAGTTTCTGTTCATTATAAAGTAGTCAATCTCAGGTATTCTTTTATAGCAGTACAAAATGGACTAAGAGAGCTAATTTATTCAGTTAGGCAGAATTTATTCTGCTTATATGCAGGAGTAGCCAGGGACTCTCTCTTTATAAACATATCTTAAAGGATGGGTTATCCTGAAAAGCAGATATGAAGAATTGTGGAAAAGGTCTATCTCAACAGTTAGCTGTGGAGTGTATGATTTAATACAAATAAATACAACTGTAAATGTTCATATATAGTTCAGTTAGGCTTTTTTGTCGTTGTTTTGTTTTGTTTTTTTGAGATGGAGTCTAGCTCTGTCACCCAGGCTCTGTCTTGGCTCACTGCAACCTCCGCCTCCTAGGTTCAAGCAATTCTCTGCCTCAGCCTCCCAAGTAGCTGGGATTACAGGTGTCCACCACCACGCCTGGCTCATTTTTGTATTTTTAATAGAGATGGGGTTTCACCATCTTGGCCTGGCTGGTCTTGAACTCCTGACCTCGTGATCCACCCGCCTTGGCCTCCCAAAGCGCTGGATTACATGCGTGAGCCACTGCACCTGGCCTATAGTTCAGTTTTTAAAATGCATTTGGACTTCAATTCCAAACTGAATGACTCATTTAAATATTGTTCACATTTTGTTGAATAATATTTTTAAAGCAATAACAACCGTATATCCAGTCGGCCTCCATTTACTTCTGAACTCAAGAAGAATAGCTCATGCCGTAAATGACAAAGAGCAGCACTTACAATTGGCAACATACTGAAGTCATTCACTCTCAGCTAAAAGATATGATCATTTCTAGTATAGCTTTTTACTTTTATTTTCTTTCTTTCCTTTTTTCTTTCTTTTGTTCCTTTTTTTTTTCTAGAAACATTTTTAGCATATATCTAGCCAATCAACTAAATTTGCTACTCATGCTACTTTGCTAACATTCATCAAAACAGTAAATCCTACTTAGGTCTGATAATTTAATTTCTGGGGTATGCATGGTCCCTATCTTACAACAAAAGTATAATTTTTATTTTTAATAATGCATAAAAGCTGATAGGAGGTTATTGCTAATCTAGAGAGTTCCATCAGCTACAGGAAAATCATGGCCAACTTGCTTACTCATCTATGTAATCACTTAGAATTGTGGGTAAAATTTAATTTGTACAATTGTTTATTTGTTGAGCCGTATCTTTAATGCTTCATAGCTCCACCTAAGAATCCAGGTAGTTTTTGTAGATTTTTTAATTATATAGCTCTTAGAAAAGGGGAATCATGATTATAAAACAAAACTAAAAACAATCTACTTTTATAGAATAAAATGATTGTTCTGAAAATATTCTATAAGAACAAAACAGATATTTAGTTATTTTCCAAAGAAGTGATCTAGAGCAGGGTTTTCAATACTCAGTCTCCTAAGGATTGTGATAGGAATTTAGAGTGGTGGTCTGTAATGAAATCTTCCTGGTACCTCTTTACTTAAGTCTCCTTGAATGGAGCTTGAAATAATGCAATCCACACCTTTAAAAAATGAATCTTAGGACAAGTGCGGTGGCTCACACCTGTAATCCCAGCACTTTGGGAGGCCGACGTGGGCAGATCACCTGAGGTCAGGAGTTTAAGAGCAGTCTGGCCAACATGGTGAAACCCCATCTCTGCTAAAAATACAAAAATTAGCCTGGCGTGGTGGTACGCCTGTACAGGTGGGTGCCTTTAATCCCATCTACTCCAGAGGCTGAGGCAGAAGAATTGCTTGAACCCAGGTGGCAGAGGTTGCAGTGAGCCGAGATCACATCATTGCACTCCAGCTTGGGTGACAAGAGCGAAACTCCATCTCAAAAATAAATAAATAAATAAATAAAATAAATAAAGAAGGATCTTAGAGCTTTAATAAAATGATAGATTATACAACAATAGCCAACTCCAACTCTAATTCCAACAGTGCCAGTTTTTATATTACCTAATTGAATCCTCACAATAATCCTATGAAGTAGGAAATAAGGAATACAGGGAAACAAAGGATTAGTAAGCCTAAGTCATTTCCCTGAGGTTACACAGCTGGTAAGTTATATAACCAGTGAGTCACATAACTCATTCTTGAGCACAATTAAGCCATCAACAAATATATAATTGTCTGAATGAAGATCTATGCTAATCAAAACAAAAAACTGTCAAATCTCCTCTTTTTATAACAGGGTACATGTATACATTGATTTTTAAAAATGGATTTAAAATACCCAGTACTTTAAAAGAGTATATTTCATGTCCAGAATGATGGTTTTGAAATGCAGAACCGCAGCCATCATGTTGTCTCTCTAACTGACAGTTGCCAGGGGTAATAACATAAATTCAACACAGTGAAAGACAAAATACATCATGCCATTAAGGAGATGATCTTACTCAGGTCATTGCAACAGAGAGATTCTTCATTAACGGGGAACATCTCAAGGAAGAGACTGAAAACCTGGGATATTATAAAACAAGGGAATCATGAGCAAGATGGATAGAAATCTTATCTGAGTCACTTAAGGATATTGAAGTATATGTGGGAACAGTAGTTATTTGGGATAAGACATTTTGGAACATGAAAGGGGAAAGGGTGGGGGAATTTATCATCCTTTGCTGTTTTCCAATGGCAAGGGCTCAGGCAAACTCTAACATGGTCAACACAGTAACATAATCTTTCTGAACATTCTTGTTCTAGATATGCTTCTATATTTCCTTAAATTTTAACAACTGACCTGAAAAGCATTGATCACTGCATATTTTAAAGTACTAAGTTTTTGCTAAATTAATTTGCCAATAGCACAATTTTTACAAATGGCTTTTTTTCTATATCACCCCCAAATTATTTAAATGTGTACTATAAGTTGAGCATACCTAATCCAAAAATCTGAAATCCAAAATGCTCTCAAATTTGAAACTTTTGAGCATCAACATGATACCACAAGTGGAAAATTTTACACCTGTCGTTATGTGATGAGTTGCAGTCAAAATGCAGGTGCACAACACAAAGCTTACTTAGTGTCCCCAAGGGGGAAAAATAATCTTTCGAGCCTTCTTCATCTGTGATATATCTTTTCCACACACACCCGGATTCCCCCATGAAGTACACGCACAAAGGTTAATAAAATGCCATGTGTGCAGGGTAAATATGTCAATGGCAGCCTCCACACAATGCCCTACATGGGGCCAAGATCCATGTGCATTACCCACTGCTCTGGCTTATTTTCTGCTGTGTGGTGTAAAGATTTTGTTGAAATTGTCCAAAGGGTCTGGATGATGCCCCTCTAGGTAACAGTAATAAGGAAAAGGATGAATTTATGCTTGTCTATATCACAGAAAGTAAAGCTGTTGAAGAAACTGGACAGCAACGTGCACGTAAAACAACTTACAGAAAATTATGATGTCAGCATAACCATCACATGTGACCTAAGGAAACAGAAGGATAAACTGTTGAAGTTCTCTGGTGAAACTGATGAACAGAACTTAATGAAAAATAGGCCAGGGGTTCACGCCTGTAATCCCAGCACTTTGGGAGGCTGAGGCAGGTGGATCCCTTGAGGTCAGGAGTTCAAAACCAGCCTGGCCAACATAGTGAAACACTGTCTCTACCCAAAATACAAAATTAGCCGTGGTGGTGCACACCTGTAATCCCAGCTACTCGGGAGGCTGGGATACGAGAATTGATTGAACCCAGGAGGCAGAGGTTGCAGTGAGCTGAGATTGTGCCATTGCACTCCAGCCTAGGCAACCGACTCAAGAGCAGTGAGTAATGCACATGGATCTTGGCCCCATGTAGGGCATTGTGTGGAGGCTGCCATTGACATATTCACCCTGCACACATGGCATTTTATTACTCTGTGTGTGTGTACTTCATGGGGGAATCCGGGTGTGTGTGGAAAAGATATATCACAGATGAAGAAGGCTGGAAAGATTATTTTTCCCCCTTGGGGACACTAAGTAAGCTTTGTGTTGTGCACCTGCATTTTGACTGCAACTCATCACATAACGACAGGTGTAAAATTTTCCACTTGTGGTATCATGTTGATGCTCAAAAGTTTCAAATTTGAGAGCATTTTGGATTTCAGATTTTTGGATTAGGTATGCTCAACTTAGACTCTGCTAAAGACTCTGTCAAAAACAAAAAAAGAAGTTAATGAAAAGTAGAAAAAAACTACATAAAGCTAAAAAATGAGACGAAGTATTAAAGGAGTGCATCCATCAGTGTGGCAGTAAACACATACAACTTAATGGTATGCTGATCATGAAACAAGCAAAGGTGTATCACAATGAACTGAAAATTGAAGGAAACTATAAATACTCAACAGGCTAGTTGCAAACATTTAAGAAAAAACATGGCATTAAATTTTTAGATGTGTGATAATAAAGCATCTGCTGATCATGAAGCAGCAGAGAAACTCATTGATTTGCCAAAGTCACTACTGATGAAAATATGACACAAGACCAAATACATAACACTGATGAAACATCACTGTTTCGGTGTTCTTGCCCCAGAAAGACATTTACTACAGCTGATGAGACACCACTACAGGAATTAAAACTGCTAAGGATAGAATAACTGTACTAGGATGTGCTAATGCAGCAGGCAAGCATAAGTGTAAATTAGCTGTGTTTGGGAAAATCTTGCATCCTTGCTTTTTTCAAGGAGTAAGTTTCTTACCACTTCATTATTATGAGAGATTTTGTCATTCCTTGACAAATTTGTCTGCTCATTCTTTATCTGAAATACCCATTACAAGTTATATTTCCAAAAGTGACTTCATTCATTCAACCATGTAACCAAGGTATCTATAATCAATGACACATAAATATAAAAACCCCTTCTTGAGCAGCATGCTAGCAGTAATGAACAAAGGCAAGGGTGCAGAAGGCTTTCAAAGAAGTCAGCATTGTATTCATCAGAGTTCATGTCTATATTTTATATATATATATATATATATATATATATATATATATATATATAT
Source organism: Macaca fascicularis (assembly GCF_037993035.2). NCBI lineage: Eukaryota > Metazoa > Chordata > Mammalia > Primates > Cercopithecidae > Macaca > Macaca fascicularis. The sequence continues at coordinate 71,998,299 of NC_088391.1, read as the reverse complement.
ATATATGAATGAAAGGGTACTTATTAGAAGAGTTGGCCTATGTGATTGTGGAAGCTGAGAAGTCACATGACAAGCTTTTTGCAAGCTGAAGACTCCAGGATGCTAATTGCATGCGTGAGTCCAAATCCAAATGCCTTGGAACAAGAAGAGCCAATGGTGTAATTCTCAGTCCAAACCATTGATTTAAGTCTTGGAGTCTAAAGGCTGCAGAACTGGAGTTGTTGTCCATGGACAGGAGAGGGAGAGTGTATCCCAGCTCTAGAAGACAGACCAACATATTTGCCTCTTCTCTGTTTTTCTTTTCTCCAGGCCCCCAGCAGATGGGATGGTGTCTGCCTATGTTGGGGACACATATTCCCCACCCAGTCCACACAGACTCACATGCTAATTTCCTCTGAAAACACCTTCATAAAGACACTCAAAAATAATGCTTTACCAGGTTTCTAGGTATTCCTTAAGTCAATTAATTGGATACCTAAAACTAAGTTTCACAAGCTTGAAGGATGCCATGTATGCTGTTGCCAATGCTTGGAACATGGTGACTAAAGACACAGTTGAGCATGCCTGGCGCAACCACTGGCCTGTGACTACTTTCAGTGATAATAAAATATAAAATGTTGACTTTGAAGGATTCCACATGTCAAGAGAAAATAAAATTGTATCTGACCTCCTTACATATGCAAAAACTACTCCTTCAGAGTCTGTTAGTAAGCTTGAAGAAGTGAACATTGAAGATGTTTTTAACATTAATAATGAAGTTCCCGTTGTTAATTCATTGACTAGTGAAATAACTGAAATGGTTCTGAATCAAGGAGATAGTGATAATAGTGATGATGAAGATGACCCCTTCAACACTGCAGAAATAGTGCCTGCAGATGATATAATGAAAATGTACAATGGACTCATTGAAGGACTAGAGCAGCCTGCATTCATAACTGAACAAGAAATCACTTCAGTTTTCAAAATGAAAGAAGCACTTTAAGACAAAAATGTTTGTTAATGAGGCAAATGACTCTGGAAATAACATTAAAAGACCCATCTAGCAGAATGCCTCCTAATCCCTAGAGGACACATTTCCTGCTTCTGAAGTTTCTTCTCATCTTGAAAAAAAAAATACAGCGTACAGTAAACTTTTAATCAAAACACAGCATCAAAGGTGGAGACTGCCGTTGCTTGTTGTTGCTGTTGTTTAAAGAATGATGCAGGTATTCTGCTGATACTATTGTGCTGCTAAATTATTCTAAACATACTATTTTTTCACTATGTTAATATGTCTTTTTTACTGTTAAGTAATTATGTGTGAGTAAGTGTTAGAAAATTATTGCTTATCAATAGCATATAAAGTCAGAGTAAGCAATAATGGTGATGTCAAACAACCACAGACTGTCCACATGGGTGGCTGAGATAGTGACACCTTTGCTTTCTGATGGTTCAGTGTACACAAACTTTGTTTCATGCATGTAATGTTTTAAAATATTGTATAAAATACCTTCAGGCTAGCATAAGTATATGCATAAGCATACACATATATGAAACATACATATGAACATATATATGAAACATACATATGAAACAAACATATATATGAAACATATATATGAACATATATATCAACATACATATGAAACAAACATATATATGAAACACAAATAAATTTTGTGTTTAGATTTGGGCCCTATTCCCAAGATATCTTATTATGTATATGCAAATATTCCAAAAATCCAAAACATCCTAAATTCAGAAGTGGTCTCACGCACTCAACTAGTATTTTATAATTTAAACAGAATTGCCTTAAAATACTCAAATCTACGGAAGAAATAAAAAGAAATGTAAGAATGAAAAGGGAAATTTGAGTATAAGGAGTCTTCTTTGTGTATAAAAAAATGCAACAGCAATACTGAAAAATGTCTGCAAATCCAAAAGTCAGAAAATAATAAAAAGCAATATAAAACAATTTGCTTTAATACTTTCCAAGGAAATGACTATAAGAAATTTACTTGTAATCTATGTAATTTGGAATTGTTTTTTCATTTGTGGCTTGGTTTGGATTCAGTTCCAGCCATATTAGTGGCCAGAAAAGCCACATTATATCTTAGGGATTAAAAGAACACTTTCAGGTACAGACAAGAGTATGTTTTAACTTAGGATAAGAACTTCATGAGACGGTTTGGGGCATGCAAATATGCAGAATGCTGTTTACTAATGGGAATTTTTATTAACTTAGAGGTATAAAGTTACAGTTTTCTTCTAGTTAGTTGGTTAATAAATACTTCCTGGCCCACAGAAATTAGTCTTAGGCAAGGATACAATAACTGAGGGCCATGCAGAAATTCCAATGGGCTTTTAAAGGTGGTCTATCTACCCCTATAATGATGAATATAACCAGCTCCATAAAGATCTACGGGTCCATGACTGAGTACAGAGCATGAACAAAAAAGCCAATCTAAAGCAGACTTTAATGTGGTAATGTTTATCTCTGGATTCTTTATGTTTCCTTTACCAGGATCTGGGACAAATTTCCCCCAAAAATTCTACTCTTGACGCTCTCTGTGTAAATGATTATACACTTACTCATGTCTACAGGTTATTTTTCTCTTTGCCATTCACCAGAAGTAACCCCTCTCAAAGTATTGATCTTTGGGTAACCATTACTGGTTTCATTTCTTGTTCAAACAGGTAATTGTTATGGCAGCCGAATTTATGTCTACACACAGTCACTTTCTCTGTGTTAAAGCTGTTGGCACATGTACCACTTCAAAGTCAAATCGCCTGAGGTTTGACATCCTCTACCATAGAGCAATGCCTGTCTTCTGCAGTGGTTTCACTGTCTCAGATTAAAAGCAATTCCTTCTTGTTTACAAGTTGAAACAGACCTAGTCTATGAAAGGTCTCTGTTTTTCCTCTATTATTTTCCACAATGTAATGAGAATACCCTGAAAATTGATTATATACGAATAACAAATGTTAAACCAATGATTTCTATTTCATACATGATTATTTGGAAATCTTAATTCAACCTAATGTCTAAGGCAAACACACATGCACAAAAACATGAATACATATAAATTAACTTGTGATAATTTTAAGTCCCTAAGTCTCAGGAACTAGAACACACACACACACACACACACACACACACACACACACACACACACACACACAGAGATATGTAGAGTCATGAATCACTTAACAATGAGGATAAATTTTAAGAAATATGTCTTTAGGCCATTCCATCATTGTTTGACCATTACAGAGTACACACAGGCCTAGATGGTATAACCTACTACATCCCGAGGCTATATGGTATAGCCTATTACTCCTAAGCTAAACTTGTACAGCATTTTACTGTATTGAATAACAAAGACAATTGTAACACAATGGTAAATATTTGTGTATGTAAACATATCTAAATATAGAAAAGATAATGTGCTGTGCTACAGAATATGGCATCTACAACATCACCAGGCAATAAAAAATTTTCAACTACACTATAGTCTTATGGAACCACTCTTGTGCATGGGGTTCATCATTGACTGAAACGTCATTACAGTGCATGACTGTATAGTACAGTTACACAATGGATAAGATTTCAGGGATTCATAAACATATTGTAATATTTTAAAATACAGGGTTTTTTTTTTTATAGGCCACTCAATTCCATAGATTGTTAAATTTTAAAAGGCTAGGAAATTTATCTCACTCTGACTTACTTGAGAGTATTTGATAATTCAACTGCTGATGTTTCTATAGACAGCTGTGTTTATTGTATCAAGTGAATCTAGCAAGTTGAAAACTTTCTGTTTCTAAATCAAAAAACGACCTATTTTATATAAATCTCCTCTGTGGAAACAGAGAACAGGGATTCTTTTAAGTGCTGTGTTACTCATCAATATGCAAAATGCAAAGTATTTTTGTAGTAAGATATGAAAAGTTTTTTTAAAAAAATGCTGAATAAGTTGAGAATCTGAAAGGAATACCTCTTGAAAATCTGAATCAAACTTCATTTTAATATTGCCAATTTATTTAATAATTTCAGCCAAGTAAGACACAGTAGCATACTCTAAAGCTCATTTTTCTTCTTTTCTAGCTACTAACATTTCCATCCAACTTCTGCTGCTGAAAATAATAGATGACAAAGTTTCTTTCTTGTCTGATTATAATTGAAAAATCCATTCATCACCCAGGTGTGGGAAAACTTGGCCCTGGGTACAGATCTTGGAGCACAGAGGAATTTGCCCTATAAGTCTCTTTCCTGTCTACTGCCCCTTAGGGATCCTGCTCACAACCAGGTGGAAGAAAAGTTTACTTCTTCACAGGGCCCAGGGAATTCTTGCTCTTCCTCCGCATACATACTCCTAAGCATCACACTTTCATCAATAATACCAGATGCTGCCACTAATGACCTTGGGAAGAATTCCACTGGTAGTTTAATAAACAACTTTTAAAATGAAAGAATCACAGAAACATGAAAGAATAAAAAAGAGAGAGAAAGAGATAGAAAGGGAGAGAATGAAAAAAAGAGAAAGTAAGAAATAGAGAAAAAGAGGAAGAAAGAAAGAGAAAAAGGTACAAAAATGACAGACGAAGGATGAGAAAAGGAAGTAAATTTGACAAAAGGTCATCCTATTTCTTATCATTGTCTCATGAGAATTACATCTGCCTGCATTTTCTCATTTTTAAAATAATTGAACTTGCAAAATTTTACTTAGAGAAGCAGATATACAGAATTGTCATTTTAGTAAAGTACCTGGTTCTCTCAGTGTTTGTATAATAATTGAATTCTCTCTCTCCCTACATCCCTCTATCTCTGTCTCTGTGCACTCTACCTTTAACTTTATTGCAAATAGCAAAGTATTGATTCTTTCAAAAAGCCCAGCATCCTGTGTGAGAATGCCAATTGTAACACCGCATTAGCTCTGAAACCTCTTTGCTAATAGTGAATCTCTTTGGCAGTTGTTCCGGAACTGCTGACAAGACATACTGCTATCTCTTCAATTTCATCTTCCTCTTCTTTCCTCCCTTTGGGAGAAGAACATCTGTATGCCTTAGAGGGAGTTAAATATGTTAGGACAGATCTCTTGCCTTTCAGCCTACTAAGAATTATTTTACTTTTTTCTCCCCAGCTCATTCTGTAGGGTTGGAGTTTTTTCTAGGGATCCTATATCAAAAGCCATATCTATTCACAGAATTAATTCTCAGTCAAGACATATTTAGGGAGGCTCCACTTTATGTCAAGAAATGTGCTTAGTCATTGGATTTAAGAACTCAAGTCAAAGTCTTTTCATTTGGGGGAAAGTAATCTAACATTAGACTCAGAGTGTGGTTTTCATTTTTCAAGAGCCTTTTAAAATAGAAAATACAAAAATCACACTTATGCGTGCTTTCTAAAATAATCCTATCTGTTTGGTACGTATTCTTAAACGAAATCCTGAAGTAAAATATGTAAGTATATTCTGACTGTATATTACCATTTGGAAACAAGGACTTTGAACATTGAAGTATTTTAAGCTTTGAAGAATGGAGTGCAGAATTTATATTTTGTGTTTGAACAACCAACCACGAGGTCTCAAACTATAGAATTAGGCATAAGTGAGAAAGGTAGCAGAATAGTGAGTATGAACAGGAAAGGTAGATAAGATTTTTTAAAGAACATACAGCTGGACACTAGACCTTTCTTTGTGTCTCTGATTTCCAAAAGACAAGCAACACTCGCTGGTAAGGATAAGTGCTTTTCAGAAATATTTCTATGTTATTTCACCTTTCTGGACCTCTGGAAAATAAGGATTATGAATACTACAAGAATTAAATCTAATAGTACTTTAATCATTGAATCAACAATGTCTGACTTTATAGAATAATAACCTAGGTAGGGGAAAAGATATGAATTTTGGAGCCTGACTGACCAATAGATGGGAACATTTACCAATGATTCTGAGTCTCAATTTCTTCACCAGTAAAGCACCTAGAATTGAACGCGATAGAGTAGACTGGGGCTAAATCAGTATATTAGTAGAGAAAGGTTTTGAATAGCAGAGAAAGTCTCTTTGTATCAGATCAAAGACTTTATCTTTAACTACTTAAAATTATAAATATAAATTCATATTGTGAAATCCCCCTTTTCACTTTTTTCTCACCTTTCAATACCATGGACTCATTCTTATAACTTAGAATTTTTCTTTCATTCTTTGTTTTCTTGTTTGCCGGCTTTAAATAATCCTGTAATTTCAGTTATCCTCATTCATGTAGGAAAATATTGTTCATTAAACTGTTGGTTAACTAAAATGAGGGTTTATGTCTCTTTTTACTTTTTTAGTTTAGTTATCCAACATTATTGTTTATATTAAACATTTCATAAATGCTAAATGAATGAATAAATTATGTAATAATTCATTTTAGTAGCTGGAAAATATATATTATCGTTTCTGCATATATACAGAAAGCCATACCAAACTGCTATGCAGGAGAACAAGGGACAATCCTCAAATGGTGGAATTTCAGGTATAATTGAAATAAATGTTCTGGAGGGAAGATATACAAGGGACATCTCCTATTACATCAAACAAATCAAAGAAATAGTTTTAATATTGTCTTTGGATACAACTATAATTTTCCACTTATCAGTATCTAAGATTTAATTAGTTATGCATATAATGTTGGAATACATTATTTCAGTTTGCTTTGCTATATGCATTTGTTCATTTACTCATTGTCTATGTATCTTTCTTTTATTAATACCTATGAATGGAGCATTCACTATACAGAAAGACTCTTCCAGTTCTGGGGAAACAAGGGTGAATAATAATATCTTTATACTCTAAAGTGTCACTGAGATATTTAATGATATAAACATACAGTATGTTAAAATTAGCTGAGGAAATTAAGCATAATAGTAACATCTTGGTAAGTAACTTGAAGATGATATAATGAATCTTATGTGAGCCCATAAGTCAAATATAGTTTTTTTGTTTACTACTATTTCATTTATGTAATTTCTAGACCTCAGAGCTGCTTTTAGCTTTGAATTTTTATAAAAATTGTAACCACCTGTAGTAATATGTCTTAAGTATTCTGACCTAGTTATTTTACCTCTAGATCACTGCAATAACAAAATAAATAGATGATCATGATGAGGGGTTTATAAGCACAAGTCATATGTGCATTGTAGGCTAAAGTACTATTCAACTTCATCCTCACTCTAGAACAAGGTGGGTGAAGCTGAAGACTCTGGCTGAAAAAATTTCTGGTTTCATAACAGGAAAGGATAGACTGACTGTTAGAGATTCTGATTCTTAGTGAATTTGCCTAGAAGTAACACTTTATCTTCACATTCAATTGTTCAGAGGAAATGACATGGCCAAGCCAGAGTACCAGTGTGAAGAAAGACAAGGTTTCCCGGGAGAGAGGCAGAATCTATTTCTGAATAATAATAAATCACCACAAGGAGCCTTTATACCCAAACAAATGAAGTATGACCCTGGCCTGGAATAGTATGATTGCAGAATACACAGACATCAGTAGACAGTATTAGCATATATTTTGTGGAAAGAATGAATAATTAGTAAATGAATTGAACTGAAAAGAAAAAGTAAGGTGACTCCTAAGTTTTAACTTTACACACCCACAGTAATGTTGTCATTTACTCAAATGGGGAAGTGCTAAGAGGGAAGCAAATTGGGATAGGAATATTCATGGATTCTGTTTTTGACATGCAATTAAAGAAGTCAAATAGTCCACATATACTGGCCTACTGTATATCCAGCACTGTGAAAAATTGAGAATATAGCAGTAAAGTACTCAGAGTCTAGTATTTAAGTATTCAAGTTCAAGAATTGGTATAATTCAGTAAATAAACACATGATAAATAAACAAGTAATATGGGGTAAAGAATGACCTTATGGGGAAGAAATAGCACTAAGAAATGGCCTTCTGAGGCCATTGCATTTGGAGTAAGATGTGAATGATGAGTAATCACTAGATACGTAAATATATTCTGAACTAAAGGAAGAGATGAAGTAAAGGCCTTGAGATAAAAATGCACTTGACTATTTTGAGAGATGGAAGGCCATTATGACTAAAGTATAGTGAATAAGAGAAGAAAGGTGAGAGATGAGAATCAAGCAATCAGATAGATGACTAATCCTCTAAGATCTTGTCACCATAGTAATAAATATGTATTTAATTACTGTTGAAATTGGAAGGCTTTATTAATCATAGGAAAATCATAATCTGAGTTGAACGTTAGAAGGGTAACTCTGGCTACTGTGTGGAATACGGGTATTAGGAGTGCAAGGCTGGAGTCTTGCTGTCTGATGGAAGCTATCAGGCATAGCCCTTGGATTTTTTTTTCTACCTGTACATTTTTAGGTAGAAGCAAAACTGTCTGATCTTCTCAAAGATGTAGAGAAACGGTCTATAAAGTGGTAGAACAAGGAGGGATCTTCCTTTGCTAATCAATAAATCTTTTTATTAAACAGGTTAGAGCTGATTAAAATTATTACCAGAAGAAAATTTCTTTGCTTTGTAAATATGTCCATTTTATTCACTAACTACCTATTACAAATATATTGGTAATGTTAGAATAATTCCTTTCCATTGCATCAAGTTTAAAAGCTTTTGCAAAGCAAAGGATATGATCAACAAAGTGAAGAAACAACACGCAGAATGGAAGAAAATATTTGCAAACCACCTATTTGACAAGGGATTAATAACCAAAATATATAGGAAGCTCAAACAACTCTATAGAAAAAAATCTAATAATCTTCTCAAAAAAATGGGCAAAAGATTTGAATACACATTTCTCAAAAGAAGATATAGAAATGACAAACAGGTATATGAAAAGGTGCTTAACATCATCAGTTATCGGGGAATTCCAAGTGAATATTAAAATGAGATATTATCTCACCCCAGTTAAAATGGCTTATATCCCAAAGATAGGCAATCCCAAATGCTGGCAAGAATTTAGAGAAAAGGAATCCTTTTACATTTTGGTGGAAATGTAAATTAGTACAACCACTATGGAGAACAGTTTGGAGCTTCCTCAAAAAGCTGAGAAAAGAGCTATCACATGATCCAGCAATACCACTGCTGTGTATATACCCAAAAGAAAGGAAATCAATACATCAAAGAGATATCTGCAATCCCGTGTTTGTTGCAGAACTGTTCACAATAACCCAGGGTTGAAAGCAACCTGAGTGTCCACCAGCAGACGAATGGATAAAGAAAATGTGGCATGTATACACAATGAAGTACTATTCAGCCATAAAAAAGAACGCTGTCCAGTCATTTGCAACACTATGGATGGAACTGGAGGTCATTATGTTAAGTGAAATAGGCCAGGCACAGAAAGACAAACACTGCATGTTCTCACTTACTTGTGGGATTTAAAAATCAAAACAATTGAATTCATGGAGATAGAGAGTAGAAGGATGATTACCAGAGGCTGGGAAGGGCAGTAGGGGGATTGGCGGGAGGTGGGGTTGGTTAATGTGTACAAAACAAAATAGCAAGAATGAATAAGACCTACAATTTGATAGCACAACAGGGTGACTATAGTCAATAATAACTTAATTGTACATTCTAAAATAACTTAGAGTGTAATTGAATTGTTTGTGACTCAAAGGTTAAATGCTTAAGGGGATTGACACCGCATTCCCCATGATGTGCTTATGTCACACTGCATGCCTCTGTCAAAACATCTCATCTACTACATAACTATATATACCTATTAGTACCCACAAAAATTAAAAAAAAATTAATACAAATAAATTTTAAAAGTTAAAAAATAATTGTTTTTGAAAAACAGGAAGAAGACTTGGACACTCTTAGTGTATAACTAGCTGAGAAAAAAACGAAATAATGAAAGAACACTTATTAACCCAAAATAATGGAGGGAAGGAAAGCTAAAGTCACAAAATGAGTAGGACAGATATAATAAAATGACAAACTTGAAACCAACTACATTAGTGAATATATTAAACATAAATCGATCAAATATTTAATAAAAATAAAAATGCTTACACTAGATTAAAGACTAATATCCAAAAATATGCTGGTCACAATAGAATATACCAAAAAGATTTTTTTAAGCTGAAACTCAATGGATATTAGCATTCAAACACTAGTCAAAGAAGCGGTGATGTTTTGGTAGTAGGATTCGGGCAATAAGTGATAGCAAACATAAGAAAATACACTTTATAATGATAAATGACTTAATCCAATACAAATTTTAATAATTTAGCAATTGTGAACCATGATAATTGTAATAATGCAGCTAATGTTTAAGATCAGTACACACACAGGAAAAATTGACAGGCCTTAAAAAAGAAAGAGGAAAATACACAACCACTCTGGCATGATTTCATTTGTACACTTTGATTTCAGTATGACATACTGCAAAAGAAAAATTTGATAATAAATACCATAGCGGCTAGGTACGGTGGCTCATGCCTGTAATCCCAGCACTTTGGGAGGCTGAAGGGGTGGATCATGAGGTCAGGAATTTGAGACCAGCCTGGCCAAGAGACCAGCCTGGCCAATATGGTGAAACCCCGTCTCTACTAAAAATGCAAAAATTAGCCAGGTGTAGTGATGGGCAGCTGTAATCCCAGCTACTCAGGAGGCTGAGGCAGGAGAATTGCTTGAACCTGGGAGGCGGAGGTTGCAGTGAACCAAGATCGCGCCGTTGCACTCCAGCCTGGGCAACAGAGCGAGACTCTGACTCAAGAAAAATAAAAAATAAAAAATAAAAAATTCCATAGCATATTAGGGCAGGTGAGTGTGAATCTACTTACAGTACGGTGTAAATTGGAAAGGTAGACAATCTCAGATTAGGAAGTCCTTGACCTACTATGCTATGATGAGGAGTTTCTACTTTTTCATAGAGGCTATGAAGCTCTAGAAAGGATTATTTGGCAGGAATGACATAATTATATTTGCTTTAAAAGATTACTCTCACGATAATATGAAAAAGGTATTGGAAGGGGTAATCCAGGAAGGATAAAAAACTAGTTATAGAGCTACTATAATAACTCTGAAATAAATCTGTTTTTAAAGCAGGAAAATAGTACCATCTGAGAAATAGAATTGACATAATCTAATTACTGATTGGATAATTGACTTGAGAGAGTATTTAGAATTTGAGTTTTCTGTTTTGGGTAGTCAGAGGGTAATACTATGGAATTGTCTGGGGAATACAAAAGAAAAGTCCAGATTGAAGAGAATGACTATAGTGATTTCAGTATAGGGTTTATTTTATTGAATCTGGCTTTTCTGGGCCTCATGACAGAGGCCTGGACTGGAAATTTGGGAGCTTTGATGTATACAAGAAATAACTGAGAAGCAAAGTTCTTGGTTTCTTGGGAGTAGAGAAGGAAAAGGTGGGGTTATCTCAGAGACATTTTGACTCGTTTAGAACGACGACCATAGCAATTCATACTCATGTAAACAACATTGTTTGCTTTTTTAAAAAAGTAGTTCATTGAATAAAAACATTTTCAACCTCTTATTGAAAAGATAATATAGTATGTATTTTTAGGAAATAAGGAAGTAACTTTGCCTATATATTTTTCTGATTTCAATTTACAGCTAAAGCTAAAATCAACACGCATACAGAAAAATACACACAAACATACATAAACACACACAAATTGAGCAAGTTAGCATTATAACACATTTTGAAAATATCCTATGAAGAATTGTGCATGTTTCTTAATGTTTCCATTTTAATGACATGAATTATAAGTATATTTATTTTCCTGTGATTTTTATTATTAAAGTTTAGTTTTTAAAAAGATACCGAAATCTATAAATATATTGATTCATTTGAACGTAGATCATTTTAGCTCACAGAATTTACTTCCCCAAGTTCTTATATATTACTTATAATTTCAAGGCAGAATTTAGTAAGTGGATAAATGGAGGTAGGGAATGTCTGGTAGCTGAACATGCTGTATATAAAATAGTAATGTGTCCATTTAGTGTTTAGCTGGATTCTACTCTATTCTGTTGCCATTAAAAAGTTAAGATAGTAGGGAAGAGAGTACACACACTCTCAGGATAGCAATACAATATATAAAAGGTTAGAGTGATTGAAAAGAAATTACGTAATACAATTTGAGTTAAATAAAGAATAAATCCTAGAAGTTAAATCTCTCAATTATCAATATCTTTTTAATTGTTCTTTATTTTTTGACTTCCAGTTTAACCAAATAAGCATATATCCTCATAATGAATGAAATGTGAATAGCTGACTTGCTAATTTAAGCTGGTAGATAGAAGGAAGAAATTAATACTATAAGTTTAAAAGTTCTTCATATTCCTTGAATATTTTATGTATGCATTTTCCTATGCTTTACCTAGTTGGTACTTAAGCACAGGAAAGCTCAATTTATGTCACTAAAAATGTTACTGCTGGAGTATGCTGGACAATTCCACATTTTCCCCATTTGAGTTAATTCCTAGGACTTTTCCTATTTGTTGAGTATATTATGCTCATACTTTCAGAAATATCAACATAAAAATTATTATAGTCTACAGGGATAACTGCTGCTTATGAAATATTGAATTAAATAAAAATAGGGTATTACTTTCAAATACTAATATTTTCCCAATTCCCATGTTCATGGATTTTCCCCAATTATTTCTAATACATGACATCTTTAACTTGGAAAATTAGTTGAAATGTTTCAAATGTTTGTATAACATTACTACCGAGCACTTAAATTTTTCATGAAGTTATGAACACTTAATCCTGAGAGTATAATGAAATATGTGCCATATTAATTTAACTTTACGTGCTTAAATAGGGGAATAAGAAGAGAAAAAAATATAATGATAGAGAATTTAAATTGTATGCAGAATGACTTAGCAGTCCAAGATTTAGGAAAACGTTAAAGTTGGGATATTTCTTCTTTCTTCATCATCAAAAAATAAAATTCCTGTGGTAGAGAATCAGACACCATTTTTATAATGCAAGTTATATATCAGTTCCCCTCTCCGAGACTAACTTGGAATAGTTTACACAAATTAAGCATCTTCAACTCAAGGCCATTTAAACATTTCAGTTCAGAAGGAAGTGAGATGGGCCTTCATGAATTAACCTCAGTAATATCTGCTGGAACACTTTCTAATGCTGGCTAAAGTGCATTCCTGTGTATTTCCACTTAAGCCATCTGCCAATCTTAATGCTTATTCCTGAGGGAGGAAAACTTCCAGAGCTATTTCTCATTTAATTTTCAAGGACATCCTGTTTAGGTACTTATCAAAAGAATAGGAGAACTGATGCCAAATACCACAAGCCCTAGTTTAGAAAACTTAATGGGTTGGAGACTGAAGTAATAACCTACATTTAAAAGGAACTGTAGCTTACTTCCTTTGTCTTTAGTAAATACTTAGACAGTATGGCTGTTATGCTGACATGCGTTTTTAAAATGACAGTACTTTGCTCTATAAGCATTAAGGGATTTCTAAGGCAAACAGTTACCTTTCTCGGGATGGTAACTAAATATTTTAGTGCACGAGAGCCATGATTCTCTGTGTGCCTAGATTGCAAGATAAAAGTGAAACATCTAATTCTTTCAGAAAAGAAATTATCTAACATAAAGATTTTTCTATTATATGTGTAGATAACAAAAGAACAAGCCAAATTAGATAGCTGTGCCCACTAATAATATGTTAAATTTAGTATGTTACACCCTTTCTTATCAACAGTAAATATTTAATTTAACTGTGAGATTTAATTTCACAATCTAACTCTGAAAATAACCTAATTCTCAATATTCCTGCTGTAAAATGCCACATAAGATCAACATAAACATATTTTGATTTTGAAAAACTTTGTATCTGAGTGACAAAAAGATTAGGGAAAAATGTATTTGCTTTTTATTACACCAAGGCAGTAAATTATAATTTGAATATATAATGTCTTTAGTGGAACAACAAGATAACACACTATCTTTTCTCCTTGTGCTGTATAAAGGGATTTTTGCGAGCAGGTTAATAAAAACTGAAATCAAATAATATTTTAAAAACACTTCTGATCAGATTGGGCAAATTTACCATTCCTTTTAGTTGGCACTAAAGCAAGACACCCAGTTAACTTTTTGCCATTACTTAATAATATAATTTTATCTACTGCATTGAGATACTCAACAAGCCTTAATTGAACATATCTTCATGTTACATTTGTGCGTAGGTTGAATGTATAGCTACTTAAATGATGTCATTCCAAGGGCTCTTGTTGAAGGAAAATGTTCTCAAATGTTCTGACTTAACATTATACCCTTAAGACTTATTTCTTTGATGCCTCAAGTCCTAAAGACTTTTGGGACTCCAAAAGCTTTCAACATATCAATCTTTAATTTTTTTTGGACGGGGCATTCATGTGGACAAGAGGAGGTTTTATTCAATAAGGAAGAGGGGTATTAATTAGATTTAGAAAGGGGATAGCGGGGTGATATGACCCAATTTGTACTTTTTTATACTTTTACTTTCAGTTCAGGGGTATATGTGCAGGTTTGTTACATAGGTAAACTTGCGTCATAGGGGTTTGTTGTACAGATTATTTCATCACCCAGGTATTAAGCCTAGAACCCATTAGTTATTTTTCCTGATCCTCTCCCTCCTCCCACATTCCACCCTCCAATAGTCCCCAGTGTGTGTTGTTCCCTTCTCTGTGTCCATGTGTTCTCATCATTTAGCTCCCACTTATGGGTGAGAAGGTGCAGTGTTTCGTTTCTGCTACTGTTAACGCAGTTTGCAAAGGATAATGGCCTCCAGCTCCATTCATACCATTACATTTCTCTATTTACTAAAGAAATTAAGACTCAGAAAAGGCCTATGTTACACCAACAGGTTAAAGTTAGACTAAGTTGTGGGGCTTCTGACTCCTGGTCAGAAGTCAGACTCCTGGCTTTTTGTTTTGTTTTGTTTTTTTTGGCATATCTCTAGCAATTAACATAGTCATGATTTAATTTTGCTTCCTTATAGAGGAGATTGATTGGAGTGGAGGAAACAGGTCAGGATATGGTTTTTCTAGTGAGTCAGCATCACAAGAGAAAGAAATTCAGAAATAAATCCTATTGAAACACACAATGAATCATAGGGAGAAGTACATCTGTTCAGAAGCTAATCACAAATGTAAGATAAATATAAAAAGTGTCAATTTCAAATGGATTACTGGTCAAACACCAAGAAAATTTTGGGTGGTAAAGTGCAAATTTAGCATCAGATGAGGGATAATTTCAGAGCTAGCAATGACTTGCTAGCAATGACCAGCTTGTTGTCTCCCTCTAGTCTATTTTCAATGGGTATGAACCTATTGTAGTAAAGGTATTCTATGTATTAAATGTATGAGTAGGAACAGCCAGATTGCACATAGTTGGCATATGAACATATAAGAACAGATTTAAGATGGTTTAATGAAAGAGGCAGACAAAGGGCACAAGATTATACCAAGAAAACTTTCCTCCCTTTCAAAGATATCTATATATATATTAAAGAAAATATTCTGAAAATCTTACATATATGCCAATTATTTTATACCTATGTAAATATTTTCCATTTACCTCTGAATTTCATTATGTTAACAGAATTATGTGGGAAAATAGACTCTGGTGCATGATTATATTTGATTACTATTTGAACGATAGCATACTTTTAACATATGTATTCATCAGCAAGGAAATTACACAGTAGTTTAATTTTCTGTAGATTGCCTGATAAATATTGAACTCTTAGAGGAAAATTGATGCAAATTTTAGTGAAAGGTGACTACCAACTAAGAGTTAAGCTACTTTATAGTGACATTGTAATAGGACATTTAAATATGGTCTTTTTGAAGAAACGTGTGGTGCAATTGCCAAAAAGTTAAAATAAAACTAACTCTTCCTTTAGTTTTTGCAGATATGTGAGTAGCTGCAAATCTCTGCTAAATGCAATTGACTTCATTTTACTTGATGAGTTCAATCTCGCTACTAACTTGTCAGGGAAAGTGCAGAGACATTGCCTATGACTATGTATAATGTCCATCACTATTGAAAACATATTACATGGAATTTTGTTGGGAATAAAATAAATCAGGAATAACTTATGCTATTTTTTTCTTGCTCTGTCTTTTTTACTTTTTAACAACTCAAAATAACAGCTCACATTTCCAATGGTTGGAGATTTTGTTAGTATCGTTTAGCCTGAAGGAAATATAACTTCAGCTTTCCAAAGAGCATATATTTTAACTATAATGGTATAATATTTATCAGTTTTCTAAGTGTGATAATATTTGAGAACAACAAGAAGTTAAAATAATATCACAACTTGTATATAGCAATTACCTATATATTGGGAAATTAAAAGTGATTACTAGTAATATGAGCCTGTGCCATATTTCTTTATGTTTAGTGGAGAGTTCAAGTTTCTTAACTTTCTCTTGTTAAGTTTTAGTACATTTGTTATCTTGTAAAACTGTGATGAGGCTGAAATTTTCATGTAAAAGACTAAAGTTGTCATTAATATTGCTTATATTTAATTTTTTCAGAATCTATGGTTATATTTTTCAGAGGTATAATTGATTTTTCTATTTGACCATAAACTTTTTTTGTAAAGAAACAACTACTGGCTTTATGTTTTATTAATTCCATTACTTGATCCATTAATGCTTGATCTTATCTTTATTTTTATTACCATTTAAGACTGTTTTAATGTTATTTTCTGGCATCCCTATCTAATACTTACTTTACACATTTGAATGCCTTTAGCTTCATTTGGGAGCACTTATGGCTATAAGTAGAGATATCAAAGTATTCTGAAGGCATTAAAATATATAAATACCAATTATTTTATTATATATCTCTTTCCTGCATGTATTATATGCAATATATGTTTTCAATTGTATATGCAAACATTCATTTTCTTCTTTTTTAAACTTTCATCTTAAAAGTACATGTGCAGTTTTGTTACATAGATAAACTTGTGTTGTGGGAGTATGTTGTACAGATTATTTAATTACCCAGGTAGTAAGCCTAGCATCCATTAGTTACTTTTTGTGACCCTCTCCCTCCACTCCTTCTTCTCACCCTCCACCATCTGACAGGCCTCAGTGTGTGTTGTTCCCCTCTACGTGTCCATGTGGTCTCATCATTTAGCTGCCACTAACATGCAGTATTTGATTTTCTGTTCTTGTGTTAGTTTGCTAAGGATAATAGCCTCCAGCTCCATTCATGTTCCTGCAAAGGACATGATCTCATTCTTTTTCATGGCTGCATAATATTCCATGGTGTATATGTACCACATTTTCTTTATCCAGTCTATCATTGATGGACATTTAAGTTGATTCCATGTTTTTGCTCTTGTGAATAGTGTTGCAATGAACATTTGCATACATGTGTCTTTATGGTAGAATGCTTTATATTCCTCTGGGTATATAACCAGTAATGGGATTGCTAGGTCAAATGGCAGTTCTGCTTTTAGCTGCTTGAGGAATTGCCATACAGCTTTCCACAGTGGTTGAATTAATCTAAACTCCCACCAACAGCATGTAAGTGTTCTGTTTCTCCACAACCTCAACAGCATCTGCGATTTTTTCACTTATTAATTACAGCCATTCTGATTGGTATGAGATGGTATCTCATTGTGGTTTTGATTTGCATTTCTCTAATGATCAGTGATATAGAACTTTTTTCATATGATTGTTGGTGGCATAAACATTCATTTTCTACATAGTCGAATTTTACTCCTATTTTCACTGTAGGAATTATTGGAGGCTATGTTAAAATTTTTAACTGATAGAACTTTGTTAATAATTTTAACAATTCTAATTTGTAATATTATAGTCCAAAAATTTGGGCAGTGCTATTGAATTTATCACAACATTTATATGTGCATTATGATATGTTTATTTTTTACTGTTCTCTGGGCACTTGTAAAGGCTATATGTTCAGTCTTTATGATAGAATATTTTACATGCATTTATAAAATGTATTTGCATAATTCAGATAAACATTTAATTAATAATATTTTATAAGTATTAATGGTATTTTTTAGTTTTGTTAATAATTAACATTATTTAAACTTCATCACTTTTGTCTACTTGATCTATCTAAATAACGTACATTGCCCTCCTGGATACAACTGCAAATCCATCAACTTCTACTTTTTAAAACTTTTTCTTTTGTGATAATTGTAGTTTTACATTTATGATATGTTATATAGAGAGATCCTGTGTGCCTTTTACCTCATCCCTCTTAACAGTAACATCTTACAAGTCAGGATATTGACATTTACATAGACAAGATACAGAACATTTCTATTCACACAAGCTGCCCTTTAACTGTGACACCCACTTTCCTCCTATCATCACACCATCTTAATCCCTGGCAACTAACAATCTGTTTTCTATATCTATCATTTTTCTCATCTTAAGAACGTTATACAAATGGGACCACATAGTATGTAACATTTTGGAGCTGACTTTTCTCATTCAGTATCATTCTTTATAGATGCACACAGGTTATCACATTGTATTGATAATTTGTTTATTTTGATTGATGAGTCATGTTTCATGATATGCATGTACCAGAGTTTTGGGGGTTATCTTTTAACTATTGATCTGTGGAAGGAAAACTGAATTTTTCCAGTTTTTAGCTATTATAAGTAAATCTAATACAAATATTTATGTAAAGCTTTTTGCATAAATGTTAGTTTTTATTTCTCTGAGATAAATGCCCAAGGGAATGATTATTGGGTAAAATGGTAATTGAATGTTTAGTTTTATAAGAACAGCCAAACTTACACAGAGTTGCTATAGTATTATATATTCCCACCAGCAATCTAGTTTCTTCCCATCCTCACCCACATCTGATGTTATTTTTTTTTAAATTTTAGCCATTCTGATATGTATTACTTTTTACTCACTTAAAACTTAAAGAAACAATTCACACTAAATCATTAATATAAATTTGGAATTTGAAGTCATAAACATAAAATCTCTAATAAATATTTTGGACAGAAATAAAAAAAATATTGCTGAGTAGTGGTCACATTCAATTTAGGGAAGAAGAAGAAGGAAGGAACCTGAAAAAGAAATGGAGAAATGACACAAAAATAAACAATTTGTCATGGAAGCAAATAAAATAGAAAGTTGCAGAAATTAGTGACTTTGTATTAATTTTGTATAATGCAGACTGCTTTTCTGTAGTGAGATAGGGTTTTTAATTTCCATTTCTCTACTGGCTAATGATGTTGAGCAACTTTTTATGTACTTACTAGCTATCTGTATGTACTCTTTGCTTTAACTATGTGTCAGGTCTTTTGCCCATTTTCTACCTGATTTTTCTTTTTTATACTATTGTCTTTTGACATGTCTTTATATATTCTAGTTACTATCCTTTTGTTGGATATATGGCTTGCAAATATTTTCTCCAAGTCTACAGCTTGTCTTTTTATCCACTTAAGAGAGTCTTTTGTAGAGCAAAAATATTTTAATTTTGATGCACTCAATTTATCAGTTTTTTTATTATGGATAATTAAGGGGGTCAAGTCTCAGAACCTTTCCCTCAGCCTAGATGATGATGACTATTTCCATTCTTTTTTCTAAAAATTTTTATGGTTTTATATTTTACATTTAATGGCCCTTTTTGAGATCAATTTAAATAAGATATGGAGTTTAGGTTGAGGTTTTTTTTTAAAGCAAGAGGTGCCCAATGGCTCCAGCATCAACAGCATGCTTTTACTACCTACTTGATCTAGATTATCAATCACGTGTCCTATTCATAATATCAGTTCCTCTGTTTACATACTGTCTTGGCATCTAATCTACATGTGTGATCGGTGTTTGAAACTCAAATTTTCACACTTATACTAATAATTTCCACTGCAAACTCAGTTTTTTCTATATTTCTTATTGAGATTTTTGGGTCAACCATCCTCCAAGCAAATGGAATTACAATGTGGAAGGTAGTCTATGTATTTTTTCAACTGTCCCAATATAAATCTCTTATGTGACATTTCCTATGGATTCTAATTCCAAAATAGCTCTTGAATCCATCTCCTTCTACTCATTTCTGTTTCCACTTTCATAATACATACATTATCTCAATTTCCGAATAGTTTTTTATTAAACTAGACTCAGACTAAGATACAAAGCTTCACCCTCCCCACCCAATTCTTTCCTATAAAGAGTAACCAAAGTGAGTTTTTTTTTTTCTGATTTTTTTAAAAATTTATTTATTATTATTATACTTTAAGTTGTAGGGTACATGTGCATAACGTGCAGGTTTGTTACATATGTATACTTGTGCCATGTTGCTGTGCTGCACCCATCAACTCGTCATTTACATCAGGTATAACTCCCAATGCAAGTATCCCTTTTATTTAAACCTTGACCTTTCCTTTCTCTTCAGTTTTATCTCTGGCTCTTTCTTAACCTTAACTCACATTCTACACATTTTAAGTTACTTGGTCCTGCTATGTACCTTGTGATCTTCTGCAGGTCTGTATGTTTGCAAACATTATTTACTCTCCTCTCTATCTGGAAATTATTCTTTTGGATTCAGTTCAACCATATATTTTTTATCTAAATGTTTCTGATTTTCACTCTCCATACTCTATAATTAGGGGCGTCAGAAAGAATTTACCTCCTTTTTTCCCTTCACCTTTTCTACCTTTTACATTCAACTGCTATGACATTTATCACGCTAAATTAGGATTATTTGTATATACTCATTTCTCCAATGCGATGGGTTATTTTTTAAGAGACCGTCTTTTTTACATTTGTGTCCTCTGTCTCACATAGCATGAGGAAAGTAGTAAGTGTTAAATAAAAGTTTATTTAATGGTAGGGACTTAATTATTTTTTATTTGTGCTGACACTAGACAGGGGTAGATCTTTCTGAAGCTATCTTTAGTGATCTGACTTGTTACTAACTGATTCCATTCATAAGCTTTCCATGTTCATCACAGAGATTAAATATTAAATTTTTTTTAAAAAAATATTATTCTGAGAATGTGCAATTTGGGTGTATAGGAATTTAAGTGCATCAACAAGTATATTGAGTGGGACATTAAATACTGTCAGATTTATTCCAACCTCTTTCAGATCAATTTCTTCCTCTGATTTCTATCTTTAGCATTTAGTTCAAGCCTATAGCACTTTGTGTAAATTATACTATAATTTATAGATTGTTCTCTCTACCTGTAGCTTCTCTCTCACTTCAGTTCTATTTTGTATTCAAAAACAAAGGAAATAGTGAAGAAACAAGCTACCAAAATTTTGCTCAAAAATCTTTAATAGTTTATATTTCTCCAAAATGTAGTGTAAATTCTCAATCTCTTATTCATAATTGCAAATATACTAATAGTCGCGAAAAGAAAAAAAATACGTATATGTTTGTGGCAAATTCATTTAAAAGTAATGTCTGACCTACATTGGATTTAGACTACTTAGTCATTTTTGTCCCACTCAGAAATAATATTTGTATGTTTTGTTGCAGATATAGTAGCATATTTGATCATAAGGTGCTGCTTCTAAGTTCATTTGTGTACCACATATTTAATATACTTCATATGTACCACATTAACAGCAGCCACAAAAATAAAACTAGAACAACGAAAGAAAGAAAGATAGAAAGAGGAAAAGAAAGAAATGAAGGCAAGAAAGAAAATGACAAGAAACAAAAGAAAAAAGTTACAAAAGGCTTCGAGTAAAATATTATGGACATATAGTACCTCAAATGTCTAACATTCTAGACCCCCACTTTCTGTCTTTCCTCCAGCACCATGTACTATGTTTATTCTTCCCACAGTTAGCAAATGCAGGGTATCCCAATGTAATTGTTTTATCTGAATCGGAGATTGTATATTTAAGTGATTTAATTTCAAATTTTTATTAATAATTCTAATAGTCACATTTGTCATTGAAACTTATCATTTTACAATTACTGATATTTAAACACTACACTTCAACAGTACTTGTGTATTATTTATCATTTTCCTGACAAATCTTTGTACCTCCACTTAGTGTTATTTCATATTTTGTATGAAATACAAAAACATATCTTTGAACCTCCAGTTCGTGCTATTTCAATGTTGCCTCTTCTGTGTATTCTTCTTCCAATGTCTCTGTATTGAATCCAACTGCAAGATTCTTCACTGCCAATTAAAATACCATAGTGAAATTTTTCATGACCATCATCACTGTAATATATTGAAAAGTATTCACTTTGTCATGGTAAAGTTACCTCTGATACTTTATCTTGGAAAAGTCATAACTTTTCAGTCAATGTGTACATTCATATAACACAGACATGGTATATGATTTGCTTACTTCACTAAAATTCTGTTGGAATCCAATGATATTAAATATGTGATGCTACATTTTGAATTAAACCCTTTAACGTCTCTAAAAATTGAAGGTATTATTATCATTAGTTGGTCTTATTCTCTTTAACTCTTAGAAGATTTCTAACGTTCATGTATATTTAATTTTATTTTACTTAAAAGCAAGGGGCGGGGCACGGTGGCTCACACCTGTAATCCCAACACTTTGGAAGGCCAAGGCGGGCGGATCACGAGGTCAGGCATCGAGACCATCCTGGATAAGATGGTGAAACCCGTCTCCACTAAAAAAATACAAAAAATTAGCCGGGCGTAGTGGCGGGCGCCTGTAGTCCCAGCTACCCGGGAGGCTGAGGCAGGAGAATGACGTGAACTTGGGAGGCGGAGCTTGCAGTGAGCTGAGATCGTACCACTGCACTCCAGCCTGGGAGATAGAGCAAGACGCCGTCTTTTAAAAAAAAAAAAAAAAAGCAAGAAGCATATTATTATATGTCCCAAAAAATGTAGACCTAGAAACTAATAAATTTTAAAAGGTATTATACAAGAAAGTATATATGTATAAGTTTACTGGATAAATGAACAAGTCATCAAAGAACAGCTTAATGTCCATGTTTACAATATATTTATCTAAACCAGGGATCAGCCAAATTTTCTGTAATAGGGCCAGATCATAAAAGCAACAGATAACAAATATATTAGAATTTGCAGGCATGTAGTACCTGTAGCAACTACTAAATTCTACTTTTGTAATGTGAAAGAATTTTAACATAACAGATAAATAAATGGTTATGCCTGTGCTTTAATAAAACTTTATGGACACTGCAATTTCAATTTCGTATGATTTTCATGTGTTTTGTTTTGTTTTTTTTGAGACTGAGTCTCACTCTGTTGCCCAGGCTACAGTGTAGTGGCCCGATCTCAGCTCACTGCAACCTGCGCCTCCCAGGTTCGAGCAGTTCTCCCACCTCAGCCTCCCTAGTATCTGGGATTACAAGCATGTGCCACCACACCCAGCTACTTTTTGTATTTTTAGTAGAGACAAGGTTTCGCCATGTTGGCCAGGCTGCTCTCAAACTCCTGAGCTCAAGTGATCTGGCCCCCTTGGCCTCCCACAGTGTTGGGATTACAGGTGCAAGCTACTGCACCTGGCCAATTTTCATGTTTTGCAAAACTCCATTTTCCTTTTTTCTTCATTCATTTAAAAATTTCAAAAAATATGTTAGTTTATAAGCTATACAAAACAGGTGGTAGATAAAATTTGATCTATGAGCCACAATTTGTTGATCCCTGATCATTTAACAAGTAACCTCTGACATTCATCAAATTTAAAAGTTTAATATATGAGATAATTTAATTGTTGAAATGATCACACTATCTATTGCTTGTTAAAAATGAATACAGAAATTATTCATTTACAAACATTAGGCGACAATTGATGGCATAAGGGCTGCATGGAGAAGGAAATAGAAACCAAGAGAAATTTTTGGTTTATTTGTGAAAAAAGATTGAGACAATCATTAGGATGGCGTTATTTATAGATAATTTGGAATATAGAGTGTTTGAGACATTCTTTGGAAAAAATAAAAAGTTACAGCTCTACTTCTCTAAATTTTAGAGGTGTAGCCAAATCTTCTTGAAGTTACTAGAATTCTTACACAAAATTTTTCCCTTACCATGTACAAACAGCCTGAAAAATAAAATGACATGCTCTGAGAGATGTCTTCCATCAACAATATACACGCTGTTTTCCTTTGTTATTTCCATTTTCCTCTCTTCTTTATCTTCTATTTTCTAATCCTCTCTAGCTTTGAGAAAGACAGGTATATTTTTGTTTAGCTTATACCCACATTCTTCTTCCTCTGCAGTAATTATTACATCATGTAAAAGCCATCTTTCAGAATTATTACATTGAAAATGTATTGTTTGAAAACATCTTGGCAGTTATTTAATCTATTATTTATCTTCATTAACTAATGAACAAATACAATCTTGAAGAGTCCAATAAAATCTCAAATTAAATGTTGAGAATATGTTTAAAATAATATGATACAGGGTTTCTCTATTTTTCGTTTTTGGAGGATTTTTTTTGTTATTATTCTATCTATCAGAAATGTAACAAAAAGGAGGTTAAGCTCTGTTCATGCTTGAAAAAGAAAGAAACCATTTAAATCAACCAACTCTTCACATCAAATTACTAGAAGTTAATTGTTGGCAAAACACATCTTCTGATTATTATATTTCTTCAATCTTAATGTGCATACCCAAGTGGCTGGGCATCAAATACATTGATATACCAAAGTTAGATTCTAGTTAAATGGGACACAAACTAAGGAACAATTTTCAGCGATTCCATAGCTAATCATAGCATCTTATGCAATACTATGTTTTACTTAGTCACAATAGCTAGAAACATAAAATTGGGACAAACCATAGTTCTTTGTTTTGTTTTTAAGTTTTGCTTTATAGAAAGAGAATATCAATTTTTAAAATATATATTCTGGAGTTATATTTATTTGATAAATGAAGATTATCTTTTTTCCTAACATTTTCATAGTTTATTCAAAAATTGTAAGATTGTGTCATGCTATGATTTAATATGTTGTTAGAGACAATGACATAATTAAAAAGACTATTTATGTTTTCTTTTACCATTCTGAATTAGGGAGTAATGTAAGTAATCATAGCAGAGAAGTCATTCAGAGATAATGGAAGTTTATAACTGATCAGGAAACAGGAAGAACAACTAAATGAGTAATCCTAAAAAGGTGTTAAGCCACAGTTGTAAAAAACAGATTTATTTATCTATTAAATTACCTACTAACTTTGAAGCTGCATAACTGTTTAGCTGCTTTCTGACCAGGAAAACACAGATACATCAAAAATCTGCAGTCTTCTATAAGATCAACTTGATTGTTTATTAAACATCATGTCAAATATGTTAAAATTTTCTACAATGATACTTGAATTAAAAAAAAAAACTTTAGAAAAAAGTCACATGAAAAATATTAGTGCAATTGTGAACTGGAATGTTAAATAAGCTCAACAACAAGGTTTTTTTCCCCTTAATTTCTTATTTTATATTTATGTTTTCCATTAAATATTTTTTAACTCATAGAATGAAATTGCCAGCATTCAGGAATTTTTTGAAAAGCTGCGTTAAAAATAATCTTTGCAATTATGTCAAATTAAAATGGTATCTTACATAAGAACAACAGTAGTTTCTGTTTTTCCTTTAGTTGTGTTCTCTATTAAATCCCAAAGAATGAAATTGCTATTGTCCTGGCAATTCTAGGCATCCTGAAGTTTGTTCCTATCAATTGGCCCTTTATACCTCTCACCAGAGGCCGGATGTTTGCAGTTGCTGGCAGTTGCTGTTTGAGACACTGTTAATGGCTAATAGACCGGCAGCGCACATTGAAAGAGTGAGGCTCAGAGCCTGGGAAAGGTCCCAGCACTGAATGCCCTCACTGCTGCAGGGTAATTAGTGTATTATGTACAAGATTAGAAAATCAGTACTAAAGATATTCTATCTGACCCACTTCTTGAGAGTCATCAGAAATTATAAATGATTACCTATATTTTAAGAAAATTTAAATAATGTATAAATGGTTCCTCTTTATTAATCTAACTATATACATATTCTGCAACATTCAGTGCAATGCTCATTATTTCTATGAACCTCCCATTCTGAAATTTGAATATATGCAAAAATCCAATTTAAAAAAATAAATCAGCTTAGAGAACTGTTGGAAAAGCACAGCATTAGTTTATTTTCAGAGTATGAGAAAGGTTTTTTTGTTAATTATATAAACATAAAGATCATCATATTAAAAGAACCATTTATTGATAAATAGTAACTTCAAACATATTATTTAAACTAGGAACAGTAAAAGAAACATCAACATTTGTCTTTGGACAAAGTTGTTAAAATATAATTAAAACAGAAAAATCTTTTAGTTCTTCCCCCAGGCAAATTTAAAATTACTATGTGAAGGGAGGTCAGAGAAATATCTTATATTTGAAAAAGTGCTAATGAAATTCTCTAGTTATCTTTTTACTGTTATTGACAAGAAATAAAAGTGTGGGTTGTTGCTTGATCTTTATCTTCATTTCAGTGCTGGAAGGAAAAATAAAGAATGTTTTCTGGAAGAAAGTGGCTCTGCTTAAAGCATTAACATAGTTTTAATGTTATTACATGCTGGTTATGCTATTCATTATGAAAACAACGTTGACTTCTAAAATTGAGTGTTAAATATACTAGTGGAAAACTTGAATAAAAATAAAATTTCAAAATGTCATTGAAGACTGTTATTCTCAAAGATAAGATATACATATATTACCTGTTTTAGTAGAGAGATTATCTTGTCTGAAACTAATTGTTTCAAGTGTATTATGGTTTATAGACTATAAACAGTGCTAAGTTCCCTGGTACTTGCATATGCAAATTGAAAGAAATATATGTGTATCAAAATTTTACCTTTTCTCATGTTTAGTAAAACATTTTCTATAAAGCATATATGTCTTTTAATAATAATAATAAACACATAGGTGTCACATGTTAAAGTGATAAAACTGTTGATGAAAAGAGGAGGAACTCAAATAGTCAAATTTAACATTTCATCACACTCGTCTTAATGAGGTTGCAGGATTGATTGTTAGTAAAAAGATAAGGACTGATTTAAAATCATGAGGTTTATCCAGTGGGCAAAAAGTCATTTGCCTTATACTTCCTCTAGGGATAATTGATTTTCCCTTTAATAGAATGTAACTTTTCAGTGGGAGGAGATCTAACTTTGATTATTTTATTGAAATTGCTTCACACATTTGTATTCAATTATTGATTCTCTACTAGATTCCAAAAATAAAGTATACAAATCATCTCTAAAGTCCTTACAGATTAAATAACTCTACAAAGTTAAATGGTGACATAAATATATAAAAAATATAAATTAAACATAATGATTTTACATTACAAGGAAAGCACACATTAAATAAAAATGCATATTCATCAGCATCCCTATATATTTAACACCATATAAAATATTTTAAATTTATAATAAAAATACATAAACACATGAGTTTTTATAATAGTGTCAAAAACTGAGTGAAACAAAGCCTGAATTTAAGTAATTGTACTCTCTTGTATTACTTAATTTTCTAATAGTTTCAAATTGGCTGAGACTCAAATGAATGCCATAATTAAGAATTGCTCACCTGAAAACAAATTCACTGGACTATTTTTACTTAAAAATAAACCTATTAAGTTGAAATTGCTTTACAAACCATTGGTCTAGTTTTATCATCATACTTTTTGCTAAAACATTTGTTCTATAGTCTAGATGAATTCTGAAGACAAAAATAAATTTTGTAGAAAATATACAAAATTCTCTGATGTATGAAGAAATACAAGAACAATATTTTTCAATTGAAAAAGAACTACCTTCCCTAAAATAATATGTATTCATTCATTCTTTACATTAAGAAACAAATTCAGTGCCTGTATTTTAGAGATGGACATAGGGGGCTGGGTGCGGTGGCTCATGCCAGCACTTTGGGAGGCCAACGTGGGTGGATCACCTGAGGTCGGGAGTTCGAGATCAGTCTGTCCAATATGGTGAAATCCTGTCTCTACTAAAAAGTACAAAAATTAGCCGGGCATGGTGGCACATGCCTGTAACCCCAGCTACTCAGGAGGCTGAGGCAGGAGAATCACTTGAACCCAGGAGGTGGAGGTTGAAGTGAGCCGAGATTGTGCCACTGCACTCCAGCCTGGGTGAAAGAGCGAAACTTCATCTCAAAAAAAAAAAAAAAAAAAAGAGAGATTGACATAGGAATTTTATACTGTTACATGAGTAGAAATACACATTTTTTCCAATTTTAAGGTAATTTCAATGATTTCATAATTTATGAATATTATGTATATCAAAAAAATTATAAAGCATATTTTTTCTGCAGCAGTTCTCACATTGAACTAATAATAATAAGGAGGTTTTTGTAATGACTATATTTATTAGTTTACTTAATGCAGATATTAGGAAAAGAATAAATGTGGGACTTTTCTTTAATGAAATTATTTTCTATATACCTGTCAGCAGGAATGATGGTGATTGTAATCCATAATCCCTTTTGTCCACATGATAGTAGTGAAGAATATATATGACTAGCATTATTATTTCCATTTTCCAAGTTACTAAATGAAGGCTCATAGAAGGCATATGATTTAACCAACTTAGTAAATGAATTAACTTGAACCTGGGTTCTTTCATGTCAAAGTAATATATTCTTGAGTTAGTCAGTAAATCTTATGTAGTATCAAATCTTAGGCCATGTCAAAATAGCACTGGATAAGATAACAGTGAGCTGAATTAAATACCTGAATAAATTAAAAGTAATCTACATTAATGTAATGGAAAATTGCTCAGAAAAGGGAATAAAAAGGCTTTGATTATCTCTCCAACAGTGTATATACAGCTAATGAAATAATCAGTAACCTAAAATATATGTCAAATGAAATGTCTCAAACTGAAATAAAATGAGAAAAATAATAAAAAAGGCACTGCATAGTATATAGGAACTCTGGGGTAATTAAAAAATATGCAAAATACGTGTAATTCAGATAGAAGAGGAGAAGGAGGAGGGAGAAGAGTAGGAGGAGGAGGAAGAAGAAGAAGGAGGAGGAGGAGGAGACGGGGGGGGAGGAGGAGGAAAAGAAGGAGGAGGAGTAGGAGGAAAAGGAGAAGGAGGAGGAGGAAGAGGAGGAGGAGGGAGGAAGAGGAAACAGAATGGAAGACATATTAAAATAATAATGTCTGAGAATATTCTAAAATTTATAACAGATGCCAATTCATATATCTGGGAAGCTGAGAGAATACCAAATGGGACAAGTATTTAAAAATATGCACATAGGCATATCATATTCAAAATGACAAAAATTAAGACAGAGAAAAATCTTGAAAGAAAGCAAGAACTAAATAAAGGAGGAAATGGATAAGGAGGAAAATGAATAAGAATTACAGAAAACTAATTGTCAGAAACAATGGAACCAAAAAAATAGAAAAAGTATCAAAAGAAAAGTATTATCAACCTAGAATTCTATACTCAGTGAAATTATTCTTCAAAATGAAGGAGAAAAAAGAAGTTTCTTAGACAAATGGATTTTGAGAGAATTAAATGAAGGTAAAATAAAATAGTTATCTTATTCTTGATTGATCTCATAGATAATATTAGTAATAATATTAGTATTACCATATATTTTAATGCTCTATTGTAAGGTGCATACATGTTTAAAGTTGTTATATCTCCTTGAATAATTGGCCTCTTCATTATAATGTAATATTTCTTTTTATCACTGGTAATTTTTATTATTCAAAAGTTAGCTTTGTCTAAAATTAAAATTGCCTTCATTTATTTATTTTTTTTCTGATACTTGTCCTTTCCTTATGTATATATGTGCTTCTGGCCTATATTATTTTCTGTCTTCCTGAGAAGCTTTTCCAACATTTGTTGCAGTACTGCTAGCAATTAATTCTCTCAATATACATTTTGTTTATCTAAAAAACTTCTTACTTCTCCTTCATTTTGAAGAAATAATTAGTCAAAATAATATTTCCAAATATGCACTGTGTCACTGCAAATATGGAAAAGTGAGATGAATGATAGGAATGTTACAAATAATAGGAGATGATAATTGGGAATAGTCTGTTTTAAAATAACTGCACCACCCATGAAGCAGTATACTGTTATTTAAAAGTAAACTTGGATTGTTTTAAATATATGTCAGCTTTAGTGTAACTACTACAAAAACATTTTAGATGTATAATTGATACGCTGAGGAGAAAGTGAAATCATATAGCATACTAAATAAAAAATGGAAAACAGCTGTGAAACAGGGGAAGAAAACAAAAGAAACAAAGGATAAGTGCAAATAATATAAAACAGTTACAGATATGACAGGTGTTACAGCAACTATATCAATAATCACTTTAATTGTGAATGATCTAAACACACCAGTTAAAGACAGAGAATGAAAGAATGAATACAAATAATACACAAGTATATAAAGTCTGAAAACAAGTGACCTTAAAGGAACAGGAAGAAACTTTTTGAGCAGATGGGTAGGTTAGGTTCATGGCATTGAGAAATGATAGTTTGATAATTTTATGAATGTACACTTATCCCCAAACAAATTAAGTTGTATATATTATATAACAATACTTTTTCATATGCCAATTGTACTGTAATAAAGCAGTTTAAAAATAAGTTAAAAATAAATATTAAAAAGCCATTTTATATATAAGGACAGACAGATTAAAAGTGAATGGATAATAAACCACATACCATGTTAATATCTATCAAAAATATCTGGCATAAGTACATTGATTTTAGGCAAAGCTAACTTTTGAATAATAAAAATTATCAGTGATGAAAAGAAATATTATAATAAAGAGGCCAGTTATCCAAGGAGATTTACCAACCTTAAATATGTATGCACCTAACAATAGAGGATAAAAGATACATGAGCCAAAACCTGACAGAATTTTAGAGAAAAACAGACAAACTCAGTATTATATCTGAAGATTTTGAACCCCTCTTTTAGTAATTGATACACGAAGGAGTCAGAAAATTGAAGAGAAAATAGTTGACCTGAAGAGCTCTACCAAGCAATTTGGTCTAATTGGCATTTATACAATACTGTATCCACTAAAGCAGGAAAATATTCTCATCAAGCTCATAAGGAACATTTACTAAAAGTGGTACAGACTATGCCATGAAACACATCTTAAAAAAGGTGAAAGAATAAAGTCATACAAAAGATATCTGCAGTCTACAAGGAAAATATATTTGAAATCAATAAGCAGAGTATAGTTGAAAAATTCCAACATATTTGCATATTAATAAAAAAATATGTAGGTAACAACTGGGTTAAAAGAGTCTAAAGAGACATTCTAGGAAGTGAGGCAGCCTGCTCAGTCAAGATCAGCTGGGAGCAGGCAGAGACTCCCCAATGCATCGAAAGGAGAGTTGTTTCACTACTTCTACTGCCATCACCAGTGCCACTCCCACTGTCCAGGGTCTTAAGAACCCACCCACCTGCCTGGCCCACTGCTGCCATTTCTGATACCCAAATAAGCCACCTGAAGGCCCCAAAATTGGTCCACTTGGACCCAGTAATGCAAGTACTAGTGTACACTACCTGGGTCCCAAGAACAGGCATGTTCAGCTCACTGCTGCCACCACTGGGGCCAAAAGACTGGCCTACTTGGTGACCTAGTCCCTAGCAAAACTTCATCATAGCCCCCACTAACAACAACACCCTAAGCCACTAAGATACTCATAGACATCACTGATGCTCCTTCTGGCAAATAAATCATACAGAGACTACACTACTGCACGCACCCAGAATCAAAACCAAAGAGCCCTGCTAAACCAACTTCACAGATATATCTTCAAAAAAAATGTTCTCCTCTATGAAAGCAAATTCAAAAAATTGGAAGAAGAGACTGATACACAAGACACACAGATATCAATATAAGAATACAGAAAAAGAAAAATCAAGGAAATATGACATCTCCAAAAGAATGCAATAATTCTTCAGCCACAGACACAAAGAAACATAAATTCATAAAATCCTGAGAGAATAAATCACAATGTTGATAGTAATGAAGCTCAGTAAGATAAAAGAGAATTTTGAAAAACAATACAAAGAAATCAGTAAAGCAAATTTGAATATGAATGAGAAATTAACCAAAGAGATAGATACCATTAAAAAGTGCCAGACAGAAATTCTGGAATGAAATATTTATTATTCAATAAAATACAAAATGTATCTGAAAGTTTTAACAGTAGTCTAAATTAAGCAGCAGAAAAAATACCCAGAATGTAAATTTGTCTTTTGAAATAACCTAGTCAGACAAAAATTTAAACAAAAAGAATAAAAAAGGATAACCAAAGGTTTTGTGACGCACAGGACACTACAAAACGGCCAAATACTTGAACAATCTGTATTCCAGAAGGCTAAGACAAAACAAAAGGGCAAGAAAACCTATTTCATGAAGTAATAGATGAAAATTTTTCAATTCTAGCAAGAGATTTAGACATCCAGATAGAAGAGTCTCAGAAATCCCTAAAGAAATAAAATGCAAAATGGTAATCTTCATGGCATATTATAGTCAAACCATCTAAAATGAAAGACATAAAGAGAATTCTAAAAACAGCAAGAAGAAATGTCTAATTTCCTATAAAGATACCCTCATCAGACTAAGAGTGGATTCCAAAGCAGAAACCTTACATGCCAGGAGAGAATGGGATGATATACTGAAAGTGTTGAAAGAAAAAAATTGCCAGCCAGTGTACTATACCCAACAAAATTATCCTTTATAAATGAAGTAGAAATAAAATTTTTCCCAGACAAGCAAAAGCTGATGGAATTAATCACCAATAGACCAGACCTGTAAGAAATTCTCAAAGGAGTCCTAAACATAAAGTAAAAGGATAAAATTTACTATCATAAAAACATGAAACTACAACACTCACTGGTAAAGCAAGAAAGAGAAAGGACTCAGATGGTACCACTATATAAAACCACCAAATCACAATGACAAACAATAAGAAAAAAAAAAAAGAGAGACAATGATATAGAACAACATCACAGGAAAGAAAACCCACAAATCAATAATAACCTTGAATGTTAGTGAATTAAATTATTCACGTAGATTGGCTGAATGGATTAAAAAACATGATCCAACTATATGCTGCCACAAGAAATGCACTTTACCTATAAAGACGCATATAGTCTAAAAGTAAAGAGATGGCAAAAAATATCCCACACCTATTGAAACCAGAAGTGAACAGGAGTAACTATACTTACATCAGATAAAACAGATTTTAGGTCAAAAACTGTTAAAAAGACAAATAAGGTCATTATATAACTATAACAGGATCAAGCCAGCAAGGGGATATAACTATTCTAGGTATATATGCACCCAACACCTGAGCACCCATATTCATAAAGCAAATTGCACCTTATCTAAAAAAAGTGATACACTGCAATGCTATCATAGTTGGGGATGTCCACACCCCACTGTCAACATTAGACAAAACATCTACACAGAAAGTCATCAAAGACACATTGAATTTAAACTACACTTTAGACGAAATGGACCTAATAAACATTTAAAAAACATTTTGTCAACAAATGCAGACTACACATTTTTCTCATCAGCACACGGAACATCCTCAAGGATAGAGCATATGTTAGACATAAAACAAGTTCCAGCAAATTAACAAAAATTAAAATTACATCAAGTATCTTCTCAGACCACAATGGAACAAAACTAGAAACCAATACCAAGGGTAACTTTGTAAATCATACAAATACTTGGAACAAAAACATGTTTCTGAATGATCACTGGGTCAATGAAGAAATGAAGATGGAAATCAAAAATATTTTTGGAAAAATTGAAAAAGGATACACAATATACCCAAACCTGTGGCATACAGCAAAAGCAGTGCTAAAAGGAAAGCTATAGCTTTCTATAGCTTTCTATTTCATTAAGAAGTAGAAAGATTTCCGCCCGGCGTGGTGGCTCACACCTGTAACCCCAGCACTTTGGGAGGCCAAGGCGGGTGGATAACGAGGTCAGGAGATCGAGACCATCCTGGATAACACGGTGAAACCCCATCTCTACTAAAAAATACAAAAACTTAACCGGCTGTGGTGGCGGATGCCTGCCTGTAGTCCCAGCTACTCGGGAGGCTGAGGCAGGAGAATGTCGTGAATCCGGGAGGTGGAGCTTGCAGTGAGCGGAGATCGCCACTGCACTCTAGCCTGGGCGACATAGCCAAACTCCGTTTCAAAAAAAAAAAAAAAAAGGAAGTAGAAAGATTTCAAGGAAACAATCTAATGATACACATCAAAGGAGTGTAAAAGCAAGAAAAAAATTCAATAATAAGATTCGATAATAAGGATAAAACAGAACTAAATGAAACAGAAATTTTTTTTAAAAATCCACCAATCCAACTACTGGGTATTTATCCAAAGGAAAATAAATCAGTATATCAAAGGGAAACATGCACTTCCATGCTTATTGTAGCACTATTAACAGTAGCAAAGATAAGGAATTAACTTGTGTCTATCAACAGACAAATGGATAAAGAAAATGTGGTACATATATACAGTAAAATACTATTCAACCATAAAAACTTATGAAATCATGTCGTTTGCATCAGTATGGATGGAACTGGAGTTATTAAGTGAAATAACCCAGGCACAGAAAGACAAATATTGCATGTTAGCATTTATATGTGGGAGTTTGAAAAGTTGACCACATTGAGGTAGAATGTGAAATGAATTATACCAGAAATGGGAAGGGTGTATACTGGGTGTAGCAGGGATGAAGACAGGATGCTTAACGGGTACAAACATATAGATAGGTAGAAAGAATAAATTTGAATGTTTCAGAGCAGAGTCGGGTGACTATAGTTACCAACGATGTATTGCTATTTTGTTTGTTTGTTTGTTTTCAAAATAGCTAGAGGAGGGGACCTGAAATGTATTCAACACATAGAAATTATAAATACTCAGGTGGTAGATTCTGTAGAGGTTCTGTATATAGAAAACTTCAAAGCTCCAATGAAAGAAATTAAAGATTTAGGTAAATGGATTGTGAATAGTGGGATCCAGGTTTCTCAGTCTTGTAGTGGCAATTCTGGAGTAAGGCAAGGAGAAAATGCTCAAATTATCAAAATGGTAATATATTAGAGTTGGAGATATTCTAAAAACTCATGGTTAGGTCAATATACCTACAGGGGTACATACTGTAGAAATATTTACACATATATGTGCATATACACGGATTAGTTGTTCTGTAAAGTAGGAAAGTGACATGGTTTGAATCTCTGTCCCCATCCAAATCTCATGTTGAATTGTATTCCCCAGTGTTGAAGGTAGGACCTAGTGGGAAGTGATTGAATTATGATGGGGGAGTTCTCATGAATGTTTAAACACCATCCCCCTTGGTACAATACAGTGAGTGAGTTCTCACGAGATCTGGTTGTTGAAAAGTGTGTAGCACCTCCTCTCTTGTTCTCTCTTCCTCTTGCTTCGGTCATGTCAGATGTGCCTGCTTCCCCTTTGCATTCTGCTCTGATTGAAAGTTTCCTGAGGCCTCCACAGTAACCATTATGCTTCCTTTAAAGCCTGTGGAACTGTGAGTGAATTAAACATCTTTTCTTTATAAATTACCTGGTCTTAGGCAATTCCTTATAGCAGTGCGAGTATGGACTAATACAGAACGCACAGAAGAAATGTTACCTGACTAGCAAAAAGCATACCTAGTACCCAATTCTTGATTTCCAATACTATTCTCCAATAAAAGGATCCTGAGTTATTTGGAGAAATAACTGATTCTAGAACTGAAGCACGAATGATACAAGATACTCTTGGAGCATCTCATAATGCCAGGAAGAAAGGTAGTGCTTAAAAATAAAGGAAAATAAATGAATAAATAAAAATAGCAACAACAGCAACAGCAGCAGCAAAGCCCACTACCCCTCCATTGATGGATGTATGTCAAAGGGACATAGGAGAACACTGAAAAATTTCCCAATTCAAAGGAATTTGAGCAACAAAATAAAGCAGTATTAAATTATAACCCAGGGTATAAACACTAATGAGTTTATACAGATATCAATAAATTATTGAATGAATGAACAAATGGTAGTGATACGGTTTTGCTCTGTGTCCCCACCCAAATCTCATCTCAAATTGTAATCCCAATGTGTTGAGGGAGGGATCTGGTGGGAGGTGATTGGATCATGGGGTAGGTTTCCCCCATGTTTTTCTTGTGATCGAGATCTGATGGTTTTAAAAATAGCAGTTTCCCCTGTTCTCTCTCTCTCTCTCTCTCTCTCTCTCTCTCTCTCTCCTGCTACCATGTAAAGTGTGCCTTGCTTTCCCTTTTCCTTCCACCATGATTATAAGTTTCCTAAGGCCTTCCCAGCCATGCAGAACTGAGTCAATTAAACCTCCTTTCTTTATAAATTACCCAGTCTCAAGTAGTATCTTTATAGCAGTGTGAAAACAGACTAATACAGGTAGTGAACAGACAAATCTCCCTTGCAGAAGAAATCTTAATAATGTAGCCACTCTGCCCACAAGGAGTAAATCTTCACTGATGAAGGGTAAGCTATCAATAGTGACTTTTTTTCAAAGATTTCAATTTAGAATTGAGGGAATAGAAAGAATAACCTTACTGTGGAGAAACTGGGCAAACACAATCTCAGCCAGGTGATCAAAGTCAATATCAACTATTGATAAGTTATGTTAATATGATGTACCCTTGATGTAATATGATAATAGTGGCAATTCTGTGATTTTTACTCCCCAAAATCCATACACCAGTCTGATAATGAAAGAAACATCAGAAAAATTTCAATCAAGAGATATTAAAAAAATACTTGTACACAAGACTCTCATGTTCATCAAAAACCTGGAAAGTCTGAGAAACTGACATAGCCAAGAGAAGATTAAGGAGATATGAAAACTGGATACCTAGGATGATATCTCAGATCATAAGTAGACACTAGATGTAAACTACAGAAATCTGAATAAATGATGGACTTCGATTAATAACAATCACTATTGGTTCATTAATTGTGACAAGTTTACCATACAAAAATGTATAACATTATTAACATGAGATACTTGTTGTGGGCTATATTGGAACTTTCTACACTGGGGGTCACCAACCCCCAAGCCTCAGACTGGTAGTGGTCCTGTTAGGAACTGGACTGCACAGCAGTAGGTGAGCAGCGGGTAAGCCTGTGTTACTGCCTGAGCTCCGCCTCCTGTCAGATCAGTGGCAGCCTTAGATTCTCGTAGGAGTGTGAACTCTGTTGTGAACTGTACATGCAAGGGATCTAGGTTGTGCAATCCTTATAAGAATCTAAAGCCTGATGATCTGAGGGGGAACAATTTCATTCTCAAACCACTCCACCACCTCTCCCATCCCCATCCCCACCTCCACCTCCAGTCTGTGGAAGAACTATCTTCCATGAAACCGGTCCCTGGTGTCAAAAAGTTTGGGGACCATGCTCTACATGATTCTCAATTTTTCTTTAAATTTAAAATTGTTTTGAATAATAGAGCCTTAGTAATAAAATATACTCACCAATTACTATGATACAAATTACATTCTTTAGAAGTGTTTTGTTCTTCAAAGTAAATTAAACTAAAAATATTTTATATAGTACACATGATTCTTCTGACTCTGAAAGGGAAACAGGGATATCTAATGGCATATCAGGATCAGAAAACAAATATTGAAAAATATTAAAAGGAAAAGATCTGTCATACTGCAGCAGTTAGGCACAATGTGAGCACTCAGTTTGTTTTTATATAGTTTTACACAGTTGTCTCTGAGCCAAAGTGTTCTGGGAAAGTTTT
This sequence comes from Macaca fascicularis, assembly GCF_037993035.2. Lineage (NCBI taxonomy): Eukaryota > Metazoa > Chordata > Mammalia > Primates > Cercopithecidae > Macaca > Macaca fascicularis. Next base: position 71,960,531 of record NC_088391.1, on the reverse strand, counting down.
AAAACTTTTCAAACTGTTTATAAACTGAACCAACAAAGTTGCCCAAGTCCATTCACAATTGATTTCTCAGTTCTTTTTTATAACTGAAGAACAGCTCTTTCACAAATGCAGTTTATCTTCCATAGCCTGTAAAAGGTGATGTCAGCTGCTTAGGTGGGCATCTAAACAGTAGGATTCCAAGGTGTCTGGTAAATTCATCTTGGACTTTCCAATATTAAATGAACAATATAGAGAAGAGAAAATTCAATTCAAAAGCATTAGCAAAAAGTGATTTTTTTCTGTTATTATTTAATCTCTACTTTATTTTGTGAAGATGAACTCTCGTATTTACTCAAGATTCAAAAAATTCTTGATAAGAATATGTAACTGATAAAAGAGGATGACTGGATTTCTTTATGGTTTCTTCTATTTCAGATTTGGAAATAAGATATAAGTCTTGTTTCAATAATGATTAGAGTTTATCTCCCTAGTGCCTCTATCTGATTCCAATGGACCATAATTTTAAAGGAAAATTTTATGTGTGATTGTATTTTTTCCAGCAAGTGTGTATTTGGATGGTAGCAAGCCACATAGATAGTGGCGGTTATGACTCAGAAGAAGGGTGAAGAAGTTTCCCCACCAATTAGAAAAACAATAAGGCAACTGCTCATCAAATTTTCTCTGTGTTACATTATTCATCAGGGGAGTGGGAAAATCCCACAAACAAACCTTGATGAGTTACAAAATGATGACCCACTTTCTGCTTTATCTAAGGCCACTGCTTGCTTCTATACCTTCAAGAAAGCTGTTGATATTGCAGTTATTTTTAAAAACACACATGTTAAATGTACATATAACTAAACTCCATATATTGAAGCATCTATAGTAGATACTATAGTATATATAAATGCCAGTATATGTTTATATTCCGTAATGTATATTGCATGTTGTTATATACTATAAATATAACAATATATATAATTTATTGAAATAACTACAATCTAATTCTGCAGAATTTCTACATCTACTATGCACTTAATAAACTTTTATTTTATTCAAAATGTATCACATTTTATGTTTTGAAATTAATATTTGTTCTAATGGTATAATTCACATTTATAATGTTGAATAACATATAGAATATAAAACCAGTAATGCAAAAATGACTGAAACTCACCAAGATCCATGCAAAAATGAAAAGAAAGTAAAATAATTTTAAATTATTATAAGCATATATTTTCCCATGAGGGATTAAGGGAACTGTTGAGGATAATACTGCCCCTGTGGAATTATTGCTTCAATAGTGTGTGGCCTTGGACAGATTACAAAACTACTATTAGCTCTATTCTTCCTCAGTAAATTAGAGGTACACACTCTAAAATATTTTAAAAATTTAAATTTAAATTTTAAAATTTTCTAGTAAAGAATTCCATCAGAGGGTGTAAAAGTCTAGGTTATAATTAAATTTATTTTTATTATATCCAATTACTATCAATGGAAGAGTATGCCACTTTTTGTAGAAACTTAGTATTTTAAAGGCCTAACTTCCACAGTATGAAGGCTTGCTATACAATAAAATGGTACTTATAAGGAAAATGTTATTTTCTAACTTCTCTCATTTTCTATTAAAGACCTTTTTCCCCCATATAGGTTGAATGACTAGTGACTTTTGTGTTTTGAATGTTATTTTTGTTATTTCTCTGATGCTTCAACCAACTATTTGCTTTGTAATGCCTCTAATTTCCTGTATTACTCTAATAGGGAGCCATTTAAACTTATGTAAAGTTTTAAATAACTTCAAATTTGGAAAGCTCTATTATCACTCATATTGGCAATGTGTAAGTGAAAATATCAACAGAAATAATGTTCAAGCACAAGTCAGTAACAAAACCTTTCTCCATATACATACATTTTGCATTGCAAGATGCCATGGGGTTTGGAGTCAGAGCAGAATGACTCTGAAAAATGGAAGTGAAGTGAGTGCTTGTACACTCCTATTATAAATTATTTTCTTCTTAAATCAGACTTAATTGAAATCAAAAATGATTCCAAAAATGTGATAAACTCAAGATAATCAACAAAATCAAAGATTTTCATAGGCCAAAAGTATTTTTGTTTTGCTTTGCTTTTCAATTACCATATTTTAAATTTCATTTTGGTTTTAGCTTTTTATTCAACTAGTTTTAAACTAGAAACAATTTTAAATGAGGTAGAAGAATAGTACAAAGAATTCTCATATACCCTAATCAAGATGCCTCATTAAAATTTTATCAACTGCCCAATTCTACATTTTATAACTAAAGGATCCAATTTTCCAATTTTTATTTATTTTCAGTTTTTATTTATTTATTTATTTATTTTTGAACCTGGGCCTTGCTCTGTCACCCAGGCTGGAGTGTAGTAGTACAATCATGGTTCACTGTCACCTCGACTTCCCAGGCTCTGGTGATCCTCCTACTTCAGTCTCCCGAGTAGGTGGAGCCACTGGTGCTTGAGACCATGCCCTGCTAATTTTTTTATTTTTTGTAGACACAGGGTTTTGTCATGTTGCCCAGTGCCTGCCTATTCTTTGCCTGGCTTATCCATATTTATTTATTTATTTGTCCTAGATTTGACCCGTCATACGTTTGTGACACTCACCTCCAAGCCTGGGAAGCCTAACCCCAAATATTGTACATCTTTCATGTATGTAGTGATGTGCTGGTCAGTGGTAATTTTAACAAAGGAAAAATATATAGTCTTGCATTAACATAATATTTAGTGGTAAAAGATTCCTAACTCTTTAATAAAAATTTTCTGAATAAACCCATACAAACTGAATAAGTTTGACAGAAATTTTAATATACTTTATTGCTTTTCAGACCCATCTATTTTCAGTTATTATAGAATTTTATTTCCAATCTCTTCAAAACATCCCTGATTTTTAATCTTTGTCAATTTTCTGTAATATAAATATTCCCACCATAGCTGATTTCAAATTATCAACTTGAAGTCATTGAATGCACAGTTGGGAAGAGATACACACAACTGACTTCTCACAAGTCAGTGGAACCAGCTCCAGGCCACAACTAATCCATAACCAATCTCTTGACCTTTTTGAGTGGCTATGTACTCAGCTACCTTCCTCGCCTTCTCGGGGGCTTTGACCCCATGATGTGTTGTAGTTGGCTTATTCAGGCTCACAGGAGCTGATTTTTAAGAATTTGTAAATGATACAGATAGTTATTGAATTGTCAGTAGCTTGAAATCAGCTGATTGGTGTATTGACATTACAGAAATTGGCAAATGCTACAAATCAGTGCTTTTTTTCAGGTAATGTTTACTAGCACAGCACCATTCTGACTTCTGCTGAATTCCCTTCCTCACTTGGAATTGTCTTCTTCTTATTATTTTTCACTTAATTATTCAGTGAGAAATGAAGAAAGACAGGGACAGAGGGAGGAAGTGAAGAAGAAAGGACAGCCATATCTATTTTTAAAAGGTTTTTATGGGAGCAGTCTAACTAACTATGTGAAGTTTTATTTCTCATATTGTATCTAACAGATAAATCATCCCTCCCTTAGGCAGGTTGCTCTTAAATTACATTATCTGAAGTATCGCAAATTTTTATACATATTTTCTTAAATTCTTGCATAAATACAGATTCTTTTCTATTTTAACAATGTATTTGGTCATTTCAATTTTAAGGTAAGCCAAGATTGTCATATATTTTTGTGACAAGGATTTTGAAATGTATGTATACTGATCTACAAATATTTTCCTTTTGTGAAAAGGTTTATTGTGTATAATTCATAGCTTGACATATAATATATAATAACTTTTTTGGATTTTGTTTTCATAATACTTTGACCTTCTTCATGTGTGCATGTGTAGGTGTGCCTGTGTGTATGAGCTGAATTGTTTTTCCAGGAACGTTAATAGAATAAAAATAACACTAATAATAATAGCTGCTTCGTATTAAGTATGTCAAACTTGTCAATAAACAATTTTCTTAATAAGCCGTAGTATAGATACTTACAGTATGCAAATTTACTTAATCTGTACAATGTTGAATAAATAGCAATTTTGACATTTAGCATAAAAACCAAGGATTGTAAAGTAGCTATTTATAACCTCTACCTTCTCTGCTAGTCTATCTTTTTCAAATTAATATTAGATATCATCTGTACAATTTTCTAAAGTCTTGCATATGCAAGAGTTTAATAGCTTTATCTTCTTTGTATTGATCTACTCCTGAACCACTAAAATATTATTTTAATTTTTAAACAATTTGACAGTTTTATACTTTTAGTGGAGCTGGTACCTACTCATTAATCTCATTTTACAGAAAAATTCGATTTTCTTATTTATTTACTCATTTAGATGCAATTCAAAATTACCTTAGTATTTAAGAAATTGTAAATTTTAACTGTTTTTGCATTTTGCTTGGTTACTTTTCTAACATTGTTTTTACTTATATATATGTATCCTACTGCATGCATAATTTTGTTACTTTTTTCCTTAGATTTAAGCATACCCTGAACCATTTCTCATTGAAATGTCGATTTTAACTAGCAAAAAGTAATTTGTCACACCTTGTAATAATATTTGCATAATTAACCATAATTATTCCTCTACTTATTAGAAGACAGTTTCTTTTTTGCTATAAAGTAAGTGATGCTATATTAAAAAGTTTTTTATAATAAGTTTCTCTTCTTTAAATTATATCTTAGATTAGATTTTTCTGATTTGAGCTTTTGGATTTTGATGTTTTTAATGTATAGATACATTATGTTTTAAAACAAATTATTTTATAGTTCTACTAGCAATATTAGCAATGTGAGAGAGAATAAGATTCTTGTACCACACATATAGTGGCATAATATTATTTTGAGCTACATTCTGATTAAAAATTATATTTCAAATCACAGGGAACCATTCATTTTTAAAGAGAAATAAGCCATTATTAAGGATAAAATGAAGTTATAAAAATTCACAATTACCCAAGAAAAATTGGAAAAAGAAGAGGGAAAACAAAGAACAGATGGAATGAACAAAAAACAGCAAGCAACATAGTGGAGTCTAATTCAAACATATAGTCACATTAAATGAAATTAACAGATTAATTTTAATTAACAAAATCATAGAGAATACTTATCACTAATTTCCTTCCAAATAAGTTTTTTTGTCAAAAGTTTAACTCTAATATACCCTTATGACGCCGGGCGCGGTGGCTCACGCCTGTAATCCCAGCACTTTGGGAGGCCGAGGCGGGCGGATCACAAGGTCAGGAGATCGAGACCACGGTGAAACCCCGTCTCTACTAAAAATACAAAAAATGAGCCGGGCGCAGTGGCGGGCGCCTGTAGTCCCAGCTACTCGGGAGGCTGGGGCAGGAGAATGGCGTGAACCCAGGAGGCGGAGCTTGCAGTGAGCCAGGATCGCGCCACTGCACTCTAGCTTGGGCGACAGAGCAAGACTCCGTCTCAAAAAAAAAAAAAAAAAAAAAAAAAAAAATATATATATACACCCTTATGAAAAATAGTCTACATGAAGGAAGCATTATATAAAAATTCAATTGAGATTTCTAGATGCTTACATAAAAAGTAACTATTCTTTTGTTGCTGGATTCATTTGATTTTGGAGTTGTCTGGTGTTTGAGTTTTAACCACCCCAAATTTTTAATCTAATTTGTGTAAAGCCACCTCGTTTTATATGATTTCCACTAAATTTGTAAATCAGCTAAAGTCCTCTTGAAATGTTACCTGTAATTACTCAAATTCAGCATTTTATAGTAAAAATATATGATTTGATCATTCAAATGTACACTGCTCCACATTCTTACTACTGAGACAGTAAATTGATGGCCTATATGCCATATTTGCTTTTGTTTAAAATTTTAAATATTCCTTTAATTGTCCATAGGCTATATTTGGTTTTGAATTAAAAATATGAGGTTTTTAAATAAAATAATATTGAAATGAAAGAGTCATTCGATTCTTGAAGAATGTTGAGAAAATATTCTATGCTGACCCCTATTGAAAAACCTGAATTATCTGAACTATTGGCTTAGACATAAAATGTTTATTTATTTATTTATTTTTGAGACAAAGTCTTGCTCTGTAGCCCAGGCTAGAGTGCAGTGGCATGATCTCCGCTCACAGCAACCTCCGCCTCCTGGGTTCAAGCCCCAGCCTCAGCCTCCCGAGTAGCTGGTACTACAGGTATGCGCCACTATGCCCAGCTAATTTTTGTATTTTTAGTAGAGATGGGGTTTCACCGTGTTGTTCAGGCTGGTCTTGAACTCCTGACATCAGGTGATCCTCTTGCCTTGGCCTCCCAAAGTGCTGGGATTACAAGCATGAGCCACCATGCCTAGGAGACATCAAATAAAATAGAAAAAACTGAATTAAATGATAATGAAGAGCTGATTGAAGATAAAAGGTGTAAGTGCACAACAAATCATTTTACTTTTAATAAATTTATTAATTAGCATCATCATAGTTACCATCATGGATACGTCTATCAGACAATGTAACTTTATCAAAAAAATAATTGATCTGATCTCATACAGTTAATCCAATTTGTTCATTAAAAGGGCTGTTTTGAGCAGATGTGAAAGAACTAAAAGTAGTAGATTCAGAAAGTTGAAAGTAATTTTTCATGATTTTTGAACTTTAAGAAAGCAGTTGGGTAGAATCCAGCCAGCACTCCAGTATATAAATTCTCTAGTTCTTTCGCTAAGAGAAAACCAGTTATTTAAAGATGTCAACAGGAGAAGAAAAAAAGAAATTATTTCTCACTCAACTATGGCATATTTGCTACTACGTAATTTGAAATGACATTAAGACAATCCTAATTGCTCTTTCTTCTTTAATGAAAAACAGATTACAATTGACTGCTTGCAGAAAGTGCTTCCACATCCTCACCATAAAAACCATGTCTCAAAGCAACTTTGGGGAAAATGTAATGCTTTCCAACAGAACAAGTAACTCAGTCCTTAGAACATCAATAGTCCTTATTTTATCATGGGTATTTTATTCATTAATAGACTAGAAGTCAGTTGTATATATGAGTGAATATGAATTCAATGATTTTCCTCTGTATGCCTAAAAATGTAAATAAATAAATAAAATAATAATATAATTCTTTACTCAGATAATCCATACATTTTGAATATTCCAAGAAAAAGTAATTACTTTAAAAAAATTGTATAAATTTAAGGAGTCCAAGTATAGTTGTGTTACATGGATACATTGGACATTGGTGAAATGTAGGCTCTTACTGTAACCATCACCTAAATAATACACATACTCATTAAGTAATTTCTAGTCTTTCACCCGACCCCATCCTTCTGAGTCTTCAACGTCTATTAATCCACACTCTATGTCCATGTGTACACATTGTTTAGCATCCACTTATAAGTGAGAACCTGCAGTATTGCACTTTCTGTTTCTGAGTTGTTCTATTTAAGATAACAGCCTCCAGCTCTGTTCAGATTGCTGCGTGGACTCACAGATAAGCAGGAGGAAAGGATGATTAATGTTCTGGGCAGGACAGAGTGGGACAGTGTGAAACTTCATCACACTACTCAGAAGGATGCCTAATTTAAAACTTATAAATTGTTCATTTGTGGAATTTTTCATTTAATAATTTTCAGATCACAGTTGATTGCAGGTAACTGAAACCACAGAAAGAGAAACCACAGAGAAGAAGGGACTGCTATATGTAGATTTTTTAATTAAGGAAGAATTTAATATCTGATACAATAGGCAATCTATATGTGGAAGGATGAAAGAGTGGGGAGATATGGTATGGTCTTGACATTTATCTCACAAGAATATTGGTGAGTAGCTCAGGAAGCAATGGTTATGTGCATTCAGGGATTCTCATTTGTTTCTTCTACAACCATGAATCCCTTCTACAGTATCTTCTGACCTATTTCTGTTATTCACACTAGACTTTGTCAAGATCAACATTGCTAGTGCCAATGCCAGTACAATAGTCATGAATAAGTTTTCATTACTTTATCAAAAATTACTCTAAACATAGTTATTAAAGTGTACAATTTTTCTAAAAATATGCTCCAACCCTTAAGTTATTAATATAAGCTTGTTCATAAATCTGTTGAAATCTGTGGACATCATCAAGATGAACATACTGTTGCTGACTTCCACCAAATTCTCTGTTGTAGAATGACTACAAATAAGAGGTAATATATTCTGTGGCAGAAGTGGGAATTTTATAAGCCTCAGTAGCTTTAGGCTAGCAACAAAAAAAATTTACTTATATATGAAATATTAATTTATCAATTAATATTTAATTAACTTTCTACTTATGTGTGACATATTAAACATCATGCTTTTATTTTTTTTAAATTGTCACCTTATAGGCATTCAGCATCATTTGCATTGTCTGGATAAGAATCAGCATTGTTAGTGCAGGCATAAAAATGAAAAAAAGAATATTTTATGTTTCACAGGTATGCTCTTTAGGATCAAAAGGAAAATCCTGAAGAAAAGTTGAGGATAGTAGCTAAACCCAAAACAAGCGATTAAAGGAGAATAGAGGCAGAAAAATCACCCATACCCATTCCTTGGGGAGAAGAGATGAAACCCTCCTTGATGAGAAGAGAAGCTATGACCTTAGAAATATTATAAACCATAAAATTAAAGAGCTGGCCATTAGAGGGTCCCAAAGAGAGGACTGGGGTCAATGTTAGGAACTGTTGAGCATCTTCTCCACCCAGCCAGGACAAGAAAGTCCAGTGGAAGTCGGCCAAGGCTTGCAGCTCATCTCTTACCCATCCAGTGTTGAAGAATCTCAGAGCCCCATTACTATTTCTTGTAGTTTTCCAACTGGAGCCACTCTTATACACTTAAATTACCCAACAAAAGGAGAACTTGCTTTTTCTCCGATATTCTGCTGATCTCCATCCAAGTACCTTACCTGAACTACTCACATCTTTTTAGTGACTATGCTTACTCTAGTTCAGGATGAAAGATGGGAGAACGAGACTAATTGTCCCTTTAGCAGTCTAAATGAGGATGAAGGGAAGACCAGCACTGTCCCTTGCTAGAACAGTGGCAAAACCCATTCATATTTCAAATGTGCCTGTAAGATTTTCTTTCATTATTCAGGATTGACCTCAAAAACTGTGTCTACAGTAAAGTAAAAAATTGTCCATGCACTGCTCTTTCTTAGTCTTATGAGACAAAATTATATGTGCTTATGTGAAAGATATTAAAGATAGAGATAGAAAGATAAAGAAAATATGTATATTTTAAAATAAATGTCCATAATTATGGTATATTTAAGCAAATTGCTAATTAATACACAGTAGATGTGACCTTAGTTAAATCTCTTAACTAAAATGAGACTGCTTCCTTATTTTATAATTGTTGAGGTAGTGAGGTTTGCAGGACAAGACATAACAAGTTGCAACATCCTTTACTGTTTAAAATTCTCCATCTATGATTCAGAAGGACAGCTTTTATGGAATCTTATGAAATTTTAAATTAGATTTTCATCATATCAATTTGATAAACCAAAATTTACATAACTGCTTTTTTTAAAAAAAAATCTTACAAGGTTTAAAACTTGAGTAGCAGTTTGAAAATACATAAAATAATAAAAGCCCTTTTGTCTTTTAATAACTTTATATAAAAACATTGCTTGTAGAAACAACACATTGCAATATTGGTGATTATAGCTGTTTTGACTGAACAGTATGAAGCATATCCTGTGCAATAGTTCTTGATTTAGTAAAAAAAGTTACAGTGGAATATTTAGTCTGCCCATATGTCCTGAGCTGTTCATTTCCTGTTACTTTGCTGGAGGCAGAAGCCAAAGACTCAGTTTTCCTGCCTTTGTCATACATCTGTTGGTTATTGCTATTTAAGCTGACTTGGTTCTTGATGACCACAAGGTGACTTACGATAGCTGTTTTTCCAAAAGGCATTAGCAGTAACACGTGTTTTTAAATGCATTCAATGTTGTTTGGAGACTTCTCAAATAACTTGGGAGCAATCAAATGTAGACTGCACACATGTTGCTGTAAGTTAACGTAAATTTCTTTTTGAGAAAAAGGACATAGTTGGCCACAATCTATAAATTTCTTTGATTTAATGTTTTTATTAAAGTTATATTTCCTCACTGCATTTGGTTTTGGATGCAATTTATTTCACTCCATATACTCTCCAGTGCATGGCACGTAAATGTTTATATCAATAATGCAACATATCAAGCATTCATCAGAGAACCTTCAATAGACAATGCACAATATTACCTGGATGACTTATTTCCACATATGCATTTGCTAAGTGGAATACCTACTTACAAAGGCACAATGATTAGAGGCCAGTGTTATATTCAGAATAAAATTAACTTATATCCCATTCACTTTTCAGTTATATCCCAGTATGTAAACTTTGATTTGTTAAAAGGAAACAATATTCGGAGAATTTTTTTCAGCATGGTAAGTTCATTCAGAACACAGTTAAGAATATTACTCTTTAGTTACGATCAAAATATTAAGTGTACTTTATTTTGTATGCATGTGTATTTTGTCCCTATTATATGATCATTTTGCCATTAATTATAAACTGTGCATCGATATCTGTCCTTAGGGCTGTGGTTTCTTTTCAGGAAACATTATCCCCTCATTATCCAAGGTACAAGAAACTGAGTTTAGATTGAGTGTCCATAAATGACTACCAGGCCATCAAAGAAGCTACTACCTTTTCTGAAATTGAGCACTGGACAGTGAATTGGGAAGCTATCTTTTTAGCTGCCAGCCCCCAAAGCACACAGCTTCTGCCACAATCGGAAATCCTATAAAAGCAAAAAATCACCATGACCAGCTGCAGCAGCAGCTATTGTCACCAGCTGCAGACCATGCCACACCTTTTTGTCACCAGTTTCAGCTCTACCTCTTGTCACATACAAAGCTAGTGACTGTACACTGGACTTCTGCTAATATTGCCAGAAAAAAAAAATCAAGTGTCTCTAGGATAGAATTCACTAGTCAAAATTTTACCAGCAGCAAAACAGTGACCTCTGCCTCACTTCCGCTTGCCAAAATTGATCAAGTTCATCTGGGTTAGCCAAATACGCATCATATCCAGAATTTAAAGAATGACTGAGAAATATGATTTTAACTTCATGGGCTTTGCTGGAGAGAACATATTGGAACGTGTTTTGAAGGGAAATAGAAAGCCAATCCCCTGTATTTAGAATGTAGTCTTATATGTACATAAAACACCATGACTCAATTTTCTCCATTTAATCTACAAGGAAACTGAAACAAAAGGAGTTCAAATAATTTGCATACAACCAAACCTTTATAATTTGCACTACGTTCTCAAATTTTATCTCCAGCTGACTTTCACTTTTAAAAATAACTTTGTTACTTCTCTATTTAAGATATTTAAATAGACAACTTTTAAAATAGATCTGTTTAAGTAAATAGATAACTTTCAATAAACTCCACAGGTAATAACTGAGGTACTTTCCTATCTTGAATTACTAACCTGATTATAATGATTAGGATAATTCATCGGTCTTTTATGTTTTTATATTTTTATTTAGCCTCTTTAAAAGACAACAATTAGAGTATATTTATTAAAATGGGTTACTACATAAATTTGTTTCTCTTTTTGTATTCTAAATATAGGTGTTAAATATTTTATAGTTATATGTATGAAACAAAAAATTGGTTTTACTTTATTTTGGAACTCTATTTCTTCCTTGTAGAATAAGGGTTAAAAATGAGCAATATGTTCATAATGGTAGAAATTAAATAAAAGATCTGCAAACTTGAAAAGATTAACATTTCATAAGAAGATAAGAAAGAACCATTATGGTATTTTAAAACATTGTAATTTCATCAATTATGCTCTCAGACAAATATTTTCTATACTTTCCTGTCTGGTGAAAGTTAACAAAGGAAAACATCTTGTTTGCTTTATATAACTTCATATTTTATTCCTGATATTTGTTCATAATAAGGTAAAGGTGTTGAGAAAAAGAACATTCACTAAGTTTGGCTACAGGTATCATAATCCCCACTGTCCTTAAAGTCTCTCCACAAATTGTTCAATAGTAAAAATAACCAAGATTTAGTATGATTATAGATCCTATTAATATTTAAATCTATTAATGCCTCTTCTTCCCTTTGCACTAGTCAGCAGCTTTTATCTAGACTAGTCCAATTCCTGTTTTAAACCTAGTGGTATGAACTGGCCATGGGCTTTATTTATTTATTTTTTTCCTGGCATTTCAAAACTGAAAATGTAATCAGGGCTGTCTTATTTATTTTCACCTTATGGAAATTCAGCAGACCAATTTTTAAAAAAAGAAAGGAAAAAAGTGAAAGTATAACAGAATAACATACAAACCTATAAGTACTTAGCAGTCATTCCATTAATTAGTATGAGATATAATTTCATCATCAAATTGTTTGATATTAAGTACTTTCCCTAGTTGGAGATAGTAACACACATCATAATACCCTGGCATGTCTTTAAATGGCTCTTTTATAGGCTTTATAATCTTCACTATGAGAATAATTTTCTTAAATGTTACAGATCTTTCAGTGCAGTTTGCTTTGACGTTTTCTTCTTTCAGTCTCTGTAAAAAGAAATCTGTTTATTTTCCCGTAGATACAATTTCAAGTATTAAGAAGTAAATATAACATTGACAAGGAAACTCTCAACCAGCAAGATTAAAATAATAATTTTCATAGTAGACATCTGCCATTTGGGGAGCAAATATTTGATAGGATCTCTGTGTGAGATCGTTGATATTTCTTCGTCGCTCATTTTTCATCCTATCCTATCTAAAGAGCAGGTGGATTTCCTTTGGTGTAATCCTCACCTCCATTTGTATGGGATGGTAAATGTTTCCACTATAGATGCCAAAGAACAAGATAGATCTTTTCTTTCACTTAGAACAGAGCCAGAGTCAATCAGATAGGGAGGGTCAGCCAATTATATGCTCTCTTGGGTCTTTGAATATTTAGCAATTCACATACCAACTAATGTTTAGATTTCTTTTCATAAGCTTGGAGCCCTAACAAGCTTCTTTCCACTATGAAAAAAATTTGCTGTTGTTTTGTTGTTGTTGTTATTGTTTTCAACTTTTATTTTTAGGTTGAGGGTACATGTGAAGGTAAACTTGCGTCGTGGGGATTTGTTGTACAGATTATTTCATCACCCAGGAATTAAGCCCAGTATCCAATAGTTATCTTTTATGCTCCTCCCTCCTACCACCCTCCACCCTCAAGTACACCCCAGTGTCTGTTGTTTCCTTCTTTGTGTTCATAAGTTCTCATCATTTAGCTCCCACGTATAAGTTAGAACATATAGTATTTGGTTTTATATTCCTACATTAGTTTGCTAACAATAATAGCCTCCAGCTTCATCCATGTCCCTGCAAAATACATATCTCATTCTTTTTATGGTTGCATAGTATTCCATGGTGTATATGTACCACACTTTCTTTATTTTATCTGTCACTGATGAGCATTTAGGTTAATTCCATGTATTTGCTATAGTGCGAATAGCGTTACATTGAACATTCACATGCATGTGGCCTTATGGTAGAATGATTTATACTGGGGTATATATCTAGTAATGGGATTGCTGGGTCATAAGGCAGTTCTGCTTTTAGCTCTTTCAGCAATCACCATACTTCTTTCCAAAAAGGTTGAACTAGTTTACATTCCTACCAACTTTGTATAAATGTTCCTTCTCTTCACAACCTCATCAGCATCTGTTATTTTTTGACTTTTTAATAATAGACTCTCTGACCAGGGTTAGATAGTACCCCATTGAGGTTTTGATTTGCATTTCTCTAATGATCAGTGATATTGACCTTTTTAATATGCTTTTTAGCCACAGGTATGTCTTTTTTTTTTTTTTTTTTCTTTTTTGAGATGAAGTCTCATCACTCTGTCACCTAGGCTGGAGTGCACTGGCGTGATCATGGCTCACTGCAACCTTTGCCTCCTGGGTTCAAGCAATTCTCCTGCCTTAGCCTCCTGAGTAGTTGGGACTACAGGCACGCACCACCACACCCAGCTAATTTTTGTATTTTTCATAGAGACACGGTTTCACCATGTTGGCTATGATGGTCTCGATCTCTTGAACTCGTGATCTGTCTGCCTCGACCTCCCAAAGTGTTGGGATTACAGGCGTGAGTCACCGCACCTGGCCATGTACGTCTTCTTTTGAAAAGTGTCTGTTCATATCCTTTGTCTACTTTATAATGGTTTTTTTACTCTTGTAAATTTAAGTTCTTTATAGATGTTGAATATTAGACCTTTGTCAGATGCTTAGTTCGCAAAATTGTCTGATCTTATGTACGTTATCTGTTTTTCCTGTTGATAGTTTCTTTGGCTGTGTAGAAGCTCTTAAGTTTAATTAGATCCTACTTACAATTTTTGCTTTTGGTATCTTTGTCATGAAATCTTTGCCTGTTCCTATGTCCAGAATGGTATTGCCTAGGTTGTCTTCCAGAGTTTGTATAGTTCTGACTTTTACATTTCAGTCTTTAATCGATCTTTTGTTGATTTTTGTATATGGTATGAGGAAGGGGTCCAGCTTCAGTCTCTTCACATGGCTCACCAGTTATCCTAGCAACATTTATTGAATAGGGACTCTTCCTCACTGCTTTTGTCAACTTTGTCAAAGATTGAATGGTCATAGGTGTGCAGTCATGTTTCTGGGCCGTCATTTCTGTTCCATTGGTCTATATGCCTGTTTTTGTATTAGTACCATGCTGTTTTAATTACTGTTGCCCTGTAATATAGTTTGAAGTTAGGTAACATGATGCCTTTAGCTTTGTTCTTTTTGCTTAAGATTGCTTTGGCTATTCAGGCTCTTTTTTGGTTCCATATGCATTTTAAAAGTTTTTTTTTTTTTTTCCCAGTTCTGTGAACAATGTCATTAGCAGTTTGATAGTAGTAGCATCAAATCTGTAAAATGCTTTGGGCAGTATGTCCATTTTAATGATATTGATTCTTCCTATCCATGAGATTGGAATGTTTTTGATTTGTTTGTTTCTTCTATGATATCTTTGAGCAGTGTTTTGTAATTTTCATTGTAGAGATCTTTCATCTGTCTGGTTAGCTATATTCCTAGGTATTTTATTTTTGTGTGTGTGGCAATTGTGAATGGGATTGTTTTTCTGATTTGCCTCTTGGCTTGGCTGTTGCTGGTGTATACAAATGCTAGTGATTTTTGTACATTGATTTTGTATCCTGAAACCTTGCTGACGTTGTTCATCAGCTGATGGAGCTTAAGGGCCAAGACTATGTGGTTTTATATTAATATATATAGAATTATGTTATCTGCAAGCAAAGATACTTTGACTTCCTCTCTTCCTATTTGTCCTTTATTTCTTTCCATTGCCTGATTGTTCTGGCTAAGACTTACAATACTATGTTCAATAGGAATGGTGAGAGAGGGCATCCTTGCCTTGAGTAGGGTTTCAAAGGGAATGCTTCCAACTTTTACCCATTTACTATGATATTGGCTGTGGGTTTGTATGACAGGATTTTTTGAATATCCTATTGTTCTCTCCACTTAGTTTTTGTTCTTGCCTCTGGTTTTATGGTCATTGATTAAATTTTTTTAGAACTCAACTATCTTCCCTTTTTTTTCCCCAAAATGTTAGCCAAAGTCAGCTTAAACTTGCAACCAAACAACCTTAAATGAATCAGAAATGACTGTAAGAGAATGGGATATAGGCAACAGACTCTCAGAAAAATGTGCCATATCTTCAATTATCTGTTCAAGTGTAAGTGAAAGAATGGTTTATTGTTTCATTTATTTTCTAGAATGAAAATTAATAGGACAAAGCACAATAGTGAAGAAATTGAGTATTTGGAATCAAAGGACCAAAAGATAAGATAGCAACTTATAGCAGGCAGTGGTGAATATCCCGAAGTTGAGCAACATATGTCCCTAAAGGCACAGATAAGAAGTCAGTAAACATGCTGAAAAGGTACCTTAAGCCTCATAGTATGAAGCTGAGATTGATGAAAACAAAAGGAAATCTGATTATTATCAAAAGGCTTGCCATATTATAGTATTAGTTAATTTTAGAGCCTACAATATTACTACCTTGATTGAGAAAGACTGAGATAATTGAAATGAGTATATACATGAAAATTCAAGAGAGTATGAGTGACACAATTTTCTAATCATTTAAAAGTACACACCAAAAAATCTCTGCAATAGAGTGAGAGAGGTGGAGAGTATTAGGAGAGATGACTGGAGGACAAATTTTGCATGCTTTGTAAGAAAATATTTTTGACTTTGTGAATGAGATGGTTTTGAGCAAACAAATAACACTACTGACTCACTCTTTAATAGGATTGCTTTTGATGTTCTGTTGCAATACATAAAAGGAGAGACAGACTGAAAGTAGGAAGACCAGTTAGGAGAACTCATGAAACTTGCAACAGTGGTTTGAATTAATTTAACAGCAATAAAACCAGTGAAAAATGGTTACACCATAATGTATTTTAAAGACAAAATCAGTTGCTGTTGAGTTGATACATATGAGTTTTGAGTAAATGAGGATGATCCCAAGGTTTTGGGCCTGGGAAACAACCTGAACAGAATAGTCTGCAGCTAGAAATGAGGAATTCTGCTAGATGAGCAACTTCTGCTGGTGAGTAAGTGGTACTTTAAGGTTCCATGTTGGGCTTGCTAATTTTGTAGTACTCCAGACAATCACATGACCAAGACAAATAGGCAGAAGTTTCAAGATGGAGATATAAATGCAGGAGTCATTAGTATATAGATCATGCAATCCTAATAACAAAATCACTTCAGGACTAAGTCTCTACAACTATCCATACACAGCAGTTAATTATGTAACAGTTAAGTTTATGTTCATCTATATGAATTTGAAATCCTCTACTGTGGTCAGAAACAAATTTATGTCTTTTGAGTAACAAGAAGTCACCAGGTAGCACATTCCCACACAGATGTGGGCACTTGAGAAAATCTGAAGAACCAGACTCCTTGCCTCACAAAAGTTACTCTTATCGTGTGACTTTTGTCTCCATGGTTACAAGATGATAATTTCCATTTCAGCCTCATATTGAATTCCAGGCAAGAGAAGAAGAAAGAAGGGTGGGACCAAATTCAAGAAAGCAAAACTTTCTCAAAAATACCTACCAGACTTTAATAAATGTCATTCACTATATATATGTATTATTTGGCCATGTGTAATGATAAAAGAATTTTTAAAAATGTGATAGTTTAGATAGAATTCACATATTGAAGAAAAGTAGGAGGCTAGTTGCTAGTTGCTGTATGAACAACTGGAAATATTGTCAAAAAACACAGTGAATTTTAAAGTGAGTCAGAGGAAGTCATGCTCTCCTGGAAATGGCAATCAGAATCATTTGGAATGGTTTTCCATACTATATACACATTAACTTATTCATTATATTTGAGTTATTGTTCTAGATGGAACCTTTTTTTTTTGAAATAGTAGTCATTCCTAAGGCATACAGAAGCATCACATATATTAAAACCATTAGACTAGATTTCAAATCTTTACAAACACAAAAATATATAGTTAGTATATTAAATAGAGTGACAGATTGTGCTTTTTAGGCACTTTCACTGTAATAGATGCCATGGTAACCAATCTCTACCTGTTAAATATTACTTCCATTCCATCATTTATGTTCTTGATGAAAGCATATTTTTGCACTGTCATTATGTGCCCTGTGAGTATATGATATATTAATATATCCCCACCCAGCTACAGAAGGATTTCCCAACCTTATATTAGAAAAGGCAGCACCTTGGTTCTTAGAAAAGAAAAAAAAATCAAACCATCTATTCTTCTAAATTACATAATCTCTTTGAACCGGCTTTCTTACAACATTCACAGGCACATGCACCATAGAAACACAAACTGTAGTTAACCTTTAGATTCTAAGGAGAAGAACTATCATAATTGTAAAGGGAAATGCATCTTGTAGAAACTCATATCTGTGAAACAAAAGAGAGTGTATTGTGTTTTTAAAGTAGATTTTATTTCCACCAATGACTCATTAAATGATCTACTTCCCAAAGAGGATATGAAGTTTCATTGGTTAAGAAAAAAATGGAAATCTCCTTTCTAGTGCATAGAACTATGATATTCCAAGTTGTTTTATAGAAATGAAGTACAGAATGGGAGAAAGTTTTTGCAATCCATCCATCTGACAAAGGGCTAATATCCAGAATCTACAAGGAACTTAAACAAATTTACAAGAAAAAAACAACCCCATGAAAAAGTGGGTGAAGGATATGAACAGACACGTCTCAAAAGAAGACATTGAGGCAGCCAACAAACCTATGAAAAAAGAGCTAATCATCACTGGTCATTAAAGAAATGCAAATCAAAACCACAATGAGATACCAACTCACACCTGTTAGAATGGCAATCATTAAAAATTCAGGAAACAACAGATGGTAGAGAGGATGTGGTGAAATAGGAACACTTTTACACTGTTGGTGGGAGGGTATATTAGTTCAACCATTGTGGAAGACAGTGTGGTGATTCCTCAAGGATCCAGAACCAGAAATACCACCTGACCCAGCAATTCCATTACTGGGTATATACCCAAAGGATTAAAAATCATTGTACTATAAAGACACATGCACACATATGTTTACTGCAGCACTATTTACAATAGCAGAGACTTGTTCCCATTGATGGGAACAAAAGCCCATCAGTGACAGACTGGATAAAGAAAATGTGGCACATATACACCATGGAATACTATGCAGTCACAAAAAAGGATAAGTTCATGTCCTTTGTAGGGACATGGATGTAGCTGGAAACCATCATTCTCAGCAAACTAACACAGGAACAGAAAACCAAACACTGTATGTTTTCACGCATAAGTGGGAGGTGAACAATGAGAACACATGGACACAGGGAGCAGAACATCACACACCAGGGCCTGCAAGGGGTTGGGGGCTAGAGGGAGGAATAGCATTAGGAGAAATACCTAATGTAGATGACGGGTTGATGGGTGCAGCAAACCACCATGGCACGTGTATACCTATGTAACAAACCTGCACATTCTGCACATGTATCCCAGAAGTTAAAGTATAATATTTTTAAAAATGAAATGAAGTGGCTTTACACATTTGACAGATATGTGCCAGGCACTGGAAATACACAGTCCGACTACAGTTTTGAAAGAATACAATTTCTAATCTCATACTTTTTGAAATTAAAAGTGTTTATCCTGGATGAAATTTTTTCCTGATACAAAATAATCTGTATTACTTTTAACACACTTAATTGTTGTGACAAAATTCTTCATTGTTTTTCTGTATTCTAATCACATTGATAGCAGAAGTTATGGTTAATAAAAATAGTAAATATTTTTGAGCACTTAGTCTTGTATTACATATACATGGGTTATACACGAACATGTATGATTTCATTTCAACCTCCAAAATCCCCTCTGAGATAGACATGGTTGTTGTCTCCTTTTTACAAATGTGGACACTAAGGCTGAAAATCATGAAGATACTGATTCTTGATGACACAGTAATAGGTGCATCTTGTATAAGAAACACTCCTTCTCATCAGAACCCTGGCTTTTAACCACTTCACTTCTATTTTCAACCTATTTTTTTGTTGTATTTATTGTTATTGTTACATTGTGTTTCTTAGCAAACAAGCTTAATTTCTGCCACCACAGACCATTAGTTCATTGTGTCGGCTTACTACATGGCAAAAATGGAGCTAAGTGCAATGCCCAACAATGCTTAAGATAAAACCTGCCTGTGCACCTTCTGAGTGGGGAGAAAGGCAAGAATAAAGACAGTCGTGACTGATGCAAGTCCTTATGGGTTACATTTGTCCTGGTCTATCAGAGGGCACAAAATCCAGACTTGGACAAGTTCAGGATGGCTCAATGGAGGAATGATGTCTAAAGTAACATATGAGAAAAGAGTTGGCATTTCCCAGAACTCCTACTTATGCAGGATGCAGAAAGTTTCCCTCCACACATATAACCTTATAAATTATTTCATTTATTATTTCTTCATTTGTACTTCTTTGGTATATGTGTGACCTATTATAAGGCTTGATTTCCAGAAATCAACATTAATTTCAACTCTTTCTTCCAAAATGTAATCTCAGTCTGCAAGAGTCCCTGTTATAAGGGAGTAATATGACATTGTGAATACAAAACCCTTTGCCTGCATCCCCTTTCCCTAGAATCTCTTCCTAACTTGTTTCTTCTTCTCTCTTAAACCTCCTAAACAGACTCAACATTCCATTTCCTATGTCCATGCAGGCATGTTCAAAATGAAGTTCAAAATGATTTACCAAATCTATTTTTGAATATCATGTAATTCAAGCCCCATATTGTGCAATATTACCAGAGTAATAGATTAAAATATAAATATCTTAGTGCTGTGTCAATCTCTGCACATATGTTAAAAGCTACTTTCAAAGACATGTTCTGTCACTTTATTTTTTTTCCTATAACCTTGGATGGAGACATTGTTGTCTCCCATGGAAAATCCATTCAACATTTCTTTATGTTCCTGATACACTAATAACTAACTTTATTTTCCTCATTCTAACACATTTAGTGAAATTACCCCATTACCCCTTAATACATGTCAAAATCTCTCTGAAGCTTTCTATAAAAGTAACGTTAAAGCTAAAAGGGATCTTAAAGTGCATTTAGACTAGATTATTTTTATTTTAGGCTAGTATATTTTATTTTGCAGATGAGGACAGTGTGATTTAAAAATTAAATAATTTATTCAGAGTACAAAAGCTTTTACATGGCAGACCTACAGCTGAAAGTAACTTCTTAATTTTCTGATACAGTAAAATATTCATACTACTGGACCTTCTTCCCAACTTGTAAAATAAAGGGAAGGATTGATTTCTCACATACAGTTCCTGGATTTCTGTCTCACTGATGATATTTTTTAATGCAATACTTTTGGCTCTATATTTAATTCTTATGGGAAGTTATCTTTGGATAATATCTGGTCAACTAAACATGAGATAAAAAACAACAAAAAAAATGGAATAAATAATCTTGCTACCATTTACAATGACATTTTAAGACAACACTGGATATAAATAATTGTTTCATTGCAGTTTTGTTCAGAATTTTGATTCCATTTAATAGGTTTAGAGAAAGTGAATGTGTGTTACACATTTTAGACTATGTTAATATTCATAACTCTATTGCAATTACCGTTTGAGTACTTTTTCTTATTATAATAATGTGCCTAAATTTATTATAATTTACTTTACTCTCAAACTTACATGTGTCTAAAATATTTCCTCAGAATAATAAGAAAACTGAATTGAGAGGTATTATATATTGTTAGATAAGTCACTTACGTTTCTCAGTCTGAGTGCATTAGTTCTCACATTGATATAAAGACATACCTGAGACTGGGTAATTTAAAAAGAAAAATGGTTTAATCTGCTCACAGTTCTGCAGACTGCACAGACTTCTGCTTCTGGAGAGGCCTCAGGAAACTCACAATCATGGCAGAAGATGAAGCGGAAGCAGGTACGTCTTCGCATGGCTAGCAGGAGAGAGAAAAGGGAAAAGGAAGGTGCTGCACACTTTCAAACAATTAGATCTCATGAGAATTCTATCATGAAAACAACAAAGTGGAAGTCTACCGCCATGATTCAATCACTTCCCACTAGGCCCCTCCTTCAACACTGGGAATTACAACTGGACATGAGATTTGAGTGGGGACACAGAGCCAAGCCATATCACACAGTTATGTCATTTATTTAAAATAATAATAATAATTCATAAATTTGTGTGAGGATTAAGCAACAATGTAAGTGCATGTTAATTTATGAGCATATACAGAAAATATCAGGACTTATTCCTGAACAGCTGCTTTCCCCAAAATTCTGTATCCATACAAGGAACTACACAATTCTACACATTATTTTCTTCACTCTAGAATGTAATGTTAACACCTGGAAAGCCTCCTTTCTCCATCTTCTGAAAAAGAATTCAGAAGTTCCATCACTTTAGTCCAATAGCACATTATCTAGTCCTTTATTTAGGCAATCCTTTAATTATTTCTGTGTGTATTTCTCTCTTTGGATTAAGAGCTTCATAATGACTTATTTATATTGTCTTTGTGTGTGTGTTTCAATGTAAGACTGCAAGAAGTAGGTGCCTAAAGCAGACATTATAGGTGATCTAACAACATATTTATAACTTCTCACATCTTGCAGATGCAACTTTGTATTTAGAGCCTTTTCTATCATTTATATTCTGAAGTTAATATTTATTTCAATATCCATTTTACTTAATAATAGTCACAGTTCCATTTCACCCATTAAAGCAAACAAAAACAGTAGTAGAACTAAGGAAAGGCACAATAAATTTCTTTTTTTTTTTTCCTTCTGATCCAGAACAACTCTTTACTTTATACATTAGTACATTCTCTGGTCTTAAGTCCCTATAAAAATTCTGTAAGCTATGGAGAGACTTTTGAAGAGTGATCAATGCAAGTTGGTATAGCAATCCAAAAGATTGGAATAGAGTACATAAAAAGGAGGTTATCATATTTTTCATCAATATGCTATTTAACTTTGGAATGTTATTTCTAAATTTTATAACTCTAAATACTGTTAATATATCAGTCAAATTATCCTTAGTCATATGAATAGTTATAGCACATTCACATATTCACTGCTACCTCCACTTTGTTCTTTACACATATTCTCATTTAATCTTCATAACTACCCTATGAGTTACATGCTACATTATTCTCATTTTACTGATGAGAAACTAGCACTGAAGGAAGTTGGAAAAACTGACCAAATCCACGTGGCTGTAAGTGATAAAACTGGATGGAGCCAATATTTAACTCCAGTCTCTGATTCCACATTTCAAGCTCTCAATCACCATTTTTTATTGTCTTAAATATCAGTATAAAAAAACCATGTTGATTAAATGTTTTGAGAAACTTATAAAATATATACAATCTTTTAAAATAAGGTATTTTGACTTACATTTTCTAAAAATTTAGGCTTGGCCAGGTACAGTCTGTAGTGCAGCCAGCACTTTGGGAGGCCACAGCAGGCAGATTGCTTGAGTCCAGTAGTTAAAGATCAGTCTGGGCTACATGGTGAAACCCTGTCTCTACAAAAAAATTACAAAAACTAGCCAGATGTGGTGATGTGCAACTGTAGTCCCAGCTACTCAGGAGTTTGAGGTCGGAGGATTGCTTGAGCATGAGAGATCGAGGCTAGAGTGAGCCATGATTGCACCACTGCATTCCAGCCTGGGTGACAGACCAAGGCCCTATCTCAAAAAATAATAAATAGATAAATAAATACATAACTTTAATCTTCCCTCAGATGGCCTTCTACACACCTACTTGTGTTGAAGTTTCCTTCACTTTAATATAATACAAAGTATGAAAATGGAAAATCTACAGCAAAAAGTAATGAAGTCTTGGCTTAGTTATTTTTTCAAAACCTCTACTTTTAACTTTTTTAAATTTATGTTTTAAAACACTTTAGTCAGCATCCCAAGATCATCATCTCTAGCTGTGGTTCACAGTAACATGGGGTTTAACAATCAAAAGAAGTTTATTGATTAGCTATTTCAATCTTCCTTTTTTTTGCCATGGAAGGAAGCGAAACCCTAGAGAGGTGGTGAGCACACTGAGAAGTATAGGAGCTGTAACTGGACCCCAACTTCCCTGCTCAAGGACAGTGTGGATCTGAGATGCTGTCACTCTGGCTTCCCCTGAGAGATGATGGGCAGCCTCACTGAGAGTACTGAGCACTCAACACTAGCAGACACTTGGTATTTCAGACAAGCCCCCCATTCCACATTTTCATGAAGGAGCCTCAGGTTTGAAATGCTGCATTCTGAAAAATAACAGTAAAAGTTGGAAACCAAAAGGGTAGGAAGTAACACTGATAATAACCAGGAATGATACATTTTAAAAACAGTGTTTATTTGTAATTAGTTCTAGAGTTTTCAAAAACCTTTCGCTTTTCCTAACATTTAACAAAATTCTATACCAAACCAACGAATTAAATAGAACACATATTTTTATACCACTTGTTTTTAACAAATGAGAAAATTAGGACTTTCTCCAGATATCACAACCAGTAAGTCACTTGACCCCTAAAATGACTGTGTTTACTTCCTGTTCACCTCATAAATTTCTACTTCATATTCAGTTGCTCAAGACAGAAATTTAGTGATCCTTCTTAACTTGAGACCTTAAAGGAAGTGCTAGAATATTAAAGCTTCCAATTATTAAATATTTCCTGAGGTACTATGCAGCTATTCATAATAGCTGCCTACTAGTTAATTTTGCTGCTTACTATCCTCCTTTCACAGATAAGATTATTTAATGTGGGTACACATTTCTTTCAAATATGCATTCCTAGTGATGGCAAAAATAAAAAATACATAGTTATGGGAAAAATACCAAAAGAGTAATAAAAATTGAGTTTCTTATGACTTAGTAAACTAGGGAAATACCACATTTTATGCTAATTGACAAAATAGGGCATTTAAAAATTGCTGTTTTCTTAGACATGTAGCAATGTGCTTTCTAATGAAAAGAGAATGATTAACTCCATCTTTAATTGTCCAACCATTCTGCAACTGTCTTCTATCTTAGCCTCTAGGAGAAATGGCTCTACATGAATGAACAATACTCTGGCTTTAGAAGTTAAACTGAATATTTTTAATATATAAGGGAAGTTGGAAATAGAAACATTAATGCTTTTTATTTACTTCACTGGACTTTTCAAGCTTTAGTTTGTGTCTCTATATCAAATAAAGTAAGGCCAGAAAAATGAGAACTGCACAGTAGCATCAGAAAGGCAGCCCAAGTCAAACATACTTGAACCTTGATGCCAGCCATCTGGTGGACTATTCAAGGTTGTTTTGGGGAAGGGAGCTGTTAAACACCCATCATTTCCTGGCTTTATGACTCTGGCAAAGTCAGCATCTCAGTTTCTTAGTTTCCATTCTCTTGAACAAAATCTAAGATGGTGACATAAGAGGGCTTTCACACTGCCATTTTTTTGATGACAGACCTACTGCCTCTGAGAAGCTCTGTAGGCACAGAGACTGGAACACAAATAACTTCATTTGACAACCAGTTCAACTACTTACCACTGTAAGTTGCAGCTGTAAGTTGCAGCTCAGTATCTAGAACATGGAGTCTATTCACCACAATGTAAATACATGACTAAAATGTGGGAAAATAACTAAACCCTCAGACATACTCAGAATATATGCTTTCCATTTTATTTCTCTAACACAATGAATACATTTGTGAAAGTGAAGCTATTCTATTTCTCTTCATGTCATTTTTCTATCTACCTAAAAGGACTGTTGTTAAAATAAAAAGAGATAATACACACAAAGTGCACAGCACAAAGCTTGAAAACACAGCAGATTTCCAGTAAGTGGTAGTTTGTCTTCCCATTGCTTGAGAAGAAAGTTCAAGCTATTCAGAATGCTTGTTTAATCTATTTTCCCTGTATTCACTCTTTCTTGCAGTCCCATAAAAAGTCTCTCAAATCCTAGAGTCTTTACCATTCTGAATCCATTCATGTATCTGGGATTTTCCATTATTGCTCACTTCATATAAAACGCTGCCAATGCAACTCACACCACTGGCATAAAGGTGCGCCTGACTCAAGCTCCTTGTTCTTTACATTTCTATGCTCCTCATATGTCTATGATATTTACTTGGCACTCCCTTTACCATTCAATTTGGGCTTGTACATTATTTGCTATATGAAGGTGTTTTTTTCCCCCTGAAAGTAGGTATGCCATGTCTTACTATTCTATCTCACACAACAAAATTGCTTTTAAAACTAGTTATGGGTATAAGTGAAATTATTACCATCACTACTATCACCACTACTACCACAGTCACTATGTAGTTCAGATAGCTTTTCTACATCACTTATGATGTAGAATATTTATAAGAATTCAAAATTAAATGTATGCCTTAGGTAACACTGAGCTATCGCAAAGAATATCTAAAGTTTTTTTATAAAACATGAATTTATTTGAAAAAAAAAATTAAGCTCATAAAAGCAAAACTTCAGACACTAGACCATGTTCCTGAGTAAACAAAGTATCCTTTTCTCATCTTTGTTTACAGCAAGCAATTCTAGACTAAACTTTGTTGACTAGGAAGATGTTGATGGTCTTTTGCTGTACAGAAATCATACATTTATTGTAAACACAATGAGGGAAGTAGGAAGTAACATCACCAAAAACTACACATAAAAGTAGACTGACCACTACATATTTTGACAAAGCAGGTAATTAGATTAACAAATGTTAAAGACAGTTTTACATCTAATGAGATAGCCTAAATTATAGAGACTATAACATCATTTCTGACTTTGCAATATCAAATGATACACAGATTTAATTCTCAACCAGAAACAGAAGCTCATGGAAGTTCTGCTTTAAAAAATAACGACTATGTTTGTATATATAATTAGTAAATGACCTATAGTACTATCCAGAGTCATTTGAGTTTTAATATTTTGAAGCTAAGGAAAGGAGTTAGTTTGTACAAGGTTTGACCTGACAGAATGAGGTAAAAGGAATGCTATTGTGAAATCCAGATACACATTTGAATTTTGCACAAAATTAAGACAAGTTTGAGAAAGATATTAATCATGGCTTTATACTTAAAAAATGCACACACTTAAAAGAATTTGCTGTTGCTCAATATTTGTAAGAAAAAAAGATGCAAAATATACTTTACTATGAACAATATTATATAGAGGTCTTATAGGTAAACACAAATATGAATGAATAAATCTACATGATTGCTAGTGCACTAAAAGGAAACACAATCTTAAAACCCAGAAAGATATCTAATACATTAATATTTTTGAAGGATTTATTATTATTTTGGTAATGTGGACAAACTCAAATTATTCATCACTGTTGTAGCACACATCAAAATATTAAATTGTTTGACTTTTTGTGGATTATGTGCCAATTTTGGTATCAACAACATTTTTTTTCGCAAAAGTAATGCAAATAGGCATTGATGTCAGTGAACTAATGTCCCTGTCTTGACCATTTATTTAAAAAAACACCCTTTTCCAGGTTACCTACAAAACACAGTTCATGACTCTTTCCCTAAAAAATAAAAATGCTGCAAGTTTTTCTGTTACCAAAGACTGAGAAGCATCCAGGGTTTCTTTCTTGTTTTTAATGGTGAAATTGTTCAATATTAACCTGACTTTTTCAAACCCCCATACAGCTGATATTACATATACAATTTAAAAAAGGAGAGCAAGCCTAAAGAAAAAATAAGAGAAAAAGAAAAAAGAAATAAGAGAGATGTTACAGTTTAACATAATTTGAAACACAAAGTAAATATTAGAACACGTCTTTCTATTAAAAATGTGCTATATTTTACATGCATATTATTTTAAGAGGACATCTATTACATATGCAAACCAGAGAAGTACAGGTTGATCAGTCACAGAGACTGGTTTCATACAATTTCCCCACCTTCAAAAACTACCTAGAGAGAGAAAAAAATTACCTCCTTAATGTTTCAGCTTATGAAATTTAATGTCGATATTTCAAACTTAGTAATCTAATAAATTAAGGAGAATTTATGACCAAAGAGAACGTCAATACAGGGTCTTTTAGATTAAGATACAAGTTAGTGGTTAGCCAAATAGATAAATTTTAAAAGATACTGTCAAATCACTGTTTTAAATATCATATTATGTAAAGTAAAACAAACCAGTAAAACAGCAGGGTAAATAATTATGCAAAATCATCTAACATAAGCTAATTCATTACTCAATTCTGTTAATCATACCACAGTCAAACATTATTACAATTTTGGCAAACAATAAATAGTTTTCTCTTTGCTTTCAAGTTAGCTCTTGATTTTAGAAAATTAGAGTTCTCTTGTTTCATAAGTTTGTGTAAGTGCTATAGAAATTTAAAATTTCCAACTGGGTGCGATGGCTCATGCCTGTAATCCCAGTATATTAGGAGGCTGAGACAGTGGATCACGTGAGCCCAGGACTTCAAGACCAGCCTGGGCAACACGACAAAATCCCAGTTCCACACACAAACACACACACACACACACGCACAAAGAAAATTAGCTGGGGATGGTGGTGCACACCTGTAGTCCCAGCTACTCGGGAAGCGGAGATTGGAGGATTGCTTGAGCCCAGGAGGTGGAGGCTGCAGAGAGCCAAGAATGCACCATTGTTTGCACTCCAGCCTGGGTGAGGGCAAAAGACTGAGACTCTGTCTCAATAAATAAATAAATAAATAAATAAATAAATAAATAAAGTAAAAAATAAATTTTCCTAGCAAATAAATTTTTTAATTACAAAGTATTCTTAAAATGTTCCAGGCATCACACTATGATAATATGTCTGATGTGAAATGCAAAAGGATGAAGTTTACATGATAAAATTATTTTCAATTCTTTTTTCTATTTTTAAAAATTATTTAAAATTTCTTAAAATTAAATTTGCATTTTTAAATTTAATTTTATTAAAATTAACATATCTCAAGAAATATATTAATGAAGAAACATTTTCCAGAAACCAAGAAAGCAGCATTCCAATTAGAAGAAAGTGAGCTGTTTTTGACAAACCTGATGAAAATTAACATTTTGTCTAAGCAATTTTTGAAAAGCATGTCTAAATAAAACAAAATAGGATCTCTAGAGTATTTTAGAAACTAACAGTTACAAAAAATCAATTCACTATTGAGACATATTACAATATACCATTTTCATAAATGTGTCAGTACATGCATATTTTTCTCTTCCACTAAAGTTACTCAAGTTAGTAACAATAGAAAACTAGCAGATTTATGCTGAAACTTCCTCATGCTTTTCTACACACTACCCGGTAACACCACCCAGTAACAATCTACACCAAGCTTTAGGAAATTAGATTAAAGGTGTTGACAACTGGATAAATCATCTCCAAATAATTGAGACATAGTATTATTTTTTTAAAAAAGGAAAGAAAATGAAAACCTATTAAACATCTGTCCACAATCAACAAACCTGCAGCCAAGTAAAACGTCATGGCATTTATTTCCTTGCTGCTCATCTATGTCTTTTGGACAGTGATACAAATATTCACATGTGTTTTACTTGTTTGCTTAGCTAGATATTGAATAGCATTTAGAGGCAAATAAATACATTTAGAAATAATGTTTAAAAATTATTATATAATTGAATATACAAGTTGCTTTTGTGATTTTTTGGTCAAACATAAAATCGATGAAGCAAAGTGTGCAAACTAGAATAATTTTTATCTTGTTGTTTGAGAAAAATTGAGACTCCACCATTGCTGCAGTAAGAGGAATTTTAACATGTTGTCACTGAGCCAAAGCAATGCCGGAACAGCTCTGTCTGTAGTCTCAGGCCAGGGAACATTTTCCATTCTATAACTCATTCCCCAGATGCGTGATCATACCTCATACACACAGAAAACAGAACAATAAGCCCTTAAATATGCTTGCGGGCAGTTTTTCACAAGGGCAAGATTACAAGAGAACATGCCTGCTTAAAGAATTATTCCTTTGTTTTCCCCACTTGTTCTCAAATTATCCATTTCCAATAGCACTAAAATGTGTGGAAAATATCCCTCAGATGGTCAATTTATTTGGAAATCATTTTACCTGTGTTTGGACACTAAGTTTTCACAGGCTCAAAATTCAAGTGTGCTTTAGTATGTTGTATTGTTTTGTATTTTTTTCCACCACGCGCATTTTTTTTTTTTTTTTTTGCTGGTGGGACACTCCTCCGCCCGCAAATGGGAGCTTTCTATCTATTGCTGTTGTATAGCTAACTGTGAGTCCAAAGAAGAAAACGTCTTTTCCTATAACTTCTGAAGTTAATGCTGTAAAAATGAATAACTTTTTCACAGTCTCATGGGGAGACTGTGCTCTCAGGGCCATCCAGGCATTCTGGGACTTTTGTCAATGTGTTTCTGGAAAGGATGCTTATGAAATAATTCAGATCGACATCCAGGGTTCTTAGAGCAGGCTCCACTTAGACTAGCAGACATCATTTTTGCCAAGGAAGACTATTTTCTAGATTTATAAAAAGCTTTATAAAGAACATTTTGTTGTAACAGTGACTAATAAAATGTAAAAACCAAAAAGAACCCAGCATCTGCAATAAAGAGCTATACCTTTTGGGAAATTTTGAATGTAACTGAGGATCAACCATGTTGTACGATTGTGTGATTTCTACTCATATAGAACACAAAGTGAATGCTGCCCTTCTTCAGCTGTGCAACACGTTGATACCAAACTACATTTTCAGCAAGTAATTTGCAAATAAATAGCAGTAGTTTCCTCTCATTCACTGTGGTTTTTTATACATTGAAGGGTTTTGAAAATATATATACTCTTCCAAGTTATGAGGGACACCATTACATTTTGAAGTCAAAATGCCACATTTCAGTAAAGTTTCCAGTCACTTAAAGTTATTATTGACAGGGATATATATATATATATATAGTAATAACAATAAATTTTGTGATTATATATTAACATGAGTGCACTTAGTATCATATACTATTCAATGAAAATAGTTTTAAAATGCTGTCTAGGATATAAGCAGGTGTATATATAATGACCATAGGGCCCGGAGGACAAATAGATTTTGCCATGATGGAAATTGAGCTCAGGTAAGTCATCTAAAGGATTTAAAATTTTTTCACTTTGTTCCTCAGGATTCAGATTGTGGTCAAACTAATTAAATATGCTGATAAAAATAAATGTTTACGCAAATTAATTATCAAAAAACTATAAATAATCAAAATGGCCCAAAATGGCCCATCAAACCCCATTGACAGTCTCTGACTCTAAGACATTTATATTTAAAATATAAATCAGAGAAGCTTAAAGGCTGAAGTCTAGTGTCAAAGTCATCTAAGTGGTTAAACATAGATGTCCTCTTGGTTACATCAATGCCTACTCTGACATGCCTATGAGCAGTAATTCTCTCACTTCACTAACCCCATCTATAACATAGGAATGACGATGAAAATGCTTTGGCCAGAACACAAATTCTAAACCACTCAGCAGGACATTGTTTTCTTTTTGAACAGGTTCCAGCAGATATTTTTAGTTTTAATTCTCTCCACTCCCCCAAAATCCATGATTGAGATAACCATAAGTTCTGGTTTGTATAGGACAGTTTCTGGTTTCACCTATTGTCCTGATGTTGTTGTTAATGATGCTCCGTTTAATTCCTAAAAGCTTCCCCACTTAAATAATAAAGTTGTAGCTGCTTTGTTAAGGTATGATTGATGTACTAAAGCCGTAAATATTTAGCATATACAATATAATGTGTTTGGAGATAGGTGTATACCTGTGAGGCCATCAGACCATTGTCATTATCAATGTCATAATCTTATCCAGTATCTTCACAAATTTCCCCCAGCCCCATTTATTGCTGTTTCTAAAAACAAATTTATTTTTTTCTTTTTGGGGTATGAGCACTTGACATAAGATCTACCCTCTTAGCAAATTTTAAAGCATTTAATACAATATTATTAATTATAATATTGCTAATCACCAGGCATGTAATCTATGTTGTACAGATTGTCAGATGTTTATTTTACATAACTGAAACTTTGTACCTTCTCACTCACACCCCCATTTCTCCTTCCTTCTAGTCCCTTGTAATCACCATTCTACTCTCTGCTTCTATGTGTTTCATCACTTTAGATTCCACGTATAAGAGAAGTCATGCAGTATTTGTCTCTCTGTACCTGGCTTATTTCACTTAGCATAATGTCCTCCAGATTAATTCATGTTGCCAGAAATGGCACAGTGTCTTTTTTAAGTAGATAATAAATTACTTTGGAACAATATATCTCACACCCCGCCTTGATTATTTTTACCTTTGTGGTTTTGCATGTTCTGTTTCGACCCTTTTCTCTGTGAAATTCTTTCTGATGTCCTTAACCATCCTACTCTTCAAATCAAAGTCGAGCTGTGAATTAGAGGACATTGGTGAATAGGTGATGTTTGTGTTTGCCCAGTGCTGCCCCCCAGCCTTCTTCTGTAATAGCATCCAAAATATCCTTTGTGGGTCTTTGCTTTCCTCAGTCCATGTGACCTTGTCTCCAGATACAGGGCTGAGCATATGATCCAAGCCTGACCATCTGGAACATCCAGGCTTTAATGATTAGTCTGGGCTGGGCATGTGATCCAAATACCAACAAACAGGGTAGTCCCAGGATTCCCAGCAGCCATCTGACCACACCAAGGCAAAACCTACTTTAGAGCAATTCTTCTCTAAGTGTAATCTTTGGACCAGCAGCACCATGACTTGTTAGGTATGAAAATTCTCAGGCCCGACTCTAGACATATGAAACAAAAACTCTGGAAATGGAATGCTTGTATTTTTGCTGATGTGACTTTACTTAGAGACTCTCTCTGCTTACTATGTTCTTTCCCCTTTGCTGGAATTTTTAGTTTGGTTCTTTCTTTCAGAACCACATCAAACATTTTCTTTTTCAGGAAACCATTCTTAATTTTTTAAATTATTGTCTTCAACTTTCATTTTTACTTTATATGTGCAATTTTCAATCTTTAACGTGAGATGTCCTGCAACAGTGTTATTTATATGCATACCTCATTTACCCCATCAGCTTAAAGTTACCCAAAAACAAAAGACAGGCTTTTCCATGATTGAGTCTGCAATCATAGATATTGATGAATGAACAGATGAATGATTATCTCTTGTTTAAAAGATTAAGGTGGATGGATTAATAGAAGAGCTCAAAACAACTTTTTCTGGTACAAAGTATTTTAAAAGTCTTAGTGTTCTTTTTTAATGTTCCTTAGAGATTAATAATTTATAAGACTACTTAATGCATTTAGCTCCTGAAAAATGGTTTATATTTTTAGGTTATTAGATAATGGAGTTTTATCTTGATATCCATTTCACATCAATGGTTACAACATTATGGGCCTTTCAGAAGCTGAAACAGAAAGAGAGTTGGACAAGAAATTGTTAAAACTGAGGCTGACTCCAAGAATAAGCTATTTTATGCATGGACATAGCACCCAACTCCTCTGTACCTCAGTGTCTCCTCAGCAAATTAACACATCTCTATATCCATATTATCAAGTGGCTAATGAACAAGGCAAGCTACCACATATGTTGAAATTTAGATGACTGAATAAAGAAATATATACACATACCTATGTGTACACACACACACATACATGCACAATAGTTGTATAGTTTACCTAGAATTGGATATATCCGGGGTTGCATTAAATATTGGAATTGAATTCTATTGATAATTGAATAAATATGTCACAGAGTTGCAGTGATTATGATAAAGTTAGATGCAGCAGTTTAGAAAGAATATTGAGTGAGAAGTCCTCTTTCTAACACCCAAACTGTTTTGCTTAAATTAAAAACAACCTATAATCCCAGTTGCTAGGGAGACTGAGGAAGAGAATTGCTTGAACCCGGGAGGCAGTGGTTGCAGAGCCAAGATCACGCAACTACACTCCAGCATGGGTGACAGAGTGAGATTATGTCTCAATTGAAAAAAAAAAAAAAGAAAGAAAGAAAGAAAAAGGAACAGGAATCAAAATAAAAAGGACTGGAAACCATTGAGAATCAAAAGTATTGTGTGGGTTACGTACCAAAAGTTGCACTCTGTCTAAAATTATCAAAGGATCCAGGGCATCTTTCGCTGGATGAACTGGATCAATCAATAGAAATGTGCTTTCATACATGTTGGTATATATTAGGAAGTAAGAAGTATTTGGAAATTAGCTTACATATTGCAGATATAAATGAACTGAGATATTAAACTTGAATGATGATCTTGTGAATTAACAGCTGGTGGTATAAAAAACATGAGGCCAGGTGCGATGGCTCACACCTGTTAACACAGCATTTTGGGAGGCCGAGGTCAGAGGTTTGCTTTTACCCAGGAGTTTGAGATTAGCCTGGGCAACATAGTAAGACCTTGTCTCTCTCTAAAACAAAACAAAACAAAACAAAACACCCTTAAAAATAGCCGAGCATGGTGGAGCATGCCAGTAGTCCCAGGTACTTGAGAGGCTGAGGTGGGAGGATTGCTTGAGCCTAGGAAGTCAAGGCTTCAGTGAGCCATGTTTTTGCCACTGCTGCACCCCATCCTGGGCAACAGGGTGAGACTGTATCACAACAAAATAAACAAAACATGAGAAACTCTTAAAGAAGTAATATAAATATGCCAAGCAGAGATGTCACCTTCAATTAAGAAAAGGCTTAGGAAGAAGGCTAAATGTCTGACTTTGACTATTTATATGGAAAAAACATATCAGGCCTAGGAATGGGAAAACATAGCCTCCGCTTTATTTTTCTCATTTCACATTCATTTATCATTAATTCTTAAGTATTTATTGAATGCTAATATTGTGTCAGGCACCTTGTTAAGAAGTGGGGAGGCAGTAATGAAGGATATGGAAATTCTATGCCCTCAATAAAGTTAATATGTTATTAAATGTTTACTTTTTAAAAAGATCTTATTTTTTTAGAGAAGTTTTAGATTTACAACAAAATTAAGGGGAATATACTGAGATTTACGATATACCCACTCCCCGAACACATGCATAGCCTTCCCCATTATCAACATTTCCCCAATAGAGTGCTACATTTATTATAATTGATAAATCTACATTGATGCATCATAACCACCCCTTGTCCATAGTTTACATTAGGCTTCACTCTTGCAGTTGTGTATTCTATAGGTTTGGAAAAATGAATAATGGCATGCCTCCATCATAATAGTATCATAAGTGTATGTTCAATGCCCTAAAAATTATCCTGTGCCCTACTTATTTATCCCCATCCTCCCAAAACTGAAGGCCACTAATCTTTTCATTGTTTTCAAAGTAGTGCTTCTTCCAGAGTGTCATATATTTGGAATCATACAGTATGTAGCCTTTTCATATTGGTGTCTTTCACTTGGTGATGTGTATTTAAGATTCCTCCCTATGTTTTCATAGCTTGATAGCTCATTTCTTTTTAAACCTGTATAGCATTCCAGTGTCTGGATGTGCCATACTTTTTTTATCCATTCACCTACTGAAAGATATCATGGTTGATTCTAAGGTTTAGCAATTATGAATAAAACTTCTGTAAACATTCATGGTCCGGTTTTTATGTGGACATGTTTTTAGTTATTTGGGAGTAGATTTGAAGGAGTTCAATTGCTGTGTCATACGACAAGAGTATGTTTTATTTTGCAAAAATCTGCCATTTTCTTCCAAAATGAATGTACTATTTTGCATTCCTACCAGCAAAAAATAAGAGTTCTTGAGAGTCTACATCCTTGGCAGCATTTGGTGTTATCAGCATCCTGGGGTTTGGCCATTCTATTAGGTATGTAGTGG
Organism: Macaca fascicularis; assembly: GCF_037993035.2. Classification (NCBI taxonomy): domain Eukaryota; kingdom Metazoa; phylum Chordata; class Mammalia; order Primates; family Cercopithecidae; genus Macaca; species Macaca fascicularis. Next base: position 71,925,103 of record NC_088391.1, on the reverse strand, counting down.
TATCTTATTGCTGTTTAAATTTGTGTTTCCCTAATGTGATATGATGTGGGCAATATTTTCATATGCTTATTTTTCTTCTGCATATATTGTTTGATGATGTGTCTGTTAAGGTCTTTGGCCCATTTTATAATCAGGTTGTTTTCTTATTGTTGAGTTTTAAGATTTCTTTGCATATTTTGAATAGCAGTCTTTTATCATATGTCTTCTAAAAATATTTTCTTCCAATCTGTGGCTTGTCTTCTCATTCTGTTGACATTGTCTTTCACAGAAGTTTTAATTTTAATGAAGTTTACCTTATCAATTATTTATCAATTATGTAGACATTTACTTGTTCCAGCACTATTTGTTTTACAAAACTATCTTTGCTCTGTTGTACTTCCTTTCATCTTTTCCAAAGTATATTTAACTCTGTTTCCTTGAGTCTATTTCTGGACTGTCCTGTTGCACTGATCTATTTGTCTCTTCTTTCTCTAGTACTATATGTCTCAATTACTATAGCTTTCTAGCCAGCCTTAAAGTTGGGTAGTGTCAGTCCTCCAGCTTTGTTCTTCCCTTTCAATGTTGTGTTGACTATTCTGGGTCTTTTGCTTTCCATATAACTTTAGAATCTGTTTGTTGACATCCACAAGATAACTTGTTGACATTTTTCTTAGGATTGAGTTGAATCTAAAGATCAAGTTGAGAAGAAATGACATTTTAACAATATGAATTCTTCATATCTATAAATATGGAATATTCCTATATTTATTTAGTTCTTTGATTTCCTTCATTAGAATTCTATAGTTTTCCTTATACAGATCTTGTGTATATTTGTTAGATTTTTACCTAAGTATTTCATTTTAGGGGATACTAATATAAATGAAATCATGTTTTTAATTTCAAATTCCACTGGTCTGCTGCTAGTATGTAGGAAAGTAATTAACTTTCATATATTAACCTTGTACCCTACAACCCTGCTATAATTGCTTACTAGCTCAAGAAGTTTGGGGGTCAGTCAGTTCTTTTGGATTTTCTTCATGCACAATCTTATCATCTGTGGACACAGATAATTTAATTTTTTTTCTCATATGTACACTTTTATTTCCTTTTCTTAACTTTATTAGCTAGGATGAGTGTTTAGTTTTTGAGTTTTAATATTCTCTTAATTAATAAAGATTGTAGAACTACTAAAATCAAGATCGTGGACTCCATTTAGCTATATTATGAACAAATTGCCCTGCATTTACAAGGGAAACCTAATTAGTATGGGCTGCAAAGTCCATGATCTTCTGCTTGTCTCTCAACTCAGCATCCCCTTTTTGCACTTCTCCTAACCGCATGCAATAGGCTAGTTACAACAAACTTCATGTAATTTATCGAATTATTTCACTGTGTGATTTTCTACCTGAGATTGGTAAAGACAACATGTATTACTATCTAGCCAGTAAAATAAAGCCAAAAGAAAAGAAATAAGCCACTATTCACAAATGATTGTACACAGAAAATAAAAACAATTCTATAAATAACCTATGTGAATTAGTATGTGAACCTGACAAGGTGAACAAATATGATAAAAGGATTCCTATATACCCTACCAAAAATTAGAAAATTCAATTTTGAAAAATGTCATTTAAAACCATACAAAATTAGAAACTAGGTATCTAATTGTTATCTAATAAACAATGTGTCATATCTGTCCAAAGAAAACTAAAATTAACTTTGCTACATAAGGTACAGTATAATTGAATAAAGAAATATGTAATGTTCATGAATTGAAGGATTCAATGATGTAAAAATGCCTATCATTCCCACACTGGTCTGTGAAGTCAATGCAATCTGAATCACTTTAACAGAATTTTTTTTTGTATATGAAAATTTACCAGTTGTTTGATATATTCAGTCTGGCAAAATTTATCAGGCTATACACATATAATTTATTGTACATGTGCTGTACTTTAGTATTTTACAATCTAAGATATATATATTTCTGAGAAAGAAATGAATTTATTTCATTCGCAATTACTTTTCTCTATGGAAATTTTTTTCCAAATACCTGAGAACATGGTCTCAACTGTGTATATGTTTGTTGCTGCAGCATTTACACAAGGTGTGGACTATAACCTTCTTTTTAGTCCTGCTCTGAAATGAGATCTGGTGAGATATACTTTCTGGCATTTATAAATGAGAATAAAAGGAACTTTTAATACAAACTTGTCCTGAAAGAGTTATTAACCTGTTAAAATCTCCTAAGTCATATGTTCCCATTCTATATAACATTTTTCCCATTTTTAAAACAGTTCATCCTATAAATTATCACATTAAATAACTAAAACTTGTACAACTTGAACTCTTTGGAGAATTTTAGGCAAGTAAACAAGATAATAGATGTTTTAGAAAATCAGTCAAAACTTAGCCCAGATACTAGCTGAGGTTACCTTGTCCTTTGAGATTTAGATCAAGCTGACTCAAGTCATTATGACAAGTGTTATGAAATACCCAACATTCTAAGTAAGGTTTCTCTCAGTTTCCTGGGGTATTATTGTGTTTTCACTCTGATTTCCTGCTTCCCTTGTGCTCAACATCTTTTGTGTCTTGCATACTAAGACTGTTCCCTTTTATCTAATCTGCATTTTCCCGTCTTTTTGTGTGCTGCATGAATTTGCATCCAAATAAAGGACTAATTTTTATTTTTAATGATTAATAGTGACTTGTGGTTAAAATGTGTATTGAGCTTTAAAAATCATCTAAATCTGTCTCTGTTTCTCCCAAAAGGATACTGGAACTCAATCTAGGACAGTCAGATAATCAGATGCCCTAAAACAATATAATACTAATAATGCTTAATATGTTTTTCATCTTTTTTTTTTTTTTTTTTTTTGAGACAAGAGTCTCGCTCTGTCACCCAGGCTGGAGTACAGTGGCACCATCTCCACTCACTGCAAGCTCCACCTCCCGGGTTCAGGCCATTCTCCTGCCTCAGCCTCCGGAGTAGCTGGGACTACAGGCGCCCACCACCACGCCCGGCTAATTTTTTGTATTTTTAGTAGAGACGGGGTTTCATCCTGTTAGCCAGGATGGTCTTGGTCTCCTGACTTCATGACCCGCCCGCCTTGGCCTCCCAAAGTGCAGGCGTGAGCCACCGCGACCGGCCCGGTTTTTCATCTTTAACCAGCATTAAGGTGGACCAATAATCACGTGAGATATATATTCTAATGATAAAGTGTCCACTTTAAAATACCACATTCCGAGTATCTCTAACGATTTAGAGTAAGTACCATTTACAAAGAAAACAAAATTCCAGTTCCTTTTATATTCAATACCTGATATAATTATATTCACGTAACTAGTAAATTTATCACTTAATTTAAGCTGTTATTTCAGGTAATTTGTATTCTTAAATGAATCTCTAACATAAAAATTTTTATAATGAAATGTATAGATACTTTGGTTAGAATTCTGATCAAACACCAAAGAAAAATCTGTAAAACTCAGCCCAATGCTTGATCTCCAGGTTTACATATATATAAAACTCCAGAAGGCGAAAGACATCCAACCTAAAATTTAGTAAAGCATAACCACCTTCCTTAGACACAAAGTCTTCTACAAATGTCTAAAGGTCCTGTTCCATGCTTTAAAATTATCAAATTAGTAGAGGCAGGAGGCAGACAAAGGTCTAGGCACATAGAGAAGGTTCCCTAGAGAATCTCCAACCCACCTTCCAGATATCTATACATCAGATATTTTGTATAGATAAGGGAACCTGCACAGAGGGCTTGCCTGGGCATGCCCACCATAGACTGGAGGCCCACATGCACTGCGGGAATGGGGCGGAGTCACCAGGAATTTGTACCCTATGCAGGGGAGAAGCCTGGCCTCTTCAGTTCATGTGGTGGCCCTGGTATTCATTTTGGGAGTTGGAAACTTGCTTACAGGACCTCCTGTCTTTGCTGAGAGCTTTCCTTTCACTTAATAAATTCCACACTCATAACCCTTCAATGTGTCCACATGCCTAATTCTTCCTGGTCATGAGAAAAGAACCCAGATTAGCTGAGCTAAGGAGCAAAAAATTCTGCATCAGTTGCATCCTGAGGTATTGCAAGATATGGGAAAATACACTGCACCTCACAAAGTAACACATTTAAGATCTTAAAAATAATAAATACCACAATTTAATTGATTACTTTATGACTTGCCCATGTATACTAACATGTTCAGCAGACTATTCTTGTTGAAGTCCCTCTTAGAAAGGTTCTCCTGAGAATGGTATCTTAAAAAAATATATATATATATGACTCCTTTTATTCCTCCTTCACCTCCTCCTACTTCTTTTCTTTCAATTGTTCAATTTTTTTCCAGGAATAACAGAAATCAGTAATTAGCAAATATAGGATACTATTTAACCAAGCTTTCTCAAGCAAACATGTAACAAAATATTAACAGACATAGACCTCTGCTCACAGCATTCTAAAACCTCTAGTGCTTAACAAATTCAGATAAGTTATTCAAGATCTAGATTTTGGGAAATCCCACAGCAGCTACAGAAGAAACATGTAGCTACATTATATACAACGAACCCATTACTACAGCACAGACTGACTTAAAACACACCTTGTTCAGCTCCAAATTGTTGGTTAGCTTTTGTAACTTATTCAATTGAATACTGTTTAAAAACAACAGCGGCAAGAAAGCAGCTTTCTATTGTTTACACAGAAACATTCTAATATATGAGTATGGAAAGTTTCACCATAAAGGGATGTAAAATTATACCATGAGTCACCAAAAGAAAGCTGATGAAGCTTTCTTTTTTTTTTTTTTTTTTTTTTTTTTTTTTGAGACGGAGTCTCGCTCTGTAGCCCAGGCTGGAGTGCAGTGGCCGGATCTCAGCTCACTGCAAGCTCCGCCTCCCGGGTTCACGCCATTCTCCGGCCTCAGCCTCCCGAGTAGCTGGGACTACAGGCGCTGCCACCTCGCCCGGCTATTTTTTGTATTTCTTAGTAGAGACGGGGTTTCACCGTGTTAGCCAGGATGGTTTCGATCTCCTGACCTCGTGATCCGCCCATCTCGGCCTCCCAAAGTGCAGGGATTACAGGCTTGAGCCACCGCGCCCGGCCTGAAGCTTTCTTAATACTTGAAAAAATAGGCTTTAAGGCACAATCTTTATTTAAAACAAGAAGAGTCACTTCATAATGATAATGCTTTTCACTTCTCCAGGAAGATAATAATATACACTTATCTAAACTTAATAATAGGGATTTAAATTATACAAGCCAGAATTTAATAGAACTTAAAGGAGAGATAGACAAATTCACAATAATAGTAAAAATTGTTATTGAATAATTGTAGAGTATGTAAAGAGCAAATTGATAAAGACACAATTTGAAAAATGTATTTCCTTGATATAGACATAGAATGCTACCTACCAAAAACATAATATAGCAAAGCATTATTTTAGGTACATATGTAGGAAACATTTTGCAAAAATTGATAAAAAGGATGATCATATGGTATACAATACAGAACACCTTTAAAAATAGCAAAATATTGAAATAACAGGGAGTTTTCTCTCCGATTATAATTCAATTCTACTTGAAATCAAAAGAAAAATATTAGAAAATGTTCATATGTATTTAATATGAAAAGTCATTTTCTAAATAACCTACATATCAGAAAAGACATCTTAGAAGACAATAAGAAAGTTTTGAAATAAATTACTGTAAAACTGTACACACCAATATCGGATCTATGTATTGAAACAGTAACTTATAGGAGCACTTAGAGCAGGGGTGTCCAATGTTTTGGCTTCTCTGGGCTACAATGGAAGAAGAAGAATTGTCCTGGGCCACACATACAATATACTAGCACTAACAATAGCTGATGAGCTAAAAAAAAAATTGCAAAAAAAAAAAAATCTCAAAATGTTTTAAGAAAGTTTATGGGTTTGTGTTGGGCTGCATTCAAAGTCGTCCTGGGACTTGTGTTGGGCAGCTTAACTTAGAGTCTTAAATGCATACTAAAAGAGAAGAAAGGCTAGCACCAAGATGCTAAGCATCTATCTTAATATTAGTATTTTACAGAAAGGACCTGAAATAAAATAAAACACCAAAAGAAGGTAATATCAGAGGAGAAATTAAATAAATAGAAAATAAAACAAACAGGCACGGTGGCTCACACCTATAATCCCATCACTTTAGGAGGCTGAGGCTGGCAGATCGCTTGAGCTCAGGAGTTTGAGACTAGCCTGGATGTGTCCAGAATTGGTTCCTTCCAGTGGGTTCTTGGTCTTGCTGACTTCAAGAATGAAGCTGCAGACCCTCGCGGTGAGTGTTATAGTTCTTAAAGGTGGTGTGTCTGGAGTTTGTTCCTTCAGCTGTTCAGATGTGTCTGGAGTTTCTTCCTTCCAGTGGGTTCGTGGTCTTGCTGACTTCAGGAGTGAAGCTGCAGACCTTCCCAGTGAGTGTTACAGCTCTTAAAGGTGGCGGTGTGCCTGGAGTTATTTGTTCCTCCCAGTGGGTTCATGGTCTCGCTGACTTCAGGAGTGAAGCCACAGACCCTCGTGGTGAGTGTTACAGCTCATAAAGGTGGTGTGGACCCAAAGAGTGAGCAGCAGCAAGATTTATTGTGAAGAGCGAAAGAACAAAGCTTCCACAGCCTGGAAGGGGACCCGAGCAGGTTGCTGCTACTGGCTGGGGTGGCCAGCTTCTATTTCCTTATTTGTCCCTGCCCACGTCCTGCTGATTGGTCCGTTTTACAGATCACTGATGGGTCCCTTTCACAGAGTGCTGATTGGTCCATTTTACAGAGTGTTGATTGGTGCATTTACAATCCTTCAGCTAGACACAGAGCACTGATTGGTGCATTTACAATCCTCTAGGTAGATAGAAAAGTTCTCCAAGTCACCACTCAACCCAGGAAGTCCAGCTGGTTTCATCTCTTAATCCCCCCTCTAAATAGGACATCCCAACTGCAGTTGGGAATTGGGTGATGACCACTCTAGCTACTTCCTGCTGGATAGGGGCAAAGAAGGGTTCCTGCAGTTGTAGTGTCCTGCAGAAGGGAACTCTTTAGGTCAGTGAAAGGGCCAGCAGGTCGGTCCAGGGGTCCTTGGTAGAAGTTGTTAGTGGAGCTCATTTGGGGTTCCATTTGTAAGACCATCTGCAGCTTGACTTAAATGTTAGACCTAAAACCATAAAAACCCTAGAAGAAAACCTAGGTAATACCATTCAGGACATAGGCATGGGCAAGGACTTCATGTCTAAAACACCAAAAGCAACGGCCACAAAAGCCAAAATTGACAAATGGGCTCTAATTAAACTAAAGAGCTTCTGCACAGCAAAAGAAACTACCATCAGAGTGAACAGGCAACCTACAGAATGGGAGAACATTTTTGCAATCTACTCAGCTGACAAAGGGCTAATATCCAGAACCTACAAAGAAGTCAAACAAATTTACAAGAAAAAAACAAACAACCCCATCCAAAAGTGGGCAAAGGATATGAACAGACATTTCTCAAAAGAAGACATTCATACAGCCAACAGACACATGAAAAAATGCTCGTTATCACTCACCATCAGAGAAATGCAAATGAAAACCACAATGAGATACCATCTCACACCAGTTAGAATGGCAATCATTAAAAAGTCAGGAAACAACAGGTGCTGGAGAGGATGTGGAGAAATAGGAACACTTTTACACTGTTGGTGGGACTGTAAACTAATTCAACCATTGTGGAAAACAATGTGGTAATTCCTCAAGGATCTAGAACTAGAAATACCATTTGACCCAGCCATCCCATTACTGGGTATATTCCCAAAGGATTATAAATCATGCTGCTATAAAGACATACATATGTTTGTTGTGTATGACAAACATATGCACATGTATGCTTGTTGTGACACTATTCACAATAGCAAAGACTTAGAATCAACCCAAATGTCCATCAGTGACAGACTGGATTAAGAAAATGTGGCACATATACACCATGGAATATTATGCAGTCATAAAGAATGATGAGTTCATGTCCTTTGTAGGGACATGGATGCAGCTGGAAACCATCATTCTCAGCAAACTATCACAAGAACAGAAAACCAAACACCGCATGTTCTCACTCATAGGTGGGAATTGAACAATGAGATCACTTGGACACGGGAAGGGGAACATCACACACCGGGGCCTATTGTGGGGAGGGGAGGGGGGAGGGATAGAATTAGGAGATATACCTAATGTAAATGATGAGTTAATGGGTGCAGCACATCAACATGGCACACGTATATGTATGTAACAAACCTGCACATTGTGCACATGTACCCTAGAACTTAAAGTATAATCATAAAAAAAATAAAAATAAAAATACAGGACCCAAAGGTGAGTAATAGCAAGATGGCTGTCATGGGACCTAGAAAGGGGAGAAGCCATGTCGCCAAACTCCAGAGGTTGGTATAAAAGTTTGAAGGGCGTTGTCTGATTTCAGAAGCCTTTTCCTGTAAATGCCAGGTGGCATCTCATACTATCCCTGACTGGTTAGTGTAAAAACAACACTCTTCCCCTAAGAAAGTGCAGAGTTCTCCTTTGTCAGCAGTGAGGAGGTCTAGGCCTTGGCAGTTTTGGGGAGTCACTGCTGCCAAATAGTCTATTTGGGATTGTAGAGTAAGGATAGATTCTGTTATTTCTGGTAAACTGTCTGAGAAATCCTTTGAGAGTGTGTGGCAGTAGGATAATACGTGTTACACTGTTAACTTTTAGCAAACTTTACTTTTGTTGAAAACCTTGTAAGTTTGGGATTTCAATTATTCTTTGCTATTAATAAGACCTCGTTCAGTCCATATTAACTTAGAATTGGTATAGATGGCTCCTTCCTGATTCTGTAAGTACTTTAACGTTTGGCTGAGTGCAAACAGCTGGCACATTTGAGCAGACTAATTATTTGGCAATTTTCCTAAGTCTGCTTCTACAAGAGTTTCCTTATCACTTACTGAATACCCATTGTGTCTTTTTCCCTTAATCGCCTGGGGGCAACCATCTATCATCCTGTCCTGAAGGGAGTTCCTCCTAGGTCTGGTCGGACCTTTGTATGGTAATTAATTAAGATGTAGATCCCCTGTTAGGAAACCTGCTGGGTTAAGGATTTTTGATAGGAAGGCTATGGGTTGCCAGTGGCCTCAGTGCTTTCCAGCTATGCTGTTGTTTACACTGACAACAAGGTGGTATTGGAGCATTATAGGGTTACAGAGAAGACCTTCAGTTATCAGTTATAGGTTTTAAATTTACCCTGGCTTTTAAAGGAATAGGGTACACTGTTTTTTCTTTACTACTTATATCTCTTTCTCTCTCTTTGACTTCTTCTTTGTCTGTCTCTTCCTTTCTCTCCTTCTCTCTTTGATGCCTTCTTTGTTTCTGTCTCCTTCTCTTTGACTTCCTGTCTTTCTCTTTCTCTCTCTTTTCTTTGTCTCTCTGCTGGTCTTTCCCTGCCTCTGTCAGCCGCTTATGCCACTGTTGCCACCCCTTGGGTTTTTGCACTGCATGTAATAACTCCATGATTTCCTTGTGGTATTTAATGGGGGTTCCCCCAGAGGTTAGCAACTCCCTTTCTTTCCATATTGCAGCATGGGCATGTAGGATTAAATAAGCATACTTACTATCTGTAGCAAAGTCTCCCAATTACAACTGAGGAGGTGGGAGAAACACCTGGTTACAGGCTGTCCCAGGATTCCTCAGATGGTAACGGACCTTGAGGACAGCTGTCCAGGAAAGGAGATTAACAATGAGAAAGCCACGCCAGTGTCCAGGAGGAAGTCAATTTCCTGGTCCTCAATGGTTAAACGTACCTGGGGCTCAATGAGAGTGATGCCATGAGCTGTCGCCTGCCCCGGGCACCCTCAGTCCTGTTGTTGGATCTGGTTGGGGGCTTCTGGCCCAGAGAAACTTTGTCCTCTGGCACAGTGCACCTTCCAGTGATTGTCTCAGCATAGTGGACATGGGCGAGGGGGCAGCTTGTTTCTTGTTGGACAATCTTTTTTAACGTGTCATTGCAAACCACACTGATAACAAGCCCTACCAGGTAATTGGCCTGCTCCATTTTCTGTCCTCTCTGAACCACCAAGGTTGGTTTGTCTGAGGGCCATAACTAAGGCTGCGGCCTTTCTCTGATCTTGCTTTTCCTTTTGGCCCTGTTCCTCTTGGTCTCTATTATAGAACACTAAGGTTGCCAGGTTTAAAAATGTCTCCAGATTTTGTTCAGGGCCCAGGGCTCGCTTTTGGAGCTTTCTCCTGATATCTGCAGCTGCTTGGGTAAGAAACATATCTTTTAGGATCAATTGGCCCTCAAGTGAGTCAGGTGACAGGGGAATATATTTCTTAAAGCCTCCCATAGCTGCTCAAGGAAGGCAGAGGATTTTCTTCCTTTCCATGAGTTATGGCGGACATCACTGAATAATTCATGGGCTTCTTCCTAATTCTCCTTAGCCCTTCTATAACACAGGTCAACAGATGCAACTCCAGTCCCCATGATCTGAGTCAAGATCCCTGTGGGGATCCATACTGGGGATGGCTTGCTGACCAGTAGGGAATTTGTCCCTTTCTTTGGCTGTCATTCTGTCATTTACTTGACTAAGATACCAGGTATCTCCAAACTCTCAGGTTGCAGCTAAAGCCGCATTCTTTTCATTAAAGGCCAAGATTTGATCTAATAGTATGACATCTATCCAAGTGAGGTCAAAGGTTTGCCCTAGACCCTGTAGGACATCTATATACCTATCCGGATCATCTGAAAGCTTTCCCAGTTCTGCCTTGATCTGCTTTAAATCAGAGAGGGAGAAGGGACATGTATCCGGGTTGGGCCAAATTCTCCTCCCCCTACAGTTTGAAGGAGACATAACTGATAGCCTGGGGGTTTTTGTGGTCCTGTGGAGATTTCTTTGCTTGTTTCATTCTGGACAGGGGAGATTAGAGGAGGCTTATCATTAATAGGAATGGGAGCTATGGGAGGTTAGGATATGGGGGTAAGCTGAGAGGTCCTCCTGTGGGATGTAAATTGCAAGCTTTGCATAGTTGTGGATTCACCTTCAATGAAAAGAAAGCTTGGACATAAGGTATTTCACTCCATTGGCCTTCCCTCTTACAGAAAAGGTCAAGCAGCAGGATAGTATTGTAATTTATGCTTCCCTCAGATGGCCATTTTTCTCCATCAGGGAGAGAATATTGGGGCCAAGCCATAGTGCAGAAAAAAATGAGCTGCATCTTTTTCAGGATTTGTGGGTCAAATTGGTCCCAATGGCTTAGGATGCACTTCAAGGGTGAGCCTGTTGCTGCCTGAGTATTTTCCATTTGAAAGAAAAAACCGCCCATGGTTTTGGTTTGTTTTGTTCCACAGCTCCCCCTCCTCACCCTGCCACCCTGCCCAAGAACCCACAACGGTCCCTGGACCCTGCTGATCAGAATAGTTATGCTCACTGACACAGCAGCAGAAACACCTCTTGCCCAAGAACCCACAACGGTCCCTGGACCCTGCTGATCAGAATAGTTGCACTCACCGACGCAGCAGCAGAAACACTAGTTTTCCTCCTAGACCACAAGGAGGACCAAGGAATGTCAGATTTAGTGGCCCTTACCGACACATTCTCGAAAACCTGTTAGAGTCCTAGGCATTCTCCTGCTAGTATCTGGACCTTTCCCCGGTCCTATAAAGATGTTATGCCCCAAAAATGAAGTGGGGGGCCATACCCTGAGGGAGGGAATGGATCTCTAGGGTTGGAAGAGTGACACCTTTTGTCCTCACTGCTCATCATGTGAAGAGGAAGGCTATCATTTCTGAAGCTCCCCATATCCTAGCTTCAGGAATAGCGTTTTTTAGGCCTGCTTGTCTGAGGAGGGATCCTCAGACAATTTTTGCTTTTGGCAAAAATTATGTCTTTCTGATTGGTGAGCCCAGGTCCCTAAAGAAGGGAATGGAGTCCTGGAGTTTATATTAGAAATCATTCTTATAGGAGAAACTAGAAAAGCACCAGAGACAGGGAGTGGATTTTAGAAGCAGGACTAGTCTCAGAGAAGAGAGGCAGGAGGGAGTTTGTCTGACAGGCATTAGCACCCAAGAGGCAAGGGTCAGGATAGATAGGATAGATGGGCAAGCCTCGCTTGGGTGACGTGACTTTGAGAGTTCCGCTCATGGCTGCAGGGTCAACCAACTTGTTGTCAGGACCCTGGGACTGAATGGCTTTCCTCTCTGTCGACCCTCAGCTCAGCCCAGAAGTACAGGAAAAGTGGAAGCTGGTTCCAGGCAAACCAATGCTCCCAATTCCAAAGAGTCGGGGGTTGTTAGACAGCCCTTTCCCAGAAAGCCTGATACCTGTGTCTTTAGTCCAGTGGCCACGCTAGTCACTTTTAACTACCTGACAGGTGCCCGGTATTTAGCCAGGGAATTCTAAGGAAATATAGGAGAGAACAGCAAGCAAAAGGGGTCCAATGGCACTCACCGCTTGGTGATTGTCCCTTCGTGGTCACCAAAATGTGTCTGGAATTGCTTCCTTCCGGTAGGTTCTTGGTTTTGCTGACTTCAAGAATGAAGCTGCGGACTTTCGCGGTGAGTGTTATAGTTCTTAAAGGTGGTGTGTCTGGAGTTTGTTCCTTCAGATGTTCAGATATATCTGGAGTTTCTTCCTTCCAGTGGGTTCATGGTCTTGCTGACTTCAGGAGTGAAGCTGCAGACCTTCACAGTGAGTGTTACAGCTCTTAAAGATGGCATGTCCAGAGTTGTTTGTTCCTCCCAGTGGGTTCATGGTCTCGCTGACTTCAGGAGTGAAGCCACAGACCCTCGTGGTGAGTGTTACAGCTCATAAAGGTAGTGCAGACCCAAAGAGTGAGCAGCAGCAAAATTTATTGTGAAGAGTGAAAGAACAAAGCTTCCATAGCCTGGAAGGGGACCTGAGCGGGTTGCCACTGGTGGCTGGGGTGGCCAGCTTTTATTCTCTTATTTGTCCTCACCCACTTCCTACTGATTGGTCCACTTTACAGAGTGCTGATTGGTGCATTTACAATCCTTCAGCTAGACACAGAGCACTGATTGGTGCATTTACAATCCTCTAGCTAGACAGAAAAGTTCTCCAAGTCACCACTCGACCCAGGAAGTCCAGCTGGCTTCACCTCTCATGGGCAACATGGTGAAACCATGTCTCTATAAAAAGTACAAAAATTAGCTAGGCATGGAGGCACACACCTGTAGTCTCACCTACTCGTGAGTTTGATGTGGGAGGATGGCTTGAGCCAGGGAAGCAGAGGTTGCAGTGAGCTGAGATCATGCCACTGCACTCCATCCTGGGCAACAAGGTGAGACCCTGTCTCCAAAAAATAAAAATTAATAAAAGAAAAGTTAAGAAAAAAAAATAAACAGAGAATCAAGATGGCAAAAACTGTTTCTTAGAACATAATAATAAAAGTAATAAATCTGTGGCAAAACATATAGATAAACGTTTTAAAACAGAGATACAAGTTACAAATAACCAATATCAATATTATTCAGGCATTTAAAGGATAATGAGATAATATTATAAATAAACATATGCCAACAAATTTGAAATAAATTGCTAGGCAAGTACAACTTTAAAAATGAAATGAAAAAGAAAAACTGAATAGTCCTACAAATTCAATAATCATTCTACTATTTGACCATCTAACTTATCTTTAAATTGTTTTGTAACAGGCATTTTTTAGTGAGACTCATAAATAACATCCATGTGTATGTGTATAGTTTATGTAATTTGACATTTAATGAAAAAAACAGAAGAATAAAGACTAAAAGAACCCACGAAAAGAATGTAAATGATACTTCTGGGGCTCTGAAAATAATACCCCAAAATGAAGGCCTCAAAAGTAGCCTCAGAAGCAGTTTCTCTCTGACCTTCTCTTGCCCTCCTGTCTCCTGTCTGTCACCCCTCATCCATCCCTGAGGCAAGTCATAGAAACTAAAACCACTTTTCCCTAAAGTCAGCTATAAAGCCTAAAAACATTACTCTGAATTTTCCCCACATTTCTGTGTAACAGCTGGCCATAAAGAAGTTAAGACCCTCATTTCAGAGGAGTCCTACCCCATGCCTGGGAGGAAGAAATTCTGTACAGAGAGGCCAAGAAGAACCTGAACAAACAGGCCCTGCTAGCATTGTTGAGTCTATCACAGATAGCTCCTGTCCTTTTCTGTTCAATCACACTTGTACATGGCTGTGCTGTCCCTGCTTCATTGAACCAAAGCATAAAATTGGATATCTTCCCCTGTATCTCTGGGTCTTCATTCTGGAGGCTCCCATGTCACAGAAAACTATAATCAAATAAATGTGTGATGTGTTCTCTAACGTGTCTTCTGTTATAGACATGTTGGCCATGGCTCTTATGATGAAGAAGAAAAAGATCACCCCTTTTCTGCCCCTACAATACCATAATCAACAAAAGAAATAATGTCATGAGATGCATGTTGTGCAATATTTTTAGTGGTATGAATTTACAAACTGTGAGCCTGCAAATGGAAAACTTGCCATAAAATGCATTAACTATAAAACTTTGACGTGGGTGGTTCTCATGTGATGTTGCCCATCTGTTCATGAAGCAAAGAAAATCCTTAAAAATCCTTTTAAATAATAAATGTTCTGCAAGACAAAATAGAAATAGTAAATGAAACCCTTTGTAAGGCTGAATTCTTAAAGGTGTATTTATCTAAACTCAAGTTATAAATCTACATATTTTATAGAAATATATAAGGATTTTAAAAATATTTAAGTACACCCAGACTTTACTTCATTATGTGTGTATGCACTGAGGTTGCTGTATGCAGTAGTATAAAAAGAAGAGGGGGTGGATCTAATTGATGTAAAATAATAAACATTCATAAATTAATTTTAAATGAGAATTTGATATATAATATACATTTATGTAAAAAATAAGTGTTATAGTAATTTGTAGATTTTGATTATGAATATACAAATAAAAAAGCCCAAATCATCTATACATACATATGTGAATTCCTATGTTTGTCAGATCAAGAGGAAAGTTATGGAGGGATAAACAAGTCTATTAGCATTAACTTGATGAGGAAAAGAAGACTAAAAGGGGTGGGGGAGTCAATCAGATAGAAGATGATTAAATTATGAGTGCCTGTGGTTTATTTCCTTTTTTAAATTTTATATTTTTCACTTAATACAAACATTGTATGTTAATTTAGTCAGGCCATGTTATATATTTCATGTTAAATGTGATATAAATATCTTTTAAAGGAATTGTCTTTAAATTCAGACTGCACTGAATTTCTGTTGGACTCTACCACTTATAAGCTATGTCCTTTGGCAAGTAAGTAAATCCTTGTGTCTATGTTTCCTCATCAGTGAAATAGGCATAAGAATAGTGACCACATCAGATTGTAAAGGAGTTAAAAGAGAAGACGTGAAGGTGTGTGAAAATTACACAAAATAAAGCATGATACGTAGTAATCACTCACTAATCGGCAGTAAATTTTATTCCCCTCTCATAGAGGAGAAAGCCCTTAAAGATCACCTAATCAATTGAAATCTCATAGGCAGCTATCAACCTAATTCTCAGACCAGATTCTGATCAATTTGAGAAATAAAACAAAGATGAAAGCCAAAAATAAAACAAAAATAAAAGCCAAAAATATCCTATTATACAGATAAAATGTGGTTACATAACTTGTTATAAGAGTCAAATAACCTACTCTTATGCTAAGGAGACTATCCCTAGACTGAAATTTGGGGTAGCCAAACACAGGGAATTTTGTCTATAGATTTAACATGCTTATTTTGCTGTTCAGAATGAACAGAGAAAGAAGCATTAAAGCTATCAAATATCATGCAATGGACTTTTGAGAGCTTAACTTCATCTCACTGAGACTTGTAGACCAATATTTGGCACTCATCAATCAACTAACTGATCAACTGAATAACTCCATCTTAGAAACAGAGTTAGGGCAATGATAGCAGTATGTTTAGGGAAAATCTCTCCTCAAGAAAACCAGAACTGTGGAAAGAGTGTTCCTTTCTAACAGTGTCCAGCAGTTTTGAAACTTTGTATTAGAAAACTCTCTTATCAAAATTAATCTTATGGGAAGTCTCAATGCATGAAACTACTTTACTTACATAAATGGCTGAAGGGAGGAAGGAATCATAAAACTTCACTCTGGACCACAAAATTTCATTAATCAATGCTAATTAATCAATCATGGTTCCCACTTCATGACTTCTAAAATAATACTTATACCACAAAACAAGACAAAAAGCACGCAAACAAAAAGTTTGAAACGTATAAATAATGCATATTTTTAGTTCTTGACTTTACTCAATATGTTTGAATTTTCTTTTATTTTGCTTAACATACATTAAACAGTCTAATTCCAGAAATCGCAGTGAAAGTACACTCCAGTTACAGTTAACAGACAACACTCTGGTTATTTTCACTGTATCACTTACTTCCCTGTAATATTGGCTTTCCATGCAGAGATTTTGTCATTTATTTTTATATAATATAACTGATAGTAGAAATTGGACTATTGGGTGCATATGGTTACAATCTTATGCACTATGGAAAAATCATTTATTTTTATCCCATACAGCTTTGAATCATCCTATGACTTGAAAGAAAGGTTTTCAGGAAGAAATCATATAGCTTCACGAGAGGGAATTTTATACTAAATTTCACAAATGGTCTGTGGAAAAAAAAAATGAAAGTTTTCTTATTTTTAAGATTTTGAAGGTATGCAAAGATCATTTATAAAATGATTCAAACTCATGCACATGATTCTTTGATGTATGTTCTACTTTATATGTTATATAGATTTCAAATTCATTCTGAGAAAATAATCTTATGAGCAGGAATGTCTTTGTAAGGTCATACAAATAGTTTGTATGAAAATAACTATTTTTTATGGTACCTGTTCTTAAAATTAACAAGCCAATAGTTAACAGGCTATTGGAATTTTTTCCAACATATTTATTCTTAGAATCACTATATTAGTTATATTAGTTTAGAAATCTCTCTAAATTAGGTCAATGCCATATTGTGACTGTTTTTGTCCTTGTTATAAGTAAAATCACATATATATATATGTTTATATAACTATGTATTATATGCATACATACACACACTCACATACATATATATATATATATATATATATATATATATATATATATATATATATATTCAATTTCCTGCCGTCCCTCTCAGAAAACTTCAATAATCTAACAGAATTAACTTTCATTCTGGTTATTCTCAAAAGATGACTTTGTCTAAGAATTCACAGAGAAAATTTGAGAAGACAATTTTTAAAAAATTTCCTATCTTCCCCTTCTTCCCGCATGACACATCTATGCCAACTTCTGATCCTGTAGTTTTAAAGATTGTATCTGAGAGGGGCGGAGCAAGATGGCCAAATAGGAACAGCTCCAGTCACCAGCTCCCAGCGCGAGGGACACAGAAGACGGGTGATTTCTGCATTTTCAACTGAGGTACCGGGTTCATCTCACTAGGGAGTGCCAGACAATTGGTGCTGGTCAGCTGCTGCAGCCCGACCAGCGAGAGCTGAAGCAGGGCGAGGCATCCCCTCACCTGGGAAGTGCAAGGGGGAAGGGAATCCCTTTTCCTAGCCAGGGGAACTGAGACACACAACACCTGGAAAATCGGGTAACTCCCACCCCAATACTGCACTTTACCAAGGGTCTTAGCAAACGGCACACCAGAAGATTATATCCCACACCTGGCCGGGAGGGTCCCATGCCCGCGGAGCCTCCCTCATTGCTAGCACAGCCGTCTGCAATCTAAGGGCAAGGCAGCAGCGAGGCTGGGGGAGGGGTGCCCACCATTGCTGAGGCTTAAGTAGGTAAACAAAGCAGCTGGGAAGATCGAACTGGGTGGAGCCCACAGCAGCTCAAGGAGTCCTGCCTGTCTCTGTAGACTCCACCTCTGGGGACAGGGCACAGCTAAACAAACAAACAAAAAAAGCAGCAGAAACCTCTGCAGGTGCAAACGACCCTGTCTGACAGCTTTGAAGAGAGCAGTGGATCTCCCAACATGGAGGTTGAGATCTGAGAATGGACAGACTGCCTGCTCAAGTGGGTCCCTGACCCCTGAGTAGCCTAACTAGGAGACATCCCCCATTAGGGGCAGACCGACACCCCACACCTCACACGGTGGGGTACACCCTGAGACGAAGATTCCAAAGCAAGAATCAGACAGGTACACTCGCTGTTCAGCAATATTCTATCTTCTGCAGCCTCTGCTGCTGATACCCAGGCAAACGGGGTCTGGAGTGGACCTCAAGCAATCTCCAACAGACCTACAGCTGAGGGTCCTGACTGTTAAAAGCAAAACTAACAAACAGGAAGGACACCCACACCAAAATCCCATCAGTACGTCACCATCATCAAAGACCAAAGGCAGATAAAATCACACAGATGGGGAAAAAGCAGGGCAGAGAGCTGGAAATTCAAAAAATCAGAGTGCATCTCCCCCTCCAAAGGAACGCAGCTCATCGCCAGCAACAGATCAAAGCTGGATGGAGAATGACTTTGACGAGGTGAGAGAAGAGGGCTTCAGTCCATCAAACTTCTTAGAGTTAAAGAAGGAATTACGTACCCAGTGCAAAGAAACTAAAAATCTTGAAAAAAGAATGGAAGAATGGATAACTAGAATAATTAATGCAGAGAAGGCCATAAACGAACTGACAGAGATAAAAACCATGACACGAGAAATATGTGACAAATGCACAAGCTTCAGTAACCAACTCGATCAACTGGAAGAAAGAGTATCAGTGATTGAGGATCAAATGAATGAAATGAAGCGAGAAGAGAAGTCTGAAGAAAAAAGAGGAAAAGGAAATAAACAAAGCCTTCAAGAAGTATGGGATTATGTGAAAAGACCAAATCTACGTCTGATTGGGGTGCCTGAAAGTGAGGGGGAAAATGGAACCAAGTTGGAAAACACTCTTCAGGATATCATCCAGGAAAACTTCCCCAACCTAGTAAGGCAGGCCAACATTCAAATTCAGGAAATACAGAGAACACCACAAAGATACTCCTTGAGAAGAGCAACTCCAAGACACATAATTGTCAGATTCACCAAAGTTGAAATGAAGGAAAAACTGCTAAGGGCAGCCAGAGAGAAAGGCCGGGTTACCCACAAAGGGAAGCCCATCAGACTAACAGCAGATCTCTCGGCAGAAACTCTACAAGCCAGAAGACAGTGGGGGCCAATATTCAACATTCTTAAAGAAAAGAATTTTAAACCCAGAATTTCATATCCAGCCAAACTAAGTTTCATAAGTGAAGGAGAAATAAAATCCTTTACAGATAAGCAAATGCTTAGAGATTTTGTCACCACCAGGCCTGCCTTACAAGAGACCCTGAAGGAAGCACTAAACATGGAAAGGAACAACCAGTACCAGCCATTGCAAAAACATGCCAAAATGTAAAGACCATTGATGCTAGGAAGAAACTGCATCAACTAACAAGCAAAATAACCAGTTAGTATCATAATGACAGAATCAAGTTCACACATAACAATATTAACCTTAAATGTAAATGGACTAAATGGTCCAATTAAAAGACACAGACTGGCAAATTGGATAAAGAGTCAAGACCCATCAGTCTGCTGTATTCAGGAGACCCATCTCACATGCAGAGACATACATGGGCTCAAAATAAAGGGATGGAGGAAGAACTACCAAGCAAATGGAGAACAAAAAAAAAGCAGGGGTTGCAATACTAGTCTCTGATAAAACAGACTTTAAACCATCAAAGATCAAAAGAGACAAAGAAGGCCATTACATAATGGTAAAGGGATCAATTCAACAGGAAGAGCTAACTATCCTAAATATATATGCACCCAATACAGGAGCACCCAGATTCGTAAAGCAAGTCCTGAGAGACTTACAAAGAGACTTAGACTCCCATACAATAATAATGGGAGACTTCAACACTCCACTGTCAACATTAGACAGATCAACGAGACAGAAAGTTAACAAGGATATCCAGGAATTGAACTCATCTCTGCAGCAAGCATACCTAATAGACATCTACAGAACTCTCCACCCCAAATCAACAGAATATACATTCTTCTCAGCACCACATCACACTTATTCCAAAATTGACCACATAATTGGAAGTAAAGCACTCCTCAGCAAATGTACAAGAACAGAAATTATAACAAACTGTCTCTCAGACCACAGTGCAATCAAACTAGAACTCAGGACTAAGAAACTCAATCAAAACCACTCAACTACATGGAAACTGAACAACCTGCTCCTGAATGACTACTGGGTACATAATGAAATGAAGGCAGAAATAAAGATGTTCTTTGAAACCAAGGAGAACAAAGACACAACATACCAGAATCTCTGGGACATATTTAAAGCAGTGTGTAGAGGGACGAACAAATGGAAGAACATACCATGCTCATGGATAGGAAGAATCAATATCGTGAAAATGGCCATACTGCCCAAAGTAATTTATAGATTCAATGCCATCTCCATCAAGCTACCAATGAGTTTCTTCACAGAATTGGAAAAAACTGCTTTAAAGTTCATATGGAACCAAAAAAAGAGCCCACATTACCAAGACAATCCTAAGTCAAAAGAACAAAGCTGGAGGCATCACGCTACCTGACTTCAAACTATACTACAAGGCTATAGTAACCAAAACAGCATGGTACCGGTACCAAAACAGAGATATAGACCAATGGAACAGAACAGAGTCCTCAGAAAGAATACCACACATCTACAGCCATCTGATCTTTGACAAACCTCAGAAAAACAAGAAATGGGGAAAGGATTCCTTATTCAATAAATGGTGCTGGGAAAATTGGCTAGCCATAAGTAGAAAGCTGAAACTGGATCCTTTCCTTACTCCTTATATGAAAATTAATTCAAGATGGATTAGAGACTTAAATGCTAGACCTAGTACCATAAAAACCCTAGAAGAAAACCTAGGTAATACCATTCAGGACATAGGCATGGGCAAGGACTTCATGTCTAAAACACCAAAAGCAACGGCCATAAAAGCCAAAATTGACAAATGGGATCTCATTAAACTAAAGAGCTTCTGCACAGCAAAAGAAACTACCATCAGAGTGAACAGGCAATCTACAGAATGGGAGAACATTTTTGCAATCTACTCATCTGACAAAGGGCTAATATCCAGAACCTACAAAGAAGTCAAACAAATTTACAAGAAAAAAACAAACAACCCCATCAAAAAGTGGGCAAAGGTTATGAACAGGCATTTCTCAAAAGAAGACATGCATACAGCCAACAGACACATGAAAAAATGCTCATCATCACTGGCCATCAGAGAAATGCAAATCAAAACCACAATGAGATACCATCTCACACCAGTTAGAATGGCAATCATTAAAAAGTCAGGAAACAACAGGTGCTGGAGAGGATGTGGAGACATAGGAACACTTTTACACTGTTGGTGGGATTGTAAACTAGTTCAACCATTATGGAAAACAGTATGGCGATTCCTCAAGGATCTAGAACGAGAAGTACCATATGACCCAGCCATCCCATTACTGGGTATATACCCAAAGGATTATAAATCACGCTGCTATAAATACACGTGCACACGTATGTTTATTGCGGCACTATTCACAATAGCAAAGACTTGGAATCAACCCAAATGTCCATCAGTGACAGACTGGATTAACAAAATGTGGCACATATACACCATGGAATACTATGCAGCCATAAAAAAGGATGAGTTTGTGTCCTTTGTAGGGACATGGATGCAGCTGGAAACCATCATTCTTAGCAAACTATCACAAGAACAGAAAACCAAACACCGCATGTTCTCACTCACAGGTGGGAACTGAACAATGAGATCACTTGGACTCAGGAAGGGGAACATCACACACCGGGGCCTATCATGGGGAGGGGGGAGGGGGGAGGGTTTGCATTGAGAGTTATACCTGATGTAAATGACGAGTTGATGGGTGCTGACGAGTTGATGGGTGCAGCACAGCAACATGACACAAGTATACATATGTAACAAACCTGCACGATATGCACATGTACCCTAGAACTTAAAGTATAATAATAATAATAAATGAATAAATAAATAAATTAAAAATAAACGGTTAATTACACAAAAACAAATGGTGGTGAGCATTGAGTATACATTTAACTGTAGAACTAATAATGGAAATAAATATGAGAATAATGGCTAAACAAAATAATGAATGATGAGACATATAAACACTTATCATTGTGTTTCTTATAGACAGCATTCAAAGCTATAATTTAAAACTACTTATCATATGACTACTTAACAGACATACAGGGAGATGCTGAGAAAATTAACAAAATTTAACTCATCAAAAAAATGGAGAAACAAATGTGCCAAAGAAAATCCTATTATTATCAGTGCTGACATTTAGAGTTAATAAATACTGTATAAAATTAACTAGATTGATAGTACAGTCTTGAGGGCAAATTGTGGAACTTACAAAATTTTAAGAGAAAAAAAGAAAACCTATGTCATATATGGAATGTTTAGAAAAAAATGCACATCACACATGATAATAATTTTAAAGCCAGTCAGCTATTTAAAAAAAAAAAAAAAAAAAAAAACCAGATAATAAAACAAAATGTATCCATTTGCTCTGAATGTGAGATTCTGAAAAACCCTGAATATATAGGAATAAGAAAAGACATACTGAAAAAAAAAAAAAAGAAAAATAAAGTAGATATAATTATAGTGACACTTTAAAAGTCAGGAGAGAATGAACAATTTATTGTTATAAAGATCTCTCCTACAATCACAACCTGACATTTATAAATATCTGTGCACACAATAATATAACATAAACATTTTTATCTATTAGAAATGGATTGCCGGGCATGGTGGCTCACGCCTGTAATTCCAGCACTTTAGGAGGCTAAGGTGGGCGGATCACCTGAGGTTGGGAGTTCGAGACCAGCCTGACCAACATGGAGAAACTCTGTCTCTACTAAAAATACAAAATTAGCCAGGGGTAGTAGCACATGCCAGTAATCCTAGCTACTCGGGAGGCTGAGGCAGGAGAATCGCTTGAACCTGGGAGGCAGAGGTTGCAGTGAGCCGAGATCATGCCATTGCACTCCAGCCTGGGCAACTAGAGTGAAACTCCATCTCAAAAAAAAAAAAAAAAAAAGAAAAGAAAGAAATGAATTTAAATCTACAAAGAGGAATGTTGTTTCCTCTTTGTCCTTTCTGCTCTTACCTTTTTTTTACTTTCCTTTTTATTAACTTTCATTTTTATTTTTAATTTTTTAAATATTCTAATCATTATGTTGGGAGTAATTCCAAATGAGTTATGAGAAAACGTATTTATTGAATTTGATGAGTTTTCTGAAAACTCTTAATGAAGATATATTTGCCAATAAAAATAAACATCAGCAGAGCTAGCATATACTAGGCAAAGAGTTAGACTGATACCAAGTAACATTCAACATTAAAAAGATACAATATAAAGGAACACAATCTGTTGAGTATTAAAAACCACCTCAATATGAACTCTTTGCAATCGTCACAGAACTAATTAGCTATCAAATCCAAAGTAAGTTTGGCTGAATGAAGTAAGGAGTCAATATGCGGTAAAAAATAAGTTCCTCAGAGCAAGAGAACTGAATAGTGTTTTGGACTATTTTCCTGGCTGGTGTAAGCAGTATTAAAAAAAATCTTCTTTGGCAAGGGAGATAAATAAATACAAACAAAATGCTATACTTTTAAATGAGCACACTGTCTCATTTAATAAATGATAAAGGTATCAGTAAAGTACCAAGGCGATAATTTAAAACATTATTTATTGGCTGGATGCAGTGATCACGCCTATAATGCCAGCACTTTGGGAGGCTGAGGCAGGTGGATCACCTGAGGTCAGGAGTTTGAGACCAGCCTGGCCAACATGACAAAACCCTGTCTCTCCCAGAACAAACAAACAAACAAACAAACAAAATAGCAAAAAATTAGCTGGGCGTGGTGGCAGGAGCCTGTAATCCCATCTACCTGGGTGGCTGAGGCATGAGAATTGCTTGAACCCGGGAGGCAGAGGTTGCAGTGAGCCGAGATTGTGCCATTGCACTCCAGCCTGGGTGATAGAGCAAGACTCCATCTCAAAAAATAAATAAATAAAATAAAAATAAAAAATTGCTATGGGCTCAAAAAGCATTCAAATTGGTTTATTTAAAGGTTTCACAATAGCCAGGCATTTAGGGTTATAAAATTAAAGGAGGATACTTTTTCCTAGGAGAATTTATTTAAAACCAAGTATATTGCTAAATAGCAACATTATACCTGGTAAACAATCATTGGCAACTAAATAAGTTTAAATGCTGTAATAGTCTGCCTAAGGAATCCCAGAGACTGTATAATAACCAAGATGCAAACTAGTTTTGTTGTAACAAGCCTAGTTTCAATTCTATCAAACATGTCCTTGGTTAGTTATCCAGTTTCATTGAATGTTTTGAAAGCTCGTTTGCCAGCCAGTTAAGTTCCTCATTCAGAAGAGTGCCTTGTGTAGCACAAGTGGCTTGAATATACCGTGTTCTGTTGCACAGAGACTGAATTCGTGTGTCATTTCGCCGATAGCCATAGCATTTGGCAAATTTTGTTTGTAAAAAGGAACAGCACAGTATCTCCCAGTTTATCTCTGTGAAGCATTTTCTGTAGCTCTTCTGCTCCTTCCTGAATTCTTTCATAATCATTGCTGTCTGCCAAAAATAAGAGCCTGGGTATTCTGGAAGTAATGCCTCCAAGGAGGCCTAATTTTATCTTGACCTTCTCATACTGTGAAACAAATGTTCTTATATTCTACTCTTTTCACGTTAAAACATTGGTAGGAAGGATGGTGACTATCTCCCCTAACTTTACCTTATACGGAAGAACATCTTGACAGCAGCATCCCATTCAACCGCAAAATGAACATCTGCCTCTTACTTAAGACAGGAATAGAGGGGATGGTGAAGCCCAGAGTGGTAGTGGCACCTGCCATGTGCAGACACAAAAGGGGTGTGGGGTGTCCCCAGACCCTCTCCTTTCCATGCTTTCAGAAAACTGAACCAGAGGGAAGAGAAACAGCTCAGGAAGAAAGAGAGCAACAGGGGTGTCTCACTGGCCAACGTGCCCATGAAGCTGCTTGACAGGAATTAGTGGGGTGAGGTCCTGCCGGACGATTGGCGCTTCAGCTGTGCCAAGTCATGCAGCAGCCCAGCCCCTCAGATACCTGAATTTTATTTGTATTTCACTTTATCTCTGCTGCTTTTAGCAGATGTAGGTGTTTGTGGTGTTATTTTGTTGGTGGTTTGAGGTTTATAGTATACCTCACTAACTTACCACTCTACTCTCATGTAATGCTGTCCTAGTTCATTCCCAGAGTAAGAAATTTAAAACAACATACTTCTATTTGACCCTGCATGGTCTTTGAGGTATTTCAATCATGCATCTTATTTCAATATGTTATAAATAACAGGAAACATTATTTATTCTTGTTTTGAATACTCAGTTATCTATTAATGAGACTTAGTCTTTATAGCCACCCATTTCTTTGCCACTTCTACTGTTCATTTTTCTGTCATTACAGATTTCCATTTGATATCATTTTCCTTCTACTTTGGGGTCTCTAACATTTCTTGTAGTGCAGATGCCTTAATTATAAATTCTCTTAGCTTTTATATGTCTGAAATAGTCTTTTTCTTTTTTTCTCTATTTATGAAACATATTTCTGCTGGATAAATAATCTTAGGTTGATGTGTTTATTTTTTAGTTTTAGATAAAGACTTTAAAGATATTGATCCACTCATTAAATATTCATTGTTTAATGACAAATTTGATGTCTTAATTTTTGTTTCTATTTCTATAATGAATCTTTTTTTCCAGCTCCTTTAAAGACTATCTTTAATCATTGGTTTTAAGCAATTCGATTATGATGTGTCGTGGTGTCATTTTCTTTATTTGTGTGTATACGTGTGTTTGGGCTTCCATGAACTTCTTGTACCTTGAATTTATGTTTCTCATTAAGCCAATGTTTTTTCACAGATTTTTTTTCCATTACCTCACCCTACCCTGTCATTTTCTGACTGTAAGTATACATACAATGGCTGAATTGAGTTGTCCCATGGTTCACTGATATTCTGTTCATTTTTTAAAATCTTTTTTTCTGTATTTCCTTTTGAATAGTTTCTATTGTTATGTCTTGAAATTTACTATGCTTTTCTTCTGCAAAATGCTGTTAACTCTACTCATTGTATTTTTCTTTTAGACAATGCAGACTGTTATCTGTTTTAGACTTTGAGATTTTTTAGTTTTACCTCTTTCATGTCTGCACTTCACATGTCCAATCTATCTCCTAGCTTCTCGAACATACTGCATATAATTGTAAAAACTATTCTTTCACTCTTTATTGATTCCATCCCCTTTTTTCTGAATCATTTTTAATTGAATCTTTTTTCATTATGCCTTACATTTCCTTGCTTCTTTATATTAAGCTTCATAATTTCTATTACATGCATTGTGAATTTTATCTTATTTGGGCCAGGATATTTTTTAATTCTTTTGTTCTACAAGGTGTTTAAGTTAATTGGAAAGCATTCACTCTTTGGAGTCTTTGTCTTAATGCTTTCCTAAGAAGAATGAGCATAGCCTTTCATCAGTTAATGTTTTCCACTACTGAAGCATATTCTTCTGAGGACACCATCTGATATTCTGTGAATTATGAGGTTTTCTTTGGTAGGTATTGGAAACTGGCACTACTGCTGGTCCTTTACAAGTCTGGGACACTGTCACCTTTAATGATTTAAGGTGGTTGGTTTCCTTACACACATGTACTGATCAGCCTTCAATTGAACACTTGTGAGATAAATTTCTGCAGTTCTCTCTCTTTGCTTTTCTTTCCTCTCCCATACTTTTCTTTGCAAACTCTAGGTGTTTTGACTTCCCTGAGTTTTCAGATTCATTTTCTCAACTCAGGGAGACTGCTCGGCTCTCCTTGGGTCCTCCCTCTGCCTTAAGTTCCAGAAACTTGTAGGCTAGAGCAATCATAGAACTCACCTCATTTGTTTTCTGTCTCGCTCACATAACTGTCGTTGGTGCTTGAGAGGCAATGTCGAGATCCATTGCTTTATAATTTTTGTTTCTTGTTTTGTTGTTTTAGTCATGAGGGTAAATCTTGTTTATTTTACTCCATCTTGGCCCAAAGCAGAAATCTCATTATAATTTATTTGTATACGTATGTTTCTCCCAGTACACTGTAATCTCACTTTATTTGTCTTTGCCTAATACAGAATATCACCTAACATTGAACTTGATAAGCATTTGTGAAACTGGACCTCTTTTGTTCATCAAAAAGGAACAGTAAATACATTTCAAGTTACATGGCAACTTGAATGGTAGTGGGGACTTCTGTTGGAAAGGAAGCTCGAGTTGTTTTGAATCTAATGGGAAAAGATCTATATTAGAATAGTAATGTCTAACAGATATGGCTTAATAAACATTGCTTTAGAGACTAGCATTTATATTTGAAAATTTATCAAAATAGTAAATACTATAATATCTTAGAAAAGGTGGTAAATAGTACACAATAACAACTCACCATTCTGGGTGAGTTGCTAGCAAAAATTACGAACATTACATTAATAATTCAAAGATTAGTCACATTGGGTAACACAGTATTAACCTAAACCAAACGCATAAAACAGGAACACCTCTAACAATCGGCATTTTACTACTGTCAGAATTTTAAAAATTCTAAAATTTCAACCAAATTTAAAAAGCATTTTGAAGAATATAGATAATTTATCACTCTTTTTTTAGGAAAAAGTGTTTATCTGCTCATTCCCAAGAGTTCCTTTGTGGCCCCATTGACAGTCTCCATTCTGCTGTGCTCAGGATGAACGGAGGAATCTCCTCACTATACAAAGTCTATGTGGATAACTTCTCTATATCTTTCTTTAAATTTGATATAGAGAAATACACAAATAAGGAACAGCAAGTGGTTATATGTCAGACATTTTCCTGAAGAATGTGCCCTTTAGTTCTAATCTAATCTTTCCCCAAATACAGAACTACATTTTGGTATATGCAGGATAATAAAGACATAATTTTACTTTATAAGAAGAGTTCAAATGTATTACTGTTTAAATAACTTGATGGAGACTTCCATAATATCTGCCCTCTTTTCATCTCTTCCCATAAATTTGCAACAGTCTATTCCTTACTATATGTATATCTAAGAAATATCCAGTCTTAGGAAAGATACTTAACATTTTTTTCTAAGGTAACAGAGTAAGCTGTAGGGAAATCCCACAATCATAAGTAGGCAAAAAGCCTGTGAATGTCTATTAACTTATGAAAGACAATGCCTTGGCAAGAAATGCCTTGTAATCAGACCTTTAGCTGTTAGAGAAGATAGAGGAAAGGAAGACATAATCAGTTTTAGGGTAGCCCCCTGAGCACACAAGCTCAATAAATATGAACCTTAGAAACAATGATCATTGCACGATTTGCCTGTGATCAGACTTGGGGGTGTATATGAATCCTAAACACTTGGTTTCTATGTGACAATAAAAACACAGAACTGCTCTGGAATCAATTAAACCAGAATTCACACTCTTTTGTGACAGGTAGTGTACTATTCAGTGCCAGTGGAGGCAGATGGAGCATAGTTTCTGCTCAAAAATATGCAATCTGTTAAAATCTTTTTATAGTATGAGAAAAAAGCCTTTGCCTTGCTCTTAAAACTAATTTAAACCTTTTTAAAATGCATAAAGGAGGAAAAACAAAATAAGGGATATTTATTAATAAAGAAATTAGTGCAAATTGAATATAAGAAGAAAGAAAAGGCAGCTAAAAGTGAATTCGAGTACACTAAGTTTATCCTATAAACTCCTGCTACAAAATTGCAAGAAGCAAGCCACAAATTGGGCTGTGCTTATTCCAAAAGTCAAGACAAAGAGGGAAAACTGTCAGCTTTGTCATTCACAACGCATATAAAACAAAATTATTACTCAGAAGAACAACTACTTCCATGAAGGACTTCCTGAAAGAGATTTGTCCTGGGAGTCCTCTTGAAGAAAACACAAGTTGGGAAATTCATGCTAGTCAGCAGGCTTATCGATGGTCCCTTATGGGTGTTCCTGAATCTGCTCTCCTGTCAGCAATCAGGAAAGTGCAGTTTAAAAACCTCTGCATGCACCACCTGCCCTCAAGTGGTCCTGAGAGAACAATCTCTTACTTGGTTTTATGGGGGCACTCAATCCCAAAGAAACGGCTGAGAGAAACTGCACCAGATTCATGTTTTAAAGACAGAGTAAATGATTCTTCAATAATTTACGTTTTTTACAAATATTGTGCCCAGTATATTATAGCCACATAACTTTTTTTCAAAGAATAAACAAGTGCTCTGAACTACTTCTTCCTCTGCTGCTATCCCATTATAGCCATTATAAAAAGGGGCAATAAAATAAAAAAACAATATAAAGTCAGAAATTAAACTATAAAATTAATCAAAGAGCATAAGCAGTATAAAGAAAATACAGTAAAAGGTAAAAAGAAAGGTAAATAGTAAAGTAGATGACAAAAAGTATATTGAATAAATAAAATAACATAGGAAAAATATAATGAGATAAAGTAAAATGAATACAAATTTTCCAAGGAGAAGATTTAAAGAAGAGGTATAAAATGAAAGAAGTGAAAAATAAAAAAAAAAATCTAAAGTTTTATTATTAAAAAGTAAAATAATATTTAACAAATGAACAACAAATAGCATTCTTCACAGCAATGAGATAAAATAGCTTTACAATCTTAAACTACAAAGTGAGACTTGTTCTTTAAAACTATGAAAGAATATAGGAAATTAAAAAGGAAAAGCAAGGGATGAGTTTCTGGAATGTGCTGATAATGAAGAGTCACAAGGCAGAACCATAAGTAACCTTTTTTGCTCTGGTCACTAAGTTAGTCTCCTGAGTGCCTTCTAGACCACATAGTTCTTTGAAAACAGGTAATGCTTTGATCAAAAAGTGAGGCACTTCCTTACTTCAGTCACTACCAAGTCATTGTTTGCCATTCTTCAATAAGCTCTGGCTAACAGTCAATCGTAATTTTTGCATTCTAAATTTTTTAAAAAAGGAAAAATGATAATTAGTATCTGTTATCTTGAAATATCTCTTCAATATAAAAATCAGTATTTTTTTCTATGTTTTGTCTTCACAACTCTGATATTCTTGAGTTGTTGACAAAGTCATCATTGATTTTTTTGGAGCCACTCAGATAATAGTTGAATTTTTATCTGAATTTATTTTATAATCAGATGAAATTTTTTATTTTTCACTTTTACTCTCAAATTTTTTACTCTTTTTACTTTTATGTTTATTCTTTAATTTTTTTGTGAAGAGGCATGATTAAACATTTAATCTGAAATCTTAAAACTATAAAAAAGACCTCAGAAATTTTCACTGATTTGGGACATATAGACGTAGATATTCATTTTCTAATAGGAAATTTAAACAAGTTCTCTGGAATACTGAAACCATCTATTTACACTGGCATTAATATATACATAATTTTAAGAAAAACTTAGATACATTTCATGAATAGTAGATGTGATGATTTCAGGTATTCTACTTGTTAATACTAACAAACAATTCTGTATGTATTAACTATATTGTGATACAAACGCATAATGAGGAAGTTAACTAAACTGTTTACATATATATAAAAGTAAAGCCAAACAATCAAATAGGTTTTTTAAAATTTGTGTTGGCATTAGAAGACATGCTGGGAATTTTATGACCTCTTCCTCAGGGACCATGTTTATCTTTGTTAGCCATCATACCTTTAACAATTAGGCTTATTGAGTGATCTATGTGCATGTTCTTGCCCCTGTTCAAACAAACAGGCTAGAGCTTGTGGCAACATGATGACCTTACAAGTACAAAATACACACTCCTCAGGCATATTTGAGACATTAACTCTGATAAGCAGAAAACCCAGCCTTGTGTAATCTGTCAACAAACTAATAAATTACTTTGGTCAAGGGAGGAAGAACTTCCTCCCATGACCATCTGCACAGGGGAATAGGTTAGTTATTAGAATTCCAACAAAACTGAGGTTTTGGACAAGATAAGCAAAGGCTTAATACGTAAAGTTAAGGGCCAATCCTTTTAGGAACCTATTAGCACACACTTAACATTTTTTGGCTTTCTATCTATAAATATTAAGAGATTAGCAAGAAATATGATCAGGCAACAGGAATGCCCACTCAGAGCCCTACTCTGAATTCAAAGTACAAAGTATAAAGTTACATTTCTATTGTCATTAAAGGGAGTTTTACTTTGAAAACAGAACCAGACTTGGGTACTTTCTTGATTATTGACTCAAACCCAAATTTACCTACCTGTCTTGCAAAAGATTAGCTATTTAATACCTTTAGTATATATTTTGGCTAAGGAACTGGAGTCAGGAGGCCTGGATTCATATCTCAGTTCTTACACTTAACAGCTCTTTGACTTTGGTAGTGCCTCTTTCATAAAAGCATCCCACATACCCCACCACAGCAACCTGTTGGACAAGCTGACCAAAAAGGAAGGCAAACAGCCCTGGACTTGGTAGCAAATAGGATGAGACTTTCCACTTATCTGCTCCTTTGAAATTTTGCATTAGGCTTCTTCTAAAAATCAACATTGAAGTTTGGGCTATCAGCTGATAGAATGAGGGCTGAGAATCCCAGGGATACCATTCTTTGTCATGTGATATGCCACAGTGCTATGTTCTTGGTTGACTTTTATGCTCCTTATGTATGTGGGATTCAAATGACACACCAAGTTGCAGAGCCTTCTTAAATAAGACCAGAATCATTGACAATATCCTCAGACCTACCACAACAAATGCTGTAAAGTACATATATGTTTATACTGAATGACTTTTGGGAGTATGTCTGAAAACTTGGAACTCAACCTAAGTTTACTAATGAGCCATAACATGAGATTCATCAATTGTCAGCATAAAAAATGTTTCTAGGTAATGGGGAGACTAATCATTGCATAGAATTGCTTTTCATATACAAACACATATTTAATTTTATCCTTTGAGACATTTTTTATAATCAAAAAGAAAACAGATATAGCAAGAAAATAAAAATTATATACTCTGTGAGTTATAAACATACTCAAGTTGTAAAAATTATAATGAGGAAAGATTGCACATATACATATCTAACTATGAGTGAATCCATCCCATTCCATTAATTTTCCTTAGTGAATGAAGATTAAAATGAGTATTCAAAATAATGAAGAAAAAGCTTTGGATAAAAATATCTGAAGACATCCTTCATTGCAGAAAATTGAAGATCTAGGATAAGGCAGACTTCAAGAAGAATAATGTTTATCATTTAATTTAGATAAACAAAAATTCTATCTTTGCAAAACTATTCATCTTTTATTACAAATTGCCAAGGTCAAATTCAGTTCAATGTGCCTTTCACATTTTAAGGCCAGCCATATTTTAAAATGTCTCTTTGAACAATAAATTTTCTTCCCCGATTTTGTATATCTTTTTAAGATTTGCCTTTCTGCAGGAAACTCTGCCAAACGTGTTGAGAATATGAAACTAAATTACAAGCCATTCTATATGTGTTTAGAAATTTGCTTTTTTTCTGATTTCCCCGCAATTTTAATTACACAGTATTTCCAATTCTTTTTCATGTCACTTACAAACTTACTCTCGCTTTTGTTCCTGAGCCCAACACAAGCGAACCATGAACTTTATCAACAGCCTTGATCTACCTGCCATTCTCGTCTTCCCCTCTCACCCAAAACCCATTTCTTATCCTTGCTCCAGTTTTCTATCTGTTGGTCTTATGATGACTGCTAGATTTGAATACTGTTTTCTGAGTCTCTCTCAATTTGTCACTCTTCAGATTCAGGATTCTGCAGTGATCTACTGGACTCCAAAATTTCTCCTGCTAGTTTTCCTTCTCTCCCTGTCTATGGAGAACCAGTAGGACAGAAATTCTGCTTTGGTGTTGGTACAATCTAGTTTCCAGGTCTAGGCCTCTGGTGTTGCCCCAGGAGCGGATCACTAAGCATCAACCAACCACATAGACAATCTACTTTGTTCAGCATTGCTGGAAAGGGAATTTGTCCTACCTCAAAATTATTAGCCCAAATAACTCCTAAATATTTATCATTGTTAGGGGCTATAACAGTTTCCTCTACTCATTAATTGTGAATTCCAGCACCTACCTATTTTGCCATCAATCATGAGTGAACTTGCCATTTGATTCATTTCTAAAGCAACCTGTTTATTCAGGTAAGTTTTTCAGCAGATATATTACTTTAGATTTGTAACTATTCTATTCTATATTCTATATTCCAAATGTATTATTCATGCTATTCAATATACTCATTCCTCTTTAAGTACTGTGCTAAACTTTTTGTATATGATTTTGGTATTATTCCTAATTCACAGATGAGGTAACTGAAGCTCAATGGAGTTAAGCAAATTTCCTAAATTATCAAGATATTAGTGAATAGAATTTGACTGAAGCCATATCTCTCCAACTCCAAATTCCATTCTCTCTCAACATACAGCATGCTACATGAAAATTCAACATATTGGGCTGGATGCAGTGGCTCATGCCTGTAATCCTAGAACTTTAGGAGGCCAAGTCAGGTGGATCACCTGAGGTTAGGAGTTTGAGACCAGCCTGGCCAATGTGGTGAAACCCTGTCTCTACTAAAAATACAAAAATTAGCCAGACATGTTGGCGCGCACCTGTAATCCAGCTACTTGGGAGGCTGAGGCAGGAGAATTGCTTGAACCCGGGGGCAGAGATTACAGTGAGCTGAGATCACACCATTGCACACCAGCCTGGGCATCAAGAGCAAAACTCCGTTTCAAAAGAAAAGAAAAGAAAAGAAAAGAAAGAAAGAGAAAGAAAGAGAAAATTCAACATAACATCATGTACTATAGTTGAGGTTAGCTGCAAAATGCAAGAGAAGGATTGAGGAGGGAGTGATTACATTTCTTTTTTAAAACAAATTTTTGCTAAATACCATCTAAGGGCAAGTACTCAATTATGCTCCGGAAATAGACTGGTGACCAATAGAAAACAGTGCCTGCCTCCCTGGAAGAACCTATTTCCATGAGTCCCTCTTAAATATCCCTCAGTGTTTCCTCAGTTTCTCTTATTCCACAAATATTCTGGAAACTAATGCTCCTTTTTCTAAGGACACAATTGCCCTTTAACAGCATCTGTGCTTCTATCCATCCTTTCAGCAAACTTCTTTTATATCTTTCTAGGTTTGCAGTAAATGGACAAGCCAATAAAGTTCAAAATTTGTCACTTAAATTTGTCATTTTTAGCCATTTTTTCCTCTATTCTAAGGCAGGTCTAGTGTCTAAGATCTACATATTTAAAATGCTTTTTTGTTGTTGTTTTTGTTTTTTGCTTTTTTCCTAAAACCATCTGTAGTGAGCCAATTGCTATTTCCTAAAAGCATTTAAAACTCAGGGAAACTCAGGACTTGACAAACCCCCCAAATATCTTTTAAAAGACCCTTAACCCATTCCAAACCCTCAATGAGGAACATGCATTTTAAACCCCCAGGCCAACCCTGGATATCCTCGAATATTCAAATAATACCTAAATTTAGTAGTGATCTAGGTATATGGTCACATGCAAAATATTATTATTGGTTTATGACACTGTAATCCAATCTTTTATTGATTTATTATCCTGCTCATTGCTGGACCATTCTTCTTTTAGGGACTCTGACTCAAAACCATAATTAAATCTGTATCATTCCTGTGTCTGACCTCAGAGAACTCTTTTTCTCAATGAACACTTAAAATTTGGGATCAAACCACAGGCAACTTGAAGGCTGTGTTTAATCTTTCACTGTTTATTCTACTCTCAGTAATACAACACAAGAAATAATGAGGCTTTAGTATATGTTGCAAACCTTATTTGCATAAGAATAATTTAACAAAATAACACTTTGTTACACATGCAATACTTTATATGGTGTTTTCTTTTTTTTAGGTTATGAAACAACCACACTGAAATAAGCTAAGATACATGCTTCTACATTTTCTTGTAATTCATTTTTTTCTTTAACAGCTAAAGTCAAATTCCAAGCATTACTTTTATATATTTTTCTCTCTTAAATAGAGATTTAAATCACTGGTTTACTTTATCTGTTCTTCATCATTAAATGTTCTCCTTAACAAAGGCAGCTTGCCTCACAAGTACACAAATTTAATCATTTTAACCTACAACATAAATTAATATCTAGGGCATGTCAACTGAAAATCTTAGTTATTTCCGAAAGCTGCAGGTGCTATGAAACACAGCCAACTGGAATTCATCTTCCAAAGAACACTGAGTATTACAAAACCTTGCAAGGATTATTTCCAAAAATGTTTAGAAACTAGAAGATGACAAAGTTTACCAAATACTTTAAATATCATTTAAGTTGACCAAGTTTAAATATCATGAACTTATTTTTAACCCTAAACAACATAAATTTTTCCCAAAACATTTGTACTCATCTATATTATTCCTGGCAATTACCTTGCCAGGAAGAAAATTTGGAATGAAAATATTTGAAATCTGGAATTAATCAGGCAGCTTACCCATCTAAATTCTGACCATCAAGATAAAGATTTTCAGGCAAAGCTATTCATTCTAATTGGTCAAATTCCAACCAGTTCAAATTATCAAATACGATGTTATCTTTGTCTTATCCTTACAGAAAACATTAAGTGTATATACTTTATCTCAATTGCAATATTGCCTCTCATGCACTAAATGCCTAATTGAAGATAAATGTTAATAAAACAATTGGAATGCTAAAAAAAACCCCAATATGTGTTCTTCTTTGCCAATCATGAGAAGTTGCTACACTGCTTATAATTTACTGTATGTTTGAATCACAAACATTTGGACATAGTTTCTTTGCCAAACAGAGCTTGCCTGTAAAGATTATATATACTGGGATAACTTTATTTGGAAAAGATACAATGATAAGGGCCCATGCTGTTTTAGTACTTACTAATCTGTTCTTGGTTTTTATTCAACTATTGAAATTTGACATAAAAGACAGGAAAAAGTAACAGATTTTTTAAATTATAGACTACAGATAAATCTAAATTTGAATTTAAAAGTTAATCATGTAACAATGGTAATAAATGTTTAAGGACATTTTAACTTAAAATCATTTAAGGGCAAACCAAACATAGAATAATGAACTTATTCTATAGTGTATTAAATTATCTTTATATATAGTTCTAAATGTTTTAATATATACTATACCAACAAATTTAAAATCATAGCTGATGAACAATCAGGAGACAGAAGTCACACTAATTATTTTATTTAATTTTGTCTTTTTAACTTTATTTAGAAATAATTTCAGACTTATACAAAGTTGCAAATATAGCATGAAGAGTTCCCTGAAACCTTTTCCTCAACTCATGAACAAACACTAAACATTGCATAGCCATAGTATAATTATCAAAATTTAAAAATTAACATTGATATAATAATATTGATCCATCTGGATCTTATTCACCTTTATCAATTGTTTCACTAATTTATTTATACTGGCCTAATATCTAATCCAGTACTCTTCATTGCATTCAGTTTACATTGCTCCTCAGTCAGCTTGAGTATGAGTCATACATATTTGGCAAGAGGACCACAGAAATTTGATGCACCCTTCTCAGTGTCTCATATTAGATATAGGATGACATGTCTCATTATTGGTGATATTACATTTGATAACTGTTAAAATGAGGTTTGCCAAGTTTCTGTCCCATAATATTTGTATTTTCACTTTTAATTAATAAGTATCTCATGGGCAGATACTTTGAAATATTGCAAATATCCTGTCTCTATAACACCTTCCCCAACTAATTTGGTGCACATTGGTAATTCTTGACTACAATGATTACAGTGTATGTCTGCAAACAAACAAACAAACAAAAAAAGGTGATTTTTTTTTGAGATGGGGTCTTGCTCTGTTGCCCAGGCTGACATGCAGTGGCATGATCTCAGCTCATTGAAACCTCCACTTCCTGCGTTCAAGCAATTCTCTGCCTCAGCCTACTGAATAGCTAGGATTACAGGTGCCTGCCACCACGTCCAGTGAACTTTTGTGTTTTTAGTAGAAGTGGAGTTTTACTGTCTTGGCCAGACTAGTCTTGAACTCTTGATCTCATGATTCACCCACCTCAGCCTCCCAAAGTGTTGGGACTACAGGCGTGAGCCACCTGCCTGGCCAAAAAGGTGATTTTAATTTCAATTATTATTTTTGTATTTATATACTGAAATGCTACTATTGAAAATAGTCATTTTTTTTCCTCTACCATATATTTATCTATTCATTATTTATATCAGTGCAATCTAATGGACATTTACTTCAGTCTATGGGCCATAAAACATACTATCAGCAAGGCACAGTGGCTCACAGGTAACATAGCACAACTCTGTCCCTAAAACCAAAAATGAAAACATTGCTAGCACCATTATTTTGTGGCTAAAAATGTTCCAGAGTTGGCCACTGGTTGCTTTTTGAAGCCGATTCCCAAGTGCCTTGGACATGGCATCATCATTTTAAAGTACTTTCTTCTTTTCTGGAACTATATGATTGATGTTTCAGACTCATTCTGTGCTTTCTCCTCTTGCCTCAGACCTAGAATCACCTATTTCCATTTACTGGAAAATGGTATTTATAAATGAATATCTCAGCATTAGATTTGCACATGGCTTTTTAGGGACAATTCTTTTAAGAATAATGTAAGCCCAAAAATAAATATATGTAAGCACGCATATGCATACACAGTTAGACCCATAGTTAACTGTATATATTTAAATTAAAAAGAAAAACCACCATGAGTACATATTGGTCTTTTTGGTTCCAGTACAATTCCACAAGGGTCATCCTGGCTTTGCCTCCTTCCTTATTTTAATGCCTACCCCATCTAGCAAGAAATAAGCTTTCATTATCCACAATATATTTACCAGTTTGAATGAAGTATAGAAATCCGATTCCTTTAACTCTCCCTTTATCTCCTCCGATCATAATTGTCTTAAATATGTCTTATACATTTTAAAGCATGTCAGTGGCATAATTTTTCAACCATGAAACATAATTTAATACATTTAGGAGGATAAGGGAATGTATTTGCACATATTTTTGCTCTTTCCATAGTTTTCTTCCCGCTTGGTATTAAAAAATTCCATTTTTTACATTTTTTTCAGTTGAAATAACTTCCTCTAGCTATTCTTTTTGGTCTGCTGGTTACACATTTTCAGTTTCTCTGTATCTGAGAACGCCTTGATTTTTCCTTAGTTCTGGAATAATATTTTTTCCTGAATGTAGGATTTGTGGTTAAATGCTCTTTTCTGTCAGCACTTGGAAAATGTTGAGCCACATGCTTTCTGGCTTCCGTGATTTTTGATGAGAAGTCCACTCATTTCAGTTGATTCCTTTTAGGTAAGGTATCTTTTCTCTCTCACAGCTTTCAAGGTTTTTTTCTTTGCCTTTAGTTTTCATAAGTTTGACTATGATGTTCATTGGTGTGGATTTCAATCTATTCTGTTTGGTGTTCACTCAGCTTTTGAAAATGTATGTTTATATTTTTTGGCAAATTTGGAAAGTTTTCTGCCACTATTGTTTTGAGCAGTTTTACAGTCATTCCCTGTTCCTCCTCTCCTTATGGAAATCTGACGACACAAATGTTAGAGCTATTGTTGTAATGCCACAGATCTCTAAAGGTCTGTTCAAGTGTTTTTTTCAGTCTATTTTTTTCCCTGTTGTTCAAATTAGGTTTCTATTATTCTGTATTCAAGTTCAATAATTATTTTTGTCCCATCCATTCTAATGTTGATCCCATTTGTTTTTTGATTTTTTATTTATAAAACTTTCATTTGTTTATATCTTTCATTTTTTGCTTACAGTATTATTTCATGTGTGTTTGTAATTGCTCATTAAAAATTTTTTGATGGTTGCTTTAATATCTTTTTCAAATAATTCCAAACCCTCTGTTATCTTGGTGTTGGCATCTATTGCTTGTCTTTTATTATTCTATTTGAGATCTTCCTGTTTCTTCATAAGATGGGTAATTTGTATTGAATCATATATTTTGATTAATATTTTATGGATTTCTGGATCTTATTTAACCTGTTTTAGCTGTCTTCTTTTGATACCACTCCAGCAATAGAAAAAGGAATGCTGCTTCTTTACTAAGTTAAAAATTTAGGTTCCCCAGTCTGATTTTGCTGATACACAAGTTTGTGGGGAGCTCCTTGTTACTCATGGGTGTGGTGACAATTCTGGCTCTCAACCAGGCAATCACTGATACCTCTCAGGCTTGCTGGAACAGAAACTCTTTGTTACTTCTTCCTGTGTGGCTTCCACTGACACCACAAAGGGGGTGGCCTCATTCCTGCTGGGTGGTGGCAAAAGTCTTGATTCACCACAAGACTTACTCTAGCACTCCAGCAAGTAGAGGACAGGGCAGCTTATTATTGCCAGATGGGAATGGCAGTCCACCCTTTCAGGAATAAAGTTAATCTTATATAGGTTTGCCTATTTCTCATTTAGTTTATCCTAAATTTTTACTCTCCTTTCTTGCCAATATAAATGAAGTTTTTCTTACCATTATAACACCAAATTGGTTATTTTTGTGTGTATGAAAGCTATTAATTGGCTCCTGAGTTTCTTTGACATGGCATCATCATTTTTAAGTACTTTCTTATTTTTTGGAACTATATGATTCCAAAAATTTAATTTAACAAGCGAATTTTATATTCAACTATTTTATTGGAGACTATGAGCATCATTGCCTTGTTTCTTATCTTAGTGGAAATAGCTCTTGTTTCCCCACTAAGTAATAAACTTTAGAACTAAATATAGGCATTATATCACACCAAGAAAAGTTTTCCATTATCTTGAGTCTTTTTAAAAAATCAGGAATGAGTGTAATTTGGGGAAACTTTTTTTGGCATCTATGAAGTTTTTTCGTATGTTATTATTATGTGAGATATAATAGACTTCCTAATATTGAACCAACCTTGAATTCCTATAATATATTCAACTTGGTAATAATGTATGATTCTCTTAATGTGAATTTGAATTCTGTTTGCTAATACAATATTTAGTATTTTGCACCAATATTAGTAACATATTGATCATCAATATTTCTTTCTTGTAATATTTTTGTCAGATTTGGGTGCCAATGATATATTTGGTCTACAAAAATAATTGGAGAAGTTTTCATTCATTTTGACATCTCTGGGAGAATTTACAGCACATTGAACTAGCCAGAGACAAGTAAACTAGAATCATTAAAATTACAACAATTAGGTTGACCTAAGTCCCAGTAGTGAAATTGGGCCAAGAAGAATCTTATAGAAACCTGACCAGAATCAGCAGTATTCCAGGAAGACAGGAAAATCTCAAGCTTATCTGGCTAAAATATTGAAAAAAGCATTAAGTACTTGTTTGAATTAAGGATTTCTTAATGATGTAGATTATCAATATTGTGGCAGCTCATATCTCCTTGGTTGATCATCCTATATTTATATTAACCGCTTTACACTGAAAAACATGATCTGACTAGATGAGACTGAAAAAGGTGAGAAGAGCTTTTCCTTTTTGCATACAAAGTTAGGATCATATCTTCTGAACAGATTATAGGTAAAAACTCTTGGATTTCTGCTTTAGTTTATAACATTGGACATAGTAACAAAAGTATAAGCAAAGACTGCAACCAAACATGTAATGACTTTCTTCATTCGCTTCATGGGTCACATTGAACACACTGATAGTGGGATTTACTAACTTCATGAAACATCATTTTCATCATGTATAAAATGGAAAAACTACCTATCTACTTTATTTATTTACTTAGAGACCTAATTGTACTCTGTCGCCCAGGTTAGAATGCAGTGGGATCTCGGCTCACTGCAACCTCCATATCCCAGTTCAAGTGATTCTCATGTCCCAGCCTCCCAAGTAGGTGGGATTCCAGGCATGTGTCACCATGCCTGGCTAATTTTTTTTTTTTTTTTGTATTTTTAGTAGAGATGGGACTTCGCCATGTTGGCCAGGCTGGTCTTGAACTCCTGGCTTCAAGTGACCCACCCACCTCAGCCTCCCAAAGTGCTGGGACTACAGGCATGAGCCACTGCACCTGGCCCTATCTACTTTAAATATGAAACTTGAGATAATTTGTGTGAAAGTAGTTAAAAATATTTAGCTTACAGCAGGTTCTCACTATGCTATTGTCTAACATTCTTAAATAATCAGAGTCATTTAACATTCTTAAATAATTAGTCACCAGTTTTAGGTGAGGGTGTGGAGGTGGATAGTGATTACAATGGAAAAGCTCTGTATTAAGTGGTTTCCAGCCACTTGTCCCTTCTGATATCTCTGAATGCTATAAGCCAAGTTTATATCTTCCCCTCCTCTAAGCGCCAAGCAGGAAATTGGAGTTTTCTTTGGCGAATCTGGCCTAGGAAATGTGACTCACAAATACCAATATGTGTGGGGTTTGCAATAAAATATTTACATCCACATTTGATTATTTTACTATGTAGACATGAAAACCACCTGTTGAAATGTTTTGCCCTACTCCAAACAAATGCCCCAATGTAACATTTTAGCACCTCATTCTTAAAAGTGAATGGATGCACAAGGGTCGATAGACATGCATGCGCATGAAAGACATACCAATACCAATGAAAAAAAAAGTAAAAATTGGAGAAAACAGAAGAAATTCTGGAAATAAAAGAAAATTGTACACAATACCAGCTACTATTAAAATTATTGGGGAAATAAGGAAAATTTAAGTTGCATTGAAAAACTAGGATGTAATTTTAAAAATCAGAGAAAAACAAAAGCCTTATGATTTTCTACTGGAAAATAACTAAAATGGTTAGAAGTTGTCAAAGAATTACAGTAGAAACTAGGTATTGTGATAAATAAAAAGAGGAAATAAAAATGTTTAAAAATTACCAATAAAGGGCATCCCAAATCCTCAATATGGAGCATGCAAAATCTAACTACAAGAAGATTCAGAAATAGAAAAAGAAAAAAATAGAAAATTATTAAAGAAGTAATCGAGGAAAACTTCCAAACTGAGAGCATAAGCTTTCAAATAGAAAGGGCTCACTAAATGCTCAGAATGGTAATAGAAGACAAAGCTACATCAAGGCAAATTATAGAACCACAAGTAGAAAGAACAGATCCCAAAGGCTTCCCAGCAGGAGAAAAACGTTTACATACAAATGAGGAGATTGATTACGATGCTAGAGTTCTCAATAACAACACTAGATGGCAAGCAAAAAGGAAACATCATCAACATTCTGAGGAAAAGCTATCCCCAATCTCAGCTTCAGCACTCCATCAAGCTATTCATCATAAGTATAGATCAAGTTCAGACATGTCAGCATAACAAAGATCATCTCACTTGCGCTCTTTTAAAGGAGGCTAAAGGAAGATGTGCTCCCAAGAGAAGCATACCAAGGAAGAAGCCACAGTTTTCAGGAAATAGAAGATCCACTATTACAGAGTGACAATGATTTATGGTAAAGGAAAGCTTCAAGATGAAGCTATGCATCAATGCTCAGACAGAAATCAGTTTAGGTGAGATCAGACAGGAGAACCCATGAAAGATTTCTCAAAAAAAAAAAAAAAAATGCACTAAATAAATTGACCATTATAGAATTAAGTTTTATATCAGCAGTGAGGAGTTTGTTAATAAATTAGCACCAGGAATGGGCAAAATCAAGCAGAATAAAAACAATTGTTAACTTTAGAGGAAACAAAAGACTGATGTAAAAGCCAGAGAATCATGTTGAAAGACTCAAATTTAAATAGTTTAAATTTGAGTTTTTAAAATATAAAGATAAAATATTGATCAAACTAAAGTTGTTACATAAGAATATTGAGGCTGCTTTGTCTATGGAGCAGCCATTCTTTTATTCCTTTAGTTTCTTAATAAATTGGCTTTCAGAGAAAAAAAGAAAAAGAATATTGGGAGAATTAGTATTAGGTTATTTACCGGGTAGAAATAAGGTAAAAGTGAACTAAATATGTATCTTGTATAATAGGAATTCATTAGATATTGTGTAAAATGAAAACTCAAAATATAGTCATTTTAACATACCATTTAGATATATAGAGGTGAATCCTAAACTTAACAGCTAAATTCACAGATAACAGATTTTAGAGTGGCCCAAATCAGGGCATGCAGGAGCTAGACAAAGGACTGCTAGAGTTTAAGATTCATCAAATTATTTAAGATTTAAGATTCATCAAATTATTTAAGATTTAAGATTCATCAATTATTATGCATTAAAATTGGGCACATTCAATAAAAATAAAATTTCAATTTAAAAATATCATACAAAAGGAAAATACACATAATTTCACAGAAGATGAACATAAAGAAAATTG
Source organism: Macaca fascicularis (assembly GCF_037993035.2). NCBI lineage: Eukaryota > Metazoa > Chordata > Mammalia > Primates > Cercopithecidae > Macaca > Macaca fascicularis. The sequence continues at coordinate 71,881,644 of NC_088391.1, read as the reverse complement.
TTTAGGTACAAAAGGGCAAAAGGCTAATAAGCATTTGAAAAGTTATAAACTATTAATGATTAATATATGCTTATTAATACAACAAAAATAGTTTGTGTTTGTTGACCTGATACAAATTTCTTTCTTCAAGTTTTAAAATTATTTACCCATGTTCCTACTGCTAGTCTAATTTTTGCAATCAAGGAGCTGCCTCTTCATCAAACCCATGATCTAGTTACTATGGCATTTCCCATATGTTTGAATAACCATTGTAGAGTTTGGACATCTAGCTTTACTTGTGCCCTTTGGAGATTTGCAAACTAAAATGTAAGTTTACATCTCGTGGTGTAGTTGTAAAGAAAGGAGATGAGATGATTTATATGAAGGCATATGTGCATGTCTTGTTTGTACAGCTCTAAATGCATAATTTTGATTTTAGTGGTTGGATGGAATGGCAAGAGAACTGAATCAGTGAATAATGTTCTCTTCTTTCTTTTTTAAAAAGACTAAATTTTCTATACGGAGACATTCATGAATTCATTTACATATAATATGTTTTTTATAAAAATAATAAACTGTACTTAGGAAACAAATGCTTAATTACACTCTATCTACATACTTGTTTTTATCCGATGACTACCCAACTCTTCTCTGCTTACCTCCTGTTTGGTTCTTGTTCTCTCTCCCATCCTCTTGCAATCATATCCATCACCCAGCACCAAATCAGGAAATCTATTTAGTAGATATTATTCTCTGTTTTCCTCTAGGCATATATAATAATAGATAAGCATATATACATACACACACACATCATATATAATGTATATATATAATGTGTGTGTGTATATATACACATATATGCACACATCTTCTTATCCATATATATACATACACATATATGGGGTAGTTTTATTGATTTACAAAAACAATAATTACTATATAATTTTTCTCTATTTTCTCACTTATTATAAACTCATGGAAATACCCTAATATGGTGACTGCATAATAATTCATTATACAAAAGGACTATTTTTACACAGCCATTTTCTATTGATGACCATTTATTTGCTGTTTTGTTTCTATGAGACTTCATAAAACAATAACCTTTTATTACAAATATTAATATCTTAATTAAATCAGCTACATTAAATTAGATGTTTGGTTTAATCATAACAAATTATAATTACTTTATTATATATCACTGGCTAAGGTTTTTTTCTCCCTTAACTTATAAAAATAGAGATTCCTTCCTCTGCGGTTAGAGAGGACGCTCTTCTCTAGTTCTCTAGCTATAGAATAAGGATTTCAAAAAGTTTGACTTATAACCTGTACAGCAAATATGATTAACAATGCTCCTGAAAAAACTAATGTTACTCCTAGATTCCCCTTCTCTCCTCCTGTCCCCTCCTTTCCTCTCCTCCTTTCTCTTTTCCTGTCTTCTCTCCTTTATTTTCCTCCATTCTATTTTCTCCTTTTCCTCTTTTCGTTCTCTGGATATTGTTTCAGATACATTATCTTCATGCTCTTCACACAATATTCACCTAACCTTGCCCCTTCAGCTAAAAGAAAAGATAATTTTCAACCTCCTCCTTAAAAAGTAAGTTTCAGAGATTAAAATTTGTTTCAAACAGGTTCCACAAGACACATACTGAATTCATTCCCAGATGTATAAATGGCTGAACAACTACATCTGAATAAAGACTTACATGAGGCCTAAATCGTTCTCAAATTAAATGTGCATTACATGTACCTTCTTTTGGCAGACACAGAAAAACCCATCCTTTATTTGCTGATTCAAAATGAGGTTGTGGAATGCTGAAGTTGAAACAAGCTGGAAGTTGTCTTTTAGAGTTGTATTAATAATTGCTAGTTAATCCACACTACAGAAGCCTCCTGAAGTGGTGATAGGTATGAATGCAGAAAAACTACGACAAGAGAAAGAATAGAGATGGAAAAAAAGGCTGGCTTGAGGGGAGTAGGGAGAAAAAAATACGAGAAAAGGAAGGTGGAAAAGGAAGTCCAGATTGTAACAAACTCAAGGAAACACAGATCAAAAAGGTAGAGCTAAAATTTAATCAGTAAAATTAAAGAAAGAAGAACAGATTGTGGCTAGTGATCTATGGTTGACTAAGGAAACTCTTGCCAGAGTCTATGAGCCAGAGTAGTTGGAGCAGCCTTGTTTTCCAAGGCTGGGGGCAATCAAGTGCAGAGTTTTAACTTTTATTTTGGAGCTGTGCCTGAAACCCAGACTGAAAAATTTTGCTTACTTACATGATCAGAAGCTGAAAACAATGAAATTTAGGCAGCCCACTTGTGAATCTAGTTAAAAACCAATACATTTGGATTAATCATGTGTTTTCCAGGTCTGTATGAAATACAGTCCATTCAGGAAGCAGAGATAACATGTTTGTACAGGATACATCAAGGGAACAAGAAAATCTATTTTGTATCCTTGGAGTTTGATAGAAAATGACTGGAATGATTCCTTTTAGAATGCTGTTTTATTGAGAGTTGCAATGTAATTGAAAAGAAGCCTCCTACTTGTCTCTTTCATGGGGCAGTATGGACGTGAGCAGTGGCCCAGGCAAGAATGTTTCCCCTGGATACTAGCTTTTGCTTTTTTAAAAATTGCTGATTTTTTTTTACTTTCTAAAAATGAGCTATGCCATGTAAAAAAGGCAAGTTTAAAGCAAAAATTGGAATTTAAAAGTTTCTCATTGGAAACATTGGTCAATAGCTGACTAAGAATGGCAATTTATGGCCCGAGGTGTATTTAACAAGACTGTTTTCTGTGTGGGTAACTATTGATGCATGCATTTGGCTAATAATGGGCACTTGAAGGATCTGTGCTTGAATCAATAAGATTTCTTAATGTGTTCTCTTAATGGACCATTTACTTTCTGTTTTGAAGGTTATCAAAGCTGCATTATTTATTTAGTTATATATTAGATTTAGAAAGTAGGCTCTCAAAGCCTATGCTGTGCATGGCGTTTATTGAGTACCTACTCTTCTGAACTCTTAAATATAATGTGCTCACAGCCTGGTCCTTCCTTTCTAATAGCATGATTATATACTGTTTTTAATATACTTATTATTTTTCTATTTGATAATATAATTCTTTAATAGCCATATGGGAATCTCCATGAAGCTAGTTAAACATGGAAAAACACTTAAAGAGAGCAATGTGGGTGAGCTTTTTCTCCCTTGAGCCACAAGAGGTTGTAAACTTCTTTTCTTTCTGTTAAAACTCATTTCCCTTCCTGGTTCCCACTTTGTCTAACATTTTATTGTAATGTTCCTGGAATCTATTTTGTAGATTTTTTGGGGACTATAACTGTGCATTGCAGTTTCCATTAATATTGTTTTCTGGTAATGGACCCTGCGCCTTCAAAAGAACAATAATACTTAATCTTTTGTATTATAATTATGGATCCTTCTGTATGTAGTAGATAAATGTAGAAATATAAGAAAATAAAAGATCAAAACTTCAGTCTTAGGACTAAACAATGTTTAGGGTTTTTTTTGTTTTGTTTTGCAGAACTGTGCTTTGAGCCAGAAACTGTCAGAAGAATAGACTTTTCAGCTTTCTTCTAGGATATTATTTCTGGAAAACTTCTCCAGCAGCTTCCATCTTCCACCCAATTCCCGCCTTTGACCATCTGAATCCCACAGACTTTCTGCCTTGTTAGGGTTTTTTGGTTCTTTATATTTCCTCTTTTACCCCTGCCTTCTGCCTTCCTGTCATCAATCAAACTATTAGCAAATACTTTGTCCACTTTGCAAAGCTGCAAACAGAACACTAGATAGTAAAAATTCAATAAGTGCTATAAAGGGTAATAGAGTCTAATTAGGGAGATAAAAACATCACAAATGAATAGATTAAGCAGAACTAATTACCACTATTACCTATAATAACAGCTAACATTCAGAGCCATTGCTTTATACTAAGGGCTTTATACACATCATCTCATTCAATGACTATGAGCCTGGGAAAGCTCTTCATACTTTCTGAATTGAGAGTTCTTCCCTTACACAAGTCAGGGATCTTACTGCCTAATAACATAGCACATATCTTAAGGGCAGGGTAGTTTCGTGAAGGGAGCTATTACTGTTGGATGCAGTAACCAAGGAAGGCCACATGGGAGAGACAAAATAAATATTTATTGAAAGAATTCATAAACATTGCCTAATAAGTATATGTGAAAGTAATACAAAATGGATAAAAATGCATTTGCGTGTATCTATGCAGTTTTTTAAGGACAAAGCAATGACAAGATATATCTATGGAAGAGGTGTTTCTGCCATAACCTAAACCATCAAGCTCTTTGGATTGTGGGACCTACCTTTTATAAAAGGCGCAGAAGCCTCAGGAAAATCATGGGACCACACAAATCAAACAAAAAGATGCATTGTTTCTCTCTTTTCTTTCTTTCTTGCTTGCTTGCTTGCTTGCTTTTTTTTTTTTTTTTTTTTTTTTTTTTTTTTTTTTGAGACTGGATCTTGCTCTCTTGCCCAGGCTGGAGTGCAGTGACACAATCATAGCTCACTGCAGCCTCTAACTACTGGGCTCAAGCCATCCTCCTGTCTCTGCCTCCCAAAGTGCTGGGATTACAGGCCTCAGCCACTGCACCCGGTGCAGTATTTCTTCAAGGAAAATGGCCACATAAAACCATTTGATCCAATGACAAACTGAAATTCAGCAAAGGAGATTTTAAAAAGCCCCAAACACACATGAAAATATGGGAGACAGGGATTTATTAGAAATACAATCAGAACCAGAGGCTGCTGGACAGAGGTACATAAAAATAAATGCTTGGATTGCCCATAACAGAAGGAATGTCATCTTGGAAAGCATTAGGAAGATGATGCTTTTTTGTTTTTGTTTTTGAGACAGAGTCTCACTCTGTCGCCCAGGCTGGAGCGTAGTGGCACGATCTCGGCTCACTGCAAGCTCCGCCTCCCGAGTTCACGCCATTCTCCTGCCTCAGCCTCCTGAGTAGCTGGGACTACAGATGCCCGACACCACGCCCGGCTAATTTTTTTTGTATTTTTAGTAGAGACAGGGTTTCACCTTGGTTAGCCAGGGTGGTCTCGATCTGCTGACCTCGTGATTCGCCCGCGTCGGCCTCCCAAAGTGCTGAGATTACAGGCGTGAGCCACCACGCCCAGCCAAGATGACGCTTTTGAGCAGCATTTTAGGAAGAGATGAAAAAAAAAAAGCTCAATGGCAAGGGTAGAGTGGGCAGAGGCAGAGATTTTGCTTAATGTAGATGGTCCAAGTCACCAGGCACCACTGTTGGAAATAAGAAATTAATAAATTTTGCTACCTGCCAGTGTGAATGAAAATGTTACCTAAAGGAAATACTAGTGTTGGGTGACTTTTTAATATTTATTGAATTTTTTTTTTTTTAACTAAATGTTTGGTTAGGAATACTCAAGTTAAAGAATATTCTAAATTTCAGTTGCATTTCCTTTGAACATTTCTGTGTTTGGTTTATATTTGGTGTGCTTTCTCTTTTACATTGCCATGCCATCTTATTTACCAGTGTCAGAAGTTCACAGTCATCTTGCCTTTAGCCCTGCAGACACACACGCTTTCATGTTAAACCCTCTATTTAGGGTTCCTCTTGTCCTTCCTGGAACACTCTTTCCTGCTGTTTCATAAGACAGCTGTTCTTCGCTGGTGGTCTCAGCAGCCACTTCTGATCCTTCTGCTCACAGCCAAAGGAAAAGCAAGGCAACGGCTTTTATTTTAACTTTTATCTTATTTTGAATTATCTGGTAGACTTTGAGTATTTTAAAATTAGAAATCAAGAAAAATATGTGGTAGAAAATCCTCCAAAAAGACACCAAAACCTTGAAATATAGCTTTTCTGTCAAAAAGGCACATTTGAGAAAACACACAACTGATCTCTATTAAATGCTCTATTCAACTACACTCTTATTCTGAAGTATTTACAACTAATAATAACAAGATAATCGTCTAATACTGTAAAATTATTCTTTGAACCTTATATGAATTTTGATTAAACTCAGGGTTTTTGTAGAATACTACAATATATTATGATAATGCTACTATTTTTATTAGTGTTCTGATTATCATTCTTCTTCTTATTGATTCATCTGAAAAGGCCAGAATGCTTTTAATGCACTAGCTTATATTACTTATCTTTGACAAAATTAAAAGAAGCTCTATTTTTCCACAATTATGGATGGATGTATTTCAACAAGAAAAGATCAAACAAGTATCCGTACTCTTCATTAAAACTAAGATAAGAATATAGGTGTTCCAAAGCATGGTAAGAACTACAGCTGCCATTCACGTCTCAAGTGTTTCTTACTTTCCCTTTTGGAAGTTAGACATTTCTACCTGTTCCTTTCCTGTAATTATTAAATAATAAATGCAACGGAGCCACATATATAAATAAAAGTATCAGAAGAGAAAAATATGACTTTATGACAGCAGATAAACAAAATAATATTATTCATAAATAGTAACCAAAAAGGAAAACAAATAACAAAAATACTCAAACAAAATAACTTAGTCAAAATGTTATACATACTGAAAATTAGGTAAAATGTTATTTTTTCCTCTGAGTATATAGTTCCAACTTTTGATATAATAATTTTTTTTTTTTCTTTTTTGAGACAGATTTTCACTCTGTCACCCAGGCTGAAGTGCAATGGCACGATCTCAGCTCACTGCAACCTCTGCCACCTGGGTTCAAGCGATTCTCCTGCCTCAGTGCCCTGAGTAGCTGGGATTACAGGTGCTCATCACCACACCTGGCTAATTTTTGTATTTTTAGTAGAGACGGGGTTTCTCACTGTTGGCCAGACTGGTCTCGAACTCCTGACCTCAGGTGATCTGCCCGCCTCGGCCTCCCAAACTGCTGGGATTACAGGCGTGAGTCACTGCGCCCAGCCTAATAATAGTATTTTTAAATAAAGTAATTGTAATAATAAATGGTAGATTAAAAACTAATTTCTGTTTGGAAAAAATTGAAGTGGGATAACATATATTAAAAATCAAACACAAATTCTAATTATCTACCAAATACAGCTTTTAGTTCAACGGTGACAAAATAGAAACAATTTCAACTGAATGTGGTAAATCCTACAGCCAGAGTATATGACACTGTCTTGTGACAGAGGAAGAAGGAATCATTTATTCCAGGGTGTCAAAGGAGAAGTCTCAAAGGGTGTGACACTGATCTGGCTTATATAAGAATAATGAGTAGAATTCATTGTTTAAAGAAAGAAGAACATGGGCTGGGCACAGTGGCTCATGCTTGTAATCCCAGCACTTTGGGAGGGTGAGGGAAGAGAATCACTTGGGTCCAGGAGTTTGAGACCAGTCTGGGCAACATGGAAACATAACAAAAATAAAAATTAGCCAGTTGTGGTAACACATGCCTGTAGTCCCAGCTACTGGGAGGGAAGGTGGGAGGATTGCTTGAACCTAGGGGGTCAAGGCTGCAGTGAGCCATGATGGTGCCACTGCACTCCAGCTTGGAAGACCCCTGTCTCTAAAAATAACTAACTATATGCTAGGCAGAGGAAACAATCCGAAAGCATGAAGTCATAGAAGCTACTAGCACTTCCCAAGAAGGGCAAGCAGTTTCTTATTGTAGGAGTGTGGGAAGGTGAGGGAAGAAAAGGGAAGGAAAAGGAATGGAGGGGAATGGACAAAGTGGAAAGCAGATTTAAGAGGCCAAGAACAACGATTGAGAAAACAAGTACAAAACTATGATTATTATAATAGTTCAGTACAAAGGATAATGAGGGCCTGAACCAAAGCATGAAGAAGAAAATAACAGATAATTTTCAAGAGCTATTTAGGGGGTAGAATTCATAGGAACATGTAACTGAGTAGATGTGAAGAATTGAAGAATGAAGTATCTTTGGCATACACAAGATAATGAATAGTAATTTTTGAACAATATCAATTTTTAGAAATAGGTAAATCTAGTCTAAACAAGGCCCGGGTAGATAAACTTGAAAGAAGAAAGTTTTAAGACCTTCAAGTTTCCGTGGTTCACACTTGTAATCCCAGCACTGTGGGAGGAAGAGGTGAGAGGATCTCTAGAGACCAGGGATTCAACGTTACAGTAGCTATGATCACACCACTGCCCTGCAGCATGAGCAACAGAGCAAGATTCTGTCTCTTTAAAAAAGAAAGAAAGAACATTTATGAAGGCAGTTTTGGACCTACTGAGTTTAAATTCTGTGGAATAGCTATACTATGTTACTATGCCCATACATGTCTTATATATATAAAGTGGAAGAAAATAAAAGAAAGACCCTAGTAGCCAAAAAAGGCTCTATAATAGAGGTAGAACTATAAAGCATTTATTCTGTTGCATTTATTTGCATTTTTGTGATACTATAAATTACAAACAAATATTTGCCAACTCTTGCTATTTCTTTTGTAGTAAATTTATTAGTTGGTATAATACAATTCATTAAGCATTATGTTTACAGCTATATTTTGCTTTTGACAAACCAATTCAAATTCAAAATAATAAAAACATTTTTAATATTTAATTATGAATTATATAAGGAACTTCTTTTAAATGAACAAGGAGATTTTACATATTTTATCTCCTGAAATCATCAGAAACCTGTGAAATATGAAACAGTAGCAACATTATTGATAATAAACAAATCGTATTTGATGTATGCCAGCACTTGACTTACATTATGAGACTGACGCACTGCCTACTGCTCTAAGGAGGCAACTAGACTTACATTAAATAATATAGTTTCACAAGTCTATCAGGTAGTTGCTAATATATACCCACTTTACAGATAAAATGTGACACAGTTTAAGAAATTGGCCTTCAGTCACACAGTTCAAGTTGTAGACAAGTTTTGATCCTGGCTGTCTATGTCCTTAGTCACTTTGTATACCGTATTGACTCTAAACAAAAGAATATTTATTTATCTCTTCTTACAGACATAGAAATTCAGGTCTAAATATTTTTTCAGTTGTGTTTCTATAAATTTCAAGCAAAATATTCAAATTTGGCATAATATGTGTTCCAAGAAAAGGTATTTAAAAATAGGTACCAATGAGATTATTGGGATAGAGGCAATTATGATTTACCATTTTCATCATACAGTTTTACTCCTACAACTTTTAAATATGAAAAATTTACTCTTCTTTTAGTAACAAATGCATCTTCTGTTTTTTTAATGTGAATTTTCATGTATGAATGAAAATGTGTGATTATTTTCTTCCTAAAACATTTAACACAAATAATATTTTAGTCCTTCTTGTAGAATCATATGATGGATGCTTTTCTCCATTAATTTTAGAAATTTAAATTTTAGTAACAGAAATTTAAAACATGATACAATAATTTTATTTTTTCTAACATATATATGTTTAAAATGTCTATGTTGTAAATCTAAAGGACTGCTTAAAGAAACCTATCTTGAAGAAAGAAATAACCAATTAGAAGATTTGGAAATTACATACAGGTATCTCAATGATTGTTTATTTTTAAGTAGATAAAGAATTCATCTTTCAAATTTTAGCATAATTTATACCCACAAATCTGAATGAATACAATGGGTTATCTAATTAGCAATCAGATATTTTACTCATTAATGTCATTAATTATCAGATTTGTGTAAAATGTAATCTACTTTTAGTTTTCAAAGAAGAAAAAATAGATCCGTGGTATTATAAAAAACAAACTAGGTAAATTTTTATTACATCAGGAACACTTATTCTGAGTATTCAAACAAATCAAGTAAATATATTTTCATCACAATCACTCATTCACAAACATGCACCTGTATTGTAAATACTAGACTTGTAGAAAAACTTCTGTTTAATCTTGGGTGGTCTCTTTGCTCAGGTTTGATTAAATATGTCTTTTCACAACAGGTGACTTTTTAATTGTTTTCTTATGGCAACCCATTTATTCCTCAGGCTTTGTTTGGCTTGCATTAGTTTTCAGAGTTAATGGCCATGTGTGAGAACATGCTGAGTACAGGTGGCCAATGGTTATGCTGAGAATGTGGGTGTTATAGCAAAGGCAGTGGGCAAGTGATTTAACTTTACCAATTAATACAGTGTTTGAACCCTCAAGGTCTTTCAAACAGAAAGCAAGCTCAGAATAGGCACTTGGTAATGCAAGTATGAAATGAAGAATAAAACAGCTTGTTCTTTGCATTTATTGGGTTTTCTTTCTTTAGTGGGCTGAGCCTTTTTCCTTATACAGCTTAAGGGCTCAACTCAACTTTTTCAGAGTGGCTTCTTTTCTGTGTGGGCAGTTCCATTAGTAAACTCGGTATTTTCCTCATTCTGACTTCTGCATTATTATTTTGGTCCTTCTAGAAGCCTATCAGGCCAGCAATTTGAGCTCTGGGCCTGCTGTGTTTACTTCTTCCTGGCCAACAGATATGGGAAATTCTATAATAAGGAGCATTATGATCCCTAGCACCCAAAAATGAATGCTAGTTTTATATATGCTTCAGATAAATTAAACAACAGAAGCTGGATTACGAGTAAAAAATTTTGCCCAGGCAATCCTGACTGAGGAGAACCAAAAGGAAAAATGAGATCTTTGGATGACCTAGGCTACCAAAAACTAGCACCAAACATAGAAAGACCTTTCCCACTGGGCTTAATTTTTTTTCTTTTTTTCTTTTTTTCCTGACAAAAGGAACATTTGTTTGCAATTAGCTTAGGTAAAGGAAATAGCATCTGAACTCTTATTTTCCAATTGGAATGACCCCATGACCTGCTATGAAGACACTTGGAATATTTATTCAGTCTTGGTTAGGGATGTATGGGGTTGGGGTCAATTTTAACAAATGTGAATGCATTTGCCAAGTGTTTTTCAGTTTTAAAATTATCTAAGCACCAAATTATGAAATAGTCCTTAAAATTATTTAAAAGTGTTTTTAGTAATATGTACTGAATTCAATTACAGTACCATTGTATGATAATAAAAGCCCTTGATGTATGATAAATTGACAAATATCAATGAAGAAAGCAAGTTTCCATAAATGTCAATATGGTAATCTGCCAAAAAACAGGTGGAGGAGAGTTGAAAACTCTGTCTACAAATAGGTGAAGTTTGTTTTAAACCAACAGAGAAATAATAAACAAGAATCATGTAAAATACAGAGAAATCCATGTAAATTGTACTGAATCTAGTTTCTTTCAGCACATCAAAAATTGTCTGACACTGAAAAAGGAAGAGTGTGAATTTTACTTTCTTTCTTTTACAAACAGCCAACTACCTTTGAAATGATTTCTAAATGTTGCATTTTTCAGATGTGGCCATTCAGATTCTCTATATTGTTGTGGCCCAACTTTAAAATGTTGAATACAAATAGTATATGCATTTCCTTCTAGTATATTCTTTAATTCTGACAACATAACAATTATCTTAATATTTTGTTTCTATAAAATTGAACTAATACAATTTAATGGGAAAAAGAAATCCTCGATACTGAAATCATTTAGGAAAGAACCAATCTGCTTCCCACCTTCCACTATTCCAACTTGTCTTAATTCAGTGTTATTTGCAGTATATACTGTGTTCCTCATTTTGGAAAGAAGGCAGTCAATAATACATTGGGAAAGGGAAAAGGTGGTTCTTCTCAGTTTCCTACATGAAGGTTTCTATAAAGATATTAAAACATTGTGGCATTGGGACAGGAGTTAAGATCTCTGCTTTAAGGTTGGAAGGGCTATTAATGTGACCTCATAAGACCAAAGTTTTTAAAAAAGGTTTTTCTCCTTCCTTGTCCATAAAAGCTATGTTTACCTCTTAGTGACCTTGAGTATTCACTGTAGTAAGTTGGTGGTCAAAAAATCCTTGTATTTGTGAAGTTTTGGAAAACAAATTGTAGAAATTCAGGTTTCTCCTAGCAATTAAGGTGGGATGAAGTTCATCCACTCACATGGGTGGCAGGGAGAATTTGCTGGCTGAATTGAACACGCAATACCAATGTCTTTTAAGTGTACTCTGCCAACTCCTTCCTAGATCTCCCTTCTTCAATCCTATAAATTACTTGTTATATATAAGCCTGATACAAAGTCATCACCTCTGCCAAGTCAAGTAAGAAAAGCCCCAAAACATTATTCTGTTTTTGTAGGTGTGAGTCTTATTTTTCATATTGTTCTTCCATAAACATTATTAATTGACAAGGCAATTTCCACCAAAAACTGAAGGTATTTTAATGGAGATTGTATTAATTTTATAGGTCAAGTTGAGAAGATTAATATCATTAGAACATCGCATCTTCACAGATAATAACATGATGCATTTCTCCATCAATTAGGTCTTTCATCATCATTGTTAAATAAAATTTTAACTTAATTGATTTTCTATATTGATTTGTGTCCAGTAATTTTGCCAGACTTTCTACAAACTGTAACTTAACTTTATGTAGTTGATATTTTGGTTGTTCCTTTTTTTTCTTTTTCTTTTTTTTTTTTTTTTTTTGAGATGAAGTTTTGCTCTTGTCACTCAGGCTGTAGTGCAATGACACGATCTCGGCTCACTGTAACCTCTGCCTCCTGGGTTCAATCGATTCTCCTGCCTCAGCCTTCCAAGTAGCTGGGATTAGAGACAGACTTTCACCATGTTGGCCAGGCTGGCCTCAAACTCCTGACCTCAAGTGATCCACCCACCTCAGCCTCCCAAAGTGCTGGGATTACAGGCATTAGCCACCGCATCCAGCAATACTTTGGCTGTTTCTTGCTGCATAAGAAACTATCCTAAAACTTCATAGCTTAAAATAATAATTATTTTGTTATATCTAACAATTTTGTACGTCAGACAGGCCTATAAATTTCCTTCCTTTATTATGCTAGTCTGTTTTGGTATCCAAGTTATGCTGACCTAAAATATGTTCATTGGGGAGGCTTACAATTTCAGCTCTGCATTCAATCAGCTTGAAATTCCTAACTCTTATCCTCACAATGAGCACAAACATGAACAAGCTCAAAATCAATGACTTTTTATAGGCCTAGCAGGAAATTCACTGACTCCAGATTTAGCAAGAGGTGAATACACATAGTCAGAGCTGAGATTACCTTATCAGAATCAAGACATTGGAGACAATAATGGAGCACCAGTGTAATAACAGTGGATAACAATTGAGAGAACTGTAAGACACAGACTCTATTTAAGAAAGAATTCTTAAAGAAATTCAAAGACAACAGGGAAGAAAAAGCAACAACAACAATGAAGCTAGAGTCTCTGGCACCTATGGCTACACTACACATGAAACACAGCTCAGCTCTTAGCCAGGGTAACATGAAACTTTACAAAATGCCTAATTTTCTCAGTTCCCATGCCTGACTTTCAACAAAAATTTACAAGCCATACTAAAATGCAAATAATAACACAGTCTATAGAGACAAAGTAAGCATCAAAACCAGAATCAGGAAAGATACCATTTGTGAACTATCAGATAAAAAATTTAAAATAAGTATAATAAATTAAGATATCTCATAAAATATTAGACAGTATGCAAGAGTAGACAGTGTAAGTAGAATGATAGAAACAACGAAAGAAAAGGAGATGGTAGAAATAAAAAATTATGTGAGAAATATAAAGAATATTTTTGATGGTCTCTGCATTGGGCTGGAGATAGATGAATAAAGAATCCATTTGCTGAAAGACACATCAATAAAAACCTCCCAAACTGAAATGCAAATAGAAAAAATACAATGAAATAAAAATAAAATAATATATTGTATGATGATTATAAAAGTTGTAATACATGTGTATGGGAGTATAAGAGGAAAAGAAAGAGGGAAATAAGAACAAGAAACATTTGAGGTAATAATGGCTGAAAATTTTCTAAATTTAATTACTGATACCATACAACAGATCCAGGACTCTGCGAACACCAGGAAGAATAAATGCCCAAATGATCTACACTTGGTTATATCATCCTCAAAGTACCGAAAATCCTAAAAGGAGCCAGAGGTATGAGGAGCACTTTAGTTAGAGGAACAAGAATAAGAAATATACATCAGTTTCTCATAAGAAACCATGCAAGCAAAAAGAGAGTGAAGTAATATAAAGTATTGAAAGAAAAAAAAATGAACCTACAATTGTGCATCCAGGAAAACTATTCCACAAAAGTAACAGAGAAATAAAGACTTTTCAAAAGAATTACTAAGGTAATTTTCTACTAGCAGACCTCCCGTACAAGAAATATCAAACAAAGGTTATTCAGGGGAAGAAAAAACATATAGGTCAGAAATGTGTACTCATATATAGAAAGAAAGGACATCAGAGATGAAATAAAGTTGAAATATTTGATGTTTATTTTTCTAAATTAATCGAATAGATAACCCCTTGTTTAAAGAAAAATAGTAACAATGTATTAGGTAATTTTAACACATGAAATAAATGATGGAAATGTTTTCAGTGAGAGGGGGGAGAAATTGGAAAGACTCTGTTATAAAGTACCTGCAGTACACTGAGTGGAGTTAGATTAGTTGCTCATGTGAATTAAAACTCTAGAGCAAACACCTAAAAATTTAAAAAGAAGAATGACTGACACTAAGAGATGAACAAAAATGAAATCACTTAAAATGTTCCATTAAAACTAAAGAAAGTTAACAACATCAAATTTTAGAGAGAATATGAAACAATAAGCATTCTCATTCACTGCTGGTGGGAATGCAAAATGGTACTTAGGAAGATCATTTGGCAGTTATTTACAAAACTGAACACACTATTACCATAGGATCCAGCAGTCATGCTGCTTGGCATTTACCCCCCAAAAACTGAAAACATATGTTCACACAAAAATCAGAACATGGTCATTTATAGCAGCTTTATTTATAATTGCCAAAACTTGGAAGCAACCAAGATGTTCTTCAATAGGTGAATGAATGAACTGTGGTACATCAAGACAGTGGAATACTATTCAGTACTAAAAAAGTAAGCTATCAGAGACATCGATGAAACCTTTTTTTTTTTTTTTTTTTTTTGGTAGAGACAGTGATCTCACCATGTCATCCAGGCTGATCTCAAACTCCTGGGCTCAAGCGATCTGTCCTCCTTGTCCTCCCAAAGTGCTGGGATTACAAACATGAGCCAGAGGACATGGAGGAAACTTAAATGCCTATTACTAAGTAAAATAAGTCAATATTAAATGGCTGCATATTATATGATTCCAACTATAAGACATTCTGGAAAATGCAAAACTATGCAGACAATAAAAAGATCAGTGTTTTCAGAAGCTAATGAAGAATAAGGAATGAATACACAGAGCACAGAGTGTTTTTAGGGTAGTAAAACGACTGTGTATGATGCTATAATTGTGGGTACATGTCATTATACATTTGTCCAAACCCATAAAATGTACAACATCAAGAGTGAACCCTAATATAAACTATAAATTTGGGATCATTATGATGTGTCAATATAAGTTCATCAATGCAATAAATGTACAATTATAGTGGGGGATGTTGATAAAGGGGAAGGTTATACCTAAATCAAAAACATACAATTATTTTCTTGATTGACAGACCTTTAGCTAAACTAAAAAAAAAAAAAAAAAAAGAAAAATAAAGTTTAAAATATCAGAAATGAAAGAGGAACCATTACAATAAAAACTACACATATACAAAAGTCATGAAACTACTATGAACAACTATATGCCAACAAATTGGATGACCTGGAAGAAACTGATACATTTCTAGACATATCAAGACTAAATCATGAAGAAATAAAAAATTCAAACTGATTAATGTTGAGTAAGAAGATTAAATTAGTAATAAAACATTTCCTATCAAAGACAAGGGCAGAATCTGATGCCTTCACAGCTGAATTCTAACAAACATTTAAAGAAGAACTAATCATGCTCTCATTTTTTCATTAAATTAGAGAGGAGATAATACTTGCAAACTCATTTTACAAGGCCAGTATTACTCTGATACCAAAGCCAGACAAGAAACTACTAGAAAAAAAAAAAAATTACAGGCCAGTATCCCTAAGTAACATAGATGCAAAAATCCTGAATAAAATACTAGCAAACCAAATTCAATAGCACATTAATAAAATAAAATCATTCACTATGATCGACTGAGATGTATTCCACAGAGACAAGAATGGCTCAACGTGCATAAATCTATAGATTGATGCACCACATCAACAGAATGAAGGAAAAAAAAATATGATCATTTCAACAGATGCAGAGAAAACATTTGACAAAATTTAATATTCTTTTAGGGGGAAAAAAATCTCTCAACAAAAGAGCTATAGTAAAATGGAACTCAACACAATAAGAGCTATAAACAACAAGCCCATAGCTAAAATTATACTCAATGATGAAAGGCTGAAAACTTTTCTTCTAAGATTGGGAACAAGAAAAAGATGCACCCTCTCCCCACTTCTATTCAACATAGTACTAGAAGTCATAGCCAGAGCAATTAGGCAAGAAAAAAAAAGCCAAATTATAAAGGAAAACGTTAAATTGTCTCTATGGTCAGCATACCTTTATACCATAATCAGTACCTTAACGCAAGGATACATTCTGAGAAATGCATCATCAGGTGATTTTGTCATGTGCAGACATCACAGAGTGTACCTACACATATCTAGATTGTATAGCTTACTACACAACCAGAATATATGGTATTGCCTATTGCTCCGAGTCTACAAAATAGTGTAACACGTGACTGTACTAAATAGTGTGGGCAATAATAACACAATAGTAAATATTTTTGTATCTAAACATAACTAAACAAAGTACAGTAAAATTATGGTCGAAAAGGTAAAAACTAAAACACCTATATAAGGCACTTACAATGGATGCAGCTTGCAGGACTGGAAGTTACTCTGAGTTTGAAATTACTGTGAATGAGTGATGAGTGGATGTGAAGGCCTAGGACATTACTGAACAGTACTGTAGACTTTCTAAACAGTGTACACTTAGGCTACACTAAATTTATTTTGTAAATGTCTTTCTTAAATAATAAGTTAGACTTAGATTACTGTAATGCTTTTACTTTTACTTTTGATTTTTTTTTTACTCTTGTAATTACACATTGTTTAAAATACAAACACATTGTACTGGTTTAACAAAAATTGTTTATTTTCTTATATTCTCATTCTATAAAGTTTTTCTACTTTAAAAGTTTTTCTTTTTTTTTTTTTTTTTTTTTTTACTTTTTAAACCATTTTTACTTTTTAAAGGTTTACAAAGTAAAAAAAAAAAAAAAAAATCTTTTAAAAGTTTTAAAAACTAAGGCATAAACACACACATTAGGCCAGACTTCCCAGAGTCAGGATCAATATCACTGTCTTCCACCTCCACATGTTGTCTTTCTGGAAGGTCTTCAGGGGCAATAACACGGAGCTTCCAGCAGGAGATGATAGCTCATATGATAACTATGCCTTCTGGAATACCTCCTGAAGTACTAGCCTGAGGCTGTACTACAGTAAACTTTTGAAAAAATAGGTAGAACAAGGACACACTAAAATAACCATAAAAGTATGGTATAGTAAATACGTAAACCAGTAACATTCATTTATTAGCATTGTCAAATGTTCTGTACTATACATAATTACTATACTTTTCTACAAGTGGCAGTGCAGTAGGTTTGTTTATACCAGCATCATCATAAATATGTGAGTAATGCATTGGGCTACAATGTTACAAAGACTACCATTTCACTAGTCAAGGGGAATTTTTCAGCTCCTATATAATCTTATGGGACAATTATCATATATGCAGTCTGTTGCTGACAGAAATATTATATGGATACATGACTGTGTATATAACACTGTAAAGACTCCATCAAAAATGGTTAGATTAATAAATTAATTAGTCAAATCAGTAAAGTTGCAGTATATAATATCAATGTACAAAAATCAGTAGCTAGCATTTCTATACACTAACAACAAACTCTGAAAAAGAGATCAAGAAAACAATCCCATTTACAATAGCTACCAAAAAAAAGCTTACAAATAAATTTAGCCAAGGAGGTAAAAGAGCTTCATCAAAAAAAAAAAAAAAAAAACCTAGAAAATATTGAGTAGAAAAATTGAAAAACACACAAATAAATGGAAACATACCTATTGTTTAGGGATTAGAAGAATTAATATCATTAAAATGTCCATACTACCAAGACAATCTATAGGTTCGTTGCAATTCTTATCAAAATTTAAATGACAATTTCCACAGAAATAGGTAAAACAATCTTAAAATTTGTATGAAACCACAAAAGACCCTTATAGCCAGAGCAATCTTGAGCAATAAAGCAAAGCAGAAGGCTTCACACTACTTGACTTCAAAGTCTCCTACAAAGCTACAGTAATCAAAAGAGTATGACACTGCCACAAATACAGACACATAAACTAACAGAACAGAATAGAAAGTCCAGAAATAAATTCATGCATTTACAGTCAATTGATTTTTTTGACAAAGATACCAAGAACAAATAATGGGGAAAGTATAATCTCTTCAATAAATGGCGTTCAACCATTTAATGAAGAAAAATGAAATTAGATCTTCATCTCACACCATATACAAATATCAAATAAAACTGGATTAAAAACTTAAATTTAAAACCTGAAATTGCAGAACCACCAGAGGGAAACATAGAAGAAAGCTTCATGACACGGTTTAGACAATGATTTCTTTTGTATATGACCCCTAAAATGCAAGCAACAAAAGCAAAAATAGATAAATTAGATTACATAAAACTAAAACACTTCATCAATGCAAAGGAAACAATCAACAGGATGAACAGACAACCTACAGAATGGAAGAATATATCTGCAAATCATACATCTGATAGGGTGTTAATATCCAGAATATATAAAGAACTCAAACACTTTAGTAGTAAGAAAATAAGTTTCCAATTTTTAAAAATGGACAAATGACCTGAATAGATATTTCTCAAAGGAGTACATACAAATGGCTAACAGGTAACATCACTAATCAGCAGGGTAATACAAATCCAAACCACAATGTCATATTACTTCACACCTATTTGAATGGCTATTATTAAAAAGATGAAATACAATAAGTGTTGGTGAAGATGTGAAAAAAATAAAACCTCTGCACACCATGGAAATGTAAGTTTGTACAGCCATTATGGAGAACAGTATATTCCTCAAAACAATTAAAAATTGAGCTACTATATGATAGAGCAATCCCACTACTGAATAAGTATCTAAAGGATATGAAATCAGTATGTCAAAGATACAGCTACAGTCTCATGTTCATTGCAGCACCATTCATAATAGCCAAAAAAATAGAATCAACCTGGGTATTCATGAATTGATGAATGGATTTTAAAATGTGGTATGCATACACAATGAAATAATATTTAACTTTCAAAAAGAAGGAAATCCTGGACAGATGTGGTGGTGCACACCTGTAATTCCAGTATTTTGCTAGGCCAAGGTAGGTGGATTGCTTCAGTCTAGGAGTTCGAGACCAGCTTGGATAAATTAGTGAAACCCTGTCCTTACAAAAAAAATAAAATAAAACAAAAATTAGCTGGGTGTGGTGGTGTGCACTTGTGGTCACTGCTACTTAGGAGACTGAGGTGGGGGGATTGCTTAAACCCAGGAGTTAGAGGTTGCAGTAAGCTATGATGACCCTACTGTACTCCAGCCTGGGGAGCAGAGCAAGACTCTGTCTCCAAAAAAAAAAAAAAAAAAAAAAAAAAAAGGAAAAAGAAAAAAGAAAGAAAGAAAGAAATGAAAAGCAATCCTGCCCTTGGTGCCCTTTGGAGGATACTGGGTTAAGTGAAATAACTCAAGCACATAAAGATAAATAATGTATGATGTCATTTACATATGGAGTGTAAATGGTGGTTACCAAATGTTAGAGACAGGAGAGATTGGGGAGATACTGTTCAAAGGGCAAAATAATTTCAGTTCAAGAGACCTATTGTACATCATGGGGACTATAATGAGTAACAAATATTGTATACTTGAAAATTGCTAAGAGAATAGGTTTTAAGTCTTCTCACCACACACACACACAAAATGTCATGTAAAGTAATATATATGTTAAATAGCTTGATTTGGGCATTATACAATGTATACATGAATCAAGACAAAATCTTGTACACCACAAATATGTACAATTATTACTTATCAATTAAAAAGATGGGGAAAAACTCTCAGCAAACTACAAACAGAGGAGAATTTTCTTAAAGTAAAACAAACAAACAAAAAAAACCCTACAAAAATCCTACACCAAACATCACACATAGCAGCAAGTTATTAGATGCTTTTACCCTAAATTGGAGATCAAGAAAGACTGTCTCCTCACCATTTATTTTCAATATTGTACCAGAGGTCCTAGCCAGTGCACTAATATAAAAAATAGAAATAAAGATATACAGATTATGAAATAAGATAAAAACTGCCTTTATTCACAAATAACATGATTTTCCATACAGAAAATCCCAAAGAATCAATCTGGAATTGATAAACAAATATAGCACAGTCACAGGATCCATGGTTATTATATAAAAGTCAATCGATTGTCTATATACCAAGCAGTGAACAATTGGAATTTAAATTAAAAATAAAACACCATTTTCATTAGCACACAAACACATACACACAAAAGATATATTTGGGAATAAATCTTACAAATATGTTCAGGATCTTTTTGAAGAAACTACAAAATTGATCAAAGAAATGAAGAATCTAAATAAATAGAGAGATAGTATATAGTTGTGGATATCAAGACCTGATACTGTTAAGATGTCAGTTTTTCACAAAATGATCTGTAGAGTCAAGGCCATCCCATTCAAATTTCTAGCAAGGTACTTTGTGGATACTGACAAGCTGCACTAAGATTTATATGGAAAGGCAGAAGAAGTAGAACAGTCAACATAGTACTGATGAACAGTGTCAGAGGACTGAACTAACCAACTTCAAGACTTAGTATAAAGCTATAATAGTCAAAACAGCATGCTATTGGCTAATAAATATATAAGTGGATTAGTGGAACAGAATATAGAACCCAGAAATAGACCCACACAAATACAGTCAACTGATTGTTGACCAAGACACAAATTCAATGAAGAACGAATTGTATGTTCAACACATGATATTGGAACAATTGGACATCTACTGATAAAAAAGGAAAAAAAAAGAATTTAGATGTAGTTTTTATACTTTCCAACAAGAAAGATTCAAAATGGACCATAGACAAATGTACATTGACAATTTGAACTTTATTGCTTTTTTCTCTGAAAAAATGCTGTTAGGAGAATTAAAAAGCAAGCTGCAGATTTTGAAATATTATTTATAACACTAATCTAATAAAGGGCTTGCATCCAAGTATACAAATAACTCTCACAACTTAATGGTAAGAAAAACAAAAAATTCAATCTAAATATGGGCAAAAGATCCGAACAAACACCTCACAAAGGAAGTTAGGTATGTAGCAAACATGAAAAGATGCTCAACATCATGTCATTGGGAAATCATACATTAAAACAATGAAATACCACTACACCTGTATTAAAATGGCAAAAAATTAAAATAACAATGTCAAATTTTAGTGAAGATGCAGAGCAACCAGAACTATTTTTCATTGTTGGTGAGAATTCAAAATGGTTCAGTTTCTTTGCAAGACTCTTTGGCAGTTTCTTCCATAACTAAGCGTAGTTATAGTATAGGATTAAATAATTATGCCCTAGGTATTTACCTAATTGAGTTGAAAACTTAGGTTCTCACAAAAACCTTCACACAATTTGTAGTAGCTTTATTCTGAAGCACCATAATCTGGAAGCAAACAAGATGTCCTTCAATAAGTGAATGGCTGAACTGTGGTACATTCATAAAATGGAATATTATTCAGTGATTAAAACATATGAGTGTATTAGTCCATTTTCACGCTGAAGATAAAGGCATATCCGAGAGTGGGAAAAAGAAGCAGTTTAATTGGATTTACAGTTCTGCATGGCTGGGGAGGCCTCAGAATCATGGTGGGAGGCAAAAAATACTTCTTACATGGCAGTGGCAAGAAAAAATGAGGACGAAACAAAAGTGGAAACCCCTGATAAACCCATCAGATCTCATGAGACTTACTAACTATCATGAGAATAGCATGGGAAAGACCAGTCACCATGATACAATTACCTTCCCCTGGGCCCCTCCCACAACGTGTGGGAATTCTGGGAGATATAATTCAAGTTTGATTTTGGGTAGGGACACAGCCAAATCATATCAATGAGCTTTCAACCCATGAAGACACATGGAGAAAACTTAAATGTATATCGCTAAGTAAAAGAAGCCAATCTGAAAATACTATATACTGCATTTCTCCAATGTTATGACACTCTGGAAAAGGCAAAAACTGTAGAGGTAGCAAAAAGATTAGTGGGGGTGGTGAGGGTTGTGGGGAGGGGAGTGGAAACTGAAAGAATTTGTAGGACAGTAAAACTATTCTATATGATACTTTCATTGTGAATACATGGCATTAGGCACATGTCAAAATCCATTTAACTGTACAACACAAAGAATTTTAGTTAATAATGGATTCATTAATTACAGCAAATGTGCTATACTAAGCATACAGAAAAGGAAATATATGGGAACTCTTCATACTATCTGCTCCATTTTCCCATGAATCTAAAACTGTGATAACTAATAAAATCTGTGAATTTTTTTAAAAAGAATTATTTGGCAAGTAAAGGCACTTTTTTCCTATTCTTCTTAAGAGTATATTGAGGACTTGACTATGTGATTCTTGGCTCTATGTATCTGCATTTGTGGCCACTCATTAATATTCAGCTATTAGATGGGCTAGTCTGGAATGTCCATAATGGCTTCCTTCACATGCCTGGAGTTTTGCCAGCAATGAATGAACAGCGGGGCTTATCTGAGACTCAATGTGAGTACCTACACATGGTTTACCCAGTAAGCTTTCTTCAGTATCCTTAAACTTTTTATCTGATGACCAGGGCTCCGAGAGAAAGTACTGCAAGAAATAGGAAGTGGAGACTGTCCTGGCTAACATGGTGAAACCCCGTCTCTACTAAAAATACAAAAAACTAGCCGGGCGTGGTGGCGGGCGCCTGTAGTCTCAGCTACTTGGGAGGCTGAGGCGGGAGAATGGCGTGAACCCGGGAGGCGGAGCTTGCAGTGAGCCGAGATCACGCCACTGCACTCCAGCCTGGGAGACACAGCGAGACTCCGTCTCTCAAAAAAAAAAAAAAAAAAAAGAAATAGGAGGTGGAAGCTGCTAATTTCTTAAGGCCTAGGCTCAGAAACTAGTGCAGCATCACTTCTGGCATATTCTTCACAGAGCCTAATGAGATTCAAGGAAAGAAGAAAGAACCAGCTCTTAATAGAAAGGGTGACTAACAATTTATGATGATCTTTAATCCATCAAATTCTTAATGAGGATGCTAACATCATTTCACTTTAATTATAATATGATCATGGATGTTGCAGATGCTTTTATGCCTTTTACTGGGATATAAAATTTTCTTCCATTCCCAATTTGATAATCTTTTAGTGAAACATTCTAAATACTTTATCTACTGAAATTATATGTAGATAAAGTAGACAAACTAATATGGTATATTAGGATATAGATTCAGCAACCATAAAATAGTCTTAAGTAAGAACAGGTTCAAGATCAAAGTTTACTTTTATTTAACAGGCCAGGTATGAAGAGTGCAAGTTTTGTACAGAATGTGCTCCAGACTCCTTCTGCATTGTTGTGGCTTTATATTTACATTGTTTCTAAGGGTATTATACATAATTTCAACATTTCTGTAAGCATAAATTGAAAACAGAATGAAATCAGGTAAGCTTCTTATCATTTAAGAAAACTGATATTATATACATCATTCTGTTTCACAGCCTTTTGGCCAGAATTTAGTCCCACGGCAGCAGTATTTGCAAACAAGTCTGGAGAATGTAGTGTACTATTCTTGAAAAGCACATGCCCACATTTAAAAATATATACTTCTTGGAATGCCTATGTTTAGATAGAAATTGCATATATAAACATATATATAATGTATATATATGGAATAAGGAGAAATTAAGTATCAGGAAACAATAAATACTCCTAACATGCATGGTGAGTTACACTAATCAATTTTTTCCCTGCTACTAGATTATATAATATCTTTTAGTATAGAGTCCAATCACCCATTTTTATATATGATAAAATATTTCACACAGAATCTTAAAGATAATAGGTACTCAATGTCTATATAATATCTCTATGGATACAGACACTGATATGAAGGAATGCATGCATACATAAATCAGTGAATACCCAACCTTTGTAATAACAAAGTATCTCCTGCATTAATTCATGCTTTCATTTCTGGGGTAAATGCAATTGGCTCATTCTGAATCATTATTTTTTTAGACAGTGCCAATTTTCTTTGATATTATTTGGCCTAAAGGGATGTGTTTTTCTTAATCTGCTCTAGTCATTTTTATCAAAGTTATGCTTGATTTGGGAGTAAAATTATTTAAAATTTTTTTAGATGTTAGAATTATTTTCTTAAAGTTGGGACCACTTGTTGCAAGAAGAAACCACCAACCTAAAATCTCTTGAATTACTAAGTTTTTCTTACCATAGAGATAGCTGTATGAACACAACATGAAGTGAGGGCTGACTGTTTTTCTTTCCTCCAAATGCTAAGTTTAACAGAGGTTTTAGCTATTTTATTATTTGTTTGATTTTGCTGTAACTTTCTCCTTAGTTTTATTCTCTTTTATCTTCATAATGCCAATAAAAATCACTTTTCTAGCTTTATACGAGGAGTCTCTTATTTGGTCTCCTCAACCTTCATAGACTGTATCTCCTTAACTCTCATTCCCAAACACCTGTTAGAGCAGAAATTCAAGTTATTTAGGCTTTTTTTTTTGTTTTTCAGTAACTATGAAGGCAAAAGCAACCTTGGATGGTTTTATAGCTTCTAGATATTCTTCATTTCATTTTTATTCTCTGTGGGATTAGTTCGGTCTTGTCCCATCAGTGTTCGATGAACACACACACACACACCAACACACCAGCTTTTGTGTTGCTGCTAGTGGGAAAGTCAGGTACCAGGTCTGCTTTATTGACAGAAGGAGAAGTGACAAGGTGACTAGATCACCTCTCTTCTTTTTCCTTAACTCAGAATCTTTTTCATTAAATAGGATCAATTATTCAACAGAGATGGACCTAGTGGACATTATGCCAGGAAAAGAAAGACAAATTCTGCATTATCTCAGTCATATGTGGAATTTTAAAATAGCCAGACTCAGAAGCAGAGAGTAGAATGGTGGTTGCCAGGCGCTGAGGTAGGTGGAAATGAGAAGGTGTTGATCAAAGGTTACAACGTTTCAGATAAGGGAGTAAGTTAGGAAGATATACTGTACAATGTAGGACCTATGATTAACCTCTGTCTTAAGTATTGTATACTTAACATTTACGAAGAGGATAAGGAGATCGAGACCATCCTGGCTAACATGGTGAAACCCCGTCTCTACTTAAAAAATACAAAAAACTAGCCGGGCGTGGTGGCGGGCGCCTGTAGTCCCAGCTACTCGGGAGGCTGAGGCAGGAGAAAGGAAGCTTTTGGAGGTAATGGGTACATTTATTACATTGATTGTGGCTGTGTTTCACAGGTGCTTACTTATTTCGAAACATACCAAGTTGTATATATGAAATATCGACAGCATTTTATGTATCAATCATGATTCAATAAAGAGCTTTAAAAATAAAGAAATATGGCCAGGTGCAGTGGCTGATGCCTGTAATTCCAGCACTTTGGGAGGCCAAGGTGGGCGGATCACGAGGTCAGGAGATCGAGACCATCCTGGCTAACACGGTGAAACCCCATCTCTACAAAAAACACAAAAAATTAGCTGGGCCTGGTGGCAGACGCCTGTAGTCCCAGCTACCTGGGAGGCTGAAGCAGGAGAATGGCGTGAACCCGGGAGGCAGAGCTTTCAGTGAGCCGAGATCGCGCCACTACACTCCACCCTGGGCAACCGAACGAGACTCCGTCTCAAAATACATAAATAAATAAAAATAAAAATAAAGAAATATACTGTGTTACATGACTTGCTTATAAATCTTTCACTGTCCATCATTGACTGCAGAATGCTGTTCCTGCTCCTTAACTATGTATTACAGAGATGTCTTAACGTGGCCTCAATTGACCATTCCTTGGTTTCCTGCAACTTTTTCCCCTCAATTCACGTTTCTTTGAATATGACATGAGCTACTACTCAGAGCAGTCTCAATTACTTCATGAAAATTCTCTTCACTTTTTTGCTGCCTATGATACTGAGATGCTGTCTATCTGGATTGCTTTTTATTCTTATATCTACCTATCAAAATCTATCTTATGTATCAATAATAAGTTCAATGACAATCACAAACCATCTCTCCTTTCTTTATATTACTAAAACCTTTCTCAAAAGCTTTTCACAAAAAGCAGCCTCATGATTCGCATTATACTCATTGCTCTAAATGCCTGTATGTATCCCTAAACCACACCATTTCTGAGAAGAGAGACTATGCTTCAATCCCTATGGAATCTTTCTAGAAACCTAATGCTTTACTTATTAATGTATTTGCCAATAGACACTTATTGAGTTCAATTATATTTTCCCATTTCTGTTCCTTTTAAATCACAGCAAAATAAATTTAGATTCCTAAAGTTAACTATGTTAGGCATTGGAGATATTCTACACAACACTTAACTTTTATAAAAAATAAAATAACAAGCATAGAGGACACTATAACAAAACAACAGGGGTACTTTTATGAGTGGAAGGATTTAGCCTGAAAGGCAGGAGTCCCCATGAGCCTCTCATAACTATGCAGCTGTACTGCTGGCTGCAGTCTGCAATTCAAGAGATATTTTCTAAGTCTGTTGTTGTTATTAATTTGAGGAGAAGAGGTCTCTGTAGAGGAAAAAAATCCAAGATTTTTTGTTTCCTTTTCCATCACTCACAGTCACTGTAATGTCAACACCATTTAGGTCAAATTTCAGGCATTCAAAAATGTGCAGCTTCATCCAGCTGCAAGAACTAAAAATCAACAGCACTATAGCCTAACCAATAAAATATGTCTGAGGGTGTTAGTAACAATTAACAGGTGTGTACCTTCCCGAGAAAGCTTGCATGACCTGAAATGTGTGAAGTAGTACACTTGGATTTCATAAGAATTACATATAAGAAAATATGTATCTTTTTTTTTTTTACTAATGGATCTTAAATAAAGTAATTTAACCACATAAACCACTTAAACACATGTTACAAAAGGGTACTTTGGTCCTCATCAAAGTCAATAGGCTCATTGGATGTGAGTATAGTCCCTGCTACCCAACTGTCTGTCCCTGAATCTTTTCTCTTTCACAACCAGGAGGATTAAAATTCTCTGCTAGGTATTAAATTTACCTAACTTTTAGTTTCCTCACACATAAAATGGAATAAAAATACCAAACTCATGATATCTTATGATAATTATATATAGTATCCCAATCTAAGTTTGCAAAATTGTCCTCTCCGACTCAAAAGAAAAAAAAATCTGTGTATTTCTCCTTCTTTGCTTTTGCATTGTCCTGAAGAGTTTTGTTTGTTTGTTTGTTTTTGTTTTTTTTAGGGAAACAACATCTTGCTCTGGTTGAGGTTTAGCTACCTCTTCCATGTCTTCCTTTCTTTGTGATCTATCAATTCTATCATGATCTCCAGTAGTTTACTAATGTGCTCTTCTCAACTCTGAACCACACCCTTCCTCTTCCCTCTGCCAAGACTCACAAAATTAATCAGGTCACTAATGCACTTGCAAGCCACGAAGTCTCCCTTCTCTCTGTTCCTCTGTGATTTCCACCTTACCAATCCTCACATTTCAATAACTCCGGTTGTCCAGTTCCTCCCCCCATATTCACAAACTGAATCAAATTACTAAACAATAGTGACTGATTCAACTGACCTCACTGGACCCTCATTGTATCTCAGCAATTCTTTTATTTATCACTTGTTGACTAACCATTGCATTCCTCCCTGCAGCTGTTCCAAATGTTTCCGTTGTGCTCAAGTCCCTAATACCAGCCCTGCTTCCTCCCTCTTAGCACATAACCTCACCTCCTACTGAGAAAATTAAAACCATCCCAACCTAAGTTTACACAATTGTCCTCCTCTCTGACTCAAAAGAATAAAAAAACTGTGCATTTCTCTTTCTTTGCTTTTGAAGAATTGTTTTTTTTTCCCCCAGAGAAACAGCATCTTGCTCTGATGCTTTGGGTTTGGAGTCAGGACAACCAAATTTAGATAATTTGTGTTGACACAGCATGACCTTGACGAATTTCCTCGTTTTGCAGTCTCAATGCCGTCATCGCTAAAATGGAGGTAAAAATTGCTACTTCATAGAGTAGTAAAGAATAATTAGCAGGTTTTTGTCAGATAATATACATTTAACAAACTATTGCTATTATTATTTGGAAACCCAAAGACTTCATTCTGTTTATTCTAATAA
Organism: Macaca fascicularis; assembly: GCF_037993035.2. Lineage (NCBI taxonomy): Eukaryota > Metazoa > Chordata > Mammalia > Primates > Cercopithecidae > Macaca > Macaca fascicularis. The sequence goes on along the minus strand of NC_088391.1, from coordinate 71,853,189 downwards.
TGACCCTGTTCTGACCCTGTTTATTCTAATAATGATGATAATAATAATGATGAAAGTGATGACAGTAAATTATTATCTTGTTGCCTTTCTTAGTAAGATACTACTTCAATTATCACTTTTCTTTCTTAAATCTTTATTTCAATCTAGTTAATTAGATAATTTTTTTCTTCCTTATATATGATCAAGCTGTCATTTTTCTTTAAAAGAAAAACAACTTTTTTAACCCTATACATGATTCAAGATAACATCCCATTCATTGCCCAGTATCCTTAAGAAAGTTATCCAGTATCCTTAAGAAAGTTATCCAGTATCCTTAAGAAAGTTGTTGATATTAGCTGCTCTTTTGTCTTTTCCAAATAGTTCTTAAAACCCTCGATGTAACTTTTCACTTTAACCATTCCGTGAAAACAACCATTTAACTCATGCTCATCCACCTACTCTATGATAGACCTAGGGGCATAGCAGTGGGCAGAACAGAGTGGTTCCTGAATTCTTAAAGATTATGGTCTAATATGAAGGCACACATTAAGCAATTAATGTAAGTGCTATCGATATCAGAAAGAGAAGGGACAAAATGCAATGAAAATGAGAATTAGTTTAAAGACTGAGTAAAAAAGTAGCACTGAAAATTATCTAAAGGAAAAGCTATACATGAGAGGGAATCAGAGGAAGATGAAGAATACAGACAGAAAGAAGAGTATGTGTGAGTACCCTCATATGAAAATAAGAGGGGGGAAATAAGTACCTAGGGGGGAGTGGTTTAAGAGATGATTAAGCAGAAGTAGGACCTTAAAGAATGTCTAAGCCATGTGAGTATTGAAGAATTTTTTTAAAAGGGAAGAAAATCATTTGAGATGTCAAGTAAAGGACTAGGAAGATAGCCACATTTTTATTTTTAAAATATCAGTCTGACCTCAAGTACTGAGAGATCACTCATGAGGCCACTGTCCACAAAAGAGAAGAGGGAGACTTAAATGAAGGTGCTAGTGGTGGGGGTGTAGAGAATAAGAAAGTTCAATAAATATTTTAAGAGCTAGAATTCATGGGATTTAGTGATTAATTATATATGAAGAGGCAATAAAATTATGGCAGAAATAAGTATCAAGCAACATATTTTTTTCTTGAGCAACTAAAGTAGAGTCTGACACCGCTTATTTATCAAAGTAGGTAAAGGAGCAAAGGTATATTAATAAAACAATAAACACCTATTGAACACTGATATGGTTTGGCTTTATGTCCCCACCCAAATCTCATGTTGAATTGTAATCCCCAGTGTTGGGGGAGGGATGTGGTAGGAGGTGACTGGATCATAGGGGAGGATATCATGCTTCTTGTTCTTGTGATACTGAACAAGGTCTCATGAGATCTGGTTGATTAAAAATGTGTATCACTTCCCCCTTCACTCTCTTCCACTATGATTGTAAGTTTTCTGAGGCCTCCCAGCCATGCTTCCTGTACAGCCTGAACATTGAGACAATTAAACCTCTTTTCATTATAAATTACTCAGTCTCAGGTGTTTCCTTAGAACAGTGTGAGAATGGACTAATACAGAAAATTGGTATGAGAAGTGAAGCATTTCTATAAAGATAACTGAAAATGTGGAAGCGACATCAGAACTCGGTAATGAGCAGAGGCTAGAATCATTTGGAGGGATCACAAGAAGACAGGAAGATGAGGAAAAGTTTGGAACTTCCTAGAGACTTTTTGGATGGTTGTGACCAAAATACTGATAGTGATATGAATAGTGAAGTTCAGACTAAGGTAGTCTCAGATGGAGATGAAGAATTTATTGGGAACTTGTATAAAGGTCACTCTTGCTGTGCTTTAGCAAAGAGACTGGTGGCATTGTGCCCCTGCTCTAGAGATCTGCAGGACTTTGAACTTGAGTGAGATAATTGAGGGTATCTGGTGGAAGAAATTTCTAAGCAGCAAAGTGTTCAAGATGTGGCCTGGCTGCTTCTAACAGGGCATGCTCATATGCATTCCCAAGGTGATGGTCTGAAACTGGATCATATGTTTAAAAGAAAAGCAGAGCATAAAAGTTTAGAAAATTTGCAGCCTGGCCATGTGGTAGAAGATAAAAACCCTTTTCCTGGTGGGAATTCATGGCTGCAGAAAATTTCATGAGTAAAGAGGAGACAAATGTTAATAGCCAAGACAATGGGGAAAATGCCTCCAAGGTGTTTCAGAGACCTTCACAGCAACCCCTCTCATCACAGCCCGGGAAGCCTAGGCGGGAAAAATGGTTTCATGGGCCAGACCCAGAATTCTGTTGTTCTATGAAGCCTTGGGACATGGTACCCTGTGTTCTATCTGCTCCAGCTCCAGATGCCATGGCTAAAAGGGGCCAAAGTAGGGCTGGGCATGGTGGCTCAACACCTGCAATCCCAGCACTTTGGGAGGCCAAAGCAGGTGGATCACCTGAGGTCAGGAGTTGCGAACAGCCTGGCCAACATGGTGACACCCCATCTCTACTAAAAATACAAAAAAATAAAAAAAAATTAGCTGGGCGTGGTGGTGGGTGCCTGTAATCCCAGCTACTCAGGAGGCTTAGGTGGGAGAATCACTTGAACCCAGGTGGTGGAGGTTGCAGTGAACTGAGATCGTGCCATTGCACTCCAGCCTGGGCAACAAGAGTGAAACTCCATCTCACAAAAAAGAGGGGGGAGTGGCAGCAAAGTACAGCTTGGGCCAATGCTTGAGAGGGTTCCAGCCCCAAGCCCTGGTGGCTTGCCCATGGTCTTGGGCCTGTGGGTGCACAGATACAAGAATTGAGGCCTGGGAGCCTGCACATAGGTTTCAGAGGATGCATGGAAATGCCTCAATGTCCAGGCAGAAGTCTGCTACAGGGGCAGAGCACTCATGAAGAACCTCTACTAAGGCAAGTGCAGAGGGGAAATGAGGGACTGGAGACCCCATGCAGCATCCACACTGGGGCACTGCTTAGTGGAGCTGTCATAAGAGGACCACCATCCTCCATATGCCAGAATGGTAGCTCCACTGACAGCTTGCACCAAGCACCTGGAAAAGCTACAGGCACTCAAGGACAACCTGTGAAAGCAGCCATGGGAGCTGTACCCTGCAGAGCCACAGGGGAGGGGCTTCCCAAGGCCTTGGGAACCCACACCTTGTATTAGTGTGGCCTGGATGTGAGACATAGAGCCAAAGAAGATTATTCTGGAGCTTTAAGATTTAATGACTGTCCTATTGGGTTTTGGACTTGCATGGGGCCTGCAGCCCCTTTGTTTTGGCTAATTTTTTTCATTTTGAAATGGAAGCACATACCTGTATCAACATTGTATCTTAGCAGTATCTAACTTGGTTTTCATTTTACAGGCTCACAGACAGAAGGGACTTGCCTTGTCTCAGATGAGACTTTGGACTTGGATTTTTCAGTTACTCCTGGAATGAGCTAAGACTTTGGAGGACTGTTGAGAAGTCATGATTGTGTTCTGAAATGTGTGAAGGACGTGAGATTTAGAAAGGTCAGGGGCGGAATGATATGGTTTGGCTCTGTGTCCTCACCCAAATCTCATGTTGAATTGTAATTCCCATGTGTTGGAGGAGGAACCTTGTGGGAGGTGATTGCATCATGGGGACAAATTTTCCCCTTGATGTTCTCATAATAGTGAGTGAATTCTCATGAGATCTGGTTGTTTAGAAGTGCATAGCACTTTCCCCTTTGCTCTCTTCCTCGTGCTCTGCTATGCAAAGAAAGTGCTTGCTTCCCCTTCACCCTTCCACCATGACTGTACGTTTCCTAAGACCATTCCAACCATGCCTTCTGTACAGCCTGCAGCACTGTGAGTCAATTAAACCTCTTTTCTTCATAGATTTCCCAGTCACAGTTAGTCTCAGGTAGTTACAGTCTATGAGAACAGACTACAACAAACATCAACTGTGTGCAAGAAATCAACTACAAAATACTACATATATATATACATATGGCTAATTTAATATATCCCTGGGATAAATTCTGCTTCATCATGATGAATAATCTTTTCAATTTGTTGTTGAATCCATTTTGCTTGTATTCTGTTGATAAATTTTGCATCAATGTTCATCAGAGGTATTGTCCTATAGTTTTCTTTTTTTGATATGTTCTTGTCTGGTTTTTGGTATCAGGGTAATACTGGCCTTTTAGAATGAGTTTGGAAATATTCCCTCCTCTATTTTTCAGAATAGCTTGGGTAGAATTTTTATAGTTCTTCTTTAAATGTTTAGTAAAATTCAGCAGTGAATTCACTGGGCCCCAGGCTTTCCTTTGTTGGAAGACCTTGTATTGTGGCTTCAAACTCTAGTTATTGATTTATTCAGGTTTTGAATTCCTTCATGGTTCAATGTTGGTGGCTGCATTTGTTTAGGAATTTATCCATTTCTTCTGGGTTTTCTAACTTATTGGCATATAATTGCACATTAGTAGCCTCTAATGACCCTTTGAATTTCTGTGGTATCAGTTGTAATATCTCCTTTTTCTTCTCTGATTTTGTTTATTTAGATTTTCTTTTTTTCTTAGTTAGCCTGTGATATGGTATCAATATGCATCTCCACACAAATTTTATGTCAAATTATAACCCCCAATGTTGGAGGTGGGACCTGGCAGGGGCAGAGTTCTCATAAATAGTTTAGCACCATTCCCCCTTGGTACTATATAGTGAGTGAGTTCTCATGAGATCTTGTTTAAAAGTTGGTAGCACCTCCACACTCTCCTCTTCCTGCTCTGGCCATGTAAGACAAGCCTGTCTCCCCTTCACCTTCTGCCATGATTGTAAATTTCCTGAGGCTTCCTCTAAAACCGAACAGATGGCCAGCATCATGCTTCCTGTAAGGCCTGTGAAACCATGAACTAATTAAACCTCTTTTCCTTATAAGTTACCCAGTCTCAGGTATTTCTTTATAGCATTGTGGTAATTAATTAATATGGAAAATTGGTCCTGAGAAGTGGAACATTGCTATAAATATACCTGAAAATGTGGAAGCAGCTTTGGAACAGGGTAACTGGCAGAAGTTGGAAGAGTTGGAGGGCTCAGAAGAAGACAGGAAGATGAGGTAAAATTTGGAACCTTAATGATTGGTTAAATGGTTGTGACAGAAATGCTGATAGTAATGTGGACAATAAAGTCTGGGCAGAGAAGGTCTCACACAGGAATGGGAAACATTTTGGGAACTGGAACAAAAGTCACTTTTGTTGTGCAAAGAGCCCGGAGGCATTGTGCCCCTGCCCTAGGGGTCTGTGGAACTTTGAACTTTAGATAACAATTTACGCTATCTGGTGGAAGAAATTTCTAAGCAGCAAAGTGTTCAAATGTGGCCTGGCTGCTTCTAACAACCTATCTTCATATGTGTGAGCAAAGAATTGACTTGAAACTGGAACTTATGTTGAAAAGGGGAACAGAGCATAAAAGTTTGGAAAATTTGCAGCTTGGAGATGTAGTAGAAAATAAAAACCTATTTACTAGGGAGGAATTCTAGCAGGCTAAAGAAATTTGCATAAATAAAAGGAAGGCAAAGGCTGACAGCCAAGGCAATGCGAAGAAGCCCTCAAAGGCATTTCAGAGACCTTTGCAGCAGCTCCTCCCATTACAGGCCCAGAAGCCTAGGAGGGAAGAACAGTTTTGTGGGCTAGGCCTAAGACCCTGCTGTCTTGTGCAGCCTCAAGATGCTGCACTCTGCTTCCCAGCTTCTCCAGCTCCAGCCCTGGCTAAAAGGAGCCCAGGTACACCTTGGGGTGATGTTTCAAAGGGTGCAAGTCAAAAGCTATGGAGGATTCCATGTGGTGTTAATCCTGCAGGTGCACAGAGTGCAAGAGCTGAAGCTTTGGAGCCTGCCTAGATTTGAAAGGATGTATGAAAAATGCTGTATGTCCCAGCAGAAGCCTGTTATAGGGGTGGAATCCTCATTGAGAAGCACTACTAGGACAGTGTGGAGGAAAAATGTGGGATTGGGGACCCCACACAGAGGCCCCATTGGGTCACTTGCCCAGTGGAGCTGTGAGAAGAGGACCACCATCCTCCAGACCCCAGAATGGTAGATTCACTGTCAGCTTGCACCATGAGCCTGGAAAAGCTGCAGGTATTGGATGACAGCTCATGAGAGCAGCCACAGGAGCTGACATCTGCAAAACCACAGAGGCATTGCTGCCCCGGGCCTTGGGAGACCATTGTTTGCATCAGTGTTCCCTGCATGTGAGACATGAAGTCAAAGGAGATTATTTTGGAGCTTTAAGATTTAATGACCACCCTACTGGATTTCAAACTCATATGGGGCCTATTGCCCCCTTTTTTTGGCCAATTTCTCCCTTTTGGAACGCAAGTATTTACCCAATGCCTGCACCTCCATTTTATCATGGAAGTAACTAACTTGTTTCTGATTACAGGCCCATAGGCAGAAGGGACTTGCCTTGTCTCAGATGAGATTTGGTAATTTGGACTTTTAATTAATGCTGGCATGAGTTAAGACTTTGGGGGAATGTTGGGAAGGCATGATTCTATTCTGCAATATGAAGACATGAGATTTGGAAAGGGCCAGGGTGAATGATACTGTTTTGATCTGTGTCTCTGTCCAAATCTCATGTCTAATTGTAATTCCCAGTGTTGGAGATGGGGCCTGGTGGGTGATGATTGTGTAATGAGGGTGGAGTTCTCATAAATGGTTTAGCACCACCCCACCTTGGTACTATATATTCAGTGAGTTCTCATGACATCTGCTTCTTTAAAAGTATGTGGCACCTCCCACTCTGTCTCCTTCTGCTCTGGCCATGTAAGACAAGCCTGCTTCCTCTTCACCTTCCACCATAATTGTAAGTTTTCTGAGGTCTCCTCAGAAGCCAAACAGATAGCCAGCATCATGCTTCCTATACAGCCTATGAAATTGTTAGCCAATTAAACCTCTCTTTTAAATAAATTATCCAATCTCAGGTATTTTACAGCAATGCAAGAATGGACTAATAGAGCCTGGCTAAAGTTTGTCAGCTTCGTTTACCTTTTGAAAATCCAACTTTCCATTTCATTGAGCTTTACTATTGTTTTCTTCATTTCAGTTTGATTTCTGCTCTGCTCTTTATTATTTCTTTGCTTCTACTAATTTTGGGTTTAGTTTCCTCTTGATTTCTAGTAGCTCTTTATGATGCACTAATATGTTATTTGAAATTTTTCTTTTTAGATGTATGTGCTTATAACTATAAACTTTCATCTTAGTGCTTTCACTGTATCACACAGGTTTCAGGATGTTATTTCCATTATTATTTGTTTCAAGAAATTTTTTAAAGTTTATTTGCAATGTCTTCATTGACCTACTGGTCATTCAGGAGCATATTATTTAATTTTCAAATGTTTTTATAATTTCTAAAATTCCTCTTTTGGCTGATTTCTAGTTTTTTTCCATTGTGGTCAGAGAAGATACTTAATATAATTTTCATTTTTTTGAATATTTTAAGATTTGTTTTGTCACCTAACTTATAGTCTATCCTTGAGAATGATCCATCTGCTGAGGACAAGAATGCATATTCTGTAGACATTGGGTGAAATGTTCTGTAAATATCTATTAGGTCCATTTGGTGAATAGTGCAGATTAAGTTCAGTATTTCTTTATTTTCCGTCTGGATAATCGTCGGTGCTGAAGCAGGGTGTTGAAGTCTCTGGCTATTGTATTAAGGCCTATCTGTCTCTTTAGCTCTGATTTCTGCTTTATCTATCTGGGTGTTCTAGCATTGGGTGCATATACATTTAAAATTGTTATATCCTGTTGCTAAATTGACTCCTTTTATCATTATATCATTGTCTTCTTTGTCTCTTTTCAAAATTTTTGTCCTGAAATCTATTTTGTCTGATATAAGTATAGCTACTCCTGCTCTTTTTAAAATTCCATTGACATGGAATATCTTTCTCATCTCTTCATTTTACTCTGTGTATCTTCATAGTGAATTGTATTTCTTATAAGGAAGAGCTAATTGGGTCTTGTTATTTTATCCATTCAGCCAATCTATGTCTTTTGACTAGAGCAAGCTTATCCAACCTGTGGCCTATAGGCTAAATGTGGCCCAGTATGGCTTTGAATACGGCCCAACACAATTTCTTTAACCTTCTTAAAATTATGAGTTTTTGTGACTTCAAGTTCCTCAGCTATCATTAGTCTTAGTGCATTTTATGTGTGGCCCAAGACAGTTCTTCTTCTTCCAATGTGGCCCAGGGAAGCCAAAAGATTGGACACTCCTAGATTACACAGTTTATTCCATTTACATTCAATGTTATCACTGATAAGTAAGGACTTACTCCTGCCATTTTGTTATTTGTTTTTTGGTTGTTTTGTAATCTTCCCTTTATTTTTTCCTTACTTTCTGTTTTCCCTTTAGTAAAGGTGATTTTCTCTAGTGGTATGTTTAAATATCTTAGTATTTATTTTTGCATTTCTGTTGTGTTTTTGATATGAGGTTACTATGAGGCTTGCAAATAATATCTTAAATCCTTTGTTTTGAACAAATGATAACACTGATTGCATAACCAAACAAGCAAAGGTAAACTAATAAAAATTCTATACTTTAACTTTATCCCACTGTTATTTAACTTTTTGTTGTTTCTATCTTATTGTACTGTCTATGGCTTCAAAAGTTATAGTTATTATTGATTAGTTCATCTTTTAGTCTTTCTACTGAAGACATGAATACTTTACATACCACAATTGCAATGTTATAATATTTTGTGTTTTCTGTGTAGTTACTATTACTAATGAGTTCTGCACCTTCAAGTGATTTCTTACTACTCATTCACATCCTATTTATTCTGATTGAAGAACTCCCTTTAGCATTTCTTGTAAGACAGGTTTTGTGTTGAGTGAATCTTTCAGCTTTTGTTTGTCTAGGTGAGTCTTTATTTCACCTTTCCATTTGAAGAATATTTTCATCAGTTATACTATTCAAGGATAAAAGACTTTTTTCCTTCATCACATTAAAAATATGATGTCACTTTCTCTTGGCCTGTAAAATTTTCACTGAAAAGTCTGCTGCCAGATGTATTTTAGTTCTATTATATGTTATTTATTTCTTTTATTTTGCTGTTTTTAGGATACTTTCTTTATTCTTGACCTGGGGTTTGATTATTAAATAACCCTAGGTAGTCTTATTTGCATTAAACCTGATTGGTGTTCTGTAACGTTCTTGTACTTGAATATTAAAGTCTCCTCGAAGTTTGGGAAGTAGTTTGTTGTTATCCCTTTTAATAAATATTCTACACCTATCTCTCCCTCTAACTCCTCTTTAAGGCCAGTAACTCTTAGATTTGCCCTTTTGTGACTATTTTCTAGATCTTATGTGCTTCATTCTTTTTAATGTTTTTTTTCTTTTGTCTCCTGTCTTCAAGTAGCCTGTCTTTAAGCTTACTAATTCCTTCTTCTGCTTCATCAATTATATTGTTAAAAGATTCTGATGCATTTTTCATTATGTCAACTGCATTTTTCAACTCCAGAATTTCTGTTTGATTTTAAAAACTGTTTCAGGCCTGGTGTGGTGGCTCATTCATGTAATCCCAGCACTTTGGGAGGCCAAGACAGGCAGACCACTTGAGGTCAGGAGTTCAAGACCACCCTGGCCAACATGGTGAAACCCCATTTCTACTAAAAACACAAAAATTAGCTGGACAGGGTGTCGCACACCTTTAGTCACAGCTACTCAAGAGGCTGAGACAGGAAAATTGCTTGAACCCAGGAGGTGGAGGTTGCAGTGAGCTGAGATCACGCCACTGCACTCCAGCCTGGGTGACAAAGTGAGACTTTATCTCAAAAAAAAAAAAAAAAAAAGAAATAAAATAAAATAGAAATTACTTCCCATTTGTTTGTAAAATTTATTTCATAGGATTCTGAATTTCTTCTGTGTCATTGCGAATTGCACTGAGTTTCCTCAAAATAGATATTTCAAATTCTGTATGAAAGGTCACATACCTTTGTCCCTCCAGGATTAGTCCCTGGTGACTTATTTAGTCTATTGTGTGAGGTCATGTTTTTCTGGATGCACTTGATGCTTGTGATGTTCATCAGTGTCTGTGCATTGAAGAACTACATATTTATTGTAGTCTTCATTGTCTGGGATTGTTTATGCCTTCCTTTCTTGAAAAGGTTTTCCAGGTATTCAAAGTGACTTGAGTTTTGTGATCTAAGTTTGTGGTCAGTGACACCATCTCTGCATTAGAGAAAGCCCAGAATTACCCCACTAACACTTGGGGATCTTGCAGACCCGTAGAGGTATTGCTTTTGTGGTCCTGGATATGATCCAAACAATTTCTCTGAACTTCAGGTAGAAACTCTTCCCTTACTTTCTCCCCACAAAAAAAAAAAAACAAAAAAAACAAAAGAGTCTCTCTGTCTATGGTGAGCTGCCTGGAGCTGGTGGAAGTATATCATAAGCACCCCTGTGACCACCACCACTGGGACTATGCTGGGTCAGAACTGATGCCAGCACAGCACAGGTTCTTGCCTAAGGTCTGCAGTAATCACTACCTTGCTACCACTTATGTTTGTTCAAGGCCTGAGGGATCTACAATCACCAAGTGGCAAAGTTAGCTAGCTAGGCTTGTGTCCTTTCCTTCAGGGTGACAAGTTCTTCCTGACACTGGGCAGATCCAGAGATGCCATCTGGGAGCCAGGGCCTGCAGTCAGAAATCTTAGGACTCCACCTGGTGCTCTATTCTACTGCAGCTGAGCTGGCATCCAAGCCATAAGACAAATTCCTTCCCACTCTTCCCTCCACTTTCACAAGCAGAGGAGTCTCTCTCCATGACCACCAGTGCCCCTGAGCTATGGTGAGTATTCCTGGCTAACATCAATGTCCACTGAAGGCCATAGGGTTCCTCATTAAGCTTATGGTGAATGTTGCCAGGGTTGTACTCTCCTTTTAGGGCAGTGGGCTCCCTTCTGGTCCAAGGCGGCCCAGAAATGCCACTCAAGAGCTAAGGCCTGGAATCAGAGACCTCAAGAGTTCTTTTTTTGCTCTACCCTACTGTTGCCAAGCTGACACCTAAGCTTCAAGACAAATTCCCCTTTACTCTTGCTGCTCTTTTCTCAAGAAGGTCTCTCCCTATAGCCATTACAGCTAAAAATGTTCTGTGTTACACCTGAATCTGGCATGTTTCTTAGTCTCACTCAAGGACTACCATGAGTACATCCTCGGTACTGCTGCGGATTATTCAGGGCCCCAAATCTCTTTAGTCAGTAAGTGATGATGCTGCCAGGGCTGGGTACTTCCCTTCAAGGCAGCAGATTTCCTCTGACCCAGTGTGGTTATAAAAATATTGCCAATAAACTAGGGGCTAGAATTGGGGCCTCAGGACTCTGCCTGGAGTCCTACCCTACTGTGGTTGAGCTGATTTCTAAGTTGTAAGACAAAGCCCTCTTTACTCTCCTTTCTCTGTTCCTCAAGCAGAACGGAGGAGTAACTCCTGGACCTACAAGCAGCACTGCCTTGGGTTGGGTTATAGGTGGTGCAAGAACTCCCTTGTCTCTCCCAGCTGGTGTCTCAATGGATTATGTGCCCCACAAGAACACAGGCTCTGAGCCCAGCTCAGCACCTGGACTCTCCCAGGAATTACAGACCTTGTGGCACAGACTGCATGGCAAGTTTATTTAGGATCTCAGCATACTTTAGTACATTGTGGCAAGGCTTTCCAAAAATCAATTCTGACCACTGAGTTGGGTGATTCCCCTTTGGTTAGGGCTGGTCTAAATGCTCCCTCTGTGGGGGACGACTGAATTCTGCTTGGTACTACTGTTCTGACGGGGCAACTCTGAGTTTCAATGACAAAATCCCACCATCATTGTGCTCTCCCTTCCCCAAGTACAAAGATTCTGTCTCCACAACAACCAACCACTGCCAGGGGGATGGGAAAGGAGTGGTATGGGTAATTCAAGACTCTCTTTCTTACTATTTTAAGTGACTATATCAGTGATATGAAGTTAAAACCAGGTACTTTGACTACTCACCTGATCTCTGGTTCCTATGAAAGTGCTTTTTTTGTGTGTGCGGAGGGTTTTTCAATGTGGTATTCCTGCAGAGATGATGGTCAATCCAGGATTCTATTAGCCATCTTGCTCCACATCTCCACCAAGCAAAAAGTTTTGAGTAAGATTTTCATAAGTTTCCAAACAAGCAGGTGCTTATCTTTATAAAATTGAAAATGGTGCTTTTCTCAAAATGTTCTTAAGTTTAGAAATTTCAAAGAGTTGAGTCACAGAAAACTACCAGAAAATACACAAGGACGTAATTATTGAAGTAAATATTTGTGAGTAGAAATACCCCCAAATGCTAAAACGAAATTTATAGGAATAAAATTAGTACTCAATATATCCTTAAACTGGGAAGAGTAGTAAAATACAATTTTAGAATAATACTTAATAATATTATTCTTACAAATCCTGTCTTGCATGTGGCAAATGCTTTAGGTATACCCTCAAAAAATGAACAAGTTAATAGTTATAATTTTTAAGAAAAAGGCACATTATACAATCACATAAACAAATTATGTTTAAAAATTTTAATACTGGCTTTAGTTCATGCTTTATTGAAAATCCATGGCTCCAACTCTACTGATGCAGTTTGTTTTAAAATGAATTAGACATGTTCATTGAACCTGGACTCAGCTTAATATACAAATCATTACAGGCTCTTCATTATGTGGCTTTGACAACAATTAACAGATATTCATTAGGGCAATCATATTCATAATAAATCTACATTAACATTGACAAATAGGAGCTATCAGGGCTCAATGAGCTTCATGTATAGTGTTTTTTACTATAAAATAATATCTGTTTTATTGCTATTGGAGTCAAAAAGCAGAATTGGAAATTCAAGGATATTGAAATTACTCTTCATTGTGATGAGCTATAAAGTGTCCATTGTTACGAGGCAACAAAGCGAGTAACTATTGTGAAAGGTACATTAGCTATGGCATCAAAATCTAGATTTTAGTACATTTCTGCCATTTATTATGCATCTGACCTTGGACAAGTCACTACCAATTTTAGATTTCAGTTTCTTCATCTATAAAATGAAGAGTATACTATTTAGTATAAAAATTGAGACAAATTTTAGAATTCATCTAATGGTAATATTTTTTTCTTTCATAAATATATAAAAAAGTACTCAGCAGAAACTTTACAAACCAGAAGAGATTATGGTCCTATCTTTAGCCTTCTTAAACAGCATAACTGCCAACCAAGAATTTTGTATCCAGCAAAACTCATTTCATAAAAGAAGAAAAAATACATTGTACTTCAGAGAAGCAAATGCTGAGGAAATTTGTCACTACTATATCAGCCCTGCGAGAAATGTTAAAAGGAGTTCTAAAGCTTGAAACAGAAGGTTAGTATGCACCAGAATAGAACCTCTTAAAAGCATGAAACTCACAGAGCCTATAAAATAATAACACAATGAAGAGAACAAAATACCTTGTTAACAACCAACATGATGAGTGGAACAGTACCTCACATCTCAATATTAACACTGAATGTAAATGGTCTAAATGCTCCATTTAAAAGATACAGATTTCCAGATGGCTAACAAATTACCAACCAAACATTTTCTGTCTTCAGGAGACACACCTAACACATAACAATTATTTTAGATTCAAGGTAATGACATGGAAAAAGAAAAAGATATTTCATGCAAATGGAAGGCAAAAGTGAGCAGGAGTAGCTATTTATATATTAGATAAGACAGACTTTAAAGCAACAACAGTAAAAAAAAAGACAAAGAAGGTCACTGTATAATGATAAAAGGATCAATTCACCAAGAAGATATTACAATCCTAAATATATATGCACCTAACTCTGGAGATCCCAGACTCATAAAGCAACATTAGACCTGAACTAAATGAAACCAAACCAAATAAGCACAAAAGAACAATAAAGCAAAAATTTGGTTCTTCGAAAAGGTAAATAAAGTATGAAATGGATGCATTCTTGGAAACATACAACCCTCATAGCTTGAATCAGGAAGAAATAGAAATCCTGAACAGACCAGTAACAAGCAGTAAGATTGAATCAGTAATACAAAAATTTCCAAAAACAAAAAGGCCAGAGCCAAATGGAACAACAGCCAAATTCTACCAGACATTCAAAGAAGAAATGGTGTCAAACCTACTGAAACTATTTCAAAATATTGAGAAAGAGGGACTCCTCCCCAATTTATTCTATGAACCCAATATCACCCTGGTACCCAAGCCAGGAAAGGACATAACAACAACAAAAACAAAACTACAGACCAATGTCCCTGATGAACTTAGATACAAAAACCCTCAACAACATACTAGGACATCAAAAAGATAATTCACCATAATCAAGTGGTTGTCATCTCAGGGATGGTTCAACACACAAAAGTTGACAAACGTGATTCATCGCATTAACAGAATTAAAAACAAAAATAATATCATCATCTCAACTGACCCATAAAAAGCATTCAATAAAATCCAACATCCCTTTCTGATAAAAACCCTCAAAAAACTAGGCATAGAAGAATCATACCTCAAAATAATAAAGTTGTATAAAACAAACCCATAGCTAACATCATACGAAATGAAGAAAAGTTGAAAGCATCCCTTCTAAGAACTGGAATAAGACAAGCATGCCCACTTTCACTACTTCTATTAAACATATGACTGGACGTCCTAGTCAGAGAGATTAGTCAAGAGAAAGAAATAAAATGAACCCAAATTGGAAAAGAGGAAGTCAAACTATCCCGGTTTGCTGATGATACAATCATACACCTAGAAAATCCTAAAGACTCCACCAAAAGACTACTAGATTAGATAAATGAATTCAGCAAAGTCTCAGGTGACAAAATCAATGTATACAAATCAGTTATTACTCCTATTCCACCAACAACCAACCTGAGAATCAAATCAACGACTCAATTCCTTTTACAATAGCTGCAAAAGAAATGATACCTACAAATACACATAACCAAGGAGGTAAATGATCTCTGCAAGATTAGCTACAAAACACTGCTGAAAGAAATCATAGATGACACAAAGAAATGGAAATGCAACCCATGCTCATGGACCACAAGAATCGGTATCATTAAAATGACCATACTGCCAAAAGCAATGTACATATTTAATGCATTTCCTTTCAATATATCAACATAATTTTTCACAGAATTAGAAAAAAGTCCTAAAATTCATATGGAACCCAAAAAAGAGCCCAAATAACTGAATCAATCCCAAGCCAAAAGAACAAATGTGAAGGCATCACATTACCTGACTTCAAATTATACTACAAGGCTGTAGTAACCAAAACAGCATGGCACTGGCATAAAGGTATATACATAGACCAATAGAACAGAATAGAGAACCCAGAAGAAAGCCAAATACTTAAAGCCAACTGATCTTTGACAAAGCATACAAAAACGTAACTTGTGGAAAGGACATCCTATTTAATAAATAGTGCTGGGAAAACAAGATAGCCATATGTAGAAGAATGAAATTGAATCCCTATATCTCACCATCTAAAAAAGTCAACACTGTATGGATCAAATACTTAACTCTAAGACAAGACCCATAAAAAGTCTAGCAGAGAGCCTAGGAAAAACACTTTTGGGCACTGGTGTAGGCAAAGAATGTGTTACTAAGATCCCAAAACCAAATGCAACAAAAATGAAAATAAATGGGACCTAATTAAACTAAAAAACTTCTGCACAGCAAAAGAAATAATCATCAGAGTAAACAGACAACCCACAGAATGGTAGCAAATATTTTCAAACTATACATCCAACAGAGAACTAATATCCAGAACATACAAGGAATTCAAACAAATCACCAAGAAAAAAAATAACCTCATCAAAAAGTGGACAAATGGCATGAATAGACGTTTCTCAAAAGAAAATATACAAATGGCCAACAACCATATGAAAAAATACTCAACATCACTAATCATCAGGGAAATATGCAAATTAAAACTAAAATGAGATACTACCTTACTCTAGCTAGAATTGCCATTCATAAAACTTCAAAAAATAATCAAGGTTGGCATGAATGTGGTGAAAAGGGAACAGTTATATACTGTTGGTAGGAATGTATATTAGTACAATCTCTATGGAAAACAATATGCAGATTTCTCAAAGAACTAAAAGTAGATCTACCATTCAATCCAAAAATCCCACTATTGGGTATCTACCCAAATGAAAAGAAGTTGTTATATCAAAAGCCACCTGCACACATATGTTTATCTCAGCATACTTCACATATGCAAAATATGGAACCAACCTAAGTGTCCATCAACTGATTGGATAAAGAAAATATGGTATATATACATCATGGAATACTACTCAGTCACAAAAAAGAATAAAATCTTGTCTTTTGCAGTAACCTGGATGGAGCTGGAATCCATCATTCTAAGTGGAATAACTCAGGAATGGAAAATCAAATATTGTATATTCTCACTTATAATGGGGAGCTAAGCCATGGATACACAAAGGCATACAGAGTGGTATGATGGATACTGGAGACTCAAGAGTGTAGAGGGAGGGGGTGATGGATTAAAAAACTACATATTGGGTACAATGTACACTACTCAGGTGGCAGGTGCACTACAGTCTCCGACTTCACCACTATAAAATTCATCCATGTAATCAAAAACCACTTGTACTCCAAAAGCTGTTGAAATAAAAAATACATATAAAATACATATAAGAAAAAGTAAAAAAAAAAAAATCCTTTTACTATTCACATAGAGAGAGAGGAAAAGAGAGACAAAGAAAGAGAAAGAGAGAGAAAGGATAAAATATATTTATCTTAATTGAGGACACACTTTGGCAGTACTCAAGTACACTGAATTCCAGAAATCCTAGAAACAAAATGCAAAACAGTAGATGGTGTGTACTATGTGACCAGCACTCCCCAACCTGGACTTCCTAAAGCATTGCACAATATTCCAGGACTGACTCCAATTAGGTCAGGAGCTAAATGTGGTGAAATAAATTGAACAGATCAGCTACATTTGAGTAACCAGACTTATTGCATTTGGCTTTGTGGTTATTAAGAACCACACACCAGCTCTTATTTTCTTCCCAATGAGATGATTAATGGAGCAAAGTTGTCTGTGTGTTGCACTAGTGCTGTGTTCATTATTGCAAGTCTACCTTCAAAACTCACAAAACGTCCAAAGTGATAAATCATGTGGTGACCTTCACAGAGTAAATTACTGAAGGTTAGTTATACTTTGACTCATTGGTTAATGTGAACGTCCAATTTAATAAAATATTTATTTCACATGCAAGCAAATACAAACTAAGCTACAAGGGCATAAAATTACTGTAACAAGGAGAGATTTTAAATTTGAATCCCTAGGCTAGTAAAATGCTTTTAATTGTAGTTTTGGTAAAACCTGAAATATTCTTTCAATTATTAATAATAAACAGTAACCTAGGATCTGCTCTGTGGAAGGTAGTGTTCTAAGTGGTTTATACACATAAACTTATTAAATCTTCATTTACAAAATTCTTATGATGACATTTCCTGCTGTGATCAACAACATCTCAACTCCATTTCTGTCATTGTGAATAAATTCCAAATTTTCCTATGTATTTTAAGTACTCTCAAATTTCTAAGTCATATCAGGAGCAAATGATTGGCTGAGCCTAGGTTGTTTCTAAAGCATAGCTCCAGGGAGTAAGAGGAAGGATTATCTGCTCTCCAGTCACTAAAACCAACATACAAAGGTTTTCTCTAAACAGGAATGTAGTTCAGAACTTAGCTGGCCAAAATATGACAAGTACCCATTATACTCTGTTCTTTTGATTACTCAATAGTTATGCGCTCTCTTCCTAACATAATATTTTCAAGTTTCAGACAATCGAAAATATGTTCCTACTCTTACAAAAGGGAAACAATACCAAGTCCAATCGCGTATTATCACTGGTTTAAAATACAGAATCTCTAGATGATAACTAGTTCTCTATTTCTGTCATAGCCTTAAATTCTACAACTTTTCGACTAAATTAAGAATACATGTATGATAAGGAAATCCTATTTACTTGTAGAAAAATAGAGTGGATCATCTGTAGGGTAAATATGGTGTACTATGGGCAAAATTATCCTTTTTTTTAAACAATATGACACTACCTATGTTTTAAAATGTGTTTAATTGTATACGAAATTATAGAAGGAAATGCAAGAACTCAGAACAGTTTTTAACTTTATAAATGAGAATTGTGAGTGGGCTCTGGAGACCAGGGTGGCAAAAGTTTATTTTTCCTAACCATCTTTGAAGTACTTGCTCATGTTTCAAAGGTTGATTAATCACATCATATACCCTCTTCCATTCTGTAAACCTGAAATATGGAATTCCAGACTTGAAAGTAGAGGCACTAAGATCAGATTTGCCATCCAGAGGTGATATTGGTACTGGTAGTAATAATAGAAGCATTGTGGTCAGTTGATTTCTTGACATTTACTTTTGAGAGGAAGCCCCAGAAATCATTTTCCTATGAAGTTGGTTTTGCAGCATAATTTTAGATGTTTATCTACAAGTTTAGCCTCAAATTTTGTTTTGTTTTTCCTCTAATCTTCCTACTAATCATGTTAGATATTCAGTATTCTTTAATGAACTCCCTTTTTTTAAAAAAAACTGGCCAGCAAATTACCAGTTTTTTGCATCTTCCAAAATTATCTAAAGGATATTGATCCTGTAAAGTCATTGCAGGTATTAGACATTCAGTGTTAGGAATTTAGGATTGTTAATCTGATATGGATGGATCTGAATACTATGGAATAGCTACAATTGAAGAATAGTAAGACAACAGTCCCTGACCTACAGTGTCAAAACAGTGCATTATTATCTGTGAACTCCTGTACCCATGAAGTATAAATCTTGATTCAATAGCTGCTATGATTGAATAAAATTTTTATCCTGAAATTCTAGGACTCTGGTACTGGCTTCCTTTTTTTAAATAACTGAGTATGGGGCCTAAAGAATGAAAATAAGATTGAAGCCCTTGTCCAAGACCATTCAATAATAAGCTTTATCAATTGCAGCAGAACTGAAAAGGCAAAATGGTTGAACAATTGACTATTAATAATATTTACAAACATACTAGCTGAACTTGGGAAATTCAGAAAAAGGGTAAACTGAGAAATAGAATATTTATAAGATTAGATTATATCAAACCAATGACTATCAACCACTAAATTCTACTGAGCTCTTGCCAGCAGAAAGAAGTAACAATTGCTCTCCTGGCTGGTAAGTTAGTCCTTACTTTATTTAAGTTTCTGTAATGACCAAGCCTAAAGCATTTACTCTGCGAAAGCAAGATAATTGTGCCTCAGTTTACCACCCTGCTTTATTTTCACATGTATAACTAGAATCTAATTCCAGCCTTTTCCTGGAGTAAAGTTCAAATTAAAACTTAGAGGAAAAAATATCTACACAAAAAGTGTGTATATTATTGGCAATTTGTTTTAGCAAAAGCATGGAAATAGATGTAAAAAAAAGAATCTGTGAATGTTAGACCAATAAGCAAGGAATATAATCTTAGACTAGGTTGAATTTATCAATGCAGGTAAAATTACCAGCGTTTCTGAATTCAGTGTGCTAACTTGAACACCTAACAGTCAATGGTTTGATTGGCTGAAAACCTGACTTAAAATTACTGGCATGTCCTGACCTCAATGGAGATGCCTGAAATTTCTTTAAAAAAATGTAGGAGAGTAGTGTACAACTGTATTCCTAGCTACATGGGAGGCTGAGGCAGCAGGATCCCTTGAGCCCAGGAGATCAAGGCTGCAACAAACTATGACTGTGGCACTACCACTCCAGTTCCAGCCTGGGCAAGACCACTACCCTGTCATTCATTCATAAATAAATAAATAAATAATACCAAAACAAACAAACAAACAAAAAACAAATTTGGAAGATACAAAAAGTGCAAGAAGATACATCTTGTGGGACCCATTCACATACATCCAAACACTGACAGACTGGTAAGCCCAGAACACCCTCATCACAGCATGCAGAAGCACACGACACAAAGCAGTGCAAGTCTCTTTGAAACAGTTTTGATGGTTGTTCTCTGCAATCCCACAATGCAGGTGTATGAAATGATCGTCTAATAGGTTTGTAAGCATACCATATTATGGTTTTAACTTGCATTTGCCAAATGACTAATTATGTAGTGTATATTTTAACGTGTTTATTTGTCCCCTGGATGTCTTCCTTGGTGGGATGCTTTGCCCATTTAAAAAATTGCTTTGTTTTCATACTGTTGAATTTTGAGATTTCTGAGTATGAGTACTTTATTGCTGTGATTTGCAAAATGTTGTCAGAGCCTGTGTCTTATCTTTTCATTCTCAATATGTCTCAGAGCAGAAGTTTGTGATTTTTATGAATCTTCATTTTTTAAAATTTAATAGATGACCTTTTGTTGACACATCTGAGATCTTTCATTAAACAAGTTACAAAAAATTATCTCTATGTTTCTAGAAGTTTTATAATTTTAGATGATACATTTAATTCTATCACCCATTTTGATATACCTTTTATGTAGTGTGAGGTAAAGATCTAAGTTTATTTTTTGTGTATGCTTATCCAATTATTTCATATTATTCTTTAAATATACTGTCATTTCTCCACTAAAGGAACTTAGGACTTTAGTTGAAAATCAGCTGTTGTGTATGCATATGTCTAGACCTAGACACTCCATTCCATTGATATATTTATCTATCTCTTGATTAATTCAGCCTTATAATAAATTTTGGAATCAGAAGTATTCATTCTCCACCTGTCTTCTTCTTTTTAACATTTATTTTGGTAATTCCACTTCCTTGTATGTTAAATGTACAAATTAATTTTAAAGTATAATTTTGATTGAAATCACACTGAATCTATAAATCCATGTGGGGAGAATTAACACTATAACAATACTGAGTTTTTCAATTCATAAACACAATGTATCTTTCCATTTAGGTTATTTTTAATTTCTCTTTTCAGTGTTTATAGATTTCATGGTATAGGTCTCACATAGTTTTGGTCATTTTTGTCTCAAATTTATCGTATTTTTATGCTATTCTAAATGATATTTTAAAATTTAATTTCCTGAATAGGTCATTGTCAGTATACAGATAAACACTAAATTTTTATATTGCTTTTACATGTGGCAAATATATTAATTCACATATTAGTTCTAGTAGCTTTTTCCACAGTTTCCATAGAATTTTTTTATATAGATGATCAAATTATCTTAAATAATAGTTATATTTCATTTTTTCCCATTTAAAAAATTGATATTTCTTTGTCTTACTGCATGGAATGGCTAGCACAGTGTTTAATAGAAGTAGTAAAAGAAGAAATCCTGACATTCCTTTGATAATAAGGGAAAAATATTCAGTCATTCACTAGTAAGGATGGTGTTTGCTAGCGGTAGGTTTCTCAAAGATACCCCTTTATCAAGTTGAGAATTATTCTCTTCTATTTCCATTTTGCTGTGAGTTTTACATTAGGAATTTGTATTTGATAATGTCAAATGCTTTTTCTCTGTCTCTCAGATAATCATGTGGTGTTACTTTATTTCATTTGTTCATATGGTGGTTAATATTACTTGATATTTTAAAGCTAAATTGTTCATGCATTCCTGAGATAAACTTTATTTGGTCATGATGTACTATCCTTTCTTTTTTTTTTTTTTTTTTTTTTCCATTTTTTTGAGATGGAGTTTTGCTCTTGTTGCCCAGGCTTGGAGTGCAGTGGCACGATCTTGGCTCACTGCTGCAACCTCTGCCTCCTGGGTTCAAGTGATTCTCCTGCCTCAGCCTGCCAAGTAGCTGGGATTACAAGTGTCCGCCACCACACCCAGCTAATTTTTGTATTTTTAGTACAGATGGGGTTTCGCCATGTTGGCCAGGCTTGTCTCAAACTCCTGACCTCAGGTGATCCACCCACCTCTACCTCCCAAAGTGTTTCGATTGTAGGCGTGAGCCACCGCACCCAGTGCCTTTTTAATATATTTATACATTTTATTTGTACAATTTTACGTTTAAAAAGAATATTTGTCTGCAGTTTCTATTCTTGTAATGTCTTTAGTTTTAAGAGAGGACATTGCTGAAATCGTATTCTTTCCTAAACAATTTCCTGAAAAAGTTTGTATAGAAATGGTGTTATATCTTTCTAAGTGTTTTGTTGTAATAAAATCATTTAGAGTTTTCTTTATATAAATGTTTTAACTGCAAATTCAAATAGGTATAGGGCTATTCAGTTTGGTTTCATAATTTTTCTGTATTTTTAAATTATCTTCCATTTTATTGATTTCCACTCTAATATTCATTATTTTCTTCTTCTTACATTAGGTATCATTTATTTTTGTATTCTAGATTCCTAAGGTGGAAGCTGTGGTCATTAATTCAAGACATTTATATAGACATAAAAACAGCCCCTTAGTGCTACAAATTTCCCTCTAATGACCAAGTAAGCAACATTCCACAAATTTTCATATGCCCGGATTTTTAAAAATACTCTATTCCACTTAAAATATATTTGACAAATGGGTTACTTATAAGTGTGTTATATAGTTTTCAAGTACCAGGATTTTTCCAGAGATCTTTTAATAATTTTTAACTTCATTTTGGTAAGAAAAACTTTATCTGACTTGAATCTTTTTAAATTTATTTAGATTTATTTTATGGCCTAATATATACATTATATTCCATGACGACTTAAAAAGAAGGTGTATTATCTTGTTCTTTGATAAAGTATTCTATTAATGTCAAGTAAGTTAATCTATTTAATACTACTGCTCAAGTCCTAAATATGGTTACTGATTTTCCAGATAATTTTTTGAGATCCCAATTTAAGTGTGTTAATATCCCTGATTATAATTGTAGATTTTTGTTTTTGTCCTTGAAATTCTATCAATTATAGTTTCATGTATTTTGAGGTTCTACTACTAGTTGCATAAACATTTAGGTTTGCCATGACCTCTTAAATGATCCCTTTATCATTTTAAAGTTACCGTCTTTAATCTTTAGTAATATTCTTTGTTCTGAAATATTCTTTGTCAGATATTACTGTAGCTTCTCCAGATTTTTTTGAATTGATGTTATCATGATATATAATTTTCTATCATTTCACGATTTACATATGTGTGCCTTATTTAAAGATTTCTTGTAGGCATGTACAGTTGAGTCTTGCATTTTATCTATTTTGGCACTATCTGACATTTTTGCTCCATTTACATTTAATGTGATGATTCTATATCTAAAATTTTTCTATTTATTTTCCATTTGCTCTCTGTCCTTTGTTCCTCTCTCCCTCTTTTTCAGCCTTTTTACACCCTTTTTCTGCCTTTTTTAATTTAACATTTTTGTGGTTTCATTATACTTTATTTCTTTTGTTTGCTATAACTTTGTCATGTTTCTCTAGTGGGCCTTTTAGAGTTTATTTTATATACCTTAAATTTCATAACCTGACTTCATGTACTATTATTTCATTCCACATAGAAGTAACTTAAAACAATATACTTCCTTTTTTCCCTCCCAGTCTTTGTACGGTTTTTTTACTGTCAGATATTTTACTTCTATATTTTTATATTTTTATAATCCCCACAATACATTATTATGTTTGAATAAGTCATCAATTGTTTTCTACATTAACTTAAATAAAAAGAGAATTTCTCATCTTACGGAGAAACTTTAAGATTTCTTGTTACTCAGGCTTGCTGGTGACAAATTATTTCAACTTTTTTTAACTTTTATTATCAAAGATATTTTGGCTGGGTATATAATTCTAGGTAGAAAGATTTTTTCTTTCAATTACTTAAATGTGTTGCTCAGTTGTTTTACTGCTTGCATTGCTTCCACAAAAAAACCAAACCTGCTATCATGCTTACCTTTGTTCTAGAAATAATGTGCTTTTTTCCTCTGGTTTGAACCAATTTGATTATGATATAGCTTGGTGTGTGTGTCTGTATCTGTGTGTGTGTGTGTATACACACACATACACCAAGGTACATTATATATGTGTATATATATAATATACAAATTTTATAAATATTTGATGTATATATAAAATTTTGTTTGTGCTTTATATATGTATAATGTATGTCTAAAATTTTGTGTTGTTAACATTTTGCAGTCATGATTTATAGTTTTCAGAAAATTTTGAAATTCGCATATTATATCTTCAATTATTTTTTCTAACACTTCCCCTCACCTCCCTGACAACCTTCATGCCTCCAATTACAATTGTTACTAGGTTGTCTGAAGTTGTCCCAAGGTTTGTTGATGCTGTGTTTATTTTTTTAAGTAAGTATTTTTCCCTATGTGTTTTTTAAAGTAGTTTCTGTTGCTATGTCTTAAGTTCACTGTTTTTTCTGCAATATATAATATGCTGTTTATAATATCCAGTGCTTTTTTCCTCTCAGACATCATAGTTTTCAACTCTAGACGTTTGATTATATTTTTATATCCTTTTTGTCATTATTTAACATATTCAGCTTTTTCTCTAGCTTTATGAGCATATGAAATAAAGTTGTAGCAACTGTTTTAGTGTCTTTTTATACCAATTCTAACATCTGTATCAGCATCAACTGATTTAATTTTCTGCCCATTAGGGATTGTGTTTTCTTGCCTATTTGCCTATCTGATAATTTTTCCTTGGACAACAGACACTGTGAATTTTACCTTGCTGAGTGCTGGATATTTCTGTAATCTTATAGTCTCAACATTTGTTATGGGACACATATATGTTACTGAGAAGTAATTTGATACTTTTTTTTTTTTTTTTTTTTGAGACAGAGTCTTGCTCTGTCGCCCAGGCTGAAGTGCAGTGGCGCGATCTCGGCTCACTGCAAGCTCCGCCTCCGGGGTTCACGCCTTTCTCCTGCCTCAGCCTCCCGAGTAGCTGGGACTACAGGTGCCCGCCACCACGCCCGGCTAATTTTTTTGTGTTGTTAGTAGAGACGGGGTTTCACCGTGTTAGCCAGGATGATCTCGATCTCCTGACCTCATGATCTGCCCGCCTTGACCTCCAAAAGTGCTGGGATTACAGGCGTGAGCCACCGCATCCCGCCTCAAGTTATTTATTCTAATCCTTTCAGGTAATTCATACCCAAGCCTCAGCTAGTTTTCATACACTTGCATTGATCAGTACTCTGATGAACGCTTGAAGGGTCTTTCTACAGATCTCCAAAGCTGTCTCCCTTTGCAGCTTTCATCTCTAACACTGTCTTGTGAACTCTAGAAATCGTGTTCTTCCTGATTAGCAAAGTCTCCTCAACATGGAAAAGTATGCCAAGCTCTACCTAGGTTTCCTCTACTTGCTCTGTTGCCTGGAAATTCTCTCAAATCAGTAAACTTAGGCAATCACAGAGCTTGCCTCATTTGTTTCCTCTCTCTCAAGGATTGTCCTCTATTGTCTGATGTCAAATATCTTAAGAAGCATCTTTTTATTTTATTTTGTCCAGTTATTTTTCTTATGTAGAAAATACCCAGTCTTTGTTACACATTTACTATATGTGTTGGCCATATTGGACAGAAACAATCTCTCTAAAATATTTTAAGTACTGACACAATTCCCATGTTGCCTTTTCCATTCAGGGAGTCAAAGCAATTTAGATACAAGGAACCACTGACAATTCACAGCTTTTTAAAATAGTAAACTAAAAGCAATTATTATATTCCTGAAGGAATCAATAATGTTATCATTAAATTTTTAAATCTTCAAGGATTGGGATTCCTATTACATTCTTATTTAAATTGCTGATTGGCTGGTATAGATTATGGTTATTCTCAGTATATGTCAGATAGTTATTATAAGTTTAATTAGCTGTTGACTCCTATTATAAATCAACACAGGGCAAAGGATCTATTATGCATGTGTGGATCTATTATGCATGTGTGGATACATCAGTAATTTAACTGGCTATTGAGTTTTATAAATTATATTTCTGAACAAAGAGATAAATCTTGAAGCCTGATATCTCTGTACAGTGGTTAGCAAACAATAGTTCAGACTTTAGGTTAGTTAGTTTCAAGGGGAAAAAAGTTAGTGGCATTTGAACTTTATCTTACATATGTACACTCTTTGGATTTGAAAGGTTACATATACCACTTCGGTGTACACTGTTTATAATAGGCCCATTTATCAAATTGACCCTAAAAAGTCCGCCAACTTTCTGTGAGATCCAGAGAAAAATGAGGCTCTCCTGCTAGTCCAGGCTGCAATGTTGTGCCACTTGGACCTTTCAAAGTCCGATAACTCTTCTATACATGTAAAAAGGATACATTTCCATTTCTACTTGTATTTTGAAAAAGAAATTATGTAATCAAATAATTAAAGGAATAATTATTTTTTAAAAATGGCTCAGGCAAAGTTCAACAGTAGCACTAGAAAAAACATTAGCCCACAAAAAAATCAAAGGTGGAAGTTCAACTAGGAAAATTAAAAAATAGAGGAACAGTGAATTTGATTATTCTGGATGCACATTAGAATCTAAGTCATGCTTCAAATCCAAACTCCATCTGTTCTTAGATTTCTGGAACAAACTCCTACTCATTCAGACCCACCCATCCTCCACAGACAATTCCTTTTCCCCAGACATTCCTACCTCCCACATTTAGAACAGCATCACATATCAGTTGGAATTTGTAGTGTTTTCACTGTGCACATCACTAAAACATTTGTCTCTTAGGCAAAAGGAGAATCACTTTTCTTTTTGCAACAGAGTGAGTAGAGGAAACCTAGGTAGAGCTTGGCATACTTTTCCATGTTGAGGAGACTTTGCTAATCAGGAAGAACACGATTTCTAGAGTTCACAAGACAGTGTTGGAGATGAGAGCTGCAAAGGGAGACAGCTCTGGAGATCTGTAGAAAGACCCTTCAAGCGTTCATCAGAGTACTGATGTACAACAAATTATGTACTTTGTTTCTCATCCTGAAGAACATAAAATCCAGGATAGGAAACTTGACAACACTTACATCATCTCTAGGTGACATATCCAAAATGTATATCTGTGGACTCTAAGGGAAGAATAATACAAAAAATTCCAATTATAAATTTTTAATGATAGTCAAGAAATTAAAGGTTTAACTTAAGGTCCAATTACTTTTTAATGATACAGTACTGGAACTATTTGAGAGGGAAAAGTTTCTCTTGTCTTAAAGAGGTGCTCTTTGGAACAATGGATTTTTCAAAATATGAAAAAGGCATGCTAAGTATATAAGATCTAACTTCTCAAGGATAAAAAATCATAAAACCTTATCATGACTGTTTTATAGTATTTTTTAAATTTTAAGTATTAGTACTATTCTTCAAACTACAGTTATCACTCCAAAAGCTGTAATATTATAAATGTTCTAATTCTTAACTTCAAATTATAATGTCTTTTAACACAGCATGGTGAGATGTTTGGTGTCATGAGTATTGTTTTTAATGTTAATACTTAATATTGCATGATAAAAATAAATGAAAACCTGGTATCTTTTTATTCACAATAAATGTTTTAATTAAGTAGGCATATATTCACTATTCTGAAAATGCAGTTAAATGAGTATCAAATATCACTATCAGTTTACTTTTCTACTAAATATCTTGAAAAGTGAACATAACTGCAGATACCTAGAATTCCTTTGTACAGAGACTGAAATTACTAGTATATAATTTTTTTTTTCAAATTGAGCTTTCTACTCCTGTTTATCTATTTTTTCCAAAAGCATATAATTCTAGTAAAGTTGTCTTTGAAATCTGAGCAGATATTAGTTTGAGATCTAGCATCCCTTTTTAAAGTTTTGTGATTAGAGCCACTTGCATAACTGGCTCTGCATATGGCAATGGAAGTAATGCAGTACTACTTCATAGAGTACATAAAATGCTTGAATTTACACCTGGTTCATAATAACCAATCAATTAAAAATTCTAAGATTATGCTCCTCTCTTCCTTTTCTTCTCGATCATCACTTTATCTTCTTCCTCCCTCTTTCTCTACTTTTTTTGTAGTCATCATGATCATCATCGTCATCCTCAACATTGTCATCGTCCTTCTATCATTCCTTATGTCTCCAGGAATTTTATAAAAATAAATGACAATGATAGATGCATCACCTATACTTTTAAAACATTGCATTTATAGGTTATGGCAATTAGTAATCCTCTCAGAATTATGCATGAGAGGAAACAAGAACCATTTCAGGATGCTTGGGATTTCTGAAAGACAAAAGGGGACAGGTAGAAAGGCAATTGCTCCTTAGAAAACCCCAAGGTTTCTTTATTGATATAAAATGGAGCACACTCAATTGATAGTGGGCACTGTTCAGAAACTATTTTGTAAGGAATATTCTTATCTGGTTTTCTATATCAGGATCTGTGCATGACTAATATGCTAGAGAAGTCCGCTTAGGTTAGATAACTCTTTTTAATAATGACCTGTTGGGGTCCTTTATAACTTACAGGAAGGTTAAGTTAATCAAGCAGGAGTAAACCATTACAGAACCAATGTAAATATACTGAAACTGTAAATGACATATGATAATTCTACACCATAATTCTATTGTTTACTAACATCTCACTAACAGACTGGTGAAAAGATGAAGTGGATAACCAGAAATAGCCAAGATAATATATTTTATTTGGACAAATCCAGATTCCTATTTGCTATTTTGTGGATCTCCTACACAGCCAACTGTGACCTTTGAGGTTCTTTAAGTATATTGTTGGCACAAAGTAAACACTGCATAATAGTGCTTATTATTGTTACAAAATTCTATATTTATTGCTGATATACATTTCTTTTTCTGCAGCTGATCAAAATTCATTTTATATATGGAAATGCAATTATTTTTGCTAATTATTCAAACATGAGTCAATCAATATACTAGAAACCCAGCAGACACAAGCACTTTCATGCAAAATGTGTTTGGCACAGGCCTGACTGCAACTGACTTCTAGGAAATGTTCCTATGATTGTGATGAGAATTGTTTTATAATCCCATGGTTTTAACAAAAATAAGATTATCTTCCAGATTATATATTTGGTTAGTGGGTTCCCAACTTTGGCTATGCACCAAAATAGCTGGCACAGTATTTTAAAATACAAATATCTTTATCTCTACTTCAGAGATTTTTATCTTCTATGTCTGAGGTAAGGTGCATATTCAGAGCATTTTTAAAAACCTCTTGAGGTATCTTTACTGCATAATAGAAGCCAAGTGTGAAAAACACTGTTTGAAAAGACACTTATCTTTTATGAATAGGTCTTTTCATACAGGGTTGCTTTTCATACCCCATATTTATGTTGTCTATTCATGCCCTATCTTCATTTGCTTGGGCTGCCATTACAAAATTCCATAAACTGGTCAGCTTATAAACAACAGAAATGTATTTATCACAGTTCTAAAGGCTGGGAAGTCTGAGACCAAGGAGCTGGCAGATTATATGTCTGATGGGAGCCCATTTCCTGGTTCATAGATAATGCCTTTTAACTTCATCCTCAGGTATTGGAAGAGGCAGCACAGCTCTCTGGGACCTCTTTTGTAAGGGCACTAATCCCATTCATGGGCTCTACCTTCATGATTTAATCACCTCCAAGGGGTCCCACCTCCTATTACCATCACATTGGTGATTAAGCTTCAATATATGAATTCTGGGGGCACACAAACAGGCTCATAGCAATCCTTTATTCCAAAAATTATCTGTTTGTCCTTTGAATGTATTTGAATAGTTCACATATTTGTGCTTGAGAATTGTGGATTATATGTGAAATCTTATTTCTTAACAGGGATACATCTTAACAGGGATATACCTTAATAACAAGGGGTTTTCTGGGGAGTATTTCCTCTAGAAAGGGTACAAATAACATAGATTATTATTTCTCAGATGTACTGGAAATACTTACATACTCCATAAATAAGTGAATGCAGAAATGGTCTAACTTCATCCCAAGAAAATTATTTTGCTCTAAGCTAGACAAAGCTACTAAAGTGATCAACAATTCTGAGTATTAAAAAAACCAAAATCATATTGTTCACAAGAATAAAAATGTTTTAAGTTTGATTTACCCAGAATGACAAATAAATATCAAACATCAGTGTCCAGTAAACATTAAATACAGTGCATAAAGGTGCAGTACATCCCTTTATTTAGTTTTCTGCTTAGGGCCTCAGCATTTTGAAAGGGCTGGGTTATCAATCTGACCTAGTCAGAGAATACTATAAACACCTCTACACAAACAAAGTAGAAAATCTAGAAGAAATGGATACATTCCTGACACATATACCCTCTCAAGACTAAACTAGGAAAAAGTCAAATGCCTGAATAGACCAATAACAAGTTCTTAAATTGAGGAAGTAATTAATAGCCTACCAAACAAAAAAGCCTAGGATCAGACAGATTCACAGCCAAATTCTACCAGAGCTACAAAGTGGAGCTGGTACCATTCCTTCTAAAACTATTACAATCAATAGAAAAATAGGGACTCCTCCCTAACTCATTGTATGAGGCCAGCATCATCCTGATACCTAGACCTGGCAGAGGCACAATAACAATAACAAAATTTCAGGCCCACTGGCCTGAAATCGATGAACATCGATGCAAAAATCCTCAATAAAATACTGGCAAACTGAATCCAGCAGCACATTGAAAAGCTTATCCACCATGATCAAGTCAGTTTCATCCCTGGAATGCAAGGCTGGTTCAACATATGCAAATTAATAAATGTAATCCATCACATAGACAGATACCACAGGATTATCTTAGTAGATGCAGAAAAGGCCTTTGATAAAATTCAACACCCCTTCATGATAAGAACTCTCAAAAAGCTAGGTATTGATGGAACGTATCTCAAAATAATAAGAGCTATTTATGACAAACCCACAGCCAATATCATACTGAATGGGCAAAAGCTGAAAGCATTCCCTTTGAAAACCGGCACAAGATAAGCATGCCATCTCTTACCACACCTATTCAACACAGTAGTGGAAGTTCTAGCCAGGACAATTAGGCAAGGGAAATAAATAAAGGGTATTCAAACAGGAAGAGAGAAAGTCAAATTATCACTGTTTGCAGATGACATGATTGTATATTTAGAAAACTCCATCGTCTCAATCCAAAATCTCCTTAAGCTGATAAGCAACTTCAGCAAGTCTCAGGATACAAAATCAACGTGCAAAAAATCACAAGCATTTCTATACACCAACAACAGACAAACAGAAAGCCAAATCATGAGTGAACTCCCATTCACAATTGCTTCAAAGAGAATAAAATACCTAGGAATCCAACTTACAAGGGATGTGAAGGACTTCTTCGAGGAGAACTACAAACCACTGCTCAATGAAACAAGAGAGGACACAAACAAATGGAAAAACATTCCATGCTCATGGATAGGAAGAATCGATATTGTGAAAATGGCCATACTGCCCAAAGTAATTTATAGATTCAATTCCCATCAAGCTACCACTGACTTTCTTCACAGAATTAAAAAAAAAAAAACTACTTCAAATTTCATGTGGAACCAATAAAGAGCCCGTATACCCATGACAATCCTAAGCAAAAAGAACAAAGCTGAAGGCATCATGCTACCTGACTTCAAACTATACTACAAGTCTACAGTAACCAAAACAGCATGGTACTGGTACCAAAACAGATATATAGACCAATGGAACAGAACAGAGACCTCAGAAATAACACCACACATCTACAGCCATCTGATCTTTGACAAACCTGATAAAAACAAGCAATGGGGAAAGGATTCCCTATTTAATAAATGGCGTTGGAAAAACTGGCTAGCCATATGAAGAAAACTGGAACTGGGCCCCTTCCTTATGCTTTATACAAAAATTAACTCAGGAGGTGGAGGCAGGAGAATCGCTCGAACCCTAGAGGCTGAGGTTGCAGTGAGTTGAGATCATGCCACCACTGCAGCCTGGGTCACAGAGCGAGACTTGGTCATTCAACCAAACACCACATGTTCTCACTCATAGGTGGGAGTTGAACAAGGAGAACACATGGATACAGGGAGGGGAACATCACATTCCGGGGTCTGTCGGGGGTTGGGGGCAAGGGGAAGGATAGCATTACGAGAAATAGTTAATGTAGTTGTCGGGTTGATGGGTGCAGCAAACCCCTATGGCACATGTATACCTATGTAACCAACCTGGGATACCATATGTATCCCAGAACTTAAAGTATAATAAATAAAAAATAAAATGAAAGAACACATTTCTCACATACAAAAAAAATTTTGCCAAATTAAGAGACTAATTATGGATGTATATGTTACTATTAAATGGAAGGTCACAAGGCCCAAATTATTCAATGAATGCCTAGATAACACTTTCACACTTTTGTTTTATTTCTTCTTTTAATAAAGAAGATTGCTATTATGAGGATCAGAATACTACAAAGCTTTCCAAAATCATGTAAATATTATTATCCCCAGCTTGGAGATGAAAAGTCCCAGAATAAGGAGATAAAAGAATATTAAAACAAAAGTGTCCAAAGTTTTAAAGAGCATGGTAGTGTCACTAGGTATCAAATGAAACAAGTATAGCAATCTTACATCTTGATAAAACTGAATGTTACATTTCTTAACTGATTTACTTAAAAATTATTCTGAAAGTAAATAAAAAGTATATTCCACATGCAGTCATTATCTTTTGGTTTCTGGAACAGGAACTTCCCAGCAGTAAATTTTATGATGAAGATTACATTTTGATAAAAGTGTTTTCTCAATTTAATAATGTCCATACATTGCATCATTGGAAATAGCAAAATAACAGAAGCTTGGCTCAAGATAAAAACATAAACATATAAAGTGCTTCCTATAACATATATTAAAATAATTTTCAACAAACTATTTATATGCAACCAGGTTCCCTTGTCTTAAATGACAGGAGAAAGTAAGTTGATGGGCTCACAGAAAGTTCTGAACTTTAGTCCGAAGAGTTCTAAAATAAGTGCAAATGGAGCTAGGTAGCTGCAACAGCTTATGTGCAAAAAGTGACTTAAATTTAATATAGTCACATTTAGTTGTGAACACTCAAGTGTTATAATTTTACAGTTAGACAACTCTCAGTGGGACCAATTTCATAAAACAGTTAAATAATAGATTGAACAGGAATAGGTTTCACTGCTACGCGATGCTGTCTCACTTAGTTATAATTGGTATGAATTACACAATTAATAAAGTCCAAAAATCAACCTTAAACTTGTTGATAAAGACAACAGCAGTTTCTCTTTACTTTGGTCTATTTTATCATTAAATAGTTCAAATATAGTGAAAAGTGTAGAGAAAAATACTATAAACTTCATTTTACGAATCAACCCAGGTTCAGGACACCTTTATATGTTGTTTATTTGTTTCGGGTTTTTAAATAATCTTTTAATTGTCTATTCCTCCATAATTTTAATTCCCTATATCTCTCCTCTGAGGTACTCAGTAATCTTAATTTGGTGATTCTCATTTTGAAGAGTACTTTTTATATTTTTACTATATATCTATGTGGCTATCAACAATATTGAGTTGTATACTGAATACTTTTAAACATATCTAAATGTTGTAATATTGTATGTATTATTTTTCATCTTGTTTTTGGCACTACATATTATACCATTTAGATTTGCCCCAATTAATATACATATTGCTTGTTCATTTATTATAATTGCTGTATATTAATGTGTTGCATTAATATATTACACTTTAGTTATCCTTTCTGTGGTCAATGGATATCTGGAGTATAATATCATACATTTTCACATTCATTATTAAAACCAAACCAATCCTTCAATGAGTAATCATGCACATGGCTTGTTCTTTTTTGTACATATGCTAGAGTCTTAGAGTCAGGGTTTTATAGGTAAGATTAGAAAGCTAAATTATATCAGTAAATATCTTCAACAGTTACAAGCTACCAATAATCACCCTGAGTCATGACTTTCTATTGCTTCATATACATGCCAACTCTTCTAAAATTTTGTCTAATGAGCATAATATGGTGTTATATTGCTTTTATTTGCATTTATCTGTTTACCAGTAGTATGGGATATTTTACACTATGTTTATTGGTCTTGTTTAATTCATTTGCTATGAGTTGTATGTTTGCATCATCTGCCTAACCTTGTATTGGGTTCTCTTGATGCTTTTGTCCTTCTAATTTGTGTGTGTGTATAACTGAATATATTCTAGATATTTATCTCATCAGATATTAAAATCAGTTTTAACTTATTTCTTACTTTTTAATTTTTATGGTGTCTTCATTTGTAAATGGTTCATTTTTTCTGAAATACATACTATTCAAATGAGAATTTTCAGTGATTACATCTCTCCCAATATGTTAGCCATTTTTAATTTTTTTGTTTTTTAATTTCCAATTATTCATCATCAATATATGGTAATAC
This sequence comes from Macaca fascicularis, assembly GCF_037993035.2. NCBI lineage: Eukaryota > Metazoa > Chordata > Mammalia > Primates > Cercopithecidae > Macaca > Macaca fascicularis. The sequence continues at coordinate 71,818,835 of NC_088391.1, read as the reverse complement.
ACTTCCGTTTCCTACATTTAACCTATATTCCCTGGCCTTGCTACACTCTCACTTATTAGATCTGTAAGAAATTCCTCAAGATTTTCTATATAGATAACTATGTCATTTGTGAATAAAGGCAATTTTATCCTTTCGTTTCCAAAGTATATGATGTTTTGTTGTAATCCCTCGTATTTTTGCACTGGCTATGGCCTCCAGTGCAACGCTGATTAGAAGTTGTGAGAGATAACATTCTTGCCTTATGTATCAACCTTGAGCTTAAAGAATTCAACATTTTACCAAGTGTAGCAGCAGATTTTTAGTAGATGTGCATTATTGAATTGACAAAACTCCCTTCTATTTCTTTCTAAAAATTAATTTCTAAAGTTGATAAAATTGTATATGTTTATCATGTACAACATGATGTTTTGAGATATGTATACATGGTGGAGTGACTGTATTAAGCTAATTAATATATGCATTACCTCACATACTTATCATTTTATTATGACAATACTTAAAATCTCTCAGCAATTTTCAAGAACAAAATACTTTATTATTAATTATAGTCACCATATAATACAATAGATATATTGATCTTATTCCTCCTATCTTACTGAAAACTTGTATCATTTGACCAAATCTCTCCAAACATTCCCCACCTCAGCGCCTGGTAACCACCATTCTACTCTCTACTTCTATGAGTTTAACATTTTTGGATTCCACATAATAAGTGAGATCCTGTGGTATTTGTCTTTGTGTACCTGCCTTATTTTACTTCATATAATGTCCCTCAGGTTTACCTATATTATAGCAAATGACAGATTTCCTTTTCTTGATGGCTGAAGAGTATTCCATTATGGATATATAGCACATTTTAAAAATTCATTCATTAACGGATGGACACTCAGATTGATTTCAAATATTGGCAACTGTGAATAATGCTGCAATGAATATGGGAGTGCAGACATCTCTTTGACATACTGATTTCATGTCTTTTAAATATATACCCAGTTGTGGGATTCTTGGATCATACGGTAGTTATATTTTTAATTTTTAAAAATCTCTATAGTGTTTTCCATAATGACTGTACTAATTTACACTCCCACTAACAGTGTACAAAAGTTCCTGTTTCTCGACATCCTCAACAACACTTATTATCATTCATCATTTTAATAATAGCCATTCTAGCAGGTGGGAGATGCTATCTAATTGGGGTTTTAATTTGCATTTATCTGATAATAAGTGATATTGAACACCTGTTCACTGATGTGCTACTGAGCAACGGTTTGCCATTTGTATGCCTTTTTTTGAGAAATATCTATTAAGATTATTTGCCCATTTTTAATTGGGTTATTTGTTTTCTTATTATTAAGTTGAGCTCTTTATATATTTTGAATATTAACTCTTTATAAGATGTATGCTTTAGAAATATTTTCTCCCATTTTGTAGGTTAAGGCAATGTGATTTACTCTGTTGATTGTTGCTTTAGCTGCCTGGAAAAATTTTAGTTTGAAATAATCCCATTTGTCTATTTTTGCTTTTGTTGTCTATACTTCTAGGATCATATCCGAAAAAGTATTGGCCAGACCAATGCAATGGAGTTTTTCTCTATGCTTTCTTTAAATAGTTTTATAATTTCAGTTCTTACTTCAGATGAGGATCCAATTTTATTTTATTTTTTTCATGTGGATAACCAATTTTAAGAGCAACATTTATTGAAGAGGCTGTCCTTTGCCCATTGGGAGTTCTCGGAAGCTTTATCAAAACTCAATTGACCATAAATGTATGGTTTTTCTTTCTGGGCTTTCTAGTCTGTTCTATTTATCTGTTTTTGCTCTTATACCAGTATCATATTGGTTTGATTACTACAGCTTGTATTATTTCCTGGAGTCAGGTAGCGTGATGGCTCCAACTTTGTTTATTGTACTCAAGATTGTCTTGGCCCTTAGAGGTCCCTTGTGTTTTCATACAAATCTTAGAATGGTTTTATCTATTTCTGTGAAAAATGTCATTGGAATTTTGATAGAGTTTGCACTGAACCTGTAAATCACTTTGGAAGTATGGACATTTTAGCAATATTAATTCTTTTGATCCATGAACACAGACTTTTTTCATTTATTTATGTCTTCTTCAATTCCTTTCATAGGTGTTTTCAATGCACACGTCTTTCAACTCCCTGCTTAAATTTAGTCCTTAGTAATTTTTTATAGCTATTGTGAATGGAATTGTTCTCTTGATTTTTTTCAAGTGATTTGTCATTAGTGTGTAGAAACATTACTGATTTTATATGATGTTGATTCTGTATTTTGCAATGTTATATAATTTGTTTATTATTCCTAAGAGTTTTCTGGTGGAGTCTTTAGAATCTTCTCCATATAAGATCACGTTGTCTGCAAATAAGGACAATTGAACTTATTTCTTTCCAATTTGAATGCCTTTTATATCTTCTCTTGGTAATTGCTCTGGCTAGGACTTCTGCTATGATGTTGAAAGGAATTGGTGACAGTGATCTTTCTTGTCTTCTTCTTGATCTTAGGGAAATGCTTTCAACTTTTCACTGTTGAGCATGAAGTTAGCTGTGAATTTGTCATCTGTGGTCTTTATTATGTTGAAGGACTTTCCTTCTGTATGAAATTTGTTGAGAGTTTTTATTATGAAAGGATGTTGAATTTTGTCAAATGCTTTTTCTTTATCTGTTGGAATAATATTTGTTTTGCCCTTTATTCTACTGATGTGGTGTATCACATTTATAGATTTGCATATGTTAAACCATCCTCTCATTCACGGGATGAATGCCACTTGATCAAGGTGAGCAACCTTTCTTAATGTGCTGTTGAATTCAGTTTACTAGTGTATTGTTGAGGATTTTTGCATCTATGTTCATCAGGGATATCGGTCTGTAATTTTCTTTTCTTACAGTGTCCTTGTCTGGCTTTGGTATCAGAGAAATGCTCACCTCTTTAAATTATTCTGATCTTTTTTTTCCAATTTTTAGGAAGCATTTGATCATGGTTATTACTTCTTCTGTAAATGTTTAGTACAATTTGGAAATGAAGTCATAAGATCTTTTTTTTTTTTTTATGGGAGACATTTTATTACTGATTAAACCTCCTTAGTATGGCCTATTTAGGTTTTCTATTTCTTTCATGATTTAGTCTTCATAGGTTGTATGTGGCTAGAAATTTACCTATTTCTTCTAGGTTATCCAATTTGTTGGCATGTAATTGCTCATAGTAATCTCTTATGAACTTTGTATTTCTGTTATTTCAGTTATAATGACTCCTCTTTTATTTCTATTTTTATTTGATTCTTCTCCTTTTAAAAGCTAAGTTTAGCTAGATGTTTGTTAATTTTGTTTATATATTTTTTTAAAAAACAGCTCTTAGCTTTGTTTATCTTTTTCCATTGTGTTTCTGATGCTGGAGGGGGCCTGGAGACCCAATACCCCAGGCAGGCCTGGAGACTGAGGCTTGGGGATCCTGCTTGGCACCATGGAGGGCCAAGTCATGGACACTGGCCTAGAGCCCGAGACTGTAGAGGCTTGGCTGGTGCTGGGTTTCACTGGGGTGAGCTAAGTATTGGGATTCAAGGCCAAGTCCTGTACTCACATTCCTCTCCTTCCCCCACATGAAAGCTATCTGGCTCCATGCTGTGCTGCATGGGGTTGGAGGAGGGGTGACACAGATAGCGTGAAACTGTCTCTCCCACCCTTTTCAATGTGTGTGTTTATTTGTGTGCAACACCTAGGTGCTATAATCTCTCATCTAGCTTCCTTAGCTCTTGTGAAAGTATTTTCTTGCATTTTCTTTATTCCTTCTGCAGAAATATCCATTTGAACAACTATCTTGCATGGACAGTTGTTCAAATCGGTATTTCTACAGAAAGACAAGTTCTAGAAAGCCCTATTCTGCCACATTGCTGATGTTCAATCCCCTTTAATTGATTTATTTCTGCCCAGAACTTTCATATCCAGTGGGTTAGAATTTATTAAATGCTTTCTCCATAACAATTGAGATGATTACATGTATTGTTGCAGTTGTTGCTTTTAGTCTGTAAATATGATAAACTACATTGATTAATTTTTGAATGTTGAGCCAACATTATATTTCTGGCACATATGTGACTGGAACATAATTTTTAAAACTCTGTATCATTTTTTGTATTGTTCCTATTAAAATTTACCAGAAATTCAATGGCTTAAAACAACCCAAACTTGTCGATTGGTTAGGAGTTCAACATCAGCTTCACTAGGCTAAATTCAAGGTGATGGCATGGCTGTGTTCCTTTCTGGAGGCTTAAAGGGTGAATTCATTTCCTTGCCCTTCATAACTTTAAGAGGCCACTCATGCCTTGGCTCATGATCTCTATTTTCCATCTTCAAAGCCAACAACTTTGCATCTCTCTGACAATTCTTTAGTCAGCTCTGTCTCTCTCTCTCTCTCTCTCTCTATTGATCTCTTCCTCGCTCCCATCTCTCTTTCTTTCCTGCCTCTTTCTTCCCCCCTTTAAGAACCCTTCTGATTACATCAGACTCAATCAAATAATCCAAGATAATCTCTCCACTTAAAAATCTTCAGCCTAGGCCAGGCACGGTGGCTCACGCCTGTAATCCCAGCACTTTGGGAGGCCGCGGTGGGCAGATCACCAGGTCAGGAGTTTGAGACCAGCATGGCCAGCATGGTGAAACCCTATCTGTACTAAAAATACAAAAAAATTAGCTGGGCATGGTGGTACATGCCTATAATCCCAGCTACTCGGGAGGCTGAGGCAGGAGAATCACTTGAACTCAGGAAGCAGAGCTGAGATCATGCCACTGCACGCCAGCCTGGGTGATAGAGCAAGACTCTGTCTCAAAAAAAAAAAAAAAAATTCAGCCTAATCATATCTCTTTTGCTATGCAAGGTAACATATTCATAGATCCCAGAGATTATAACATTGGCATCTTTGGAGATTCAATTTTCTGCCCATCACAATATGTTATTTACGGGTTTGCTTTTCTTACATTTTTTAAAAGATTTCTATGTTTATATTCATTAGAGATATTGGACAATTTTTTTTTCATGGAATGGGTTTGTCTGATTTTGGTATTAGGGCAATGCTGTCCTTGTAAAAATACAGAGTGTTCTCATCATTTCTATTTTCTGGAAGAATTTTGTAGAATTGGTGCTTTAAATATTTGGAAGAATTCGCAAGTGAAGCCACGTGATTCTGGAGTATTTTAGATTGAAAGGATTCAATTATGAATTCAATTTATTTAATAGACAAGGTACTATTTATATTATTTATCTCTTTTTGTGTGGCATTTGGTAGTTTACTTCTTTCAAGGAATTTATCTATTTCTTGTAAGTTGTAAGATTTATTGACTACAAACTGTTTATAATATTCTCTTAGTAATTTTTTACTACCTGTGAGGTCTCTTTTATTTTAGACATTGGTAATTTGTGTCATCTTCTTTTGTTCCAACTATTCTGAATATAGGTTTATTAATTATACTTTCTTACTTAGAGAATCAGATTTAGTTTTCATGAATTTTTCTCATTTTTCAGTATTCCTTTTACATTTGTTTCTGTTATCTTTATTTTTTTTCCTGACTTCTGCTTACAGTATGATTAATTTACTCATAGTTTTCTTGTATCTTACCCAAATATTTAGCTTTCTTGGTGGAAAGAAAGGAGCTTTCATTCTTATTTGTAGCTCCACATTTTTATGTGGTATTATTTACTTCTTGCCTGACCAAATTTATAAACATACTAGCATAGGCCTGCTGATGATTAATTTTCTTTTGTTGTCAGGAAACTATTTCACTTTCAATTTTTTATTTTTCCAATTTTGGTGGCTCATGCCTGTAATCACAGCACTTTGGGGGGCCAAGGTGTGTGGATCATGAGGTCAAGAGATTGAGACCATCCTGGCTAACTTGGTGAAACCCTGTCTCTACCAAACATACAAAAATTAGCTGGGCATGGTGGCAGGCTCCTGTAATCCCAGCTACTCGGGAGGCTGAGGAAGGAGAATCGCGTGAACCTATAAGGTGGAGCTTGCAGTGGGCGGAGATCATGCCACTGCACTCCAGCCTGGGTGACAGAGGGAGACTCCGTCTCAAAAATAAAATAAAATAAAATAAAATAAAATAAAATAAAATAAAAATAAAAATGTAAAACAAACAAACAAAAAAACAGGTTTTTCCCCCCCTTTCAGTACTTCAAAGATAATGCTTCATTGTTTTCTGGCTTGATTTTTCCTGAATAACTAATGTGATAGACTTCTGAGGACTTTACCTAATATCTAAATATCCAAATGCATTATGAAAGGGACTGTTTGGTGTACTGTTTTCTATGGGGCCAGGCTTTCTTCTTTCTTTCCTCCCTTCCCTCCCTCCCTTCCTTCCTTCCTTTTTTCTTTTTTTCTTTCTCTCTTTTTTTTTTTTTCCAGTAAGAGTCTCGCTCTGTCTCCTAGGCTCACTGCCAACTCCCGGCCTCAAGCTATTCTCCCATCTCAGCCCCCCAAGTAGCTGGAAGTACAGGCATGCACCATCATGTTGGGCTAATTTTTGTATTTTTGGTTGAGACAGGGTTTCACCATGTTGCCCAGGCTGGTTCTGAACTCTCAGACTCAAGTGATTCGTCCGCTTTGGTCTCCCAAAGTGCTGGGATTACAGGTGTGAGCCACTGCGTCCAACTTCACATGAAGCATTTTTGTTATTGTCATTCTTCCCTTTCGCCTTGGATAGTTCTCACTAATATTTGTAGATTAGTATATAGCCAAAAATTCAAGGGGAACTTTCTGGAGATCTTTGAAGCCTCGCTGATGTAGCTCATTTTTTTCCCTCCACTATGCTGCCCCCAAAATTCTAGCAGTTTGATCTTTCCAAATTCTGATCTTTACCTCCAGGGAACAGACAGGCTCTACTTGATTTTCCCTGCCTGCATTGCATCCTGAAAACCATCCTTAGCAAAATGTTGGGGTACCTATCCCAATTATTTCCCTTCCTTTAAGAATTATTCTCTTTTTGCTTGTTATCCCATGTCTGAAAAATCAGTGGATATTTTTTTTCTTAGTCTTTTAAAAGAAAATGCAAACACAGTACCCATTACTACATAATGGCCAGAAGTATACATCCTCTACACATATGTATTTTAAACTACTTTTGCTCAGTTCTTTCTATATTTGTAATGTCATCCAATTGATTGCCTTAGCTTTTTTAACATCCTATTTTTTTCAGGTTTTTAAAATTTGTTTTGTAATCTTACTAGGAGCAGAAGGTGGTGTCAGTTCTGTTTTGTTTTGTTTTGTTTTTGTCTCTACTCATACTTTTTTGCCTTACTGTTTTGCAGTTGTTTCTGTCTTACCCCCAGGATCTCTTACACAAAATCAACTCTCAAAATATCCATTTGGGGTAATGTTGATGGTTTTATAGACTGAGCCAAAGGGCAGAGAAAAAGTTGAGTCATTTTTGATCTTAAGACTGTGTTTCTGTGTTCTGACATTTGGGTCAGCTTTTTCTTAACAAGGCAAAACATAATTTTTTCTATAAGCTTTTTAAAAATTGTAGTAAAATACAAATAACATGAAATTTATAATTTAAACCATTTTTAAGTGTATAATTCAGTGGCAAATGTACTTTCACAATGTTGTGCAACCATAAACACCATCCATTTCCGAAACATTTTCACCATTTCAAACAGAAACTCTGTAACCAATAAATTATAACTCTCCATATCCTCTTTCGCCGACCTTTGATAACCTCCATTCTACTCTCTGTCTCTATGAATTTGCTTCTTCTAGGGGCTTTTTATAAGTGGACTCATACAGTATTCCAAAAAATTCAAGCTCTTTCTTTTCAAATCCTATCAGTGTATACTTGATGTTTGATGCAAAGAAATATAGCTAGTCTAGATATTTTACTCTTTTAACTATATAACAACAGGCATTTTAGTAAGTGGTTAATGCTTTCCCCCCAACCACTGTCAAAATAAATATTAGGACCTAATCCCTGAAACCTTTAAATATCTTCAGATGGGGAGATTATTCTGGGATGTCAGGTGGGACCTAAATGCAATTACAAGTGTCATTATAAAGAAAGGCAGGGAAACATATTACCCACGAAGAGGAGGTAATGTGAAGGCAAAGTGAAGACAGATTTTCAGATGGTTGGCTTTCAAGACTGAAGTAATGTGGGCAGAAACCAATAAATACCAGCAGCATTCAGAAGCTGGAAGACGCAAGAAATGAATTCTCCCTTAGCTCCTTAAGAGGGAGCATGGCACTGCTGACACCTCAATTTCAGCCCACTGATACTGATTTCATAATTCCTGACTCCAGAGCTATAAAAGAATAAATTTCTGTTGTTTTAATTCACCAAGTATGTGGTGATTTTTGAAGCAGCCACAGGAAAATAATACAGCGTTCTTAACTATTTATAATGTTTGCACTAAAAGTCATGTAAATAAATACATACATACTCAAATATTGAGTGTTATCTACAATTTCGTTTAAATATAATATATACAACAATTTTCAATTATTCTTGTCAAATATGTAAATATCTGTCTTTCTTTCCTTTTTTTTTTTTTTTTCAGAGTCTTGCGCTGTCACCCAGGCTGAAATGCAATGGCGCAATCTCAGCTCACTACAACCTCTGCCTTCTGGCTTCAAACAATTCTCATGTCATATGCTCCTGAGTAGCTGGGAATACAGGCATGCTCCATCATGCCCGGATAACTTTTTTATTTTTAGTAGAGACAGGTTTTTGCCATGTTGCCCAGCAGGTCTCGAACTCCTGGCCTCAAGTGATCTGCCCACCTCGGCCTCCCAAAGTGCTGGGATTGTAAGTGCTAGCTACTGCACCCAGCCAGTGTCTTTCTATTTTTAAGGAAGAACAATTTGGGGAAAATGAAGGTCTGCTAATATATTTTCTCTCTTCCTCACCATCCACCTTACCAAGGATTTATGAATTTATACTTTAAGGATCTGTCAAGCATATCAACTCCTCCATACATTTGTTATCACTATAAACTACAATATAAGCCCAGAAATCCACACTTAACCTATAGCAGCAACCTCCTAACTGGTCTCCTGCCTTCCAATCTCATTCTCATGTGCCAGGATGGGAGTAAATTTTCAAAAGTGCATTTCTGTTTGCATATTACTTCTAATTAAAATTATATAATACATTTTCCTTAGTTTTCTAGTTAAAATTCAAGCCCTTTAATTGAACCAACAAGGCAATTTGTAATCAGGTGCCTACCTAACACTCTAGTATAATATCCTGTTATTTGCTTCTTAAAATCTCTATTCTAATTATACTTTTATCACCACTCTACACGATTTTATTGTCCCATTCTGTGCTCACCTAGAATCTCATAAATGCCTTTATCATAGCTATTATCACACTATATTATAAAAAAAATGTATTCACTTAACTGTTTTACCTAGTTTAATAAAAATTTCTTTAGGATAAAGATCACATGATTATTTAGCCAAGTATGCCCATAAAAAGTGTAGTGCTTACTTCATACCTATGTTTATTAAATTTTTATGTGAATACATTTGTATCAAAGCAAAATTTCCCAAAAATATATAGATACTTACTAAATGAAAAAGCATTTTGGTGGAAATCAAAACTAAAACAGACACTTAGCAAACTTATGACTTTGAGGAGAATAAGAATAGGCACTTAAAGTGATTTTAAAGTGAAAGCACTCCAATTTTGTATTTAGTTATTTTACATTTCTTTAAGGGAAACTATTACTAAGTGCATATATGAGATTTATGTTTTTTAAGTTAATACAAATTTATATTAAATGAATATAAACTGCTAATCATATGCTTGATTTGTCCATTCCTTAATAATAACCTATTCATCTCCCAGAATGGAGTTGACCACTGCATTCTTTTTGAAAATATAAAGAATCAAAAATTTTTTCTTTTTAATTTTTTATAGTTTCCAGCTAATTCCACCTTTTCCTACTAGTATTGTAGATACAGCCAAGAAGTATGGCAAGTAACGACATTTTCAATATAAGGCATTCAATCAAATATTACTAAGTAATTAAGAGAATTTAATGCCTAAAACAACAGGATTATCTTTGCTATTTAAAACTAGTTTACTTTTTATGGATGTTCCATTGTCTCATAGAAAAAAACAACGGTTACAAGAATAAATACATTCTAGGAACTAATTTTTTAATAAAACATGCTTCAGTGTTCTAAAATAAAGAAAAATACCATTCAGGACATAGGCATGGGCAAAGACTTCATGTCTAAAACACCAAAAGCAATGGCAGCAAAAGCCACAATTGACAAATGGGATCTCATTAAACTAAAGAGCTTCTGCACAGCAAAAGAAACTACCATCAGAGTGAACAGGCAACCTACAGAATGGGAGAACATTTTTGCAATCTACTCATCTGACAAAGGGCTAATATCCAGAACCTACAAAGAACTCAAACAAATTTACAAGAAAAAAACAAACAACCCCATCAAAAAGTGGGCAAAGGATATGAACAGACATTTCTCAACAGAAGACATTCGTACAGCCAACAGACATATGAAAAAATGCTCATCATCACTGGCCATCAGAGAAATGCAAATCAAAACCACAATGAGATACCATCTCACACCAGTTAGAATGGCAATCATTAAAAAGTCAGGAAACAACAGGTGCTGGAGAGGATGTGGAGAAATAGGAACACTTTTACACGTTGGTGGGACTGTAAACTAGTTCAACCATTATGGAAAACAGTATGGTGATTCCTCAAGGATCTAGAACTAGATGTAACCATATGACCCAGCCATCCCATTACTGGATATATACTCAAAGGATTATAAATCATGCTGCTATAAAGACACATGCACACGTATGTTTATTGCAGCACTATTCACAATAGCAAAGACTTGGAATCAACCCAAGTGTCCATCAGTGACAGACTGGATTAAGAAAATGCGGCACATATACACCATGGAATACTATGCAGCCATAAAAAAGGAGGAGTTTGTGTCCTTTGTAGGGACATGGATGTAGCTGGAAACCATCATTCTCAGCAAACTATCGCAAGAACAGAAAACCAAACACCTCATGTTCTCACTCATAGGTGGGAACTGAACAATGAGATCACTTGGACTCGGGAAGGGGAACATCACACACCGGGGCCTATCATGGGGAGGGGGAGGGGGGAGGGATTGCATTGGGAGTTATACCTGATGTAAATGATGAGTTGATGGGTGCTGACGAGTTGATGGGTGCAGCACACCAACATGGCACAAATATACATATGTAACAAACCTGCACGTTATGCACATGTACCCTAGAACTTAAAGTATAATAATTAATTAATTAATTAAAAAAAGAAAAATATACAGGAACAGATATTGCTGTTACATCAAGGTACCAAATAACTGACCTGGTTGTTCCTAATTATTGATAGTTTATCACAACACTAACCTTGGCTTCTACAAAAGCGTTAGCAGAAATGATGGCAGAAACAGACATGATTTATTTATTAAGAATGATCTAGAGCTTCCTGTATTTTAAGTTTCAGGCAGTCACACTGTGCAATACCATGTCATTCAGCAAGAACTAATCAGAGACAGGAAGCACTTTAGCATGTTTACAGAAATATCTTTTTAAACAGATTTAACTATTAGACAACGCTCTTGTAAAGCTCTCACTCTGAAAAACATGGGTAAAAGATTATCACTCCATACTCACAAAAATTGATTTTGGAGATTGAAAGTTGTTCCACACTGAGGTTGGATTTCCTTTTTTCACTGAACTGAATTTTGGATATGCCGTGAATATACTAGCATTCACTAGGTGCTGACGTGTCACTCTAGCACATTTTTTCAAAGAATTATTAAATTTCCCCTCATATTTTTATCAAGTATTCTATGTACCCAATGGAGATACATTATTATATAAAGTAATAATGATAACGTTAATAATAATATTAACTAACATCTATTGAGCACATAGTAAATGTCAGGCAGGTATCTGCTAATCATGTTATATGTATTATTCTATCTAACCCTCAATTAAAACTCTCTGAAATAAGTATAGTTATTATCTTTATGTTAATGCTCACACCAAGGGTAAGATAATGTTGCGTATCTTGTTCAGGGTTAAATATAACTTCTTGAAATGGTAATTTGACATCAAATCAGAGTCTGAGGCCTGAGTTCTCAACCACTATGTTTTTGTTGTTGTTGTTTGTTTGTTTTTTGAGATGGAGTCTCACTCTGTTGCCCAGGTTGGAGTGCAATTGTGCAATCTTGGCTCACTGCAACCTCTACCTCCTGGGTTCGAGTGATTCTCCTGCATCAGCCTCCCAAGTAGCTGGGATTACAGTTGTGCACCACCACACCTGGCTAATTTTTGTATTTTTTAGTAGACACAGAACGGTTTCACCATGTTGGCCAGGCTGGTCTTGAACTCCTGACCTCAGGTGATCTGCCCTCCTCAGTCTCCCAAAGTGCTGGGATTATAGGCGTGAGCCACCGCACCCCTCAATCATTATATTAAATGGTTTTTTTTTTTTTTTTTTTTTTTTTTTTTTGGTACTCCGCTCCCTCCAGTGGTAAACAACAGAAGTCCATAACCTGAATGACAGAGATTATCTTTATGTAAATACTTTCCAAACTTGTCTCCAACTTAGTGCCTTTCTAAGCTGCTGACCTGCATTTTCCAATGTCTAAACATGCTCTGACAGCACTAATACCCTTTTATACTCACACTACTGCCACTCCAGTTACTGTCACATGCTTCAATATTTCTTCTAACAAATTCAGATTCCAGATTTAATTTATGACTGATCTTCTCCACATCTCAAATTGAATTGTTTTACTTTTGTGAACAGCCACTGTCTAGAGATATGGCTATCAGAAGAAGTAGCAGATTATAGCTTTGGCAGTTATAATAAAAGTCTCTAATTCCTTTCTCTGTTCTCATTCACTTCTCTATTCTCCTCCCAGTCTCTGGTACAGCTATCAGAGCTTCACTTACCTTTCCTTACTGTAAATGTACGCTCTTGGGGAAAGATCCAAAAACAAACACACACATGAACAAACAAAGGTAAAAGCATCTGTTAACATTTACTTGAAGTCATTTTTTTCTGTATTTGAATTGTATGAACAGACTAAAAGTATGGAACTAATGATAAAAATGTACTAATCACAATGCCAATTGGTAGAGGTTTCACTGAACAAAAGGGCCCTTTGCTTGCATCATTTTACGTTCATGACATATTGATAAATACTTTCTTATTCACTCATTCTCAATAGGTGATTGGGTCAAAGTAAGGAGAAGAGATCTAGAGGTAAGAGTTCTCCAACACATACTGAACACAGTGACGGTGGCTCATAAGACATATCATTTGAACAACGACAGAAAGAACCCCTACAGGTTAAAAGTCACATTTCTTTGAGAATTTCTAACTAAATGAATGGCTTATAGGTGACTGGAGCAGAAGTAAATGAAAAAACAAATTAGATTTCAACTTCATATTAACAACAATTAAAAAAATCACAAAAATTATTCAGCAGCAAATATTTTTAAGAAGCTAAGAATATAAATGTATACAATATGACTTACTAATCTTAGAATTTTAATACTACCATGCTTCAGTTCCCGAATACTTCTAAAGAAATTATTCCAAATATACAGATTTGTCTGAACACTTCTCAGAAATTCTCTTAAATACACAGATTTGCCTTAAAATAAAAGTGTAGTTGTCAACTCACCTTGAGGATTTAATATTTCTCAACAATGACTGAATTTCCTTAAACAGTTTTCTTTCTACTTCCTCAAAAATTATTCCAAAACTCAAAACTTTTCCTCAAGCTTCTATTCAAATTTCTTCCTAGCCTCATTATAGAAAATTGCCTTTGAAGAAAACTTAAATCATCACTACCCTAATTAATTCAAATTTTACCCCAACTTTACAAATGTATCTATACTCCCAACTATCATAGAGAATGAGATATCTTTTTTCTTTTTTAAAATCAACCTGTCCATTTGTGTATCAGATTTTACACCTTTCCATCTGTTGCATTATTTGGCTCCATACATTTTCTTCAATCACCACTACAACTGCAAAGTAGTCTTTATTCTTGCCTTGTGCCTCCAAGGTCTATAAATGTCAGAAAAAATCTTCCATATTTAAAAAAATTCCTGCTTGACTCTTCATGTTTCTCTTGTTTTAAATTTATTTATCTCAAACAAGCCTTTAGAATTTTAGGCATGTACAATATCTCTCTCTCAAAGCACTCTATTTAGATGTGGCCCCTTATGTAATAATTACTGATTCACTTATGTATCAATAAGTATGTATTACTCATGTATCAAACAATTTCTATCTGGAATACCACCAGATAGAGAGTTCCTTGAAGGAAGAGGTGCTGACTTTATGGGTTGCTGACACAGAGCAGGTGGCAAACATTTGTCTGCAGAAAGAGTAAATGAATAGCATCAATGAACACAAGATGCTAAATAATTTTTGTGAAATTAATTGATCAATTAACAATACAGCAAGCATTTATCCTTCTATTGAGTCATCAATGACATTTCACAATAGGCCATGATTTTACTTGAATAAATGTAGTTTTTCCAACCCACTTGAGAGAATCTATATGTAACAATCCCCTAGTGAACTAACTAAACAAATGAATGATAAAACTGATCACAACCACACAAACTCAACATCACAGATACTGGAGTAATGATAACATTTATAGAGGTAATATTTATAGACATCTTGTTATTGTATGCTAAACACTTTGGGAACACTTTAAATTAATTTTCAGTTTATCCTCATAGTAACTCAAAATTAGTTAAGTAGAAACTATGTTGTCACATTCACTACTCTCTCTCTCTCTCTCTCTCTGCAAATGGTCATGAGAAGACAAAGATATATAGGAAGTATACTATGTTTTGATGAAGGTAGAAATTAGAATTACATAGTGTAAAAAGAATGTCAAAGACTGATAGACACTACTAGAAGATGGGAAGAGGTAAGCGAGGATTCCTCCATGGGTTTCAGAGACAGCATGGCATTGCTGAGGCTTGATTTCAGAGTTTTGGCTTCCAGCACTGTGAGACAACAAGCTTCTATTGTTTCACGCCATTTCGTTTGTGATATTCGGTTATGGCAGTCCTAAGAAACTAATATACCAGCTTTATGGAACGTTCTAGATCAGAATTCACTGGTGGGAAAAAATAAGAGTTCTAAACTCAGAGGGAAATTTTTTTCCCAAATTTGCCCAGCTATCATAAAGTCCCACTATGTTTTCAACTCTTGTGTTTATGCTTCCTCAATTAGAACTGCAAGGAAGGAGCAAGAAAAGGAACTATTTAGGAGTAAAACATAGTAACAGTGAGCCCCTGTGCTAGTCAGGGCTCTCCAGAGACGCAGAACCAATAGAATGCAGAATGTGTTGTGTGGGGGGCAGGGGGTGTGGGGTCGGGGGAGTTACACACAAGAGACAGAGAGAGAGAGAAAAAAGAAAAGAAGAAAAGGAGAAAAGGAAAAAGGAAGTAAGGAAGGGAGGAAGGAAGGAAGGAAGGAAAGAGAGAAAGAGAGAGAGAGGGAGGGAGGGAGGGAGGGAAGTAAGGAAGGAAGGAAAGAAGGAAGGAGAAAGGAAGGAAAGAGAAAACAAAGGGACATCACCTATTATAAGGTATTGGCTCACACAATTATGGAAGCTAAGAAACCCTAAGAGCAGCAGTTGGCAAGCTGGAGACTCAAGAGCGTTGATGGTGTACTTCTAGTCCAAGCCTAAAGTCCAGAGAACCAAGAAAGTCATTGGCATAAAGTTCCAGTCTGAAAGCCAGCAGGCTTGAGACCCAAGAAGAGCCCATGTTTCATTTAGATTCTGAAAGCAATAAAAGGCCAATGTCCTAGCTCAAGCTGTCAGATAGGAAGAGTTTGCCCATACTCATGGAAGGTCAGCCTTTTGGTTCTATTCAGGTCTTCAACTGACTGAATGAGGGTCACCCACAATAAAGAGGTCAATCTACTTTGCTTTACTCAGTCTATTGATTCCGTTGTTAATCTCATCCAAAAACATTCTTACAGACACACCCAGAAAAAAATGTCTGATGAAATATTTGGGCATCCCATAGTCCAGTCAAGTTGACATACAAAACTAACCATCATGTCCCAATATCCAGTGATATCATACTAGTCACATGTTATGGACATATTAAGGTAAGAAATGATTGTTCACAAGTGGGATTGTATAAGCAAATGCCCTGAAAATCAACTTCATGAATCTTCTGAAAAATATATGAAAATATAATTTAGGACAAAAAGAAGGATCCCATATTCAACCTGACACTGTATATCCCACATCAATTTTCTTTTTGCCATAATGAATGGCAGTTTATTTGTTCTCATCATAAGCTTAGCTGGGAATAAGTAAAAGTGCTGCACTAATAGCTTCATTGACACATTGCTGAATTTGTCACTGTTGGTTCAAAAGCCAGAAAAATCTCATTATTGTTTGAAGTATATTATCCAACACAAGATTACCTATGTTTAGAATATCCCCTTAGCAGTAAGATTAGTATCTAAAACAAGCAGAATGATCTAAAAAAATTTTAGTATTAAAGACTTTTCTATGTTTGCATTTTGTTATTAATACAAATTAATGTTAATGAAAAATGCATTGGAATTAATGAAAAGGTGGCAGAACCCTGGTTACACCACTCACCAGCTTTGAGATTTCAGGTGAGCAAGTTACTCTCCAGCGACCTCAGTTTCCTGCAAAATATAATTCCTGCCCTCCTAATTCACAATGTTGTTGAGAATTAAATGAGATGATGTATGTGATACTGCTTTATGAGCTCCAAACACTAAGAGTTCATGCAACAGACAACGACTTAAAGTCTTCTATAACCATGAATTGCTCAGGCGGGTGAAGAAAAGAAAACAGGTACGTCATAATCCCTGATCTCTTGGAATTCAGAAATGTAAGTGAAGGAATAAATGTGCTGGGTTAGGAGCTACGAATAATTAGTGTGAGCGAAACTCGGCATGTACCTGGAGATGTGGTAGAAAATAAAATTACAAATGAAGTTAGAATCCAGTTTTAGAAGGCCCTTACACATCCTGATTGGGAGTTTAGAATTGTTCTTTTATGCTAAGAAGAGCTATTAAAGTATTTGTAACATAGAGATGACATGATCAGTTTTATGTTTTCAGACACTCCCTTTGGCAGCAGTATAAGATATTACACTGTAGAAGACCTTAATCTTTATGGATTATGGAAGGTTACCTCATACCAATAACTAGCATATTGTTGATTTTGGACATATAGTTCATATAAATAAAGATAGCAATAAAATGAATCAGCCAAAGTTTCAAACCTGTAGGAGTAGCTTAATAGTCTATCTTCCTACTAGTCTTCACATGTGTGTTTTCTTTTTCTTTTTTGCCCTTTACCAGCAAGTGGTCTTATGTCTAGTCAACAGAGGAGGAAACTGAAGCAGAGATGTTCTGTAGGATGTTTAAAGAAGCACATCCAAGTGTTGTTGTGAATGGTCACATTGACTACAGACTGTGATTCCTGGAAGGGATGACTTTCAGTCTCATGGCTCTTGTAGGAACATTGTTATAGCTCTTTAGTGTTGGGAGGTAGAACTGAGGTGCTTACATGTGATGTATATGGTAAATGCTCAATAATAATAGTCTATGTTCTAGTCATTAATTAGACTTTATGCTTTAGGAGAAACCTGTGCACAAACTATTGCAAAACAGAGACCTAAAATCATCATCACATGAACCACATAATAAAAGAGATTATGATCATTTGCAAACTCTCTGTACATATATTGGATTTAGAAGTAATAAAAATCATTTTGTATCGCTAAGATTAATAATACCATAACACAGGAAAAAAAATAGTCCATTTGTTGCCTTAGGTGACTCTCAAAGGAAACTATGTAAACATATGAACAACAACTAGCCTTCCTTATGACTTACACAGAACGTGAATTAGGCTAATAACTCATCGTTCCCATCTTTGCAGTCCTGTAAATGCACTATCTCTTCTTTGGAGTCATCCAGACATAATCCACAGAATATGCATACTATTGTTTGAATTTATATTTCTAAAAAAATAAAAACAGTTTGACATATTGGCAAGACTGAAAATGAAGGGACTTAATAAATTTGACCCTAACTTTCACACTTATTTTCTGAGAAATCTTAAATAACTATTTCATTTTCCTATGCATCAGCTTTATCATCTTTTTTCAGTACAATTATTTTATAACTGACAACTTGTTATACAAAATTTAGCACCTGAAGTTATACTGTCATATATTGTTATCTGCTTATTTTCACTGCATACAACTTAACACTTAAAGGAGATCGCAAATTTTCATGTTTTTCAGAGAAGGCAGCATAGTATTAAATACATGTTTGACTGACTTTAAAAATATGCTTTTACATTACCTTGACGTTTTATCATTTTAGAGTTAGTTGACAATTCAATATGCAATAACTCTACTGGTTACATTTATGAGGGTAAATTTTCTAAACTAAAACCAATTCTTTTTCATAAGTTGAAGGATTCACCCTATGAGTTTCATGAGTATCCTGTGAGTTCGATGTGATATGCTAACTGTTCTACCTAACAAATAATATTAACTCTTTGGATTATTCATGGTATTAAATGAATATATTATTACAAAATGTAAGCAAGTTTGCTATGCTTTATTTCTACAATTCCAAGGCCAAACTTCCACTAAGGAATTATACTTTTTCTGTAATTAATTATAACATGTAACAAATTATAATAAGCCTATAAAGCAAAAGGGACAACTATGTCTTTATACTCTACAGACACTGTGATAAATACTTTAAAAACAAAATCTGGATGAAATCATCTTTTTGAGTGCACACTGAAACCACAGAAGTTTCCTGCTTAAAATATCTAAGAAGGAGTTTATCAAGAGGCCTGTGGGTTTTTCATACAATTCTGCAGGAGGCATGTATCTTAAATAAAGAATAAAAGGGCAAATGGAATACAAAATTTGTAACGAGGAATTTGATTCCCTGCACCTGTTTTTCAGAAAGGTTTTAACATGCAAACATAAACAATTAAAAAGAAAGCCTAAAAACACAATATATAACAAGAGTGACTTAAGTTTCTTCTGAGATATTATTTTTTGAATTATTGTATAAATGATACCAATCCTTTGAATTCATAGGAATAATATATTATTATCTGTATACTCAGTTGTTTCTGCTCAGTTCAAGTAATAGAAGTGAGCCTATTATATTAGATAGAAAAATGTAGCACCAAGTCAGCTAAACTGACCAAATGGTGACTCTAAACGACAAAATCAAAGGAGATTTTGCAAAAGTTCAAAGATGTAAAAAAGGGAGAATGATTGCTGCTCTTCAGTCTTTGTACAAAAACACTTTATATTTTATCAAGAAGCATTTTGTAAATACAATCCAAAAAATAAAGTTGATAAAAATCATAATTTCAAAACTTTACTAAACTCTATTTCTAGATTTTCTTTGTAAATTGATATATTTAACAAAATCTTACTTAATATAAAAAAGATTCACTTCAAATTAAAAACAGCAAAATCAGTTTATTTTACAATGTTAATTTAATTTCAAAGCCTAGAAAAAGTATTTTAATGTAAATATTCAATTCATAATTAATACATCAAGAATTTAAGAAGTCTAAAGCACAATAAAAACAGCACAGTAGGTTTATACATTCATTTTTGTGGTCTATTGATAATTTATTATCTACTTTTTACTAGCCTCAAATGAAAACAGTGTCTTTAAAATCATCAACTTTCTTTATTAAATCAGAATAATGGACTATTAACTCATGGAGAGAAAGATAACTTCATTAATGATGATAGGAAGCTGGCTCAGAAATAAATTAGTTCTGACTCATCTTTTGTTTTTAGACTGAACTTCAAAAGAGTAATGAGAATCAACTTTTTCTTCTGTTCTCTCTCAAAGCTCTTTGTAAATGTGTTGGAGAAGTTTTGGGAGGTATAGAGCTATGTAATGCTAGGATAACTTTGGGAAAGAAATATGCTACTATATTTTAAAATATTTACTTCCACTATGTCCTATCAACGATACTAAATAATTATCAGCAGAAGAAATCCGTGACATGAACCACTGTTCGGCAATTAAAAATAAGAAAATAGGGTTGTGGTTTTCAGTTGCTACGATACACATTTAACCATGAGCACTAAGTGTACAAATAGTTGGAACTTTATTAACTGTTGAGTTTTAAATGTGTAATGATCATTGCTTCACAATGTTAAATGTGAAATGATTTATATGCCTTTAGGAAGGTAACTAGTATCTAAAAGTGTAATAAAGTTAGCTGAATTTCATATTAACAGAAACATATTTTTGCTGAAATAATGTTAATATGAAATGAAATTGTAAAGGTGAATTCTATTAAAGGATTAAGCTTACTTTGTTTCCTCTCCTTCTTATTATTTTACTTCTTTTTATTCTCCTCCTTCTCCTTTCTTCTCTTCTTATTCTTCATCCCCTGTTCTTGATTTCTGAGGCCCCTTCCAACTCTAAATGGGTTCTGGCAATCTGTGAGTTAGAAAACAATTCCCCTCCCCCTCATCTAGGTTCTAGCTCACAATCCATTTACTCTTTTAAGAAACTCTCCCCTTTACTACCAACATCTTCCCCTCTGCTCGCGCCAGCCCTCAGTCCTAACGCTCAACACCTTATACCACGCACACCTGCACCCATTGCCCCTTGCTCCACTTGTCAATTTCCAGATCTCTTTTAAGAGCCCTTTTAAACATCACTTCCTTCACTAAATGTCTCCAGATTTTCCCAAATAATATGTTGAATTCAGGAAACCAAAGGAAGTATGTCTTGTCATCAAGAGTGTATTTAGGATGATGTTAAGGCTAGAGAAGTGGGCAGGAACTGTGTCAAAAATAATATGGATTGCTAAACCAACAAATCTGAACTTTATCATGAAGTCATGGAGTTCATGAAGAACTTTAAGCAGAAATAGATTATATTAATGTTTGTGTTTTAGAAAAATTTCTCTAATTGACAATAAAGGACGGTTTGGAAACAAGAAAGACTGGAGCCAGGAGAAATGTTTTATCTCTCTCAATAATCACATAAATACACAAATAGACTGTAGATGTTTTTAGGGCATAGACTGCATCTTATACTTAAGAATTTTATTACCAAATGACACTGCTATAAATCTATACTTGTAAGAATACTCAATGTTGATGGCCTATGTAAGTTTTATCACTTTTTAAAGAAGAGAGGAACCAAAATAGTGTGGACTTTGCACAATTAAGTTAACTTTTTTTCTTAAAGATGTACACACAAACACACATGCACACACATATATATACCCTATATTACATATATACATTCCTAAATTACATTGAAATTGGCATAGCCAAAGATTTTAAAACCAAACTTTAACAGGATAAATAATGTGTTAGGTGTCTATGTAACCATAATTGTTTATTGCCTAAGAGGCAACACATGCTGGCACAGATGTTGAATGGAGAAAATTTTTAAATATTTCTTTGGTTCAAAGGCTATAGTTGTCACTGTTTCTAAGTTACTCCCACCACCCTCATAGTTTCCATAAATACATGTAGAATCTCAAAGATCTTAGTGTTATTTGTTTTCAAGAAACAAAGTTCAATGCTCATGGCAAATAAATTACACCTACCTTCTATAAATTAATTCATGACAAATTTTAAAAATTAAGGAAATTCTAAGAAAAAGCAACTAACCAAATAGTACCAAAATAAAATAAAGAACATTTAACAGGTAAAAATTCTGACTTGCTTTAACCACCAAAATGAGCATTAAGAATTCAGTAAATTTGAGAAAATGTGAGTGACAGGTGTTTAACATAAATTATCTCTGTCTAAAAAAATCCATGGATTTTAATACCACACACCTACACATGCATACATAAAATCCATATGCCTGAGTATTTCATCTATATATATTAGAATTATTATGTCATATGTAAAAGTGGTAGAATCTGAGACAAGTATCTAAATAGATACTTGTTCCATTTTTCTAATAAACTAGCCTAGGATTTTACAGATTCAACTTAGTGCAGTAAAGCCCAGTGCAGAAGTAGATGAGTTGAAATCTAGAAGGATTAAGATCAGGCCCTGCTATCAGTGCATGTCCATAAAGAACATCCACAAAACTAGAACAGAAAAAGGAAAAAAAAGTGCTTTTTAGTCAGGTACATTTGGATTCAAATCCCAGTTTCACCAATGAGTATTAAGTAAACTTGAGCAAATTTATTAATGTTTCTTGAACTCTGTTTCCTTATTTGTAAATGGAGATGATAATATTATAGTAGTCTCAAAAAAATTGTAGGGATAGTAGCACATCTAGCAGAGTCTAAAAGCAGTGCATGTTCAATAAGAGGTAGCTATCACTGAAGTTTCAAACTGCATTGTCAAAAGTGATATGTAAGTGCTATTCAAACCATCAAATAATTAAAATGTGATTATTTCTGGAGGCGAGGATTGGAAAGAACCAGTTAGCTAAGGAAGATTTTAAAAATGTAACTATCTTTAAAATTAGTTTTTAGAAAGTATCTTTAGTAGTGGTTAGAATTGTAATATAGAAAATTGATAGGAAAGGGCATTTCAGACAGAACAGTAGACGAGATGCTAGAATATTTGGATATTTTAACATGGATGAATTATACTATTTGACAAGAGCAAGTCTGGGACTTCATAAGAGTTCTGAAAACCACACCAGAAATTATAATTTGATTCTTGATATGCTTATAGCAATTAACATGTTTTAATTAAATGACTATCATTAAACAACATTTTCCCATTACCAAGATTATTTTCCTTATTTTGATTTTTAAGGCTAATGAACCTATTAAAAATATCCAACAATACAATTTTTTCCTTGAGTGGATAAAATAGGAAATCATATATGTTAAAATGTATTATAAATCCTGTGGCACATTACAAAATGCTTATGAACTTTCTTTTATACCCATAGCAATGCTATTTTAACAATTCTGTCACAGTCTGACATTGGGAACTAGTAACCATGAAATAATTTTTCAACATGCTTTATAAAGAAAATATGCTCCCAAATTTGAGGATGTGATATTATTAGAGACTCCAAAATTTCCCTGAACTCATGATGAACCATTTTTTCTCCCTTCTACATTGAAAGGCATCATAGGTTCTTTCAGAACACACAAAACATTCTTGCTACTGCATTAAAAAAACACAGGCTGATCCCCCACCCAGCAAACACTTGATGGAAAGAAAACAGCTGGTGTATGAAAGAGAAGCTTGCTCACACATTTCAAGATAACTTCCGACTAGATTCATCTTTAGATTATTCTAACGCACAATGTTTCTGGCTTGAATATGAAGCATATTGAGTGTTTCAGGGAGGAATATTTGTTTCTGAATGCCAAGCTCTGTGTTCAGCCTAGCAGAAAGGCCTCTCATCCTTTTGGGCTCCCACAGGCTTGTGGAATAAAAGTGAGTTGTGCATCACTGGTTTGCTGTGGTTTTTGAAACCATATCAAACTGCCTGTGTCATGCTCTTCATTCAACAGATGGAAAATATTGCCTTGCAGTTCAGTGACAGGAAGAGAGGCCCATTGGGAGAGTTGAATAGAAGCCCAGAGAGGCATACAGGCCATGTACATTCCAGCAAGGGGTTAACAATCAAGGAAAGTAGGAGTTCACTGAGGCAAGACAGAGAGAAATGGCCAAGCTGCTTTTGTGATTGATGATCAGTGGAATGCAAAGAAGGACGAGTAAGTAAGCACAGAAAGACATTTCAGTATGGATCACAGGCATTAATAAATAGAAACTATCACAATGAACTCTGATGATGATTTATAGTGTGGCTCTGAGGCAAATCCATTCATCTGGGGTTGCTAATAACATGAAAAACATGTAAAACCCCCCAAAATAACAGTACATTACATCCACAAAATTTTTTTGGAATTTTGCTGCTGCTTTCAATATTTTATGTCTTCATTCAATATCTAAACTAATGTATCTAGGTACAATTTCATGATGCCTATTTGGAATTGCAGTCAATGATGATTTTCACCAAGCAGAATCATCTGCCCACTTCTCACTAACCTCCAAGTTTATTGGGCTTTACCTCTTTCTTAAGCCACACTTTAATGTAGCTATTTTTGTACTTTCTCATTTTACTTTCCTTCCTGAGTAGCTCATGGCATATTAATCCTGCCAAAATTACCATGAGAAGAACAGGCCTAATGAAGCAGTTAGTTTGATGTCTTACAAACCTGGGTGCTGTTGCTCAAAAAAACGTGCTCCGCTCCACTAAGAAGACATTACACAGGGAGAAGAAATTCTAATTTATTCCAGTTTTCAAGTATGTGTTTTTATCTCTGCATGGCTTTCACATGAAGTCATGTATATGTCATTTTTAGAGCAAAGTCCAGGACATATAGCATCAAATTCAGGTAGTTGCTAAAAATTCCTGAGCACCCTAATAACTTCCAAAAAGACTTACGTGCTTTCTTTTGGTGGAATGGTTTTGTCCACATTGAATGTCTTTTGTAATGAGGTAGAAGGTAGATGGATAAATAGGAGGGTGAATAACTAGATAGATTTTTTATATATATATATAAAATATGAATATATATTGCATATTTTTCTCATATTAGTTACTTAGTAAGTGCTTATCATGCATCAGATAATTTACATTTACGTTTCCCTCTCTTGATTCTTACTTAACTCTTCAAATTGGCTTATTTCTTGGCTGCATGTTTTTTAGACATGGAAAAGGAAGTACAGTTTTAAAGTTACAAAATCGCTATATGGCAGAGCTTGTTCCCCACTAAAGCAGATAGGAGAGCCCATACACTTAATTGCTCTTCCAGGCAGCTTTCATATGGTGAAGGGATTGTAAGTATGAATCTAAATCCAATTACACTAAAAGCTCCTGAAAGGAGATAGAAAGGACCTGTTTCTCCCGCTTCTGATCCATAGATTGCATGTTATTGCACCCCTCAGCGTTCAGGGCCTTGATGGCCTTATTAACAAGCTCTGGTGCTGGGACTGAAATAGAAGACAATGGTACCTTTTAGTTAGAGATGTTCAGCCAAGCTCCTTGGGCAATTCACTTAACTCTGGGTTTACATACCTTATGCAATGACTACTTAGTTTAACCGTTCCTTTATCAACATTAATGTTCCTTTATTTGTGGTCTTTTATTTGCTCATTCGTAACAATTCGCCTCATCAGGTTAGTGTAAATGATTTAGCCATTTATAATAAGATATTTCAATCAAACTTTGCAAAGTTAATGTAGAGACACAGAATATTCGCATGACTGATCAAATGTTGTAATCAGTAATTAGTATGTTTTAAATTTGAAGACAATTTAAAATAAATTCATAAACTATAGTTCTAAAAGGGGATTTGGATTTGTTTTTGTTCACTAATCTATTAGTATATCCCTATTATATACTATATACTAATTAGTATATTAGTATATCCCTAATATACTAATCTATTAGTATATTGAAGTTAAAATAAAGTGCACTTAGGCAGAATATTGACACCTTTTTTATAAAAGCAACCACTGATAATAAAGTAAATGAACTTTGCTGTAGTTATGGTCTTTTAGTGGCAAGGAAGAATCTTCATTAAATTACTCCAAGTAATGTACAATTTCACATCAGAATCTGTGTGAATAGGAGGAAAACAGTAAGTGCCAAAATGGGACCGGGTCTCATAGGAACCCAAAACTACAGAACCAGGACACGTGGAAAACACAAAGAAAATGGATCACATAGGATATGTGTCTTTACTTACTTAGAGAACTTTTCTTGCTGTCAAGAGCAGAGATTTCCTGATGTGGACTGCTCTATCAATGGCATCTTCTCTCTGCATTAATTCTGTTTCTGCTTCCAAACCTGAATGTCTCACTACAGCTCCAGTGTAAATTTCTTTCCTCTTTTGGCATGTTTATATAACTCCAGGTTAATTTCATAGTTTGTAAATAGACCATGTCTTCAACTTTATCCTATAGATTAAAGAAATATAAGTATTATAAACTTTATCTTTCTGGAAAAAAAAATGAACCATGCTTTGCTGACCACCAACAGGAGACAATTACCTTTTGAAAATGCATCCCATACATAACAATTCAACTGGAGATAGACAACTCCAGGCTGTGCTGACTCAAAGTTTTGACCACATCTTGGCCCTTGCTTGGTGTGACTGTAATTCTGTTTTCCTCAGCTCTGCAAAGCATGCATTCTTTTGCAACAACCCATAAAAGCAGAAAAATAGGAAAAGATAATTAAAGATTCAGATATTTAAACCCTATTTGGCAGTTTCAGAAAATTACATAAGATAAACAATAATCAATATACTTACTACTTAGGAAGATTTCATTTTCTTAGCCTAATTTTGAAAAGTATAACTCAATGTCTGCAGAGCTGATTTATGAAAGCACATCAACTGAAAAATCTCTTTTACCCATTCACAGGGAACTTCCTCATTAGAAGTTGCTATATCTTAAGTAATGTGCTGAATAAAACAACGCCCTATTTTGTCTTAGGAATATTTAACCTGGATACCATTACACTATTTTTGAGTCAGTTTTAACATCAACTTTCAGTTTTTTTTAAAAAAAATCTCCATTTGCTTAAATGACTGGAAGTAGGAAAATGAGTGAATCCAGAGAAATTTCTTGGTGTGAAAATTACCAAATATTGCATTTATTTTTATATGTTATTTATTACTATCATGTACTTTATCCCATCTACATATTTCTTTGGCCTGGAAAAGAGATCTCGTTATATAATACCAAACTCTCTTCCCCTTTAGAGAATACAACTGCAAGACTGAAATGGGATAACAATTTAGTTAGTCAAAATTTATTGCCTAGACCCTATATGTCCTATATGTATAATGTGGAATTTGATTATTTTGCTGAAGAAAATGAATCAGGACTTATAGACTAACGCATAAAAAGACTGAATAAGAAATAAACTATAATGTAAACAATGGATGTATATTAGAGTTAAATATAAATACACAGTATCAATAAATAGTACTGGTAAAGAAGGATCATTTGTTTTCAGGATAGACTTTCCCATGAGACGATGGGAATTTCCTCACAAGCAATTTTCCCCTGACTTTCTCCCAATAGTACTGAATGTATCACTGATTACATGCATTCAAACATACACATGCAGACAAACACACAAACACAGACATAGACCTCTGCACATCATTATCACTCTCCTCCTCCTCTCTCATAATTTTTAATGGGAAAAAACTTTTTTCAATATACTAGATAAGTCTGAAATTTAAATCATTTGGGAGAGGATTTTAATAAATTCATGGTCATGGCAGTAGCAAAGATGAAATAAAACGATTTATTTAAAAATTCAGTCTTCAAATGAATTCAGTCGATTTGTTAACAGACGGTTGTAGAATAGGATTGCACCCACAGTTTCAACAGGACGGATAAGGGTCTGAATGTGAATTTTACAGAAGAAAGTGAGCCTGAGGGAACTGAGGCATACAGAGTCTTATTTGATAGCATTTTCAGAGAGTAACATTTTTATCATATTTGTGGTCATAATTATCATGTTTGATAACATTTCAGAAGAGAAAAAAATGTACAATGCATCTGCACTTTTTGTGTTTTGCTTTGTTTTTACCACTTCTCATACTCACACCAATGTCCTACATAATGCTTTCTCTATATTGCCTCTATTCTCAATATTTTTATTTTATTCTCAATATGAATATTCACTTGTATTATCTCTATATTTTACATAAATATATATTATGCTAAAAATAAAAATAAATTTGAAAATCTAATAATGGATGTCATGCCTAGGTTTCCAAGGGATTATTAAAAAGCAAAGCTAAGCACAATGTGCTTTTAGCATATATTTTTATATTTACCATATTTCTTGACTTGTCTGTTAGTCATCCTTTCCTGCTTTTTTTAAGACTGAAAGCACTGTGCGTGTGTGTGTGTGTGTGTGTAAGTAAAAAGCCTAGAAGAATTTAACAAATCAATATCTTAAACATGAATAATGATTGAAATGATTATTGAAATAACTTGAAGTTTTCATCTTCAATGAGGTGTGGTGAGAATTACTATAAATTGGAAAAATATGGGCACCAAGACTATTATGTGCTTTCCTCTATCTCCTGACCTAGAAAAAAAAAATCAACAGAGAAATGGCCTCAAACTAAACTACATTATCAGAGGAGAAAATTAGGGAAAAATCAATATAGCAAACTAAACCAAAATTAACACTCCCTGTAGCATTTTGATATGTTGCTAAGGGTTTTGTGTCTCATTCTGTTGGGGTCCGCATGTTTCCTAAACAAAGGAATGAACACACAAGACAACACAAGACAAGACAAACATGGCGGCCGCCTCAAATGGCGTGCTCTGCTTTATTTTATACAGTCGTTTGTGGAATGTTGCCAAGTCACAAGACACATTGTTGTTTTTCTGACCTTTCCCTGACTTTCTGGATTTTCAAGATGTTTACACATAAACAAGCCCCCAACGCCCTGCTTCGTTTGCAAGAGCAGGACTTATCGGGAACGCCCTGCTTCGTTTGCGAGAGCAAGACTTATCGGGGACGCCCTGCTTCCTTTGCAAGAGCAGGACTTACCAGGAACGTCTCATTTGCGAGCACATAGTCCTCTACACATTCACATCCTATATCCCTACATGTCCACCATCTTTCTTTCTACCTCTTGGTATAAAACAACATAAGTAAGTTATTTTGGTATACAAAGTCTACTATTGACAACAGATTCAATGCATCTCACCTCTACAGGTGAATATAACAGGTAAATTATTTTGGCATAATTTCTCTAAGCCCTTTCCATGTTATATGTTAAAACCAGAGTAACTTTGGATTACTGTTAAAAGATATAAAATCTATGTGACAAAGGCATTGCCCTCTGAGAATAAAAGCAGATAATAACAAACACAAAATTAAACATTGGAGACAGAGGTAGCTTTTACCATTTACGATAAAAAAAGAAGTTACACATAGTAAAATCCTGAAACAGCAGTTAATATGTAAGTGTATAGGCAGACAAACATGATTCAATTCATAAAATAAATGCCTGGAATTTCTAGTCACATTCTTTCTGGTAGAAATGTGATCATCATTATCTCTATGTCAAAGAAAAATGACAATGATACTGATAGTGAACTTAACAGGTTTCAAGTAAATTAATTAATACACTTTAAGAAATGGTTTTGGGATCTTCTAAGAGTGACTATTAAAGAAAACAATGTTGACGTTGATACATAGCTTGGGAAGAAAGACAAATTCTGAATCTACATTTTTATAAAGTATCCAGATGAAAGTGAAAACTAAATAAAGTATTACCATTACATCAACAAGTCATAAAATACATAAAATATTATCATATTTGAACAGATCTAGATTAAATGAGTTATTTCACTTTTTAATCTACTATGATGGCACAATACTTAAATCAGTGGTTTCCAAAGTACAGTCTCTAGCCTACAATCATCAGTATCTTGCAGGCACTTGTTAGAAATACTGGTTCTTAGACCCACCCAGACCTAATGAATCAGAAACGGTAGGGTGGGGCCCAGCAATCTGTGTTTTAACAAGCCCTCCAGGTGATTCTGAGCCACCGTAATTTGCACCATTTATTTAGATAAAACTACAAAGGAAGGTAAATTATTATTTTCAAATTGTAAAAGAGTACTACAAAACGTAGAAGCACATTACAGAAGAAACTAATTTTGTGTACATATTTTTCCAAGAGTTAAAATAAGGATAAAGAATAACTGTGTTAAATAATAAACTGGCTTAATTTCAGAGTATTTTACAATATTCATAAAGCACTTTTCCATACATTACTTATTTCATTGTCCTGGTAACACCTCCAGATTACTTGCCAAACATATCTTTATAAGCATATTCATTTCCTAGAGGTATTGAACTATACAAAATGCTGAATATCAGCAAAATAATTTACATGGATTAGCGATAAAATGACCCTACATGAAAGAAAAAAAAGTGACAAAACATGAAAAAATGCTTTAACAGGTATTGCTGTATTTAAAGAAAATAAGGGTCTGGACATAACTGTTGCTTTTTTTCTCTCTTTTTTCTTTTTCTAATCTCCAATATTTCTAGTCACTGTTGCCTTTCTTCTTCACTTTTTTTTTATTTCTTCTAGGTCTGCAATTACACTCAGAGACATCGGCCAGGGTATAATTTTTCAACAATGGGAAAAATTATTATAACCGTATTACTAATCTTACATGACCTACATCCTTCATAAGGAGAAATCTGAATGAAACTTTAATGCTTATGAATACTTTTAGCTCCATGGCCTATTTGTTATCCCTAGGAGGTGGGTATTTAATCTGTCAAACATTTGTATAACACCAAAAGCAGTATGACCTTTGACCTGGGTCACTAAAATTGCACCCCATTCCAGTGACTTTTTGATTTCACCCAGCAGGTCTCATACATTTGTACTGTGCCTTATGGAGCGTTCAAGCAGAGTATGATCTTTGACTTCTGACCACCTGTGTCCCATACTTTTTGTGCGAAAGAAATAAATGACAGGCTTGGAGATTAAGTCTAGCACTCCTTTTTTTTGTTCAGGTGTATTGCCAGCTGAGTTGAATGACCCATGGGTGCCTTAATTTATAATAATTTTTTTTTTACTGTTATAACTTGTAGCAATGCATGTGTTACTGACAAATTATCTTAACATTCTGTGTCACAAATGGTTCTATTCTTTGGTAAGTAGCTTTATCAATCCAATAGAAAAGTATAACACAGTGCATGCACACATGCATACACATCCTTAATTACGGCATGTGTTTTCCATATTAATGTCATCGTCATTGTTCTTAAATCCAGGATCTGTGACATTTTGGAATGCTTTCCATGCGTGTACAAGTGGGTTGTTTTACCTATTACTATTCCAGACCTATCCTGAGAATCACATTTGGAGATTCCATCGTGAGCCACTCTCATTTTAGCAGTTCTGAAAATTTCTATGAGAACCAACAAAAAAAGAACCTCGCTAACAAAGCATAAAATCTAAATTTTCTCTTCATTTGTCAATCACTTTAATTCATTCATTCAAGAGATAATTATTGAACATCTACTATGTATCAAGAGTTACACCAAGCACTGTGGAAAATACAAACGGGAGTTTCTTTTTTCCAAGAACCTGATAAAGGAGTTAAGACAGATGCACAAATAACTATAGCATAGGATCAGACTGCGTCAGTTTCAAACAAGAGATGCAAGCGATAGTTGGCTTGACTAAGAGACAGGAGGAAAGGCTTCATGGAAGAGGTGGCATTGATCCTAGGACTTGAATGATATAAAATATCAAGAAATATGTATAAAGGAAAAGAAAATAATTTCAGTGGGAATGAACAGCACAGATTGTTAAAGGAGCGGGGGGAACTAGTCTTGTTTAGCAAAATAGTCCATACTGAATACATAAAAGACAGGAGAAGAAAAGAAGTGAGACAACTAGAAAAATATAGAGGGAGCTGGATTAAGGAGGATATTAAATTTCATGCTAAGGATTTTTAACTTTATAACAATAAGGAGTTAAGAGTCATCAGATTTTTAAATCAAGGAAATAAATTTTGATCAGAGATTTTAAAATAAGATTGTATCAGTAGACGATATCACCATTATTGGAGTCACGTGAGGCTGATTCCTATTTCCAAGTCGTAAACATATTAGTGATATGAAGAAGCATGTTTATCATTCTTCTTGTGTCTAAATTTCCTCACCTGAAAAAGTCAGGTTGCTTTTGTATCAGAGTTGCTTTGAGAATTTATTTAGGTAATATTAATATACGTAAAGCATCTGTAAACTAAAGAGCTTCTGCACAGCAAAAGAAACTACCATCAGAGTGAACAGGCAACCTACAGAATGGGAGAACATTTTTGCAATCTACTCATCTGACAAAGGGCTAATATCCAGAACCTACAAAGAACTCAAACAAATTTACAAGAAAAAAACAAACAACCCCATCAAAAAGTGGGCAAAGGATATGAACAGACATTTCTCAAAAGAAGACATTCATACAGCCAACAGACACATGAAAAAATGCTCATCATCACTGGCCATCAGAGAAATGCAAATCAAAACCACAATGAGATACCATCTCACACCAGTTAGAATGGCCATCATTAAAGAGTCAGGAAACAACAGGTGCTGGAGAGGATGTGGAGAAATAGGAACACTTTTACACTGTTGGTGGGACTGTAAACTAGTTCAACCATTATGGAAAACAGTATGGCGATTCCTCAAGGATCTAGAACTAGAAGTACCATATGACCCAGCCATCCCATTACTGGGTATATACCCAAAGGATTATAAATCATGCTGCTATCAAGACACATGCACACGTATGTTTATTGCAGCACTATTCACAATAGCAAAGACTTGGAATCAACCCAAGTGTCCATCAGTGACAGACTGGATTAAGAAAATGTGGCACATATACACCATGGAATACTATGCAGCCATAAAAAAAGATGAGTTTGTGTTCTTTGTAGGGACATAGATGCAGCTGGAAACCATCATTCTCAGCAAACTATTGCAAGAACAGAAAACCAAACACCGCATGTTCTCACTCATAGGCGGGAACAGAACAATGAGATCACTTGGACTCTGGAAGGGGAACATCACACACCGGGGCCTATCATGGGGAGGGGGAAGTGGGGAGGGATTGCATTGGGAGTTATACCTGATGTAAATGACGAGTTGATGGGTGCTGATGAGTTGATGGGTGCAGCACACCAACATGGCACAAGTATACATATGTAACAAACCTGCACGTTATGCACATGTACCCTAGAACTTAAAGTATAATAATAATAAAAATAAAAATAAAAAGCATCTGGGCTATAATGGCTGAACAAAAATCTTGCATTTCTCTATTTTTCTCCAAGTGTTTAAATGAATGGAGAATTGGAAACTGGAAGTAGGAAAATAAAAATGTAAATGTAAACCAGGGTGGCTTACATTACAGCATATTAAAATTTTATTTTAATAGCAGTTTCTATAAAATACAATAGGTCTTCAACATAGATGTGTACACATGTTTATGGCATATAGATGCAGTAGAATAATACTTAGCTGATCTAATTTACACTACTTAATTTCAGTATCATGGATGAAAACATTTCAAGTTATAGGTCAAACTTCATATTTCAGTTCACACCTTAACCATGTAGATAACATGCTCCAATATTTGGTTGCACAAGTCAAATGAGTCATTTCAGTATGAACTCAGCTTTAAGTCTCTTAATTTACATAAGACAGAAGCCTCTTGGACTTTAGCAGAATTCTAAACAGTATTTTCATCTTCTAAAAACCTATTCCTCCTCATATATACATAAAAATATGTAAAACAGTAGTTTATATAACTTTTACTTGTATATATGAAATAGTATAACCAGTAAAATTGTTAACAGAATATCACAACACAATTCTCAATTAAAATATGAATAGTTTGAAATGTGTACATAACTTTTTTTTGACTTCACAATTCAAGGAATGCATATAAAACTCAAAATGGGTCACTGTGGAAGACTAAGTGTCTCCTGTCAGGGTATTGGATTCAGCATTCCACTTGTGGCATCTCCCCCCCAAAAAAAAAAAAATCCTCTTTATTAATAGCACTTGTTTTTCGAACATTAAGTCATTAATAAGCAATGTGACTTTAGATTCTACCTATTTGCCTGTGCGTGAAGAGGCTACAAACTCTCAGTCAGAAGATGTCATCTGAAAGTTGTTATGGTAGAGACTAGAGGTGTTGGGCAAAAAACAAATGTAAATAAATACAATAATGAAATCCAAAGCACTCATGAATATTTAGCTATGTTCTGGACATTGCCAAATCTGACTCCCGAATTTGGTCTTCTCAAATGTTCTCCAACCCCTAACCCTCTCCACAATGCCTGCATCTTCTCTTGTGAATGTCCCAGATTGTAAAATGAAGCTGATGAGGACCAAAGACTAGCAGACTGACTGACAAAAGACAACGGAACAAGGGGTGATGAGGGCACCAAAGAGCTGAGGAACTCTGCAAACAGTTGATGCCCTTCCAGTCTGGAGAAAGATGACCTTGCCTGGAACCTCAAAGTAATGGCTCTCACATTCTATAAACAGATTATTTACATGTGCCTATGAAATAGCATAACCAGTCAAATCAATTGTTAACAGAATATTATAATACATCTCCACCTCCCTCTCTATCCTTCATACATTTTTTTGCTTCTCCTTTTGTAATGGTTGATGGATGGAAATTGCTACAAGTGCCACTAAACTTGACTCAGCAGAACCTAGGCTAAGTTGGAACAAAATTTTATTTACAATCATGATATAGTCCTGATCTCTTAACTTACACACTGGCAATGATTTTCAATGTCACAGATACACAGATCAGTGTCCATGCATGTCCTCATGCTGCAGATGCTCAAGAATACTTGCTGAGTCTCTGCCTACCTTAAAAAAAGACTTATTTATTTATAGACATAGAGTTTTTAGTTTGGGGATTATTCCTATAAATGTGGCAATTCTTGTGCTCACATTCAGTGAAGATGGAATGAATTTGTTGCGTAAGAAAATAGTATATTGTGCTTATGTTTTTAACTATCAACCTACCCTTACAAATTTGCAACCACAGTTCTTTTACTTTAAGAAAACAAGTCATGCATTAACCTTCACCAGGGAAAATTTATACAGAAGAAATTCTGCATCTAAATATGTTCTAGAAATATGGCAATCTAAATAATTATGTAAATATACCACCATATCTTACTGAAAATAGATGGAAAAAGGAAGACGGTGAATGGGTGAGTGGGTGGGAAAGGGGCATATTCAGTCTTTAATTTATTTCATTTTACATTTTCACCTCCTTACCTTTCCTACCTTTTCTTTCCTTCTTTCCCTTTTCTAATGACTGAGGAAGGGCAAATTGCTGCAAGTGTCACTACTTAAATTGGAGGAAACCAGACCAAGTTGGAACAAAATTTTCTTTACATCATGATACAGTCCTCATTACTTGGCACTGGCAATGATTTCCAGTGACACACACACACACACACATATATATGTATATATATACACATATATACAGGTATATAATATATAAATACATTATATATTTATAATATATATGTATATATATTATATAATGTATAACAGGTATATGTATATAAATACATATATATATAAACACACACACACACACACACACACACACACACACACACACACACACACACCAGTGTCCTAAATAACACTGCAAAAATGGGAAGGTTTGTTTCGCTTTCACAGAAACAACAATTTTACTCCTTGTTTAAGGAATGAAAATTTCCAAATTTGAGAATCACTGGCTTAGTTAATTAATAAAGAAATCTTAAGTTAAAGCTGTGTCCAGTTCCCTGCTCAGTCACTTCCCAGCTGTGTGATTACAGGTTAAACTCCTTGAATCTCAGTTCCTTCAACTGTAAAGTAGCTAGGGTTGTAGTGAAAATTTCATGCATCAATGCAAAGTGCTTACCATGTGATTCTTAATAAATGGTACCTATTCTTATTAA
This sequence comes from Macaca fascicularis, assembly GCF_037993035.2. NCBI lineage: Eukaryota > Metazoa > Chordata > Mammalia > Primates > Cercopithecidae > Macaca > Macaca fascicularis. The sequence continues at coordinate 71,783,194 of NC_088391.1, read as the reverse complement.
TACCTCCATACCATTTAACTGCAACCACTCACTGCCTTTGGTAAGAATATTGTTATGACACAAATAAAAGCTGGAAACAAATGAGTTTTTTTATAGACTCTAAGGATTAGCTTTAAAAATGATAGAAGCAAATGACGGTGACCTCCAATGTACTCATAAAGATTTTTAACTTGCCAAAATAAATTTTTATTAAATTTCATCGATATTGTCAATAGTTGTATCTAATAACATTTTTCAAAAGGGCAGAAAACAATAGAGAGGACCAACAACAGCATGGAAAGTAACCAAAGTGTATAAGAAAAATAAGGGGGCTGGATGCGGTGGCTCACACCTGTAATCCCAGAATTTTGGGAGGCTGAGGTGGGTGGATTGCTGGAAGTCAGGAGTTTGAGACCAGCCTGACCCACATGGCGAAACTCCATCTACACTGAAAATACAAAAATTAGCTGGATGTGGTGGTGCATACCTGTAGTCCCAGCTACTCAGGAAGCTGAGGCAGGAGAATTGCTTGAGCCCAGGAGTCAAAGGTTGCAGTGAACCAAGATCACCCACTGCTCTACAGCCTGGGTAACAAAGCAAGACTCCACCTCAAAAAAAAAAAAAAAAAAAAAAAAAAAAAAAAAAGAAAGAAAGAAAGAAAAAAGAAAGAAAGAAAGAAAAAAGAAAGAACGAAAAGAAAACTAAGGAACCACAATAGGAAAGTGTGTGACTGTCTGAGAATTTCTGCTTGCTATGTCCTAACAAAGGATAGACCGAGAATCAACTAAAATAAGAAAAGAAAGATTAAAAATTAAAACAGATTACTGAAATCTTTAAATTCTCAAATATTAGATTGGATAGTATGAGATTGCTATGAGTTGCTTCTATGTGATTTAAATAATGAATGAAGAATGCATTAATTATAAAAATGCTTTACTTAGAATATACACCAATTTTTACCATATTGAGAGAGAAAAATAAGTAAACTCTGTTAAATTATCCTGTATATAAAGAATAATTTAATAGGACAGTTTTTTCTGCTTCTACTATTTTTAGCTTACAAATAAGAAATAGAGAATTTTTAATATTTATTATTGATTATGGTGGGTATTATACTAACAGCTTATAAGTTTTACCTCATTCCATCATGACCCTTTTTTGGGACATGATAACCCAGTGAGTTGAGGGCTATTATTTCCCTATTCTACATGTAGGAAAATAGGATGAAGTATCTTAATAACTTAAGTATCTTAATCGAAGTCACTAGTTTATTTAGTGGAGCCATCTGAATATGAACCTGGACCATCAGGCTCCAGAGCCCAAACTATATTCTTTAAATATAGAAAGGGAGAAAAAAAATGAAGCAACTACTAAATATCATTTAAAAACACAAAGGATATGGTAAATTTGGTGTGATAATCTTGTATTTTTATTATCTCATTTATTTAACTTACAAACAAAAATGAAATTTTATTATTTAAAATGATTATTGACATGATTAAATTGACACCACAGTTGTTAAAGGTAAAAAATATATATATCACGAAAACATTAGTACAAAATTGTTAGGAGCATCAACCCTAACTTACAATGCAAATCTTTCCTAGTCCCACTTTTAAATATGCATAAAAGTAACAATATTTAGTCCACATAAAGGCAAGTAGTGTAACTCATTACTAAATATCAGAAATAATTCCATTTCTTAATAGCGAAAAAAGATAATTGTTTGTACAATAAAAAGTAATTTCCATTCACACTTTAAATTATGTTTTTTTTATATATTTTTCAACCTACACTAAGCTCATCTCAAAATTCTTATTGTCATTGAAGATTTTATGAGAAGCCAGGAAGTCTACATAATGGGAAGGAAAGATGAATTTGATTCACCTTTCTGATTGATTCTAATTTTTTATTTTAATATTAGCCAGTGAAATACCCCAATCCTAAAAAAATAACAACAGTGTTTTCTATTTAAGGGAAAAGTCAGAGAAATTGAGGTTGGAAGGGCCCATGCAAGAAAATAGAGATAATTGCAATTTAGCATTACAAATTAATTTCCTTGGATTCTGATATAATACCTCACTCTTGAGGTCTTAGTTTATGGTATAGTATGGTACTTAAAAAAAAAAAAAACATATTTTACCTGTGTCAGAACTTTTAGAGCTGACAGTCATACCCTGCACTATTATAATTTCATTAAGCTGGTAAGTGTCAACTTATGAGGTCTTCTGGGGAATAATTCTAATATATACTTTCCACAGAGGATACCTTGTTATCAATAAGTGCTATGCTTCCAATAATTAATTATATCCAGCCTTATTTTGACATATTTTCTAATTAGTCAGTGTATGTCTATATTTTATATTGATACCATTTATTATATATTTGGCTAAAATATTACTGCCATAATTATAAAATAGAATTTTTTAATTGCACATTTTTTGCTCGCTGAAGCAAAAACCAAAAATTTTTGCAAAATACGTTAAAAATATGTATTTCTGCATTAAGAGAAACATTTTAGCAATAATTTTTTACCATCTTATTTGCAATAATAGTACATACCAAATAAATGTCTATGCACTGTTTTCAATTATAAAGAAGTACTTAATGCTTCTGTTGCATAAAGCACAGTTCTAGATAAGGTAGAGAGTACTTTAGAAAATGACACAGTCTGGTGTGGGAGATATGGCATGATAAAAAGTAGTCATTGTCACACCAGAGGTAGGATAAATCACTAGGAAGAAAGAAATTAAATCCAGGTGGGCTCAGGAAAGGCTTCTGAGTGGAGATGGTGTTTAAACCAATCTTTGAAGGATGGAAGTTCTCTTTTGAGTCACATTCTTAGATACATTTATATTATATATCGATAAAACATTCTTCTAATCTGTATTAGTTAATATATTTGAGTTATTCTTTCAGCATCCCTCACTCTGCACAGTTTAGTCACTCAACATAGTTTCCTTTTATGAAGTAAACTATACATTGGAATTTATTTTTTATAAAATACAGCTATACAATGTGCTTGTGTTTTAAGCTTAATTACAAGAGTCACACAGATTTCAAAAATTAAAAACTTTACTAAATTAAAAAGTTACTGTAAGCTAAAGACAATTTATTATTGAAGAAAGAAAAATGTTTTTGTATAAATTTAGTGTAGCCTAAGTGTACAGTGTTTTGAAAGTCTACAGTAGTGCACAGTAATGTCCTAGGTCTTCACCACTCGCCAGTCACTAACAGACTCACCCAGATAAACTGCCAGTCCTGCAAGCTCCATTTGTAGCTCAGTGCACATATACAGGTGTACCAGTTTTTAATCTATTATACCTATTTTTACTATATCTTGTCTATGTTTAGTGCCCAAATACTTGCCACTATGTTACAATCACTTACAGGATTCAGCACAGTAACAGGTACCACAGGTTTCCAGTCTAGGAGTAACAGGCTATATATACCTTATAGCCTAGATATGCGGTAGGCCATACCAACCAGGTTAGTGTAAGTACATTCTGTGATGTTCACACAACAACAAAATCGCCTGATGGTGCATTTCGCAGAACTTATTCCCTTGGTTAAACAACACTGTATATGCTTTTAAATGAGTAGTGAAGATCATAGCACTGTGCCTACTACCATAAAAGAGGTCCTCAATTATTAACTATCAAATTAATTTAAAAATTACATAATTGCATATTTGATTCGCTTCTTCTTGGAGCCATTTTATCCATACAGCTTGTCATCATGTGCCACATACATAAAAACAGTAAAGGACTTGGGCGAAGGCTCTGCCTTGTCTTCGACAGCTATCCATCTGTAGTAAATATCTGCATCTCTTTGCCGCTGAACTTCCACATAATTTGGTTAACGTGTGAGTGTGACCTTTTATCTGCATCTGCTTTAAACTGTGCTTACCATTGAAGGTCTGGAAGATACTACAAACTTAATAAATGCTTGCCTCATTTTTCATATTAAAAAAACTATACGGATATCTATAGTAAAGGACTACGATGAGGATAAAATGGGATAATACATGCAAAAATTTTTAAAAATTCTACACTGTATGTCTTGTGTGTTACATACACACAGTTTCACATGTGTGGCTAGAGTTTTTCCCTTCCCTTCTTCCTCCAAACTTTTTAAAAATAGTAGCATCCTGTTTTTCTTTTTAACAGGAAACCTCTGACTAAGAAGCAACATGTAGTTTTAGAAGTAAAATACTGTTGAACCAACTATCATTCCCAAGACCCCCCACTATAAACATGTTAGCAGCGGTGATAAGCATTGTTTCAGCAAACTTGGACTTTTAAAATGTAGACAATTTAGTTTACTCTTTGATATTTGGTTTTTAAAGAGTCTTGTTCAATAGGAAACTAGCTGATAGACAGATTGAGTTCCTCCTTAGAAAGCAGATAAGATTCATCATGGACACAACTGCTTAATGCAAGACTTACTGAAAAACAAAAATGATGTTCCCCCCCAGTTGAAGACTTTCATTCTTTAAAAGCTGATTAAGTTTTAGAACCAGCTGTGTAAGAACTGCCAAGTCAGTGTTGAAAGGTGATTCTGCATGCAAGTATTCCAATTCATGTCAGACCTTAAAAACACAAAACCATCTTAAGCATTTGATGGAATCCATCAAATGACCATTACCACAACCACACATACAAAGGATGGACAAATTAAAGCAGCAACATAAAAAGAGACACATGATGTGACTCAAAAATAAGGAAAATAAGACAGGCATGGTGGTTCACGCCTGCAATCCCAGCACTGTGGGAGGCGGAGTTGGGCGGATCACCTGAGGTCAGGAGTTCGAGACCAGCCTGCCCAACATGGTGAAACCCCATCTCGACTAAAAATAAAAAAATTACAGGCGGTACATGCCTGTAATCCCAGCTACTCGGGAGTCTGAGGCAAGAGAATCGCTTGAACCTGGGAGGTGGAGACTATGGTTAGCTGAGATCGTGCCATTGCACTCCAGTCTGGGTGACAAAGTGAGACTCTGTCTCAAAAAAAAAAAAAAGAGGAAAGTGAAGACATTGTTATTATAGCAAATAAAGTAAAAGCAAGTAAGACCATCCATAATGGGAGCTAAATGGACAGAATAACTAACACCTGAGGCTGAGGAGCAGAAGCAGAGTAACCCAAAAGAATGAACATCACAGTTAATAAGAGGAGACAATGTGTCCAAAAGGGAGTGAGGTTCAGCTCCCTTCCTAGGAGGAGAAGCGTTGCCAGGAAGGACATTCTAGAGAATAGAGACTGAAGACCATAAACTTTTGAGAAACTGAAGATGTACTGAAAAAGGTAGATGAGCAAACCCCAAAACACCAACCACAGTGGCTGTTGTTTAGGTCAAAACATCTGATTAGAATTTCTGTGAGTTTGCCGTATGACCTCCCTATTACAAATGCAGTGGTCAGTTCTCCATTCCTCCTCTTATGTGACTCCTCAGTCATGTTTGATGTTATTATTCATTCCCTTCTTAAAATAGCTTTGACTCTGAAACATCATTCTCTCGGTATTCTGGTCTACCTGTCTCACTGGTCTCTCCTTTAAAGCTTCCTTTTCTGTCATTTTCTATCCCCTTAACCTCACTTTCATGGGAATTTAATAAATACATTTGCTTTGGTCAGTATTTATACTAACAATAAAAGAACAGATAAGGACTTACCAGATAACTTAGATGTTTTTCTAAGTAATATCTGAATGTCATTATAGTACCATAGTATGTTTCACAAATTCAAAAGAAATTTGAAGAGAGAAAAGCTGTATGAGAATTTATTCATTATGAATTACGTGCTAGTTTATGTATGTCAGATTCAAAATATCCACACAGGAACAGTCAGCATTATATTCAGCTCTACATTGTAATTTATACAAAGCATACCATCATCATCAGTCAACAAATTAATGTTGTCAACCTTACTCTTTTGTTTTTATAATTGTTTTTTCATTTTTTAGTTATGTCAGTGCTATAAGCATAACAATTTACTTAACTTTATGTTTATCTATATAAGGTGATGTTCGTATTTTATAACAATCTTTCTATTGTGTTTCTCATATTTGAAAAGTATTGTGTAGAAAAAGCAGGAAAACCATTATTTGAATTAGTTACTTAATGATATAAGAATGTATAATTCCTATAGGGGATAATGATATAAAAATTGATTACTCCTTTACAACATATGAACTCTGCTAAATAAGTCAATAATTTTGACCTTAACAATAATTTTAGTATTATAATTTTGAATCAAGTTTTCAATAGTCTGCATCATGTAAAAAGTTTCTATTGATTAGTATTTTCTGAGCCACAGAAATAAAAATGTCAAAAATTTATAAAGAGAAAAAAAATCCTTTTTTATTTTGTAATCAGTTGTTATAAAATTACTGCCAGCAGTAGCTTTGTTAAGTCTATACAACACAAGGGTAGTAGCCATTTGATTGGAAATGATTGATTACCTAATACTTCAGGCATTTTAATAAATGGTTAAGATAGATTGAATTTTCTAATAAGACAACTTAATTGACTTTGTAAATATAATCTGAGGTTGACAGCCGGTGACAAACTCAGAAACTTTGTCAATAGAACTGTCATGACCACACTATTATAGTGACATTAAGAAAAAGGTCTTATCTGTGGAATTCCCATTTTCTTATTTGAAACTTAAGACTAGTTTCTTGAATTTTTCTCATTGATGGCTTTTTTGCTCTCTGTACTATCAGGTCTGTGATAGTGTTTGTTTAAATGTCTGGTTCATCCTCTGGAGTCTATATTGTTCAACACAGTAGATTTCCTTGAATCTTATCTAACATCTAACATAATGCCTTACACATGTTAGGCACTCAAGAAATATTTTTTTAATTTTAATGAATTTTAGCTATGTTTAATATATACATATATTTACATTTATATTTTTTCCATACCTTGTGCAAAGGACGGCAAAGGAGAAAATAAGTCATTTATATAAGATGCAAAGTTGGTTGTCAGGGGTTGTCCTGCAAATTTATTTGCACCTTCCAATCCAGATAAACCGAAAGGATTCGACTGAGGCTAGCTTACCAGGCCATTACAATTGGTCCACACATTGTTGTGATTTTAATAATTTCTCCTGCTTATTTGTCCTTAAGAGCTTGTTTAGGAAACTGATCTGGAATAAGGTGTTCAATTCTCACCTCTACTGCTATCCATCTAAACATTCTTACCCTGATCCAGAATTTGGAAGCAAATTCCATTTTAGTAATTTTATATTGCATGCTGTGCTATTTTTACTTTCCTAATTTTAAATTTGTATTTTCTAATTCTTTACCTGCCTATGTTCTTAATCTGAAAATTCTTCATAAACATTCACGGCCTTCTGGTTGAGATCTTCCCTTCTTTGAAACAAATCCTTATGTTTTCATCCCTCATACAAAGGCCTGTTTAAGTTCTTCTGTAAACTCTGTTATGTCTTCACTGCCAACATTGTGGGATTAGGGATCAAAGAGGAAGCAAAGCCAACTCTTCTGAACTCTGATTTCCATTCATCTGAGCATTTTTAAAAAATGGCAAATTAACCAATCCTGGTGACTAGTAAGGCTCAAGTATTTTATAACTATTGTAACTATCCCAACAAAATAAAGGCATAAGGGCAACAGGTAAAGTGAAAGGTCTTCTAAGATATGGAAATAACTTTCTTGTGTCTGTAACTTTTACTTTAAATGTTTCAATCGTACAGGTTTTATCTTAAATCCAATAATATATCAGTTAAAAATGCATCGTGAAAAAGTTACAATAATAAAATTATAGAGAATAGATCTCTTAAGTTGACTGATAAACTCTTCATCATGTTTTCAATATTTTATTGCAATTAAAATTTAACTTTTCCTAGTTATGAAAGTAGTACCACAAAATGAATGAATGCTAGATTGTCTGCTCCATAATGATGTTTCTTATTATGAACCAATTACTTCACTTATTTTCAAAGTTGATAAAAACCTTGCTCAATACGAGATTTCTAGACAACTCTCTCACTGTGTCATTAATAGTCATAGCTCCTGGTTTTCTTTCTTTGATTCAGATTAAGCACAAAAGAAAGGCTACAAACTCAGAAACCACTTTATAGCAAGTAGCATGACTTCGGTTCTACAACTTTTTCCATGAGACAGAAAGCAATTGATGTATGTCTCCATGGCTTTATTGAAAGTTTTTATAAGTCTAGACAAAAACCTATACAGAAACTGCTTACAACCCTGTAACTACAGAACAAAATGTGTGCAGCCTGACTCTCCATGGAGAGTCAATAATTCCAGTTAGACTCCTGATTTCTAGGAGTAGACCATTTATTTGTTTATAACTTAGTTACAATTCTAAATATTTTCATGTCCTTATTTAAACCTCACTAAACTGAAGATTTCATGAACTAATAAAAAACTCTTGATATATTATTCCAGTCTTCACTTGAAATCCACTTATAACACAGTATTATAAATTAACATTTGGTGTTTTTTTTTTTATTCTTACCTAAATGTAATAGGATAACAATTGCATAGAAATACATAATATTTTAAGTGCTTCTTGTAAGATCATAATATTTATTTTTGAAAAAACAGTCTACAGAAAGACAAGGGCAGAGTATTGGATAATAACCAAATGTCTTTGTAAATAATCAGTGCAAGCATTATAATTAATTGACTATTCATGCATTGAAATTGCCTCTTAAAAAGGAGTACTAAATCAAATCTATTTGGCTTTTAGTAAAGTTTGATTTAATCCTGTGTACCATATCTGTCATTAAACCAATATTGCTGGGCGTAGTAATGTTTAAATGTGTTGGAAGAATGAAAAGTTATGTTTACTAAGATAGGTAGCAGAAATCAGCCAGAGCTAGTTTAGGTAGAAAGAAATAATTCCATATAAGGATACAAAAATTCTCTTGGAGTAAGTCAATGCCTCTTAAGTTTCTAGAAAGAGAAAGTCGTAAAGTCAAACTACTCACTACCCCTGCACATCTACTATATGATAGTAGCTTCAATTATTTTCTTTCTAAGATAACTTCTTTGCTTCTCTCACCAAGAGTGCAGATGGATCATGATCTTCCATGTTATAGGTCTTCCTTTGGTCTTAACTCTAAATATGAGAAATAAACTACATTTGACCCTCAGGTACTCACTCCTGGCCCCAATTAATTATAAAGAGGGGCCAGAATCATATTTTGCCAAAACATGACTTGGCAGTGTGGTGTGGGCTAGAGTATACCTCCAGATTGGAGATAGTTTTTGGAAAAAGGAGAGTCTTGGTGAACTTGGTAGGCATTCAATACAAAATTGAGTCCTTCTTATTATCATTACCGGATTTTATTCGCAAATTAATGAAAAGACTTTCATAGCTGTTTTGAAAGTAGCTCTTGTACAAAGAACTTTTCTACAGAAGGAGGAATATAAAAATGAGGTAGATAAGATTCCTATTCTCAAAGTGCTTTATAATTGGATAGTTGCAGTACTTGAGGATTTCTCCAATTACCTCACTGTCTATTATGAGATTATCATATATTTCTGTTACAAAATGCAGATTTACTAACTTACAAAACGTATACATATGTATATATTTATGTATATGTATATGTATATATATGCTTTGCATAGATACTGCAAAGATAGGTAGATAGATATTGTACATATGGGTATATGTGTATATCTGCCAATAATGTCCTCAATAAATAGCAATAAGGGTAAAATATTTTAAAAATCAAAGAATTACTAACAGTGAATGGTGTGAGTCCTGTTTCCTAGATTTAAGAGGTCTATAAAGATACAAAAGAATTGATCCAAAACTCTTCTAAAAAGCCCCAATGTCAGCTTTGAGTAGTCCACCAACTATTTTGTTTCTATTGTTTTGTAAAATTGTTAGAAGATGAGATATTTACAAAAGTGCTGAAGGTGTGAGGAAAGTTACCCCTGGAGAGACAGTGGCCCCCTCTTTGTACCCTTGCCCTCACATTTTAAAGCTAAAGTCAGATCATGCCACTCCTCAGCCCAAAAACTGCCAAGGCTCCACATCTCCAAATGAAAGACAAAAATCTTCCCAGTGGTCCTCAGACGCCACAAAATCTGCTCTTCCCTCTTCACTCTCTGATCTGTGCTAAAACTCTCCCTCACCCATTCCGCTCCTAACACACGACTCTTCTCACGACCCTTCACACATCCTAGGAGCTTCTGCACTTGCTGTTCCATCCACCTGGAGTTCTCTTTCTCAATTTTTATATGGCCCCTTCCCTCATTTTCTTTGGTGCTAAAATAGAAACGCTCTTTCGACACCCCAGCCTTTTTAAATCTCACCTGCTTTATTTGCCTGCCTCTATATCTGGCATAGCATATTCGCTTAGACTGAAGCATGAGGGTTATAGATGAATGTAGTCATTTTGTCATAGAGGGAGCTCTGAAGCATTATATGAAAACACAGATCCTAGAAAAGTTGTGAAATCATGTTGGGAGATAATTAAAAAGTCATAGATTCTCACCGGTCTGAAATAGTTTATGAGCAATCTACCTCAAAGTTGATAAGAAGTTGAGATTCTGTGGCCATGAAGAAGAGGGTTGGCAAAGTTTTGTAGTGGCCCAAGTGTTATTTAATAGGCAATGAAGTGTATGGTATTGGAGTCAGAAGAAAAGAGTTCAAATATTAGTAATGCCACATCTTTGTTACAATGTTGGGCAAGACCATAAAATAGTTCATAAAATGTGAATAATAGAAACTTTAAAAATGAAAGAATAAAGAATGAATGTTTAAAGTCACTTATACTTATTTATTAAAAAGAAAAAGAAGGGCCAGGGGTAGTGGCTCACATTTGTAATCTCAGCACTTTGGGAAGCCAAGGCAGGTGGATGACCTGTGGTCAGGAGTTCGAGACCAGCCCGGCCAAGATAGCAAAACCCTGTTGCTAATAAAAAATACAAAAAAATTAGCCAGATATGGTGGTGCAGGCCTGTAATCCCAGCTACTCAGGAGGCTGAGGCAGTTAAATCGCTTGAACCTGGGAGGCAGAGGTTGCAGTGAGTCAAGATCATGCCACTGCACTCCAGCCTGGCTGACAGAGTGAGATTCCATCTCAAAAACAAAAAAAGAAAAAGAACTTATAATATCTGGTTCATTTGGTTGTAGTGAGAATGAGAGAAAATATGAAAATGTTCTATATAAAAAGACAATCTGTTATTATTGTTTTTGATGATTAGAATAGTAGTAAGATAAACACATTGAAAAAAACGTGAAGAAAATTTGAAGAAAGATTATAAATCCTGGTGTGAGAAAATATACTCATTGATACAAAGATGTGCACAACTGGAATCACAATGTGATGATGAAAGTATAATAAGAAAAAATAAAATAATAATAATGTAGAGGATTACTATGTGCCAGATACTGAGCTAAAATTTTTACAGCACTATCTCTCCAAACAATTATAGCAATCCTATGAGGCAAGGACCTTATTATTCCAATTTTACAGAGGAGAAAACTAAAATAGTAACCAGCTGAAGTGCATGTATGTGGCAAATGCCTCAACAGTGATGAGAATTGTAAATTTATTACTCATTTGGTGTTTTACCACTCATATTCACATTATTAATCTAAACACATAACAATATGTATCTTTCATATAACCAGTTTCTAGTTCTTCTTTGAAAGTGAAAATAAAAAGTAAACAAAATTAATATTTGCCAGGACTCAAAAGCAGACACACACACACACACACACACACACACACACACACACACACACACACACACACACACACACACACATCACATTAGTCAGAAAAGCATAAGGTCAGGAGTGTTTATGTGAATTCAAAATAACTATCCATAATAGGATACATCCTCAGTGGCATTTATACATTTTATTGCAGGATGTGTGTCTCAAGGAATTTGCAAATAAAATCCTCAGTAGTTCCAGCTGAGTTGTCCCTTACAGAGTCTAATGGTTCTCTCTCCCTCTGCTTCAACAGAGGTCACAGTGCCACCGGCCAGGGGAGGCCCCCAGCAGCTGAGGATGGGAACTCCCTCTCCCTCCTTCTTAGGTCCTAAGAGTGACTGGTGCGTCAACTTAACTGAGCTGTTACCACAGAATCTAAAGAACATGTAAGGAAGTTGTCACCGGTAGAGGGTCGTGACTGCAAGTTGTCCAGGGTTTTGGTATTTTGAAGAAAGAATTGGACAAAACGCCCAAAAAAGCAAAGAAAGAATAAAGCAACATTCAAAATTTCATTTGAATTTCATTCAAAAGAATGAAAGCAGGGATTTATTGAAAACGAAAGCACACTCCACAGTGAGGGGACCGGATGCGAGCAGCCGCTCAAGGACTCAGATACAGAATTTTCTTGGGTCCAAATACCCTCTAGAAATTTCCCATTGGCCACTTCATGCTTACCTCATGTAAATGAAGTTGTAGCTTGCAATCAGTCTGATTGGTTGCAGAAAGCAGCCAACCAGAGGCTGAAGTGAAGTTACAAAGGTCACGCTCCTGTGCAACCAATCAGAGGCTAGGGTGAAGTTACAAAGTTATACTTCTAAGCAAAGGAAGACTCGCCTGAAATCAGTCTGATTGGTTGTGGGCAGCAGCCATTCAGAAGCTGGAGTGAAATTACAAAATTGCAAAAGAAGACTACACCTGCAATCAGTCTGATTTGTTGTGGACAGCCAATTTCTCATCTGCCCAGCAGAAAAGGTCAAAGGGAGTAGCCTCTGGTCCTTCTGTTACTTAGGCATGAAAAGTTAGGATTTTCCTTTCATTTTAGTTCTAGGAAGTCGGTGTGAAACAGCCTTAGGTTCCCTGCCTCCAGATCCTATTCTTCTGCCTCAGAAGTGATTAACTGTCCAGGCCCCAGAAATTAAAATTCATCTCATCTCATGCTTGAATATAGGAAAAAGAACTGTAATAATTGCTAAAAAGCTGTGACTTAAATAAGGCCGAAACCCAAGGTCTAGAATGTAACAGAATTGCCACTAACTGATTTCTTTTATGATCTAAAAGACAAGCTGTGCCATGAATAACTTTTAGAAATTACATAGTTGGTATTTTTAAGATGTTGTGATTTTTAACTTCAACATAGCTGACAAGAAAGAGTTAAATGGTTTGAGGGGAGTGAAAAACATTTACTAGGAAAACAGCCATCTGATTGTGAACTAAGTCTTGCATATTAAACAGCACAGTTTTGTCTCTTGTCTCATAACTGTGGAAAAAAATAGGAAGTTTTTGGAAAAAAAATTAGGCTTAACAGGAGGTGGGGGTGGGGAAGTGTAATTTGTCTATGTGACATATTTCTCATTGGCACTGTGCCTAGAAATTAATTTCATTTTTTAAATTCATGCATAATATTTTACTTATTTATAGGGAACATGTATTTGTTACATGCATAGAATGTGTAATGATCAAGTCAAGGTATTTGGGATATCCATCATCTTAAATATTTACCATTTCTGTATGCTGGGAACATTTCAACTCTTCTAGCTACTTTGAAATATACAATTCATTGTTGCTAACTATAGTCATATTACTCTGCTATTGAACATTAGAACTTACATCTTCTAACTATATGTTTATATCCATTAACCAACCTTCCATTATCCCTCCCTCCAACACACACATTCTTCCTGTCCACTGAAAGAGATCATTCTATACTCTAACATGAGATCAACTCTTTTAGCTCCCACATATAAGTGAGGACAGGGCAATATTTGTCATTTTGTGCCTGGCTTATTTCACTTAACACAATGACCTCCAGTTCCATCCATGTTGCTGCGAATGACATTATTTCATTCTTTTTTATGCCTAAATAGTATTCCCTTGTGTGTTTACATATATGTACTATTTTCATAGTGGCCGTTCTAGTATTACATTAACAATAATATATATATGTATTTGTACACACACAAGGGAATACTATTTGTGTATATATATGTACACACTATTAATGTAATACTATTTGTGTACATATATACATACACAAGGGAATGCACACACACATATATACCCTTGTATGTACACACTCACACTCACATATCACATTTTCTTTATCCATTTGTTCATTGATGAAAACTTAGGGTGATTCCATATCTTTGCTGTTGTGAATAGTGCTGAATAAACAAGCAAGTGCAGGGTTTTTTTTTTTTTTTTTTTTTACTTTGGATAAATACCCAGTAGTTGAATTTCTGGATTGTACAATAGTTCTATTTTTAGTTCTCTAAGAATTCACTGCACTGTTTTCATAGGGGCTGTTCTAGAATCACATTAACAATAATGTGTAAGACTTTTATTTCCTCTGCATCCTCACCATTATCCATTATTTTTTGTCTTTTTAATATTTGGCATTCTGACTGGTGTAAGATGATATTAAACTGTAGTTTTGATTTTATTTTTCCCTGATGATTAGTGAGATGTTGAGCATTTCTTCATATACTAGCGGCCATTTGCATGTCTTCCTTTGGGACATGTCTATTCATGTGCTTAGCCACCTTTTAATAGAATAATTTGTATTTTTACTATTAAGTATTTTTAGTTCTATGTATATTCTGAATATAAGTCACTTGTCAGATGAATAGTTTGCAAATATTTTCTCCCATTCAACAGGCTGTCTCTTCACTCTATTAATTGTTTCCTTTCCTGTGCAGAAGCTTTTTTGTTTAACATAATCCCATTTATTTATTTTTCTTTTGCTGCCTGTGCTTTTGAGGTCTTAGTCATAAAATCTTTGCCTAGACCAGTGTTCTAAGAAAACAATGGTCAGCTAGATTCTGGTTGAATTTGGCCGCTAGGGGAAATGAGAGGCTGACTTACTCCATCCCACATTCTTCTGGACTGGCCCAGAATCTCTAGCTGACTGGAGCTGACTGACCCTTCCTTGACATTTCCAGCTTTCATTGAGCTCCTCTTTTCTCCTCTACCCCACTATGTTCCCTTTATCCATAGCTTAGAGACAGCTTTCTGCCCCACCAGAGGATACTTCCTTCATGGAAACATTTGGAAATACATTGACGTGGGGAGCATCAGGGTCCTTATAAAGGTCAGTGGTGCTATCCTGCACAAGCTGGAAATGACAGTGGGAAATGCTGATCCGGAATTGCTCTTATTGATTGCAGAAGAAACAGGGAACCCTACAGAGGCAGAGTCCAGACAGCAACACTGTCATGGGTTGAATGTTTGTATGCCCTCACCCAAATTTGTATGTTGAAGTCCTAACCCTCAATATTAGGTGTTAGAAAGCCAGGTCTTTGGGAGGTCATTGTGTTTAGATAAAATCATGAGGCTGGAGCCCCTATGATAGGATTAGTGTCTTTATGAGAAAACAAAGAGAAAACAGAATGTACTACCTCTTTCTTTCTCTCTCTCCCCCTCTCTCATGTGCTCTCTCTCTTTTTTTCTCTCTGCCCCATGTGAGAATACAGCCATAATGTGACCATCTGCAAGCAAGGAAGTTCACCAAAAACTGGATCTTCTAGCACCTTGAACTTGGACTTCCCAGTCTCCAGAACTGTAGAAGTAAATGTCTGTTATTTAAGCTACTCAGTCTATGGTATTTTGTTATAATGGCCTGAAAAGACTAAGATAAGCATCCAATCATCAGAGATTGTTGGGAAAAATCATGATACAGTAATCCTTTTTATCCCCAGGAGATATTTTCTAAGACAATGAATTTCTAAAACCTCAGATACTATGGATCCTTATATATTCCACGGTTTTTTTTCCCCATATATACATAGTAATGATTAAGTTTAATTTATAAATTAGGCATAGTGAGACTTTAACAGTAACAGTACTAAAGTAGAACAACTATAACAATATGCCAGCATTACTACTATTGGTGCTTTGGGGCTATTACTAAGGAAAATAAAGTTTACTTGAACACAAGGGCTGTAATACCATTAACAGTTGATCTGGTAACCAAAATGGCTATTAAGTTGCTAATGGGTATGGAACATATACAAGGTGGATACGCTGGACATAGTTATGGGCGGGACAGAGTGGGACAGCATGAGATTTCATCATGCTACTAAGAATGGTACACAATTTCAAACTTATCAATTGTTTATTTCTGGAATATTCCATTGAATATTTTTTGGACCACAGTTGACCTCAGGTACCTAAAATCCTGGAAAACAAATCTGCAGATAATAAGAGACTACTGTAATAGAAGAAACAGAGTTTCTAATTTTCAAGGATCTCTGGTTGTGGTTAATTACTAACAATAAAATATATTTAAAAGTGAATAAAGTATATCATTACAAATATGATCAAAACAAGCAAAACTATAAGTCTAATGAGTGGAGTAACCATAGTGGAAACTTATTATTTTGACCTATTTTTTAATGTAAGTCAGTTTACAAATCCTGTGCCCCTTGATTGAGAGGAAGTCTGGTTCCTCCATAAGAAAAACTTGAGATGCAACGAGTGATGAGTATTGCACTACTCAGGTAGCTCCTGAAGCTTTCTTTATATGGTCATCTATTTTTGTAACATATTTTCTTAATTTGGGATTTCTATTAGTCATGCAGTACATACATAAGTAATTTTTTCCCAGAAAGGATAACAGGAAGCTGTCTTACCTTGCATTTCTAACTATGTCTAAAATATGCCATGACATTTAAAAGCTAGTTTAGCCAAGCATAAAATTTTGGAAAAAAGTTTTGTTTTTTTTGTTTGTTTGTTTGTTTTCCGGAGAACTTTCTCTTTCCCTAAAAACTTTTGAAGACACAAGTATTACAGAATTTTTCAGTTGGATGTTAGTCTGATTCTCACTAAATTTTAATTAACATGTAGTTTCCTCCTTCTTGCTTTTATATTTTTAGAGGACTTGGTTGACACACCAAAGCCATCAGCTAATATATTTCACAAAGGTCAGAAACTAATATGAATTCATATGTCATATTAAATGAAATATTACATTTCTTATATACTCTCAGAGAGCTGTGGTGAAATTAAGTGGTTTAGGAGATTTGAAAATGTTAATAATTTTATCTGATACAGAAGAATTATAATATTTTTTATCCTGTAATGGTAATCTATAATCATCTAAGATTTACCTCTTCCTCCTCCCCCAAAAATGTCTAATTTAGTAGGTTTAAATCCTGAACATTTGCATTTTTAACACATGATTTTGATGTTCTTTAAAGTTTAAGAACTATTTTTCTGAATATCTGCCCTAATACAATCTGCTATATAAGAGGCACTAAGTAACTATATTTGAATGAGTGGGTGAATAAAATGAGTGAATCAAAGCACACTTAAAGAAAAAACAAAGCCTGAGACCCATTCTCTCTGTGGATAAAATGTTATTTCTAAATCTGCAGACCTGATGAGCTAATAGAGGATGACAAATAGTCATGCAGTGACAATGGTATATCAGCCTGTCTGAATCTCAACTCCTTCAGCAGCAAAATGGTAACAGTGTTCACCAGATTCCTATAAAGATTGCTTTAGCCAATTTACATCAATCTCTCAGCATTTAATAGGCACCAAAGTTATGGTAACTCTTATTCCAGGAAAGATAAATCTTTCATTTTCTTAGACATATAACTCAATGCACTTACTTGAAGCTGTAGAGCATGTGCACCTTTTCTTTTCATTCAAGTGTGAAGATCAAAGTCATAAAATGAATTTGACTCCTGCTAACCTGAGCATAATAATTTCAATGATATCAATTTTCTTCACTATGACAAAGCCTCTTTGGTGCTATCTTAGCTATAGAAAGAAGCAAGATAATATTCTAGATGAAACTATGAATGAAAATATTGTGGACCAGCACTGATTTTGATAGCATGGAAAATAAAGCCTCTGAATTTGTCAGAGAGATAAAGAAGGAAAGCAAATCAGGCTTGTGAGGAAAAAAAATAGAGATACATCTTAGTGAGATTTATCCCCCTTGCACCCAACAGAAATTTGTGAGTTAAGCCCCAGAATCCAAGTAAGCAATGGGAGTCCAAAGTATTTAAAGCAGCTGGATTCTAGCAAACTGACAATAAATATCCAAAAGTGATACCACAGCAGATGCCTTAGGCAGGTGCCAATTGGAAAAAGCCTCTTCAAAAGATTTGCCCACCTCATCCTCAGGCACATCATCCACAGTCATTAGTCATGATAAGCTATTGGGCAAGTAGGTGTAGACTCAGATACTTGGTAATTTGGGAACAGAGTTTCCCAGAGTCAAATTGGAGAAGTGAAGGATGCTATGTAATCTTAACAATAAACTATGAGAAAAGAGAATGGGTAGCAAAGGTCAGATTTTGCTGGAATAAAGAAATATGCAAAGCCTACATAGTTTCTATTAGAAATTACCTGGAGAAATAAAAGAAAAAATTTATATTACTAACTTATACAATGATGAGGAAACTTGTCCTGGTATTTCTTTATACTTGTGTTGTTTTGCAAAAGATAATATACTAGAGAAGCATAACTTACTACATCTAAAATAATGTGTGATTCCAGCTTTCTTATGTCTGCAAATGGATGATAATAGGACATCACACATCAAAAAAAATGTAAATTGTCAGGGGACTGTCATATATAGAGAATGCAAATGTCCACCAGCACAGTAAATCCTCAGGGTTCTTGGATACAGTGATGAGGGGCTACATGGGGCTGTGTTGACACCTTATATATGAAATATGAACAAATATGAGAGAGGATGGAGAAGTCATATGGTGCTTGGTGTGATTTTTCTAACCTGATGAAGTTTTAGATCCCTTGAGAAGTATCTGGGAATAGAAAGAGTGGAAATGAGTAATTTAGCCTACTAATACAAATCCAGGCTTCATGGAGAGTTAAGAGATGGCTCTAGCCTATCTGTCAGGGTTCGAAAGTGTGAGACCTACCCTCAAAGCTTAATAAATTTCCAGACTGTTTGCCATAGAGTAAATAATATGGCCTTGGTTGATTTTCTACTACAAATTTGGGTAGTCTGCAGGAAAAGCTTTTCTACAAAATAAAAGGGTAGTTCTGACCCCTTGTGAGAGTGCTGTAGGGACAGTTAGTGCCAGAACGAAGGCAGGGGAGAGCTCTCAGACAAGGAGAACAGAATGCAACAACACCCCACCCCCAGCAGGTAGGATGCTCTGGAGGCAAAAGCAAGTTTTCAGGGTTTGCAATAATTGTTTCACTCACACCGTTACTTTGTCCTTGTGACTAAGAAAGCAATTTAAGCTGTTACAGATGGCTTCATGCTTAGCCTGGAGAGAGCATTTTATTCAGAAGACAGTGTCTGCCAGGAACCCTCCAGTTTGCCAGCTTGAGACTAGCAAATAATGAAACTTGATACATCTACAACTTGGAGCTCTTGGTTTCAATTCACTGAAAAGCTTCAAGCACATATTTAAGGTTCACTTTTTCACTCGAAGCATGGATCTGCAACATTTCAGTAGCAGACATTCTATTAAGTGATGGCTAGATGTCCTGCCAACTCTAAGTTCAATAGCCTGAGAAAAGTAGTATGAATACTCATGCTCTGTCCGCGGTCCCGGCCTTCTTATAGAGTGGGTAAAATAAACTGTAATTTACGGGAGAATTGAATTGAATGACCCAATAGGGAGCCTCAAAATATCTGAAACACCTTCCAAAAGCTGTACCACTAATAGAAACAAACCAATCCTCTGGGCTATGTTGAAAAAATGTCAATTAATAAATGACATTAATACATGGGTAGTTTTGCTGTCAAATAGAAGAAATTTCAAAGAACAAAGATAACATTATTTTTATGGAATGGCAAAACCATAAATGGATAATAGATTCCAAGTAAATTTCCTGAAATCTGCTAATGCTGCAGAGCTGCAGTTTCACGTTTATGAGAGCTCATCACAGCGGCTTTGCTTACTGAGACTGGACTCTGGATCATTAGCCCAATATAACCTATCAACCCCCAAAACAGCATATATGAATAAAAGATGTAAGACATTTTCCAGCTATGTTCAATTAACATATAAGCAGAATAGGCACTTCATCTGGAAAACATGACATGTAGCAAATGTCGAAAAAGAGTCTATTAGACAAATGCAACAAAAATGTAACTTGAATGTGCTTTAGCAACAATAGTACAGGGAGGAGGGAAAGCAGGAAGGAAGGAAGGAAGGAACGAAGAAAGGAAGGAAAAAAGGAAGGAAGAAAGGAAGGGAGGGAAGGAGGGAGGGAGGGAGGATAAGGAAACAATTTCCTCATTAAACTGAAAGATTTAGGGATATTTTGTTACTGTGTTGCCACTATTCTCAGGAAGACTTTAACCATGATAAAATGTCTGCCAACAGTTGCAGAAACCCTCCTTGAAAATGTGATTGCTTTCTCAAGGGCTCTAATGAAAGTTCCAAAATTGAAACTCATTGGCTTCCACTGGGTCTCATTGCCATCTTTAAGTCACTGTAGCTGGAGGAATGAAATACTTTGATTGCCTGGGCATGGATCATATTTGTTCTTCTGAATGTAGGATTGATTCTATTTAACCACATAAAGCTAGGAGTAAGGAAAATCAGGGAACTGTAACTAGTAAAAGAGAATGGATATCAAGCAGGCTAAAGGAGCTTTTCTAATGAACTGTGAATAGATTTCATACCTCAAGAAGGGGATATAAATAATATTAATACAACATCTTCACATTGGCCTCTTACAGAAAGCTAATGCTCCTATTCTATTCTTTGCACATCTAGCAGCCAAATGAGACTGGCCCCTGCCTTCACCTCACTCATCCTTCTTCCACCAAGAATGGATCATTGTCAAAGACAGAAATTGTTATTTGGCCTCCATCCTAATGGGTAGAAGGTTTGTGATGCAAAGTTAAACCCTAAGTCTGCAGTGGTGGGATCTGCTCCCACTGGTTTGACAGGTGAGAGTCTGGGGCCAGTTCCATTTAGTAACCGCCTGAGGAAGTGATATTACATTGGGATTCAGAGCAAAAGCCACATACTGATGCAGAATATGCCTTCACTTCATTTGCCCTCTGTGCACATATCTCTCAGGCACATTGCAGTTGGGGCAGAGTGGATTGAGAGAAAGATTCAAATATTTGACATCCTGCATCCTGGCCCAAATACCATCTCTTTTCACCCTTTAACATGATTTACAGTTGGCCCAGTTTCTGCAGATGATATATGTGCAGGGAATTTGGAATTAGGAGGAAAGTGCTCCAAAAGAAAGAGTGAGATTCATGCTTTAGAAAAGGCCTCAGATGTTTATATAAAACTGCAAAGGCAGCTGTGCCTGCTGAGTAATATCCCACATGCAGTAAGCAGGATCTGGTGTTAGTGGGGATAGGGATTTATTTCTCCTTCCAGACAGGGTCTCCTGGGAACTCTAAATGGTAAAAGCAGTGAACTTCCATATGGGCTGGGGTAGGCCATAAGTAGTTTTCTGCATATGGGATTTTTTGGCCATGAGCCTCCTCACCTTGCTTTGAACTCTGTATTTCCTTTCCTTTGCCAGCTGAAGCCTTCATCCAGGATCAATGATGGATTTGTGATGGACGAAATTGGGAGATTCTTGAAGCCTGCTTGAAATATCTCTGAGCTATCTTTTCCATCACCAGTCAGTCCATTAACCCTCATCTCCGAACTCTTATAGGGTCAGTCAGGAAGAGACATGTGGAAAGGAAAAAAAAAAGTGTTAATATGCAAGACTTGACTGCTGAATATCCAAAGGCAAGTCTGTTGCATTCTTTTTTCTGCAAAGGATCCATACAGTGCATTTGATAATCCCTCAACTTGGTGGCAGGTATCATACACCACAGATGTGGGTCTAGTCACATTGAGTAAAATATTTCATCACTTGAATTTTGCTTTTTCTTCATTGATTTAGGTAGATGAATAGAAGCTATTGGAGGAGGAAAAAGAAAAAAAAAAACTGTAATGATTAAGTTAGGCTGCATGCAACAACAAAAATAATAATAGTAGTTGAAACATTCATATGTACTGCTCACATAACAGACCTCCAGAGGAATGCAGTAAGGTAGCTTTGCTGGCTCTGTATTCATCTAGCACCCAGGTTTCCTCTCCTTTTCTGATATATCATTCTACTACATAACACCTATACGTGAGATTCACGTTATAGTTTAACAGGGCCACTGGAGCTCCAAATGTCAATTCAGCATTTCAAATAACAAGAAAGGGGAAGAATATAAGAATAAAAATGTTGTTAGGCATGGTGGCTCATACCTGTAATCCTAGCACTTTGGGAAGCTGAGGCGGTCGGATCGCCTGAGGTCAGAAATTCAAGACCAGCCTGACCAACATGGTGAAACCCTATATCCACTAAAAAATAAAATAAAATAAAATAATAATGAAATAAAATAAAATAATTAAAAAAAAAAAATTAGCCAGGCGTGGTAGCACACACCTGTAATCCCTGGGAGGCTGAGGCATGAGAATGGTTTGAACCCAGGAGGTGGAGCTTGCAGTGAGCCAAAATCACGCCACTGCACTCCAGCCTGGGCAACAGAGCGAGACTCCATCTCAAAAAAAAAAAAAAAAAAAAAGTAATAAAAATGTCTATCAGCTAAGTCAGTTCTCTTTAACCATTTTTCCTAAATTTACTAACAACTATTTAATGACACAGTCTCAACTTGCTGCTAGGCAGTTGGAACATGTGTTTTTTAGCTAAATGTAATGTCAATCCAAATAAAACTGGGTACAAACCAATAGCCTCTGCCACAGGAAGCAATCCCACATCCCTTCAAGATCTGGTTTTCTGATTCCCTGATAATTTCTTCCAACAGCAATATCCACATTCTTAGTTCACTACAGGCATAACTATTAAGCCCACTGATTTAAAAGAGAAGACCAAAACCTGGGGAAGCTATTGGTGCCTAGGAAACATTTAAAATATACTCCACTTTTTGCTCATACCAACATTCTTCTTCCCTTTCCTTTCTCCACCAAGAATTTGCCAAAATCAAGAAATAAGTGAGTTTATTGATCTACAGTACCATCACTGGCACTCTCACTTTGACAAATAGAAGGATTAATCCTTTAGACCTGAGGAATTCACACTTTCTCTTTGCTCTTTCCCACAAAGCCAGTCTACTAACCAAACTAGTCTAGGCTGTTGTGCCAATCAACAGTCATTTTGTTTAAGATTCACACTTTGCTTCAAGCCTCTCCCCTGCATTGGTCTATATTGCATGAACATTCCCTAGCTCCATTTTCCTCTGGATTCTTGACAGGAGAAGACAAAGAAAAGCTCGGACAGAAGATTAGGGAAGGAGAAGAAGGGAGAACTGTGGTTGTCCCATCACTTTTGCTTTCTGTTACATCTGTTACAAGTTGCCACTAGATAGCCCCTTCCTCCATTGTTCTAATTTCCATCAGGTAGGCCTTGCAGTGGTTCCAGCTCTCATTGTATGGGCTTGGCTTCTGAGTCAATACCGTCTTCTCCCATTGTCCTTCTCTTTCAAGGGTAGCAGCTTCTTGTGGCTAATCTCTGGGTTGCCTTACTGTCTTGTTTGCTTTGTCTAGTCTGTGTATCCAATTTCCTTCCTTTGTCTAGTCTGTGTAACCAGTTTCCTACCTTAAATTCACTTAGTTCAAACAATCTAAACTGCTTTCCGGTGAGTCCTTGGCAGATAAAATTATGCTGTAATAATCAATGCGCTCTCAAATCTCAGTAGTTTAACACATAAATGCATGTTTTGTACACAGTGCTGATGCAAGGCAGCCCCTGTCCAAGCAGTGGTTTAGGGATCCAGGTGGCTTACACTCTTACCTATGTATTTGGAGCATTTGGCTTTTGAATCACTGCAATAAGGGAAAAGAATGAATGGGTAATTCTAATCTGCTCCATTTTGATTAATCTAGAAATGATACATGTCAAATTCAACTTCTGTCCATTGGCCAGGAGTAGTCATAAGGCCCAAAATGATTAGAAGAGATGCTCAGAAATGTATCCTTCTTGTATGTATGTGCATGTATATGTATGCACACATATACACACACTCAAATAAAGATGACTTTGGTGATCTCATGTAGCATAAAATAAATAAGGCAAAAAAGGCCCACAGTTTGGGTAACTTGGAATGTGGATCCAAGGCAAGTATGATCAGCTGTATTTGTATCTTTTATCTTTTTTTTTGTCTTTTTTTTTTTTTTTTTTTTTTGAGACAAAGTCTTACTCTGTCACCCAGGCTGCAGTACAGTAGTGCAATCATGGTTCACTGCAGCCTCAACCTCCCCAGCTCAAGTGATCCTCCCATCTCAGCCTCCCGAGTAGCCGGGACTATAGGCAGACACCACCACACCCAACTAAGTTTTGTACTTTTTGTAGAGGCAGGGTTTTGCCATGTTCCCCAGCCTGGTCCTGAACTCCTGATCTCAAGAAATCTGCTTGCGTTGGCTTCCCAACATGCTGAGATTACAGGCGTAAGCCACACTGCACCCAACCTGTGTTTGTGTCATAAGAACACACCTTTACTCTTGGCAGTGGTTAACTACTTCAACTGCTTTTTTTTGAGGTCTCTCTTACTCAACATCCAAAGGCTTCCACTGTAGAAATGTTCTAGAATTACATTCCAGTGTGTGATTTCTACTCAAAGATGCATGAATATTATTAACTGGACTTAAATTGCACAAATCAGAATAAAATCTAATAATTAACTGTAGCATAGATAATACCTCAGTAAAATCCTCGAGAGGAATAATTCTAGTTGAGTATGATGAGAATTCTCAGACTAGAATCAAGCCAAAGCATTAGCTTTCTCATGCGCATCTATAACATCAGCTGGAATCATTAGTGAAATGAGGATAATAATTAGTATCCATTCATAATGTTGTAATAAGGATTAAGTGACTTAATATTGATAAACTGCCTTTTATCAGCACCTACAATTACTTATATAAATGCATGTTAAAACTGAAAGATCCATTTTGTACAAATGATGTATCAGTGATAAGTATTATTCTGTGCTATATTTTTAAATGTTCAGTCAAAGCCACCTAGAAATGAATGGCTACAGAAATGTTCTTTTTAAGTTCACTGTATTGTTAAATTAGGTAACCATGGCAATCCATCACAGTAGGTGTAAACCACATGCTGATTAGTCTTAAAATAAGGATACAGAGAGAAGGCAGGAAAAATCAAGTCCTGAGGAAATTCATTTTTATAGGCTGAGAAAGAAAGACTTCCCTAATTTGCAACCCAATCTTTCATCTACTAGCATAGAAACTTTATTTAACCTCTCTGAGGCTCCATTTATTTTTCCACAGAGTCACAGGAATAAACATAGTACTTCTCATAGAATTGTTGTGAATTTAAATTCATTTATTAAATAGAAGAATTAAAGGACTTTATAGAATATCCTAAAAATAGTATTAAATAAGTGTTTGATATATTATTTTGTTATATCATTATTTACTTTTATTGATTGAGCTATGATTTTGAATACTTTTAACTATATTGTTTACTTAAGTGAGCAATTATTTATCTGAATAAGTTTACTAATTAGAATATGAACGAAAGGTCATTTAATATCTTGTCTTTAGA
This sequence comes from Macaca fascicularis, assembly GCF_037993035.2. Classification (NCBI taxonomy): domain Eukaryota; kingdom Metazoa; phylum Chordata; class Mammalia; order Primates; family Cercopithecidae; genus Macaca; species Macaca fascicularis. The sequence goes on along the minus strand of NC_088391.1, from coordinate 71,757,741 downwards.
GAGAATCAAAGAAAATCGTAAGAACAAAATGCACCTATTTTCTCATTGCAACTGCCCTCCTTCTCTCTATCATCTCTATCCCAGTTTGTTGAAAAGTGAATGTAAAACAGGAGTAATACCTGACTGGAGATATGTCATGATTTTTCTTAGGAAAAAGGAAAGAGATTTGTCTAAGCTTATGATATAATTAAAGCTCTAAGTTGCTAAGAAGCTTAAAACTATTAAAACTTAAAAGAAAATAAATGTTAATAGAAAATAATAATTGTATATATTTGAATGAACTCCAGGCATACCCAAATAAAATGTCCACTCTAGTTCTGCTCATGCTGTTTATTTTCTTCATCTAAAAGTTCAGAACTTTCTCATAGAACTCTGGGGCATAGAACTCAGTGGTATTTCTACTTATATTTATGGGCTAGCTTTCTGCTATAACTTTTCTTCTGTGTATTCTGTTGATATTTTGGGGTTACAATTTATATATGAATAAATAAGAGCAGCACACCAAATCAACGTATCATACTGTGTAACACAAATGGATAAAATGAAGGCAATTAACCATAGTACAACACCAGAATGACACCCATTAAACAAATTTAAAGCTTTTCAAAATAGATAAATTAAATTAAAATGTATGTATAATTTTTTTAAATACTTGAGCTTGTTCTTCATTTTTTATTTAATTTCTAAAAGGAGCTAATGTATGCAGAAAGCGAGTTCATTTAACACATACTTGGCATCTATTATGTGCCAGGTACTGTCTTACGTGCTTGGATTAGAGCACGGAATAAGACACACACATTTTCTGTTCTTGGGAATTTTATATTTTAGTGAAGGATATAGACAATGAATAACAGTGAACATGAAAATAAAAGGTGACCAAGATATTTTTTGAGGAATCTAAAAGATAGTGTAGCTGGTGCATATAAGCAAAGCTTAACACAGTAAGTTTGGCATGTGGGTACACCTCAGATTATATGTAGCCCTAATACTTGGAAAATAATTTTGGATTTTATTCTCAACGGGAAGGCATTTCAAAGTTCTAAGTATGACTCATGGTTTAAAAAATAATAATAAAAAAAAACCCCTGGGTTTGTGTGTACAGAATAGTTTTAATTAAGAAAGAATAGAGGCAGAGAACAAGTTAGGAAGCTTTTAGAAGTTGTCCAGTTGAGAGATTATGATAATTAGCAACATTCCAGGTTGCAAAAGCTTTTCGCATTTGAAGAGCACATACATCAACAAAAGAACAAAGTAAATATGGGATATATTACCAACCCTTTGACGTAGAGACAAACTGACATGCTGAAAGGTTAAAGTCACGATTCAAGTTTTTTGCTTCCAAAAGGAGAGAGTATTTCTTTTTCCATTTTATCCCCCATTACATTTAAGAAAAAAGTGGGCACAGTTGTATGCGGTGGAATCAAAGCATGTTATAGAGATTTAAAGATATTTTATAGGCTTGATGAATTTGAAGTAGTTCACAAATCATAGTATGTTATGTGAAAAACATTGTGAGACAAGAGTGAGACTTCCACAACCACTGACACATGGACGTCCATAGGTTTTCAGATTAATGCTACTAAGTGAATGTGGGTCTCTTTTGAGTTCCAAGTGTGTGGTGTCATCCTGACCTCCCTGTTCAGAAGCACTTCCACACTCTCTTCTGTCATCCAATGTAGCTGTGAATTTGCCCTCACATCAATCCATGTTTTATATTTGTTTTGTTTTGTTTTTTTGGTGGAAGAGAGTCATATCCTCTCTTTCTAATGCTGCTCCTGATTCAGGGTGGCCTTAGAATAAAAAAAAAAATTCTGTATAATTGCTTATTTAAAAATAGGAGGAAGAAAGCATTTCTCTGAAAATCTGAGAATCAAATGAGAGATTTTATATCCAAAGTGAGAATAATTTTTCAAAATTTAGGCAATGTCCTTCAAAGCAGAGAAAGGCTTTCAAAATTTTATAATCAAAGTTCTGATTAGCTTTAAAAAGAAAAAAAAATGCTTTTAAACATATATCAAACTACATGTGGAAACTAAGTATTCATTTTTAAATAGATACAAAGTGTTTGCTTCTGTCTCAAATACTCAAATGTGATGCTTCTCATTATTTATGTCATTGATAGAGCTTATATTTTTAGATTAAGAAAGTAATTATTTTTATATCTCAAAAACTGTAAATAAGATTGTCTGGTTTATTTAAATCCAGAAGTTCATTTTTTGCTGGAACCAAATGTAACTCACTAATTACCTAATTTATATCAAAGTGCATTTATTTAAAGAAAACAATAATAATAGCAACAAAATGACCGTTTATCAAAGCCTATTCCTACTTTGTGCCCTGAATAACCTTACTCATATTATACAGCAGCCAATTTAACCTTTACAACAATTCTATTAAGTTTATTTAGCTAGAGTATTTCCATGTTAAGGACAAAGAAATAGAGGGTTAAAAGAATAGGAGCTTAAAAGTAAGTTCTGAAGTTCTCACAATTAATGACTGTCAAAGAGAGATTTGAACCCAGGCATCATCCTTTTTAACACTCATACTTTATTAATGAGGCTATATTGTTTTCTTTAGTAAAATATATATATATAAAACTAATTTTCTCATATCTTCCTTATAGTCAGTCATAGATATATGACAGCCATATTCCTGAAAAATTACAATAAGAGTAACAAGTTCATATATTTCGTCTAATTGAATAGCATCATTGTGAAGAAAACTTGAAGGTGAGACTGTGGAACTGACCATGATACTGAAACCTATCTGGACTATCATGGTGACCTCTAGTTCTGCATTTTTTACTCCAAATTCTGCCTGCTTAGGATGATTTTCATTTCTTTACTTCACAAAGCAATTCTTTATATCTTTACTGGAATCCATGCAAATAGCAAACTCAAACTTTTTCTTAATTTTAACCAAATTAAGCTAGCAAGCATTTAAAAAAAACCTGCAACACACGCACACACAACTACTTGTTGTTTATGTATATAGCAGACACTGTAAGCAGGTCAGGTCAAGAGATTTGCAGAAGAATATGAAGAAGAGAATTGGATAAGAATACCTAACAGACTTTGGTTGTGCCACTTACTGCTTGGGCAATCTTGCTTATACTACTTGTAAAATGATAGCACCACCTCAAATAGCTGTTTTAGGGAGTTAATAACATATGTTGAATTATCACAATAACTGGACACAAGGAAAGAGCCCAATAAATATTAGTTATCAAAATAATTGCATTGTAATTAAGAAAGCAAACAAAATCTAATCTCTATTCATAGAAGTCCTTTGGCCTGTCAGCAAAGAGAAAATCATCCTTTCTCTTTTTTCTTTGTACCTGCTGTAAATCTACTCTCCTCTTTCACCACTGTATGCTAGAAGGAGCAAAAAGAAACAAAATTGTGTGTAGAGCAATTTCATTTTCTTCAACATCTGATAAATCAAATTCTGAAATTT